>NC_141693.1:1821794712-1822394712 GCF_964263255.1 Lissotriton vulgaris
AGTATTGAGCAATATGTGTAGGATCGGTGATCATCTCATGTAGGAAGCTGGCTCTGTTTATTCTATACCAAAATGAGGTATAGTGTGCACAGAACTGGACCTGGGGACAGACATACCGGAAGGGGCATGGGCGCAGATAGTGCGAAGGGCCTGGAAAAGTACGCCCAACGCTCGGTTTCAGCTCATACACTTCTATATCCTACACAGAGAATATCTCACACCACAGAAAATTGAGAAGTACTTCAAGGTAGTGGACACAGCGTGCCCTAGATGCACGAGAGCGGGGGCGGACCTGGAGCATATGTTGTGGATTTGCCCAGTGTTAGGCCCATACTGGAAGGAGGTGGGGGATACCCTGAATGCGGTAACAGACCGACAACTAAAGTTCGACATGGCCATTAGTGTGTTACACTGGTTCCCCCACACGGCTAAGAACAAGATCACGAGTAAGTTTGTGGACATGGGGCTCGTATTGGCGAAGAGAGAGATCCCGAGGAACTGGAAGGCATCGGCGGGCCCCAACAGCAACAGGTGGTCGAGTGAGCTCCTGAAGTGGGCCAGCAGTGAGAGCACACTACGGTACCAGCAGGCGCGTAGGCAAAACAATGGGAGAGGGCTAGAAACAGCGACGGCCTGGGAGGCACTAGTGCAGGCGTTGCGGGACTATGGGGCACCGGAAGACAGCGCAGAGTAGGCTAACACTTGGGAAACGACCCTGGAACACGACAGGTGCATCAAGCACAATGACACGCAATCACTCCTGTACGCATGCACTATGAGAGTACATCACAACCGCACACGCCAGTGACGGGGTTTGGCGAGGTGGGGAAGGGGGAGGGGGGACTGTGGGGAGTTAACAGAGGGATTGTTTTTGGAACTTAGATTAAAATGGTACATAGATTGTAAGAGTTGATCTATTTCACGATATGACACCTGGGGACTGAGATAGGAGAAGTAATATAATGCTTAATGTATGCCTTGTGAAAAAACCAATAAACTATGTTTCCCAAAAAAATGAGGGATAGTGTGCACAGAGTCCAGTGGAATCCCAAAGGAAGGCAGAGGTAAAAGTATATAGCACCGTACTTTCTATTTGTTTTAGTGTGGGTGAGCAGTAAGGCTTTATTAGAGTATAGTGTTAAGCATTTGTTGTAGACACTTAATCAGCAAACGATGGCACACACTCAAAGACTGATCTCAGACCAATTTGATTTGTATAAAAATATTATTTAGTTGTATTTAATACCTAGAACTAAGCAAGCCTGGCACAGGTAAGTGGATATGATAATTTTCACGGCCGGTTGAGCAATATAAGCAAGCTGAATGAAAATGACTTTGTTACAGGTTTGTAAATGCTTTCAATACAGTGAAAATTGCTATTACATTACTTTGGATTGCTTTACAGATTACTTTCTGGTTTACTTTTTCAACTAGATATCACACAGGAAAATTTCCTAGAAAAAAGGTAAGTAAGCTGTCTTTAGTTATTTGCAATTTTTCAAAGTTCCATACAAAACCAACTCCACACTTAGAACAATTTTTAGAAAAAACAGTCAATGTATTCCGATGGAGAAAAAAAAAAGTTAACGGTTTGCAGCTAAGTATAAGTTTGTGGGAGTTGGTATTCTGGAGTTAGATCCAGGGTTCCCCCAGGGTCAAGGATGTACTCTCAAAGCACCCTCAGCGGCACTAGGGTGGCCGGGTGCAGAGTGCTGAGGCTCAATGTTATCCAATTGGGGCTAAGGGGTCTCTGGTTGGTGGCTGCTCACGAGCAGGCCACAAGGTTGTTGGAGCAAAGCTCCTCTGGTTTTGCTCAGGGCAAAGGGGGACGTGTTTTGGCACCCAAATGACACTCGCAGCGGCGCAGGGGAGGCTGGATGCAGGGTGCTGGTTTGGAGTTGGGTGCCCTGTTGATTTCAATGGGGATTCTCCGGTTTAAAAAAAGACTGCAGGCTCGAGGACAGAGATCTTCTGGAGGTGACCACGGTTGGAGAGGTAACTCCGGATGCCTGGGGATTCTTGGATACCGTTGGTCGGGCTACTCAAGGCGGTGGGATTTCAGGTGCAGTGGTGTCTTTACGAGTCGGGTTGTTCTTACCAGCTCTGGTCGAGGTCGGGCGGGTCCCCCAGAAAGAGGCTGCAGGCTCCGCTGGGAGATTCGAGGCAGGTCAGAGATCACCAGATCTCAGGTCAGGATCGCAGGGGAGACTTCCTCACGCTGTTGGGACACTCAAACTCAGGCAGTGGGTGGCCTGAGGCAGAGTCTGTGGGTGAGCAAATCCAGTGCTCACGGCAGACAGTGTCTTTTCTATTGGAGGCAGGGCAGGTCCTCTGGGTTCTTGAGGTTGCTGGCTGCAGGACACACCAGGATTTCGCTTCTGCAGGTTCGAGGTGGGGACAGGCCGGTAGGGCTGGGGCCAAGTCAGTGGGCGTCCTCCTCTTCTTAGCTTTAGCACGGCTTCTTCGGCCCTTTTTCTTCTTTTTTCTTTTTCTTAACCCAATGGTCCGCCTTCGTTGCCAGTTCTTGGAGAGAAATTTGACTTAGGTCTACCAGATACTGATGCAACTTTCATCATTGCAATTACTTAATATGTGTTCTTTAATAAACAAATTATAAATCATCATAATCTTGCACTTTATTTCCAGTCAAGCAGCCACCTAGTGTTTTCATTGAGTAGGCTACAAATTCCACCCAGGGCTGACACTGGGTTTTCGGAGCCCCCCTGAATCTAATTCTATACTCTTCAGTGGTGATTCCAAATCCCTTAATCGGGATGCCCTTCATGAGTTCATAGGACTCTGCTTCTGCCCCACTAAGGATCAGAAGTCTGTCTCTGCACTTACCAGAGAACAATTCCCAAAGGAAGGGCCAAGTGAGTTTTCTTCACTTTTCTGGCTTCACCAGCCCTTTCAAAGGCTGTAAACCACTTGGTGAGATCATCACCATCCTCACATTTAGGAACAATCGATTTGGGGATTTTGGGATCATAAGATTGCTCTATGACCCTATTTATTAGGTTACTGCCACCATTGCTGGGTGCTAGGCTCATCTCTGCTCTTTCTTTTTCTAGAGCTAGGAGTCTGGTTTCTAGGTATAATCTTTTAGTCTCCTCATTTAAGCTGTACTCAACGTCCTCAGAAGCACCTGACCCACTTGTCTGGGCTCTAGGTCCTGAGAGGTGTATTCTTGTAGCCAGTGCCACTGGTGCTCTTTTCTCCCTAAGAAGTGGGGGCCGGGGTTGGAAGGTAGCCTCATCCCCTCCATCTTCGCCATCTGAGAGGTCTTACCATTCTCAGAGGGATGGGTCTTAGCATACCCTACCAACAGCTCCTGGAGTTTTTGTTTGGAGGGATGGGACCCTATGGTTATGTCTTTAAGTTTACATAAAGACCCTAACTCCCTAAATTCTGAGTGGAGATAAGGGGTGAGGTCGAGCTCCTCAACTCTATCCTCTATGTCATTAGTTATATTTTCACTAACAGCTGGGTTCTTGTTAATAGACATTCTACAAAAAAGTTTATAACCTTCTTACCCCCAACTACAGTGAGTTTTTATTTTTCTGAAATTCTAAAGGGACTTAACCAAGGCCCTAACAAGACTTTTACTAATTTAAAAAACTTTGTCAAATTCAAAAATCAGAATTGTGAAGACAATTTAAGAGTTCTGTTGTGTGATCAGGTGGTGACCAAGTCAGTCCAACAAATGCAAAGTTGTATATCCCACCGCTGATCTACCAATGTAGGAAGATGCTGTCCGCAGGAGATCCGGTCTTTGTTGAAAGCAGTCAGACCTCCCAGGGCTGTGGAAGTCGCTGGCTGCAGGACAAGGCGACTTTTGGCCCAGGATCCATGGAAACTGCAGAGGGTCCAGTAGGGCTGAGGCCTAGTCAGTTGTTCTCTGCAGTCTTCTCTGCTGAGCGTCTTCTTTCGTCCTTCTTCGTAGGTTGCGGTAATCTGTCTTCTTGGTTCAGGGCTGCCCCCTAAATACTGTATTTAGGGATATTTTAGGGGTCTCGAGGTCATTAGCCCATGGGCTGTGCTCACATCACGTGGGGGAGTGGGCACAGTCCCTAATCCTGATTGGGGAGTGCCTGCATCTGCAAGATGGTGGGCACTGAAAAGTGGGCTACCTGAGGGGTAGGGTTGGCAGAGGTGGGCACACCTTTTGGGCTGGCTAATTTTCCCACCTGTCCTTCCAACAAAAAGGAGGAGAGACATGAAGGGGGCCTGCTCCTGATAGCAGGAGAGGCAGGGGGGTCGCATTACAAAGGCGGCAAACCTTTGAAGCTCCCCTGCCACAGATGGCTCTTCCTGGCCTGGGGGAAGTGTGAATACCTCGGCCCAGGAATAGCTTTGTTTCTGGGCTCAAGGAGCAAATGCTCCCAGCCCAGGGGTCCAGGACCATGTCTTGTGGAGGCAGGCTGGTGTTTATCAGTCAGATCAGTCAGAGAACCCACCAGAGGCTGGTAGTTTTTCAGGGGGAATCTCTAAGATGCCCTCTGAGTGGATTTTTCATTAAATCCCACACTGGCATCAGTGTGAGTTTAATGTGCTGAGAGGTTTGATACCAAACTTCCCAGTTTTTAGTAAAGCCATTATGGTGCTGTGGAATTTGTTAAGACAAATTCCTAGCACTGTATACTCTTAATGGCATTACTGCATTTACAATGTCTAAGAATTGGTCTAGATACTTTAGGGGTCCAGAGCTCAGGCATCTGTTCCCTCACCACTGGTATAGTGCACCCAGCTAGAGGGGTGGCTGGCCTATGCCAGGGCAGTGGGCTGTAGTGAAGGACTGGGTTTTCTCTAAGACCCAGCGGTGCCAGGGATAACACCTAAAACCTTCGTGGGTAACCTGTTCCGGCGTACAAATGACAGAGACACGGGACACTTCCTTCGGCGTCAAAGATTCGAGGTTTATTACTGCAGGGAACACAGAAGTCACGAGAAGTACATAGCATGTAAGTTCACGGAGACTGCTTCAAATTGTATCTGTGGATCGCTCTTCTTATACAGTTTTGAAGCATAGGATAACATGGTGCACAAAGGTTTACAACTTGGTTCCCATCGTAAAGATCGCAAGGGGTCGCTTTCATGTATTCAGGGCCCGGAACATAATTACAGTAACATTTGGCGGTTCCCAACTGTAAAAGTACATCTTCCCACCATTAGTACATTCCAATCAGTAGTAAACGAATCGAGGAAGAGACAGAAACAGGTGCAGAGGAAGACGAGAACAGTGAACAGATCGGAAGGGGTGTAAAAGGGGTAGCGTCAAGAAACACGAGTTGCAGGCATCAAAGGGGACGTGCCTAATGCATGCACAACTGAGACAATAGAGCGGCACGGCAAGATGAGCCTCGAGCGGGGCCATCTGCCTTACAGTGCCATCCCCCTCATCATAAAGACACCTTCAAAGGAAACGTGTCTTTCGCAAGAGTTTAGGAATCCCAGGGTCGCGAAGCGGACAGCGTCCGTTTGCTGGCTACTTGAGGGCAAGAAAACAAAATGGATGCCGTATCTAAGATGGAACCCATGGGTTCAGATGAAGAAACCCACGAAACAAACGAATGGTTTAGGCTAGCACAGCGAAAACGCGTACACCCACTAAACTCATAATTTGCGGTTCATAGATACCAGACTCGACCATATTCGTGCGAGTCAAAAACACCACTTACAATTGTCACGGAACCTCAGACCCTCCTTTTGCCCTCATGTAGGCAAGCACTAGTCGGAATCAAAATCGATCTCGATATTCATCAGACCATCTAGATGCTGCTGCAACATAGCCTTATCCAACAGAGTTCCTTTGGTAACAGGCGGCTGCCTTATACACGTCGTAGCACAGAGGCCACATAAAGCAGGACAACACTGCACACAAAGGCAACACGTGAACAGGAATGCTACAACAACCCCGATGATCATCAGAATCTTCCAACCCCAAGTCGACATCAGGCCCCAAAACCACCCGAGTAACGTCCAATCTCCTACGTCCACGTGTATGGACTCAGAGATCTTATGCAACTTCGAGATGGCTTTATAGACGGAGCGTTGTCTGGAATGAAAATACAACAACTCGAATGGATCACCTTACATACTCCACCTCGATCTGCTAAGATAACGTCTAAAACCATACGATTTTGTAACGTCATCAATCTATCCGCCTGAAGCTCTGCTGTAATATTACCAAGGGCACTGGCAGTGATGTTAGCTGTCGATTCCACCACTCGAGTCAACTGTCTCAGGTTCCTACTATTGATCATAGGCCCCCAAAACGGCAAGAAACCCTTGAAAAAGTCTCCTGCCTCTTGACCGGCAGTGTCCTCTTTGCTAATCACGCCCCTCACAACTCTGGTCTTGTGGTAATCGGAGGCGACTGTAAAAGTCGGTGGCAACAAGTTTGCAATATAACAGGTGCCCGCAAAGTCAAGGGGCAACCATGTATATGCACGGTCGTAACAGACAAAGTACGTACCCTTGGCAGTCAGGAGAACAGGGGAAGAGAGCATTGGTAAGACATACGTCTCAGAGCAAGCACTCTCTCCAAGGTGGGCTCTCGGGCTTCGGCCACGACCTTTCAGACAGAAATTACCAAGGTGGGGTACGACCCATATCGGAGACGAGCTCCTAAGCTGTCTTTCGCCCACGAGCACACTATACTCAACCTCACTGAGATCCCTATAGGCTCGCACCTCTTCCTCTGGGATGAGAGACGGCTCATAGATATCCCTATCTAAATCAGCAATCGCTATTGCCAAAGGCTTATGGTACGGACCGGGACCAAAGTGTGGAGAACGTGGCTCTCGATTGGGGTAAGAATCTAGTGCACTTCAAAACATTGTTTGGAATGCTCGAGCTGAACCCTGGGAACTATAAGGAAGGACCAAGTACGGAATTCCCTTATCGGTGGTATGTGGCATTAACCCACACACCCAACAATTGGTAGTGTTCATCACCAATTGATGCTGATGAAGGAGCTGAATGAAGGAATTATTCATAAATTCCGCACGTCTGGCCTGCTCGTGTTGGGGTAGGATGTGGAAGGAATGAGGAGAGACAGTGGAGGTAAGTTTAGGTTCAGAAGAAGGGATAGGTGAGGCAGAAGGCAACAATGACTGTATCATGTTATACACCCCACCCACCAATAACGAGGAAACAGTTAAGAACAGAAGGAACACCTGAAACATGAAGCATTTTGTGTGTGCAATTCTGCGCAACTCGAATCTTTGGGCCTGAGCCTTTTCCATTTCCGGCAGCTTCGAGAAAGCCATCCTCTAAAACCGTCCGCTACGTTCTTGACGCACTTCGTTCTGTGTAGCAGTAGTCAATCCCCAGGAGTTCCTAGGAATCGACGGTCTCTGACCTAGTGTCAAGACCTACTAACCAGAAGGAAGTACCCGCGCGGCCCTACGGTTCACCCGGATGTAAGGTATCCTTAATCAACAATATATACAAAATCTGCTAGCTGTGGAAGCAAAAACACATACGTGGAAAAAGACTCAAAATTTACAAAATTACAGTTATGCAAGTGTGTTCAGACTGGATAGCAGCAATGGGGTAACGTGGATATCAGGGGAGAAAGCAAAAATATTTATTAGTCTCTGGTGTTGGAACGGAGAAAATATCGGCTTCTCCCAGGACGTGTCTGTTCGTCAAACAATTGATCCGATGATGAGACAGAGTTCTGTTGACCAGTCAATTGTTCAGATCTTGAGTTCTGTGATGACAAATGTTCACCAATATCGTTCTGCTGCACTGAGGTATCTCCGACAGGCTGAGCGTCGCTGAAAGGAACAAAGTTCGGCACAGTTTCGACTTCAGACGAGGCGATGCCCTTCCTCACCCACGAGTCTGCTGGTAAAGGTATAGGTACCTTTTTGGTATGGGTGGCATGCACCCAGTTCTTACGACCTTCCAAACGAACAGCAGTCCTCGTGGCAAGGAGCACTTGGTAGGGTCCGGTAAAACGAGGCTCAAGGTTGTGCTTCTGGCCAAAATTCCTCGTCACTACCCAGTCTCCAGGCTGGAGCTGGTGGCCTGGACCCTCCGTCTGCGTCGGCAGTGCTTCAAAGACCTGTTGGTGAATTAACCTCAGTTTAGCAGTCAGATCATGAAGATAATCGATCAACATTGGGTACTCAAGATCCGAGAACACACTGGGTCTAGGGACCCCCCAAACATTTGCAGGGCGGCCGAACACAATCTCATAGGGGCTGAGCCCTACTCGGGAGTGTACAGTCGCCCTTGTTGACAGAAGAGCTAAGGGCAAAGCGTCTGGCCACGAGAGACCAGTCGTAGCCTGAATCTTCGCTAGTTTCAATTTGAGGGTGCCATTATACCCTTCAACCAAACCTGCTGACTGAGGATGATTGGCACTGTGGAATTTCTGTGTAATTCCAAGGCCCTTGCACTCATTCTTCATCACACTCCCCACAAACTCACTTCCGTTATCAGACCATACAATTCGTGGCATTCCATACCGAGGAAAGTATTCCTTCAGTTGATTTTTGCAGTGGACAGAGCAGTGTTGTCTTTGAGAGGGTAGGCTTCGATCCATCGGGAGAATGTGCAAACCACCACTAACACGTACTTCAGGTTATTGCATCGCTCCATATGGATGAAGTCTAGCTGAATCACCTCAAAGGGACATGAAGGGGGAGCAAAATGGCCAGGGGGTGTAGGAGTTCCCTTACCAGGATTGTACATCATACATATCATACAATTCTTAACCAATCTCTCAGCACACTTAGTAATGCCATCATTTTTCCATACAGGGGACAACAACTTGCAAATACCTTTCGCACTAATATGTGCCAAACCGTGTGCCATCGTCACAACAGCTAGCACGTACGCATCCGGCAACATCCACCTCTTATGTTCCGACAAATCAATCCAGCAGCCATTCGCGTCCAACTTTCCCGTACTCTCTTTCCACTTCGTCTTTTCAGTCTCGGTGGCCTCGTTCTGAATCGCTTTCACACTCTCGATAGTGTCCTCACACATACCAGTTTCTGCAGGCCACCTTACCGAACTCGTCACATACATTCTAGTGCTAAGGTTCCGGGCAGTCTCCTTAGCAATCTCATCCGCAAACGCAATGCCACGACCAACATCATCCGTCACCTTACGGTGTGCGCTACATTTAATAATCGCCACCTGCTTAGGCAATGTAAGTGCATCCAAAAGATCATTCACAAGCTGTCCATGCTGAATCTTCGTACCATGCGATGTCATGAAACCTCTCTCTCTCCACAAACGTCCAAAACTGTGCGCAACACCAAACGCATACTGGCTGTCCGTAAACACATTCACCCGTTTCCCTTTCGACAACACACACGCTCTAGTCAAGGCAATCAGCTCTGCCGCCTGTGCAGAATTCTGATTCAATCTCGCAGTCTCCACAACCGTACTCAACGTCACCACAGCATACGCAGTTGTCACATCACCATTCGGCAACTTAAAACACGACTGTGGAGCTGGGTGGTGGGCGGACCGGAATAACAGGCGGGGAGGCCGGATATAGTGAGCTATAACAAGTGTTTTATTGCAGGTGTAGAACAAAGTCACAGTGAGGGAGGGACGCAGTCTTGAATCCAAGGGGTGGTGGTCAAATAGTAACTGCGGGGAACCAGGCTCGGTGAGGATGTCGGGGATCAGGATTCGCTCTTCCTTGTTCCGCCAGTAGTCTCCTCGGTTTGGTACTGGGGCTCCTTGGAGGCTTAAGAAAAAGGAGAGAAGTGTAGGGCTTTAGTCAGAGTACTCCAACAGTACACCCCACCACCTACACCGGGGAGTGAAAGGGTACTGAGAACGACCAGTGCGGACGGGACGGAAAAGGGGGGGGGAAGGAAACAGGCAAGAATGAGGTAGGAGGTAGAAAGGCGGGATGGTGCAGGACAGTGCTCGGTCTTTGTACAGTGCGCGTGAATAAGCACTTAATATCCCTGTGCTCGTGCAGGCTAAGGACTATATACAAGGCTATTTACAACTACTATATACAGGAGGGAACACGGAGAAAGGGTAACTGGTACTCACGTGCCCCGCCGCAACTCTCGTCCGAGTTGCGGCCGCTCTCCAGCTTCCTCCTGAGGACGCCACCAGTCCTCCGTCCAGACGTCCTCTTCCTCGTCCTCGCTTCCCTCTCGCAGTGTTGCTCCTCTCTCTCTCCGGGGTCCGTCGCTGTCCGCTGCCTCCTGCCACGAGTCGGTTGCTCCGAACGCCTCTCCTTCGTCCTCGGAGCCTTTTCTACCTTCCGGGT
Source organism: Lissotriton vulgaris (assembly GCF_964263255.1). Classification (NCBI taxonomy): domain Eukaryota; kingdom Metazoa; phylum Chordata; class Amphibia; order Caudata; family Salamandridae; genus Lissotriton; species Lissotriton vulgaris. Next base: position 1,821,804,971 of record NC_141693.1, read on the forward strand.
TCTGGTCTTGCCGTCCACTTCCGGGGCCGGGGTCGATCGCTTCCGGGTCGCTAGGGGTCGATCCACCGTCACTTCCGGTGTTCCGGGCGAGGGTTTCCGGTCCTTCGGGCTCCGGTGTCGGTACCTGCAGGGGACGACAAAGAAAGGGTGTCCTGGGTGTCCGGGACGTTAAGCGACCGGGCGCGGGAGATAGGACCCCGGCGCCCGGACTGGGTTTCGTCAAGGTAGGTGCCGCCTCCGCTCCACATCCCCTTTCCCTAGCTGTCTTTCTTGTAGGGGAACTAGGAGGGGGGTATCGGGACAAATAATCCGCGTTGCCCTGTTGTAGTCCCTTCCTGTGTAGTGTTTTAAACCGGAAGGGCTGTAGGGAGAGGAACCACCGGAGTACTCGGTCGTTATGGCCCCTGTTACGGGCCATCCACTCTAGAGGGGCATGATCGGTGTAGAGTTCGAATTCTCGCCCCTCCAAATAGTACCGAAGGCTGTCCACTGCCCACTTGATGGCTAGGGCCTCTTTCTCTACCACAGCGTAGTTCATCTCCCGGGGAAATAGTTTCCGGCTGAGGTAGAGGATAGGCCGTTCGACCCCGGTGTTATCCCTCTGGGAGAGTACCGCCCCTAAACCCTGATCAGAGGCGTCTGTTTGTAATATGAATGTTCGGGTATAGTCCGGACTGACTAACACCGGTTCGGTTACCAGGGATTGTTTCAGGCGCTCAAAGGCTTGGACCACCAGGGTTGGGGGATGTTGGAGAAGGGCTTCTGTGTTCGTGGTTTTCTTTAACAGGTCGGTTAAAGGGGCCGCTGTTTGGGAGAAACATGGGATAAACCTCCTGTAGTACCCCAATAGTCCTAGAAAGGCTCGGAGTTCCTTCCGGGTACGGGGAAAAGGGATGTCCTGGATGGCCTTGATCTTATTGTCCTGAGGCCGGATGAGACCTTCCCCTAACAGGTAGCCCAGGTATTTCACACTCTGGGCCGCTAAGGTGGTCTTGGAGGGGTTGATGGTAAAACCATTGTCCCCTAGTGAGGTGACAACGGCTCTTAGGTGGTCTAGATGTTGTCCCCAATCATCACTATATATAACGATATCGTCCAGGTAGGCCCCGGCATATTTGGTGTGGGGTTGTAATACCAGGTTCATGGCCCTTTGAAAAGTAGCCGGGGCTCCGTGAAGGCCGAAGGGCATCACTTTAAACTGAAATAAGCCCTCAGGCGTGGAGAAGGCGGTCTTGGGTTTGTCGGCCGCTTTGAGGGGGATCTGCCAGTACCCCTTGCAAAGATCCAGGGTACTTATATACTTGGCCTTGCCTATTCGTTCCACCATTTCGTCTACGCGTGGTAGGGGGTAGGTGTCGAAGGCCGATATTTTGTTCACTTCCCGAAAGTCGATACAGAATCTTGTAGATCCGTCTGGCTTGGGGACTAGAACTATCGGGGAGTTCCAGCTGCTGTTGGAGTGTTCTATGATGCCCATTTTCAGCATTTGCTTCGTTTCCTCTTGTATGGTGGCTCTACGTGCTTCGGGAATACGGTAGGGTCTTTGTCTTACTATTTTTCCCGGTTCGGTGTGGATGGCGTGTTCCACTACCGTGGAGTGTCCGGGTAGGGAGGAAAATACGGGCTGTAAGGAGAACAAGGCCCGCCTGAGATCACGTTTGTGCTGTTCGGGAAGGTCAGGGTCCATGCATGTTTCGAAAGGGGGTTTTGTTACGCTAGTTAGTACTGGACAGGGTCCCTCCCACTTCTTTAGGAGGTTTACGTGATAGATTTGGGTTACTCCTCTGGTGGGCTCGGTTTCTATTTCGTATGTTACAGGGGTCACGGCTCTTAGCACCGGAAAGGGGCCTTGCCACTGTCCGAGCAGCTTATGGTCGGAAGAAGGAAGCAACAACAACACTAGATCCCCTGGGTTGAATTTCCGAGCCTTAGTTCCTTTATCATATTGATGTTTCTGGGTGTTTTGGGCGGCCACTAGATTCTGTCTCACAATGACCCTGATCTGTTCAAGGTGGGTCTTTAGATTATCCACGTATTCTGGCAGGGGTCGAGTTCTGTCGGGTTCGGCTTCCCATGCTTCCCTAGCCATATCCAGAAGAGTCCGTGGGGCTCGGCCATACAACAACTCATAAGGAGAGTAACCCGTGCTGCTTTGTGGCTTGCACCTGATGGCAAACAGCGCCAGGGGAAGCATCTCCTCCCACCTTTTGCTTTCAAGGCCTAGGAGTTTCTTCAATGTCATTTTGAGGGTGGCGTTGTAGCGCTCTACCAACCCATCGGTCTGGGGGTGGTAGGCCGATGTCCTTATCTGCTTGATGCCTAGGTGGGAGCAGACCTGGCGCATGAGGGAGGATACGAAGGGTGTACCCTGATCCGTGAGGATCTCGCGGGGAAAACCCACCCTCGAGAAGATGGATATGAGGGCCTTGGATATGGTTTGTGTGGTGGGATGGCGGAGGGGTATCGCTTCAGGGAAGCGGGTGGCGTAATCGACTAACACAAGAGCATATCGACAACCGGTTCGGGAGGGCAACAATGGTCCGATGATGTCCATGCCTACTCGGGTGAAAGGGACGTCGATAAGGGGGAGAGGCTGCAAAGGAACTCTGGGGGGACGGTAGCGGCTGTTTCGTTGACATACCGGACATTCCCGGCAATATTGTTTGATCTGTCCGTGAACCCCGGGCCAATAAAACTTATCAAGGATCGTACGTCCGGTTTTCTCATCGCTGAAATGTCCCCCCAACAAGTGGCTGTGGGCCAGAAAGAGCACTTTGTCGCGGAACAAGCCGGGGACAACCAGCTGGGTTGGTTGTTGGGGTCCCCCTTTTCTGTAGAGGAGCCCATTTTTTCGGAAGAAATAAGGACCTACATGTAGGGGGTCCTCGGCGTCCAGAGCACGGGCCCAGGCTTCCTGTAACACTGGATCTTCCTGTTGTGTGGCGCGGAATTCCCGGTCGGTTTCCCAGGGATGGACCTCTATTTGAGCAGGAAAGGCCATCGCGTATTCTCTCTTTTCTTTTTTCTTCTGTCCTCGGGTCTTGGGAGGTCTGTTCACCGGTTTCACAGGAGAAAGTTCATGGGAGAAAGGGGCCTCGGCCCACCAGTTCCTCAGGGACTCGGTGGCGTCTTGGAGCAGGTGGGGAAGACCGCTATAGTCGCTGCCCAAGATCGCTTGCTCTGGGAGATTAGGGATCAGGCCCACTGTTAGCAGACTGCCTGCATCGGTGGGGTGTTGCACATGGACCTGGGTGGTTGGATAACTTTTGGTGTCGCCATGTACACACGTAATAGCCACGTTGCCTGTCATTGGCCTGACAGGACGGGGCAACTCCTGGGGTCTTATAACGCTTTGACGACATCCCGTGTCGGCCAGGGCCATCATTCCGTGTCCGTCTATCCGCACTGGGCACCGGAAAGGAGGAGGGGTGGTGTCCGCGGTGAGACAGGCATAGTTTCTCGCCATCCCTATGTCCATGGGTTCCTCCTTTTGGGGGCAGACTCGAGCAATATGTCCGAACCCACCACAATGGTAACATTGAGGTCCCGGTGGGTGGGGTCGAGGCAAGATAGGGTATGGCATTAGAGGAGCTGGGTCGGGCTTCCTGACCACCTGAGGGGGTCGAGGGACCCGAGGATGGTTTCCGGGGGTTATGCGGGACGGGTGTTCCTCCTTTGGTCGCTGAGTTTCCTGCGCTCGGCTGTAGGCGCTAGCAATCTCTACAGCGGTGTCGAGCGTTAGGCGAGCGTGTTGACGCACCCACTTTTGGGTGGCAGGGTGCAGGGAAGCCAAATACTGTTCTAAATATATTTTGGCCAGAATGTCGTCCTTGGTGGCCGTATCAGGTTTCAACCATCGGTTGGCCAGATCCCTTATACGGAAGGACAAGGCCCTAGGCGTTTCTTGGGGCCCTTCCCTCGCCTGGCGTAGCCTCACCCTATAGGTCTCGTCGTCTATTCCTAGCCGTTCCAGGATGCAGGTCTTGATGTCGGCATAGGGGGTTTGACCCTGAATGTTTGCTTGTTGGTAGGCAGCTTGCAGCTCCCCCGTCAACAGGGGACCCAGGTAGTGGCCCCACCGGTCCTCGGGCCAGGCCGCCGCCTGGGCTAGACGCTCAAAGTTCGTGAAGAAGTAGTCGGGGTCTTCTCCGGGGACATACTTCTGAAGAACTACCGAGGGTAGGGAGGTGGCTGGTCGTGCCTGCCCCATGACTGTAGTGAGCTTCTCAAGGGCTTGATCCTGTGCGCTTCCCTGCCCCTTCAGCACGTCATGTAGTTGGCCCCGATCGTCTTCGGCCGTCTTGAGGAACCTCTCCATCATTTTCCCCAGTTCTTCCTGGCTTTTCGCCAGTTGCTTGACCGCGGCCTCCATGCCTCCGGGATATCCCACTTCTGGCACCACTTGTGGAGCTGGGTGGTGGGCGGACCGGAATAACAGGCGGGGAGGCCGGATATAGTGAGCTATAACAAGTGTTTTATTGCAGGTGTAGAACAAAGTCACAGTGAGGGAGGGACGCAGTCTTGAATCCAAGGGGTGGTGGTCAAATAGTAACTGCGGGGAACCAGGCTCGGTGAGGATGTCGGGGATCAGGATTCGCTCTTCCTTGTTCCGCCAGTAGTCTCCTCGGTTTGGTACTGGGGCTCCTTGGAGGCTTAAGAAAAAGGAGAGAAGTGTAGGGCTTTAGTCAGAGTACTCCAACAGTACACCCCACCACCTACACCGGGGAGTGAAAGGGTACTGAGAACGACCAGTGCGGACGGGACGGAAAAGGGGGGGGGAAGGAAACAGGCAAGAATGAGGTAGGAGGTAGAAAGGCGGGATGGTGCAGGACAGTGCTCGGTCTTTGTACAGTGCGCGTGAATAAGCACTTAATATCCCTGTGCTCGTGCAGGCTAAGGACTATATACAAGGCTATTTACAACTACTATATACAGGAGGGAACACGGAGAAAGGGTAACTGGTACTCACGTGCCCCGCCGCAACTCTCGTCCGAGTTGCGGCCGCTCTCCAGCTTCCTCCTGAGGACGCCACCAGTCCTCCGTCCAGACGTCCTCTTCCTCGTCCTCGCTTCCCTCTCGCAGTGTTGCTCCTCTCTCTCTCCGGGGTCCGTCGCTGTCCGCTGCCTCCTGCCACGAGTCGGTTGCTCCGAACGCCTCTCCTTCGTCCTCGGAGCCTTTTCTACCTTCCGGGTTCTGGTCTTGCCGTCCACTTCCGGGGCCGGGGTCGATCGCTTCCGGGTCGCTAGGGGTCGATCCACCGTCACTTCCGGTGTTCCGGGCGAGGGTTTCCGGTCCTTCGGGCTCCGGTGTCGGTACCTGCAGGGGACGACAAAGAAAGGGTGTCCTGGGTGTCCGGGACGTTAAGCGACCGGGCGCGGGAGATAGGACCCCGGCGCCCGGACTGGGTTTCGTCAAGGTAGGTGCCGCCTCCGCTCCACAACGACCCATCCACATACAGGGTCCCATCGGAATCTTCCAATGGAGTATTTTTCAAATCAACTCAACCTTTTGTTTCCTCCTCAGTTCGTAAGTAGCAGTCATGAGATGCCACTTCGTCTGATTCCAATCTGATTGGCAACAAAGTCGCCGGGTTCAGGACATTACAGCGCTTTATTTGAATGTGACTTGCCAAAAGCGTCAACTCATACCCAGACAACCTTGCACTCGTCAGGTGTTGGGTTTTTGTACGATTCAAGAGAGTGTCAACTGCATGCGGAACCATCACCGTAAGCATATTATCCATGACCAATCCTGCAGATTGTCGTATGGACACCGCAGCTGCCGCTGTTGCTCTCAGACAACTCGGCAATGCTCTAGCTACTGGGTCCAAGGTCGAGGAAAAATATGCACATGGACGCTGCTTACCACCAAATTGTTGCGTTAGGACACTCAACGCACAACCTTCCCTCTCGTGAACGTATAGTGTAAACGGCTTACTGTAGTCAGGGGTACCTAACACAGGGGCCGAACACAACGCGTCACGCAGTTCAGAAAAACTTTTCTGACATTCTTCCGTCCATGGTAAAGGAGTTGAAAATCCTTGCACGTAAGAGCTACCAATGGTTTCGCTAGCAATGAAAAATTTGGAATCCATTGCCTGCAGTATGACGTGATACCTAAAAAGGCACGCACATCTCTCTGAGTTGTTGGCACAGTCATTCGAGCAATCGCTGCAATTCTCTCTGGGGTCAACCTTCTTCCCTCCTTTGACAATAAGTGACCTAGATAGGTTACTTCTTGGCAACAATATTGCAGTTTAGAAGGTGACACCTTGTGATGTAAGTCACAGAGATGCTGCAACAACGACACCGTGGCAATTCTGCAAATGTCCTGAGTATCCGCAGCCACCAATAAGTCATCGACATATTGGATCAAGGCCGCACCAGCCGGCAACATGAACGCATCAAGCTGGCCCTTCAAGGCTTGACTGTATATCGATGGACTCTCACAGTAGCCCTGAGGAGCGCGTTTAAACCTAAAGCTGCGGCCACCAAGAGAGAAACCGAAAAGGTCCCTACTCTCCTCAGCAATCGGAATGCTGAAGAAAGCATTCTTCAGATTGATCACTGAGAACCAAGATGCAGAGGCTGGAATCAGAGTCAGTAGAGCCGTGATGTCAGGCACCACAGGGAACTGAGGAATCACAATTTTATTCACCTCCCGTAAATCGATAACAAAACGATAAACAGGGGGCTTCGATGGATCAGTGCGTTTCAGAATGGGCAGCACAGGGCTATTGCATACGTTTCCCCGAGTCTCCTCGATAACATCTTTCTCAATCAAATCGTAGATGATTGCTAACAAAGCTCGCTCACCATCAAGAGAGATACGATACTGGGGAATACGTGGCAAACGCACATTAGATTTCAGATGAACAACATAAGGGGAGATATCAAGCAGGCCCACGTCATTGGGACCCGTTGCCCACAAAGATGCAGGAAGAGAACTCAATTCCGGTGGAAGCTTGTCGATGGACAAATACATAGGAGAGATAACTTTCTCACCCAATGTAAGCTTTACTCCCGCAGGAGAACAATACAAAGTCGCATACAGGCGTTTCAGCAAATCCAGGCCCAAGAGATTTTCACCACAACCAGTAGTCAAAATCAAAGGAGCTTTGAGCTCACGAGGCCCAATTGCAAGGGGCAAAGGGCGCGAAACCGGATTGCTAACAGGGGCGCCAGAGAATCCAACGGAAACATTTGTTAAGCCAGACAAAGGTGCGCCAGGGAGTTTCGAATGCATGATGGAACTTTTCGCTGCACCAGTGTCTAACAGAAAAGGCTCAACGACGCCCGAGGTGGCAACTGCGACATAAGGCCCTCTCTGATCAACCGGAACTGATACTACTCCCTCTCCTTGTCTATGGCTGTCCTAGTAATTACCGTCGTCAGTGTTCTGATCGACGTAATAATCGTCCACATTGTACTGTGCAGATCTGCCTTGCGACGACCCACGCTGATCGAAACAATTATTAGAATCGGAAGAATTATTGGAACGATCATTTTGAGCACCACAACCTCTACCACGTGATGCTTGTTGAGGACCTCTACGACCTCCACTAGATGAATTACCACTATTTCGTTCACTCAAGACTGGACAATCAAATTTCAAATGACCCTCCTTCCTACAATAGGCACACTGATTGTACCCCAACGTAGATCTCTGCGAAGAGGAGTCATTTCGTGTTTGCGACCTATTCGACTGAGACTGCGATCGATTCCGCTGTTGCGAATCATTCTGATTCGAACGTGGAGGATACGCTTGTTGCAACAACACTTTAGTTTTGAGTTCTTTCGTCTTTTTATCGGCACGATCGTTCTCCTCTTTCTCTCTATTCTCATAATATTGGACCGTAGCCAATATCTGAGCAGAAGTGGAAACAGCCCACGCACTTTCTGAATTCCTTAATTTGTTGCTTAAGTCCGGCAACAAATTTGATACAAACTTGTCCACAAACAATCTCTGACCTCCTTCAGTGCCCATGTCCTGACCACTATGATCAATGAACGCCTCCTCAAATCTTGTAAAGAAATCAGAGACACTCTCATCCTTCTTTTGCTTACAAGCGGACAACTTGTCCCAATTCACCTTCATAGCTGGCATAAGTGTTTTCATGAGAGTTATTATTCTCTGTGGGAGATTAGCAATCAGCTGTTCGGGTTTAGCCCCACCACCTTGCAAGGCATCCGCAGCAAGAAGTGCAGCCCAGTCACCGCCTAATTCTGCTGCATGATCTTCCTGACGAATCTTTGCCCATACCGGTTGCGGTACGACATTGCCAAACAACATATCAATGTCGGCAAGATTCATTATCGTAGCATCCACGAGCTGCGACAATTCTTTATAGTACCCTGCAGGATTTTTGCGAGGGTCAGGCAAAGATTGCTTCACCTGCAAAACTTCTAACCGTTTCCACAGAAGATGTATCCACACTCTCCGGAAATGTGGCAAAATAGCAGGATTAGCAGCAGCATCACCTGGCATCCACACTGGTGGAACTTTGCGCATGGGATACTGACCAGGCGCTGTTAGTGGTTCCTCAATGTCTTCTAAAAACAATGTCCGAGGCATTATACAAGGACGGAAAGATAGCAACTGCTCGACAGCACGTCGAACATTGCTACCCACTATCATTCCGCTCGAAAACTGAAGCTGAAGATTAGTTAGAGCAGTCAATACATCATCAGACGCATCAACCGATATTTGATCACGCAAAAGCTTACACATCTCCTCAAACACGAACCTCTGTGTCGGTACGTTGAATTGAGAGAACGTATCAAGCACCACACGAGGAGGATTCCTAAGGGGGTATCTCATCCAAGCCATCGCCATATTATATAGCGAGTCACGTTCCCTACTACCAGGAAGCTGACTTCGTCTTTGGGGACCATCAGAACCAGCGGACTCAAGAATCGGTCCAAGAGAATTGAAAAAGTTAGCAGCAACAGAAGGGACACGACGTCCAGCAGATGGGGTATTAGGGTAACACAACGGGGTAACAAGAGAAGTGTCAGGAACAGAGGGAACAGCAGGAGTGACCAGAACAGTAGAAGCAGCGGGAGCAGGAGTATGAGGAAGTACAAGCGGGGGAGCAGTAGGGACAGGAGCAGGTAGAGGAGCAGGAACAGGTTGGGGAACAGGAACAGGAGCAGGTGGAGGAACGGGGACAGGGGGAACCACAGGAACTGCGGTACCCTGTGCATACGGAGGTGGTGACTTCAAGAGATAAGACAACAAGAGGTCCTCTACTACTTCCTCCTTCTTATCCGTACCCGACGGTAAAGCGGGGTAGCACTTATCTATAGACATGCGCTGCAATCTATCGAAAACTTCCTTTTCCTTTTCCTCCTTATCTCGCTGGAACTGCTCTGCGTTTCTTACCGTAGTAACAATTCCTTCTCTCTTATTACGTTTAATTTGCTTGATTTCTTTCTGCTTGGCTTCTTTACGCCACAACCGAAAGGAATCAAACTTGCTTTTCTTTGGAACAATTTAGCTTCAAGATTATCTAAAATCGGAGTTTCAAAACTACCATGAGGTGGCCAACTAAGGACACCATCTTTCTTAGTATATCGAACCCAACACTCATTGAACGTAATTGGACCTAACCCGTGTCGGCTATACAACTCGTAAGTTGGAGTTCCAACCGGAGGTATCGGACACGAGTCCTCCAGTCGGGAATCCGCACCACAACTTCTAAAGCAACTGAACAAAGTACTACGGCCAGGCATCGTGCACACTAACCGAGTTTCACAAACGTCAAGGGTTACAGGAGTACAATGTCCCTGCAAAGAGCAAAAACCCTCGGTTTTTGGCGACTGCAGACGTCAAATATCACAACAAAGAACAAAGTACCAAGAACCACAAATGCAATGGAACCATGCAACAACTAAGCACCCACAACCAAGGACTCTGGGAGCGACCCACAAATACTTAACTCAAAGATCAATGGCGTCACCAGGAAGGCCCGTCAATCGTCTCGCTGTACCAAGGTCTACGCTAGGCGCCAAAACAGGTCTACAGTCAGGGCAGCAGTCCGTCGCAGCCGTCAGGAGGCGGGGATCTTCGCGGGAAAAGTCGTCGGGCCACTTGTTTCGACAACAGGATTGATGAAGCGGGGTGCACCTTCCCTCGGAGATTTCACACGAAGTTCCTCACGATCGTCGGGCTTTGGACCGGGCGCCAACTGAAGGACTGGGTTTTCTCTAAGACCCAACGGTGCCAGGGATAACACCTAAAACCTTTGTGGGTAACCTGTTCCGGCGTACAAATGACAGAGACACGGGACACTTCCTTCGGCGTCAAAGATTCGAGGTTTATTACTGCAGGGAACACAGAAGTCACGAGAAGTACATAGCATGTAAGTTCACGGAGACTGCTTCAAATTGTATCTGTGGATCGCTCTTCTTATACAGTTTTGAAGCATACGATAACATGGTGCACAAAGGTTTACAACTTGGTTCCCATCGTAAAGATCGCAAGGGGTCGCTTTCATGTATTCAGGGCCCGGAACATAATTACAGTAACATTTGGCGGTTCCCAACTGTAAAAGTACATCTTCCCACCATTAGTACATTCCAATCAGTAGTAAACGAATCGAGGAAGAGACAGAAACAGGTGCAGAGGAAGACGAGAACAGTGAACAGATCAGAAGGGGTGTAAAAGGTGTGGCGTCAAGAAACACGATTTGCAGGCATCAAAGGGGACATGCCTAATGCATGCACAACTGAGACAATAGAGCGGCACGGCAAGATGAGCCTCGAGCGGGGCCATCTGCCTTACAGTGCCATCCCCCTCATCATAAAGACACCTTCAAAGGAAACGTGTCTTCCGCAAGAGTTTAGGAATCCCAGGGTCGCGAAGCGGACAGCGTCCGTTCGCTGGCTACTTGAGGACAAGAAAACAAAATGGATGCCGTATCTAAGATGGAACCCGTGGGTTCAGATGAAGAAACCCACGAAACAAACGAACGGTTTAGGCTTACACAGCGAAAACGCGTACACCCACTAAACTCATCATTTGCGGTTCATAGATACCAGACTCGACCATATTTGTGCGAGTCGAAAACACCACTTACAATTGTCCCGGAACCTCAGAAGGCATGGCACACAGGGATGTGTGCCATGTTGACTCTTCACTTTGTTCTGCACCAAAACTCGCAGCCTGCAATGTCACTGTGTGTGTGTAAAGGTACAGGGCCTCTTAGGGTGGCACAATAAGCGCTGCAGCCGTTAGAGGCCTTCCCTGGCCACAGTGCCCTTGGTACCCATGGTACCTTTTACAAGGGACTGACATGTGGCCAGAGAGGTGCCAATTGGGACTACAAGGTACAGTTTTGGGAAAAAACACAGGTCCTGGGAACCTGATTGGCAGGGACCCAGGTCACATCAAGTCAAAGTGCATTAGTAGTCTGGCAAAAAGTGGTGGGGCTACTGCAACAGAAACCCAGATTCCAAAACCTCACTCATGTGTGATGTAATGATAGGTATCTGAACTGGTCTTGGGGTGCCTTGGCATAGGAGTTTCTAGGACTTATACCCCCATTGGTATATCCTGCTCAGTTTGTATGATCTGGGCTTCGATTTGTATTAAGGTCTGCTGTTTCCTGCATTTGGCTGTTGTGTTATGACTAATGTCAAAGCCCTGAATGGTTGGCTTCATGGCTTCCCATAAGGCCGTGGCTGATCCTGCTGCCTCCTCGTTTAATAGGAAGTATTCTAACTGGGCTTTGCATTATATAGGTTGATTTTATAGCTCGGGTTGTGTAAATGCCAGGGCGACAGTGGCCAAAGAATCAGAGACCTTCTAGGGCCTATCCTTACCTGTAGCTAAACTGGAGTGTGATCTGATAGATCTCTAGTTATAATTTCTGACCTGACTAGCCGATGTATGTGTTCCCTGGTCATGAAAATTTGGTCAAGTCTGGAAAATGACCCATGGACAGATGAGAAGTACATATATCCAGCAGCATTTGGGTGTAGCGTCCTCCATGTATCTGTCCACCCCAGAGCATTCACCATTGGCTAGATGCGAGATTCTCGTTTTGTGTGTTGTGTAGCTGTGGGGTGGCATCTATCCTGATACGGGTGCATTACATTGTTCCAGTCACCCTGAGTTAACGCAGGGCGTCGGGAATTGATCCCCAGGTATCGATGATGCATTCCGTGATTATATGGCTGATTGGCGGGGGTGACGTATATGCTACCCAGAACAATAGACTCTCCATTGATCATGCCCTGTATGAAAAGATATCTGCCAAAAGCATCTGCCCATGTTTGAATATGCATGAATGAGAGTCTGCGGTGGATCAGGATGGCCTCTCCTCTGGTGCCCCTTGTGAAGCCAGAATGGAAAACATGTATGTAGCCATAGCGGGCCAGACATGGGACTTTAGACCTTCTCAAATGTGTTTCTTGTAGTAGCAAGACATCCACCCCCATGCGTCTCACATGCCAAAGGAAAGCCCCATGTTTGATCTTATCAGGTGGCCTCTAACATTCCAGGTGACCATCTTGATTTCCCCAATTAGGTTTGGGTTGTTTAGATGTGTTGTCATGTTGTGTGGCCAATAAGATTGCGAGAAGCATGACCCAAGAACAAGTAGAAGACAATATAATGCAGGCACTTTAGAATCTTAAAGTACAGCATCTCTAAAAACGTAAACTTCATCTTCCCTCCCTCTTCCGCCATAACCCACTCCAATACCTCAAGAAACAATGAAGTATCTGTCGTCGAGACTATACAGCTCCCACCCCAACAGAGGATGAAGGCTGAAACAGTTCAATAGAGCCCCAAAGATCGCATCCCTAGCAAGTGTCTTTGGGATCAGAAACGGCCAGTTCAGAAATGGTAACTCTTAGTAGTGCCGGTAAAAGTCAATGTTGATCGAACTTCCACATATGTATTTACTCTGTGATCTAGGGTGCCAAAATGGTGATGAATCATTTGTCTTGTAACACTGCGTGTTTGTCGCCTCTGGAGTGGAAGCACCAGGATGACCTCGATCTATGTCTTTGTTTGTCGCTTTTATTTTATTCAGACGTGGGTCCCCGGAGGAAGAATCTAAGTCATAGGGTGGCAGTGTATGAGGCTTGACCAGTCGGCTCTCATCCGACCATTGAAAGACTTCTTCAGGGGTATCGAAGAACATAGTTCTATTCTTATAGCTAATTTGGAGGTGAGCCGGAAGGAGTAGCATGTATGGGATTAGCAGTTCCCAAAGACGTGATTTCGCAGCCAGTTTGGTATACTCAGGGAAGATGATTATTGAATGAGATTCAAAGGTGAGGGACTTCTGCACCCGAGCTTGTCGCAGGATGATATCTCTGTCATGGTAATTTAGGATCCGAGCAATGACTGGTCGAGGACGAGAGCCCAGGGGAGGCCTGGCAGCAAGGGCTCAGTAGGCTCGCTCCAGAATAAAGCAGGGAGACAGCTTCCCGTCTGGCACCCAGGATTTGAGTCATTGTTCCAGAAACACGCACATGTCAGGGCCCTCACATCCCTCTGGAAATCCCACAAAGCGTAAGTTGTTATGGCAGGCCCTCCCTTCTGCGCCCTCCACTCGTGTGGTGAGACCCCATGTGAGTGTTTCAAGTGTCAAGTGTAGTAACTTGTCTCTGCAGCGCAATGATGGTATCTCATGCCCCCGAAATACTAGTCTTGGTCTGTGTTACGTGCGCCACGAGGTTATGTAAGTCCTCTCGCAGCAGCATAACATCTGCTCCCACTATATAAATTTTGGCGTCCAGCATGTCAGGCAATTGCGTTAGTGCAGCGAGGATTGTGATGTATCTGATGTTGTAAAGCGTGAGATAGCTGCTTTATCGGTTTCCAGTATCTGTTGCGTAGCGAGCCAGCCACTCTCTCCACCTCAGCCGGTGCCGCCCACAGTCCAGGCCACGCCACTCCCGCACTCACCCAGCCAAGCATGGTGAGTGCCGCTACCAGGGAGGAGCCGCCTTGAGCCCCAGCCATCGATTTCCTGTGGGGCCGCTGTGTTTGGAGTCGCGGCCCATCTCCTTGTCCAGAGTGGTCTGGTTCTCTGCCTCCGGCAGGGTCAGGTCCCGGCGCCACTCTGCTCACAGCCTCGTCTCCCGGGCAGCGCGTGTGGCTAGCGCTGTTCCACCTCGGATCTCAGGCCCAGATCTGCCTCCGATCCCTGGCGGTTCTATTGTCGCCGGGCATTGCGGCGGTTGTAACGGAGCCGAATCGTTTCCCAGGGCCCAGGCAGCTTCAGTCGTGTCCGATTCAGGATAACTGTTTACCGATAGCCGGCAGTATTATGCAGGAATATATTTGGGCTACAGGAGCCAGGCTAAGTCATGTCGGCCATGATGGACCGCTTGGCCACGCCCCCCAGAGATACTTATTTAACGTGCTTTCATTCTGTAAATGTTTTCAAATTATTAATGTGCCAGCTGCACAGTCTCGTCTGAGAATTCCAGCTAGTCTCGGCTTTACAGCCACCAGTATGTTGCATTCTGCGGTTTGTAGTATGGCTATAATGTTGCAGGAATGAGGTCGAAAAATGTTCTTGGGGCTGTGAAATAGATGTGTTATGTATAGCCTTTACATTGCTCTTTAGGCTTCCACACTGTGGTCAAATAAAATATCTTGTGGGTTTAAAAGTATTATCTTCTCAGTTAAGGAACATTTTTATTTAGCGTTTTAAAAATGGAGTCTGGTGGCTTTGTTGACTAATGTATCTGCTTCAGAGTTCTGGGTTTAATGTCATAGAAGCACAATTAACTCTCAGAGGAGCCATACAGTCTTCCATGGTCCAGAGTTTCATAAAATTAGTATCATTCAGTTATGAGGCAATAAACATCAGTTAGCCAAGATGACTCATCAATCAGTCAATCAATCAGGGTCTTGTATAGCGTGTCTACTCACCCAGTGAGGGTCTCAAGGCTCTTGGGGAGGGGGGCTGCTGGTCGTTCTGGGTGAAAGATCTGTAAAAGGGGTAAGACAACCAGTGACCAAAGACCCTTTAGTGTTGCCCGGCGATGTCGCCTCAATGACCCACCAATATTAATCAAATGAAGAAAGCAGGCGCTGGAGACTGAAAGGCAGGAAACGAGGGTTTTAATCTCTCCGGAGGAGAACACATCAAATCAGACAGCAAGTATCGTCACGAGGTGCTCTAACCGCATCTCTGAGGTCTGGCCTGTTATACTCAGGTTTACTGCTTTATTACATGAAACACATATTTGTCAGTACTTTGATGTACGGAAAAGCATCCTAGGAATCCCCGCTTCAAGCCCGTTCCCACACATTTACAGTTGAAGTCCCTACCCCGGTCACAACAGGTGGTGATTATCGCGCAGCTGGACATTCCGCCGATTCACGGAATGTGTGGAGTTGATCGGATCTCATGGGGTGAGGGGTGTTCGATCGACCCGAAGGTCCTTTGATAGGGGGATGCTTCCTACTGTACGGGGGGGTAATAAACAGTGTCCGTAGGGCCAAGTGGCGGCTTGGGAACAGGGGAGACAGACGGGCACACAGGAAAAGGGGGTTTGCATCAAAGGGCCTGAGGCTATGAAAGGAATGAAGGGAGGTGTCCGCGCTGGGAACAGGATGGGATTCTGAGGCCGATCTGCGCTGAAGAGGGGTTTATGACCCAAGGCATGTGAGAGCGAGGGGGTTGTCAGCGTGCGGGGGATGCCTGTGAGGTTGAGAGAGAGAGAGAGAGAGAGAGAGAGAGAGACGCGCTGGCCATCAGCGAGGGGCAGAGGGGCCATGGTGCTAAAAATGGCTGCCGCTTACGCGCAAGGCATGTGAAAGCGGGAGTGATCAGTGCGTGGAGGTGCTTGTGTAGGTGAGGAACCGTGTTGGGGGTCAGGGGTGTGCAGAGGGTGGTTCTGGTCAAGGCAGCTAAAGTGGTGGGTGTGTGTGACGAAGAGTGCGGCATCGGGGCAAAAGGGAAGATGGCGTAGATAATGTTCACCAAACCGTATTAATTTTCCACAGTCCTCCCTTTAACATTTCTAAGACATCTTGCTGGCCTATTTCCTATCTATGTCTACTGTTATGGTCATAAGTAAGGAAGTGATAACCCAGGTGAAGGAACTGTACATAAACATCACATTTTAAAATCTTTTCATCTGGTGGGCGGGCTCATCGTTGAGCTTTGTTGAATGCAATATCAGACAAAAATTATGCAGTGAGAGCGTTGGGTACAGATCATAGATGCTTGTAGTCATTCGGAATAGGAGCCGATAGGTTACCACGTAAGTAAGTTCTTTTTGTACTCGGTTGGAGCATAGTCAATTCAATGGTGGTTGAGAGAGAAATGAGACATAGTAAAAACAATAATCAGGGTTCCCAGTGTCTTATGGTCGTGGACCATTACTAGTGAGTTCTCAGCATTCTTTGTCGTCTTCTGTTGGCACTGTTGAGCACCTGTACTACAATTCGTTCTTTAGCAGGAATGTCCATGTGGGTTGAGCCGTTGGAGGTCTGCGGGCAGGAGAGTGTCTTTGTTTTGTTTCGCCAGACCTCATGGGAGAAATGCGTTATGGTTTTGGAGCAGATGCATTTTCTTCCATAATCCAGAGTGTGGTCATTAGAAGGAGACAGAAAAGGATTGTGGTGAAGGGTGCAATTGTCTTTGAGTTGTGGAGTCTGTCTGTTCTTGGGTTTCTGTGGTGGGTATTTCCTGTTGCTTCCATCATCTTCAAGGTGTTCGGTACCGGGCAGAACCACATACTTCGTTTAGCTTCTCTTAGGGGTGACCCTTGGTGGTGTTTTTAGGTCACCGTTCTGAGATTTAACACAGTTCGTGGTCTACTTAGTCAGGGCTCCCTCCTTTTTGACGCAGGAAATACCCTTCTCCGGATGGCACAGTAGGATTTAGAGGATTTTGAAAGTTCAGGTGGAGGGAGGGGGTGTGTGTGAATAGTCCTTATGGCAGGTCGGAGGAGGAGGGGATGGAGCAGGGCCAGATCGGGAACAGACCAGGGGGACGGAAAATTTTAGACAGGCGGGTCCATAATCACGTTCAGAGAGCGGGGACTTTTCGGCACACGTCGATCATAGAGCAGGGGCCTCAGATCAGCCCTTTCCTTTAGTTTTGGCGGAAACAGTGCCTCGTCCTGCGACTCCTTACTGTTGTGGTCTCGCCTTGGCCTCCGTCGCCGGGGTTCCACGATCTGCAGTCAGGCCGCATGCTCCCACATCCGGTCTCTTTCTCCTCCGACAGTGGTACCCTTAAATGAGTTTGAAAAGACAGTCTTTAGAGATTTTGCAGAGGAAGGTAATTACGTAAATCTATTTCTCTCCCAACACCAAGCAACTGGGGTAAACATCCGCTACATTGAGGTCTACAGCCAACGTATAAACAATTGATGATGGGTTTGCTGGGTTCCCAACAACTTCCCTTCGTGGCTATTTCTTTGGCGTTTTGTCGGTTTTTTACATTCATTTGTCGTGGTACGAGGTCCGATACCCATTCATTGCATTCGTTTATTACAGTTATGTCAGTTCTCCTGGTAGAGACCCATTTCCCTAGTACGAGTCTTGCAAGGCTAGACCGGTCTTCAGGGCTTTGTATTTTACGGAAAAGTGCAACGTTTTATTCACCATAGTCAGATAGGCATCCTTCTGAGGAATGAACATAGGCTAAACGATTCTCCATTATGTCAATGCATCCTATCTTTCGTCTAAACATTTTACTTTCAACAGGTTTACTTGCAACAAGTTCTTTCATTTTCGACTTAATTCTAACTTTGCAAACATTATTCTAAATTCTACATAGTTTCTCACAACCTGGCTACTTTATTAAAAAAAAAACTCGGGGGCTTGCGATAACCATTAAACTCATCTTTGGGGTGAGTGGGGTCTTATGGAAAACAACTAGGAACACAGTGAATTGAAGCAAAGGACATTTTTCAAATTCTCGTCTGGGGCAGCCGATACAAAACTGATGGTGTCCTGGGAAGGCGGGTATGTCTCGATCGCTTTTACTGATTGGGGCATTGAGACAATTTGGGACGGGGAAGGTCGCGTTACCAGAGATATTTTATCATAGAAGCCACTGACAAGTAGTTCCCTCAAGATGGGTCGGATTAGAGAACCTTAGTCGTCTTACCTGTCCCTTTCTTTTCGGCCAATCTAGGTTTCATCAATATTTAGCAGAAAAGGAGAGGTAGTAACGTGGTATCGATGCAATTTTTATTTAAGACAAATTTGTGCAAATACTTGTGGTATTTTGGAGCCAATCAGGTGGTGCACCAGGGGTAGTGGTTCGTCAATTAGGTGCCATTTGCTAGAAAGAGTGAAAGAGTGGCGGAGAGAGAGAGAGAGAGAGATAGAGAGAGAGAGAGATAGAGAGAGACAGATAGAGAGAGAGAGAGAGATCAACAATAGGCTAAATAGTACACGGGTGACATGGAGAGTGGCCATGTACTTATTTAGGCTATTCGGTGCATTACCCAACATGAGACATTTTTTTGGTTCGTGTTAGAATGTAGAAAGCATGCAGTTTGGGACGGAAGAGCATTAGGTCAGGTACAAGAAGGACGTGCATTGAGTTGGGCGCCCTTTGGTGTCATCTTGCAGCGTTAGTCCGTTTCATGTATCGGACGTGACGTGGCTCCAGATCTGTTACGATACCCTAATCGTGATTCCATTGTAACCTGCAGAGGGAGAAAAAGAGGGAAAAAGGGAGGGGGAACAACATTCGAGCATATCAAATGTACGGGCACGAAAGTTATTTACTTACCACATACCCGTACTTATCCCCTCGGGATATAATCCCTAGGGTCTTGGTTTCTGAAGTCAAGGGGGGGGGGGGGCAGTGTGATAGGTTGTTCATGAGGGGGTTTGAGGGTGGCATGATAGATCGTGTGTAGGGAATCGCTAAAAAGAGAAATCGGAGGCGCCTAGTGCGAGGTACCTGGTTTTGTATATGTATCTAGTCATCGGGATCCTTAAATCATTCCCAAAGCTGTGATGTTCTAAGGCATATTAGTTCTTCGGTCAACTCTGTCCCTTAGTGCCTTCGAGCACCATACCTTTATAACATTCTATCATTCACACCGCTTTACTTTACCCATTCTCAGAAGTCGAGGTCCTTTTTCATGCGTTAGTTCCTGAGCTTAGTCGCATATTTGGAGGCAGCGTATCATACCTTTAGATTCGATCATTAATCCAGGGCCGAACAACCATTTTCTAATAACCTTGAAAAGAGAGCGAAACGGTTGCGCACAGAATAGCCCGCCCGCCGATTCCCACATTTACAAAAGTATGCGATACCTGTTCATAGTTTGGAAAACCTTTATTTGCATAATTGTTCAGTAAGTAAATTTGTGAATGCAATCGTATTCGGTCGGACATGGTGATGGCTGGAGCACATACAGTAGGGGGCGTTATTTTGCAGCATAGGAACATGTTAAAAAGGCCTAATTAATTATTTGCTAGTAACTAAAAACGTCTCATTAAGTGATGAGGGATCGGGGGCGTTTTAGTTCATAAATGTAAACACAGTCAGGTTAATTGCAATCACATTTCCTAGATGTATATCGTGGGCGTGCGTCACAAGCTACATTATGTATCGGTCACAATAAATATCATAATAAATCGTACATTGAAATCAACATTTTAACGGGACCCCTTTCAAATGTTCGCCAAGTGAACCCTCCTCCCTTTTTCGTCAAGTGTGCAAATGTTCACATATATCTTAGTACATCAAGTCTCATTAGCTAAAGAACACCACGAGGTGTCCGTTAGTTCCTATTGATACCGGCGCCACTTTGGGCGAGGCCGGTTTAGTCTGGAAGTATCATCAGGGGCAATATGTCTCCGACGATTGGCGGTTGGACCAGAGTCCCTTTCGGCAGTTCAAAACCTGTGCTAACAGAGGGGCTGGTGGTGTGGACCGTCAATCAAAAAGGGGGAGGGAGGTAGAATCTCTCTTACCGGGTCACGTTGATGTTCAGCCGGAACTTACTCGAGTTCGTTAGCCCATAATGTTCCTGGGTTGTTCAGACTGAAGCTGGTGCTGACACGAGGGCACCACCATCTTGTGGCTATGTCGTGGTCGTTTCATTTGTGATCAAGGCAGTCGTTCCCCACCGGAAGCCTGTAGGGGCCGAGGGCTCCTGGGACTTTGGTAGAATCTTCAAAGCTGTGGGGATGCTGTCGAAGGTGGGGGCTTGTGCCCAGGTGGGCAAGCGCCCGAGTTGCAATACCGGACAAAGTTACTCCAGCGGCCTAGACCCGCCTTCCAGAGGGCCCAGACGCCATTTTGAGACCCTGCAGCCGCCGCCCTTCGTCGTGTCTTTCAGGAGTGGAAGAAACTTCTTGTGGCGACAAAGACAGAACACCATGCTGTTGGAGCAGGACATTTGGTTCGGGGCGCCAGGGTGCAGCTGTGGAGCCTCCACCTGGGGAGGTGAGGGAGGCTCGTTCGCGCCGCCTCCCTCTCCCAGCGCATCCCACGCCGTCCCTTCGAATCAGGGGTGCACATGATGACCACCCTACACCCCTGACTCCGACTCTTGGGGGACCATTGTATGTTCGGTGCTACGCAAATATATCCGTCGCCCGGCTGGAGGATTTCGGCGCCGGGCCGGGGCTGGGAAACCTCCTACCTGTGGAGGTGGGAGAGGCTCGTCCGCGTCGCCTCTCCCTCCCAGTCCCCCTGCACCAGTTCGATGGAGGAATTCGTGATGGCCGGACCAGGAGATACGAGGGAGGGGGTCACCTGCATCCGCCCCCTCCCTACTCGTGGCCCGGGGGACGTCACCCCAGGAAGGAGAGTATGGGAAGACCATTTCATGTCGGCCCATGGAGTCTCCTGTACCTTCTCGTCGGCGATTTCTTTTGGTCTATGGCTGATGGCTGGCTCTGCCCCACACGTGCTGTGTGTTTCACCTTCCGGATGGGCGGGACCGTTGACTTGTTACATTTTGAGAACTTCCGGAGTGAGCGTAATTTGTTTTGTATTGTTCCTATTAGTACAGTTTACTTTAAAGAATGTTTTACTAGTTTTTCTATTTATCGTTGGTTGTGGGTTATCTTTATCGTAATTAAATCCTAAATTATATAACAGATGCTTGGCTTCCTTAAGTCCTTTTTCTACCGGGGGGTTGTCTACGCAGGCCTGTAATTGCTTTTGTTTTTCAGAGTGGGGGGGGCAACAGGGAGCAATCAGTCCCAGAATTCAGACATGTCGTTGAAATTGGTCTGACGAAATCTGTGCCATCGAGCATAATCAAACGTGGTGGTTCTATCCGTCCTGTCCGTGTTAGTCTGATTTGTTTTTATCTCGCGTCTTTTCCCTTTCTGCCGGCCTGTTATTTCTGTCGACCCTCTGCTCTTACCTATGTTCTGTAGAGTCGGGCATTGGGCTTTCCAGTGCCCGAGACATTTACAAAAAGCACATTGGTTTTGCCTTAAATCTGCTCGTCCTGTGTATAGTGTCGGGGGATTACTTTTGGGTCGTTGTGTCTCGGGTTTGTCCTGTCGACACATCCCATTACACCGTTCTCTTTTTGTATCTAATCCTCGGAACTGTGTCGTCGCTGGCCCTTCCTTTCGCCTACCAGGCGTTTGGAGGGTTGTCTGCCGCGTTTCTTTACCTACTCTGACTTCGTCTCTTTCCTTTCGTTGCGTAGCTTCTTTGCGCCACATACCGAGACTATCGAGCATAATAGGCGTTGTCTTGTTATTACGAAGGGTTATTTCTACCGTTTCTATTTTGTCTAAATCGAAGGATGCGATCAGTGGCCACTGTTTCTCTTGGTTTGCTTTGGTATATTTGTGCCATAGCTTACTATAGGCTATGGTGATTAATCCATACTTTGTGAACATGTCTTTATTAGGGGTGCCTTCCAGCGGGGCTAGATGGTCCACCTCTAATAAACGGTCCGGGCTGAACCAGCTATCCATCAGTGGGGAGAAGACAGGCATGACGGATCACAATGGGGATAATAGTCAGCACTACCTATCTTATCACTGCGTGCAAAGACTAGACAGAATATTTCTATTCTACGTTGTTTGCAGGCAGTGAATACCTCAAGAACCAATATCGGGCAATCAGTGTTTGGTCAATAAATACAAATAAAAAATGGTCAATGGGGAGAATAAGTAGGCCCGCAAAGGTCTGCGTCACCTACCCTCTCACTATCTGCAAAGAGGGGGACCTATTCTTTCCTGTTTGCAGACAGAGAATCTCCAGAAAACGATCCGTAACAGTTAATCAATGGGGAGGGGCAATTGATCAGTGGGGGAGAAAAATAGGCACGACGGGTGCGTTACCTATCCTTCACTGCTTGCAAAGAGAGAGCCGGTTGTTTCTCCGTTTGCCGACAGCGAAACTCCAAATAAATTAACAAAGAATAATACTAGTATTTTCCATCAATCATCAATTATTCCGCAATTCGTCGTGTTTACATGACCTTACCCGGACCGTATGGATAGTTTCCTGTCTTCCGAATCCAGCGCCCGATCGTCCTCTTCTCTTCGTACTCCTCGTGGCACTCCTGATGGTCCCCAGTCAGGACCGTAGATCACTCGAGAGAGGTCCGTTCGGAACCAGTGAAGTTCGGATGATCGGCTGTCAGACGAGGGTCTATCGGACAGGGTACCTTCCGATCGTTGCAGTCGTTCACTCTGTCGTCAGGACCTCTCCCACTGGATCCACGAGTCACTGATGGGCCCCACGCTTGGGACGCCAATTGTAAAAGGGGTAATACAACCAGTGACCAAAGACCCTTTAGTGTTGCCCGGCGATGTCGCCTCAATGACCCACCAATATTAATCAAATGAAGAAAGCAGGCGCTGGAGACTGAAAGGCAGGAAACGAGGGTTTTAATCTCTCCGGAGGAGAACACATCAAATCGGACAGCAAGTATCGTCACGAGGTGCTCTAACCGCATCTCTGAGGCCTGGCCTCTTATACTCAGGTTTACTGCTTTATTACATGAAACACATATTTGTCAGTACTTTGATGTACGGAAAAGCATCCTAGGAATCCCCGCTTCAAGCCCGTTCCCACACATTTACAGTTGAAGTCCCTACCCCGGTCACAACAGGTGGTGATTATCGCGCAGCTGGACATTCCGCCGATTCACGGAATGTGTGGAGTTGATCGGATCTCATGGGGTGAGGGGTGTTCGATCGACCCGAAGGTCCTTTGATAGGGGGATGCTTCCTACTGTACGGGGGGGTAATAA
Organism: Lissotriton vulgaris; assembly: GCF_964263255.1. NCBI lineage: Eukaryota > Metazoa > Chordata > Amphibia > Caudata > Salamandridae > Lissotriton > Lissotriton vulgaris. The sequence goes on from NC_141693.1 coordinate 1,821,828,157, forward strand.
ACAGTGTCCGTAGGGCCAGGTGGCGGCTTGGGAACAGGGGAGACAGACGGGCACACAGGAAAAGGGTGTTTGCATCAAAGGGCCTGAGGCTATGAAAGGAATGAAGGGAGGTGTCCGCGCTGGGAACAGGATGGGATTCTGAGGCCGATCTGTGCCGAAGAGGGGTTTATGACCCAAGGCATGTGAGAGCGAGGGGGTTGTCAGCGTGCGGGGGATGCCTGTGAGGTTGAGAGAGAGAGAGAGAGAGAGAGAGAGAGAGAGAGAGAGAGAGAGAGAGAGAGACGCGCTGGCCATCAGCGAGGGGCAGAGGGGCCATGGTGCTAAAAATGGCTGCCGCTTACGCGCAAGGCATGTGAAAGCGGGAGTGATCAGTGCGTGGAGGTGCTTGTGTAGGTGAGGAACCGTGTTGGGGGTCAGGGGTGTGCAGAGGGTGGTTCTGGTCAAGGCAGCTAAAGTGGTGGGTGTGTGTGACGAAGAGTGCGGCATCGGGGCAAAAGGGAAGATGGCGTAGATAATGTTCACCAAACCGTATTAATTTTCCGCAGATCCTTTGGAGAGCCAGGTCTTGAGGTCCTTCCTGGATTTGGTCAGTGACGAGATTGAGTTGGTGGGGTAAGGTGTTCCAGGTCTTGGCAGCGAGGTAGGAGAGCGTCCGTCCTCTGGTTCTGTTCGTGTGGATCTGGGGACCCATGAGGTGAATGAGTTGTGTTTCAAATCTAGAATATACCAGATAACTTCATATCTCCAGGGACACCATGTTCCTGTACTGGACTTCCCCTTTTCAAATTATTGTAGCAATTGATTTGGTCAAAGTGAGCTAGAAATAGCACTCCTAAAATACAAAATAGTAGTTGGAGGGCAGGCCGGTAGAGGAAAACAGTGTCTTTAATGGCATTAGTCATCTGGTAACCTTATACAATCGGTGAAAGTAATAGAAAGTAAACTGGAACCTGAAAGGCAAGGTGTAAGGTGGAACGCAAAACGTTGGAGTCCGATGATGCCATACTTACAAGCCTTATGTCTTGGATTAATTTCTAGCATCGTTTGTGTATACAATTAATATTGTGTGTTAATCTCCTTCTTATAAGTAAAACCATCCACATGATTTTTAGGTCTGGAATTTGCTGGGATGATTGGCAAAATGCAGCTGAACCATAAAAATAATTATACGTAGGATAAGGATATGTTTGCTTGTAATACTGAGAAATTATTTTGGTTGTCCTCACAACTGTTTAAACGTTTTCTTGAACTATACTTCCTGCCGTGACTGACAAGGTGTCAAACATGACACAAGGCCACCTGTCAGCTATGATAATGTTATCAAAATATGTTACACAAAGGCAAGTATACTCTGAATATGCGGAGTTCTTTTTTTAAAGGCCTGCTTCATTGACTTTTGCAACAGGAAAACAATTGTGAACAAATACATGCCCCAATCAGGCGCCTTACATGCCAACTGTGGCTGTATGTTTGATCATATCTGCCAGAATTGCAGCCTTTCTTCACCACCCCAGGTGGTGTCCTCACATTTCACCTTATCTTATAACCAGCCAAGCTCCCTCCAGTATATAGGACACTGTGGTGGGCACCCCCATCATGACCCAGATAGCAGCTTGTCATCAGCTCTTTTCCACTGACTCCATATTTTGGCAATTTTTTTGGGGCAACCGATCGCTTTGAAAAACTTGCTACTCTGACCACAAGCATCAGTCCATGTTGGGTTCCCATGTTTCCACCGTTGGGGTGTTCTCCCCCCACCATTGCTGTACAAAGTCACGCCTGGCTACATTGCAGAAGAAGAGCAAGTATCTACCTAGAGTTTGTCCCCTCTAAATTTTCAGCGTGACCACCAGAGGGGTCAACTCAAGTGAGTGCACCCCTGTCCAGAATTTTCTAAGCCTCTGGCACTTCAACTTGGTTTGCTGGAGTACACCCCTTTGATTACAGAGGGGTAAACTCCTGCACACCATGTGATTCTGCCCATTGCATAGTGTCTGGTCCTGGAACGCCCTGAAAAGGAGTTTTATTTGTATCAACCTAAATACGGTCCAGATGGACACCTTCCCAGGGTGTCTGCAGGCTGCAACCCAGTCATCGTAGTCCATTCTACTCACGTTCCTTTCCCCATCTCTCTCAGTGCAGTCAATGTTGATAGGCTATTACTAAGCAGTGTAGCTTAGGTCAGAAATATGGCATGGTGGTTAAAAGGGGTCCCTAATATCCTATATTCGACTAGATTTTCATCCGCTATAAGTTGGGCTGTGCCAATGCAGCCCCTCAGAACATTACTAATTTATAGATACCACAGGTATTGGCTTCCAGTCAATTTGTACTGCAACAGCAACTTTTTTCATTCTATACATACTAAGGGGCTCATTTTGATGTTGGACGGAGGCACATCTGCGGTGCTGGCGGAAAATGCCTTTTTTCACACTTCAGCGGCGGTCCACACGTCCGCCATATTACGAAGCGCAAACATAGCCCATTTTCCGTACGCTGTGGAGTTACGTGAATTGCCAGAGATTTCCGCTGGCCATTGCGGCGGAAGGAGCCAATAGAGATACACTGCTGGCGGCAAAATCACGATATCACAAACAGCCCATCACACTACAGGGGAAAAAACATCCACCCATAGACGGCGAACGCACTACTGCAGAGAGCGAAACCTGACTCCCGGTCTCCTCCACCCGGTCCTGACCTCTATGGATCCAGCTCTTCAAGCCTGCTGCTGTACCTGATCCCCTCCCAGCAAATAAAATTAATTTAAATACAACAATATGTGCATGCAGAGGAACGTCTGAATGTTGGTTTTCGTCTATGCGCAGTATAATGCCATAGCAGACCGGGAAGGGGATACACAGCGGAACTGAAGCATTGCATATGCACAGCTTGTTTGTTGCTGTATGTCTTCTTTATGCTGAAAGCCCAGAGCTGCCCTGCTCAGTGATGCTGCATGTGACTCTTCACTATGGCCGAGGCCGTTAGCAATACCGGAGTGTAGCAGTGAGACAATAGGAATTAATTGGATTAGAGCAGAGAAGCTGAGGGTGAGGTCTGATGTCTCATGCTCCCACCCACAGATCCCAGAGAAGGCGCTTTCAGCCTGCCCCACCACTGCACTTGTGTTGTGTGTGTGTCTGTCAGTCTCAGTGCTGTGCATCCTCTCCACACCCTTTTGACCGGGCATTCTCTGGTGCCTTGTCTCGCCAGGGTGCACAGTCACATGTGACGCAGAGATCTGCACGAGGAGGTGTGCCAGGGCCCCAATGTAAAGAGTAAAATAACACCCACAGCTGTCTCTGAGCCCTTTCCAGCCCTAAGTGCTGGTGTCACTACACCTGCTGCACCTCTGGTAGTTCCGCCCCCGACATAAATACAGTAAATGTTCCCATTTCCGGGACACCTATTTACCGCCTGCACTTTGAGGAGCTATCCTTCTCTGGCAGATAAGACCAGCCTCTCTCTCATACCTCCCTGTCAAGAGCTGACAGGGACTCCAAGTTATCACAAATGTGTTCTTCTCTGGTGAAGGATTGGGCTGCACAGGACAAGCAGGGCACACACTGCACAAATATCCTCACAGGACCCGGGCGGGATCTGTGCGGACCCCCCCCCCCCCCCCTCCCCAAGCAGCTGTTAATACCAACTTAATCAAAGAAACTCCTTAGTTTTCATGTAGGCTCCCTTTGCCTTTCATTTGTAATTACCTTTAAAGACTAAAGCAGCAAGAAGGTTTTGCAGTTTTCGATGTGAGAAAGATGGTAACTACTTGTCTTTTGTGATGGCGATAACAATTTGAGAAAAGAGTGGGCAAATGGTGTATTTTCAAGTAAATTTGAGAAAACAAGGTTAATAAAGCAATTTTGTAAGTGCATTTATTACATTAATGAAGAGATGTTATATAACATAGGTACCTGCTTATTCAGTATAACCACAGAGCTTCATAAAATTGGTGGAGTATTTGGGGGTAGAGCGGGGAGGGGTGGGGGTCAAAGCATAAGGAAGTGCACCTGCCTAGCAGATTGTTGATTTTTGTCAATGATGTGTGTTATTACAAAGCAATAAAATATCAACCTTCTCATGTGACTGAAATTGTTATTGTGTCCCAGGATGGGCGCGCCGATTGTGCGCCGAAGGCGCGCCAAAGGTAAGCCCGACTACGCCCGTCCGCGCCTGGACCGCGCCCAGTGCCAGGACCCCTGGCCCACGAGGACCCCGAGCCACCCGCCTGACGTACACCGCCGCCACCCTCACCGCACTCAACACCGGCCGAGTCCCAGGATGCAGCAGAGCCACCCCACGACGCGTCCACGGACCCTTCAGCTGCAACACCTGCAAGTTCACCTGCATCCGGACCTGCCTCGCACCAGCACCCGCCAAGCCAAACACCAGCAGCAACCACCTCAAGTGCATCCTGCTCAACACCCGCTCCGTCCACAGACACGCCATCGAACTCTGGAACCTCCTCGACACCACAGCCCCTGACGTTGCCTTCCTCACGGAGACCTGGATGAACGCCTCTTCAGCTCCCGACATCGCCATCGCCATCCCAGAGGGCTACAAGATCACCCGGAGGGACCGCAACGCCAACCAGGTGGGAGGAGGCATCGCCATCATCCACAAGAACACCATCCGCATCACGACCAGCACCGACAACACCCCACCCTCCGCCGAACACCTGCACTTCCAGATCCACACCGACCCGAAGACCACCCTCAGAGGCACCCTGATCTACCGACCTCCGGGACCACGCACTCAATTCAGCGAGGACATCGCCGACTTCGTCAGCCCGCACGCCCTCCCATCCGCTGACTACATCCTCCTGGGGGACTTCAACTTCCACCTGGAGAACAACAACGACTGCAACACCGGCACCCTGCTCGACAACCTCGCCAACCTTGGACTCAAGCAGCTGGTGTCCACCCCCACCCACCTCGCCGGACACACACTCGACGCCATCTTCTCATCCAGCAAAGACATCGCCTTCAGCCACGCCACAGAACTCCACTGGACGGATCACAGATGCATCCACTTCACCTTCAGAAGAACGACGACCCACCACCACCAGCAACAGGTTGCCCGAAGAAGCTGGAACAAGATCACAGCCGACCAGCTCGCCACCTCCCTGAGCCAGCACCCTCCGGCCAGCTCAGCGAACCCCAGCCAGGCTGCCGACAACCTCACGAAGTGGATCAACAAATGCGCGGACGAACTCGCCCCACTGAGGACCCCACCCAGCAGACCCGGCAGCAAGAAAGCCCCATGGTTCACCGACGAACTCAAGAGCTCCAAGAAGAACTGCCGAGCCCTCGAGAAAGCCTGGAGAAAGGAACCCACGCCGGACAACAGGACCACCCTCAAGCTCGCCACCCGGAAACACCACCAACTGATCCGCATCGCCAAGAAAACGGCTTTCAAGAACCGACTGGACAACAACGCACACAACTGCAAGGAACTCTTCAAACATCGTGAAAGAGTTCTCCAACCCCAACGCCGGAAACAACGACATCACCCCTTCGCAAGACCTCTGCAACTCCCTCGCCTCCTACTTCCACAAAAAGATCGCGGACATACACAACAGCTTCAGCACTCAACCGACGCACGCCACGACCACAGCAACACCACCCACCACCACCCTCCGCGCCTGGACCCCGGTCAACACCGAAGACACCGTCCACACGATGAACTCCGTCCACTCCGGATCTCCGACCGACCCCTGCCCTCACCACGTCTTCAACAAAGCTGACGCTGTCATCGCACCCCATTTGTGGGACATCATCAACACCTCATTCGACACCGCCACCTTCCCCGAGAGCTGGAAGCACGCCGAACTCAGCGCCCTACTGAAGAAACCTACAGCAGACCCCACCGAACTCAAGAATTACCGCCCCATCTCTCTACTCCCGTTTCCAGCCAAAGTCATCGAGAAGACCGTCAACAAACAGCTGGCCACCTTCCTCAAGACGAATGGATCCCTCGACCCATCGCAGTCCGGATTCCGTGCCAACCACAGCACCGAGACCGCCCTCATCGCCACCACTGACGACATCCGAGCCCTGATGGACAACGGGGAAACAGCGGCCCTCATCCTCCTAGACCTCTCCGCGGCTTTCGACACGGTCTGCCACCGCACCCTAGTGCAGCGCCTCAGCAACGTCGGAATCCAGGAGAAGGCGCTGGAATGGATTGTCTCCTTTCTCGACGGAAGAACTCAAAGAGTCCGCCTACCACCGTACAAGTCAAAGGCCACCAAAGTCATCTGCGGCATCCCTCAAGGATCCTCACTGAGCCCGACTCTCTTCAACGTCTACATGAGCCCCCTCGCGGCCATCGCACGCCAACACAACCTCAACATAATCTCCTACGCCGACGACACTCAGCTGATCCTATCCCTGACCAACGACCCCGCCGCCGCCAGAGCCAACCTGCACGAAGGGATGAGAGAGGTAGCCGAGTGGATGACGACGAGCCGCCTGAAGCTGAACTCGGACAAGACGGAAGTCCTCATCCTGGGCTCCTCGCCCTCCGCCTGGGACGACTCCTGGTGGCCCCCCGCCCTGGGCACCGCACCCAAACCGACGGACCACGCACGCAACCTGGGCTTCATCCTGGACTCCTCCCTCTCCATGACCAGGCAAGTCAACGCCGTCTCCTCGTCGTGCTTCAACATCCTGCGCATGCTTCGGAAGATCTTCTGGTGGATCCCCACAGAGACCAGGAAGACCGTCACCCAGGCCCTCGTCACCAGCCGACTGGACTACGGCAACGCACTCTAATGCGGAACCACCGCCAAGATCCAGAAGAGACTCCAGCGCATCCAGAACGCCTCAGCCAGACTCATCCTGGCTCCCGGTCAACAAGAGAATCACCTTCCGCCTCCTTAACCACGCACACAAAGCTCTCCACGACCAAGGACCGAGCTACCTCAACAACCGCATCAACTTCTACGCTCCCAAACGCCACCTCCGATCCGCCAGCCACGCCCTCGCCGCCGTCCCACGCATCCGCAGAGCCACCTCAGGAGGAAGGTCCTTCTCCTACCTGGCCGCCAAGACCTGGAACTCCCTCCCGGCCGACCTGCGCCTGACCCAAGACCACCTCTCCTTCAGGAAGAAGCTCAAGACCTGGCTGTTCGAGCAGTAGCGGCACCCCGCCCCCCCCCCCCCCCCCCCAAGCGCCTCGAGACCCTATGGGTAGGTAGTGCGCCCTATAAATGTCTTGATTTGATTTGATTTGTTGAGTGGAGCAGGAGGCATCGCCACCAGACAGTTACCCTGCACCCCCGACCTGTCTGGCACGTGAAGGAGATGCATAACGTGATGATCTGATGGTGGCACAGAATGGGCAGTGGCTCGACATGAAACAGCGGAGGAAGGGGAGGGCGGACTTCCTGTCTGTTCCCAGACTACCCAGACTAGACACCCCAAACCCCCACCCTGGAGGGAACACCCTATCATGAAGGAACAGAGCTCCCAGCTACCCATCACATGGACACATGACTTGTTTGCACCTTGGAGGGTCCGGGTGTGGTCGAGGGGTCCAGGGACAGCTTGAGTTAATGAGCTGACTGTAAATTACGTAATAGGTGCGTGAGTCAGAAATCCTCTTGCTGAAAAGAAGGGTCGAGTGTTTAAGTGTAATAATTTGTGTCCATGCCGTAGGTCCAACAGCTGTAGCCTAGGGCACCCTCACCTGAAGCAGGGCACCCTCACCCCTGTTTACTCCATGTAGAATAAAGGCTTTCTTTCCCCAGTAAGGCTTCTGAGACGTTGGGTGCATGTAGCGCACATTAGGGATCGATCATTAAGGATTAGCTCGGCGCTATATAAACTTGGAGGAAAGAACAGAGTGCCACAAATCACTCCCATAACCCTCACACACGCCCATCCAGCGGCTGAGGCTGATCCGCTGTCCACAGGCCCAAACCAGCTCTGTTGCCAGTCTTGTTCACAGAGTGCCAGGTGCCAGTCTGCACTTTCACTGCGAGCTAGGGAGCACCTCTTCTAGGAGGGCTGGAGGCCCAAGAGCAGCTGTGTAAGGTGCACTGGAGGGGGAGGATGGAGTGAGTGGAACGGAAGGTCATGTGCAGGACATAAAATTGAGGTGTAATGTATGAGCACAGCCTCTAAAATATGGCCCTATTAGTCTTCCACTGCGAGCCTCACTCGGAAGCTGAAGAAACAGGCGGGAGGAATAAGAAGGGGTTTGTGGGAGATGGACAGGGACGATGGGCTGGGGAAAGAGGCATGTGAGGCATGCATGGGAAGAAGGATAGTTAAGAGAGAGAGCGGAGCAAAGGAGAGGAGGGCTATAGAAAGGATGAGAGAAAGCAAGTATTCATTGCAGGTAGTAATCACGCACAGATTAATGGGACACTGAATAAAAATGTAGCTTAAAAAGTGAGAGGAAACAGCGCATCCTAGAAGAGGGGGAGAATGCACGTATATACTGGACATGCACACAAATATACTCACACAAGCACACATATACGCACTCAAGCACACACACTGGCAAATAAAGACATACAGAGGAACACTCAGACACATGTACACAAGCATGCATATTTACACACTCTCACACGCACACTCACTCACATAATATACACTGAAGCCAGTCCTTTCCCTGTTCTCATGATAAATGCATTTCCCTAAGCCTGAACAGGCTTGTCTGAAACATGCCTCGAGTGCGTGTGGCCCCATCACATTCCATGGTGGGGTCCCGCCCCCCCAGGATAATTCGGACTTGGAAGCAGCTCTGGCCTGTTGGGGGTGGGGGCGCTGAACCCCTGGCTCAGTGGCAGTCTCCAGATGTCTGCCTCCCCGCAGACTGTATGTATAGCAGGCGTACCCCGGCGCACTGCACAGACATGGCTCAGTGGCAGCCTCCAGATGTCTGCTAGCTGGCGTACCCCGCCACACTGCACAGACAAGCAGGTGCCACTTTACAGGTACCCTGACCCCCTCTCCCCTTTGTCAGAGAGGGGGTCTCTCAAACACAAGACCACCAGGCTTCACTGCTCCCCCCCTCCAAACTCCCGCAGCGCACGGCAACTGCCAGATATCCCAGAGAGCGGGTGGCTTCCCTGGATCGGCTACAAATGTCCCTGCCTGTAAATGTGATTGAAACTATCAAACATCAGAGTGCGGATCCACAGCTCGCACGGAAACCAGACGCAAAAGCTCCAAAGAACCAGGCTGGAAGAGCGAAAAGCACAAAAGTGCCCTTACCTCCAGGAGACAGTATTCATGTTAATTGCAGCGCCTGTTTGCACTGCAATTAACATGAATACTATTTCAAAGGCCCGCAATCAGTCCCGCAGCTGTGCAGAAATGCAGAGTCTCCAACAGGACGTGTGCTTTCAGAATCTGCAAGCAAGCACACGTCCTGCTTTAGATTTGCTGCATTCCTTTTCTTAATACTGCTTAGCTGTGGGCTGATCGAGGGCCTTTGAGATAGCCAATTCCACTTGCTGTTGAACGGGAGCCCTCCCGGACCCCACGGACACTTGCCACTCCCAAGATGTGCTGTATGCGCTCAAAATATTGGACATTGCGCGCTCGGAGTGACTTCAGTGCGCGTGTGCAGCCGTGTAGCTAGGGGGGGGCGGTCCGCCCCAGGCGGCACCTTATTTGAGGCGGCTGAGGCGGCCGTGGCCGCCGCCGGCACTCACTCCTGGACTGAGGAGGCCCGGGCCGGCTGAGGCCCGTTGCGGCCACGGTCCGCGGATCATGTAGGACAACACTCACTGTCTGACACCAGACACCGTGACAGCCAACCAGCCAGAATCATTTATCTGAAAATAGCCAGCAGCGCACAATTAACGGGGTTACGAATCAATCACGTCATAGCTGTGTTAGGGGGCCCCCACAGTCATCTCCCACCCAGCCTCGCTCACAGGGCCGCACAGCCGCAATCAATGACGGCCCTGTACCATTTTGGGCCAGCCCTCTCGCCGCGGTGTAAGCCAGCCAGCGTGACGCTTTACGCGCTGCGTGCTCACCTCACTGCCCCTCCCGCCATGTCGAGGAGTGAGACGACCACCACCATTTTCGCCTGGCCTGGCCCTGCTCAGCTCAGCTGCCTGCCCTGTGTTGCTCAGCTTTACAGTACTCAGTACTGTCTCTGTGGGCTGTGGCTGCGGGCGGTCGGCACTGCACGACGACACAACAGATAATTCATTGAGGTGAGACTAGAGAGAGTCAGGTCGGAGTCGACTCAAGTCCAGCCAGATAGGGGCGGGGTGGTGGGGCTATGATGCATAACACCTAGGAGAGTTTGAGTGCATAATTTTAAAACTAGATAGAAACCCGCATCTCTTCTCTTACCTACAATTCTGATGAGCCAAGTTGTTGTAGGACAACCTCATGACGTCAGAACAATATCTCCCCCAAAATTTGAGCCTTTGGGATCATGTTCACCATGCCAATTTCATATTCCTAACTGAAAATGTTTCCGATAAGTATACCTTATTTTAAGCACAGTTGACATAGTAAAAGGAGATGGTTAAATTCTATGCGGTGGACACACAGTTTAATTGTGAAGATAATGTGTAGGGGTGTTAACTTGTATGGAAATGGCTAACACAATCTGGTATGATCCGCTGTGTCTAGACACATTTTGAAGAGTTAGTCTAGCCCACAGAATAACCAAAGGACATCTTTTCAAAACCACATCCAGCTGACTCCAAGACCATACAGTGATTCGTGGTGAGCAATGCAGAACAGATTTCCCACGCTCAATTAAGGGCTGGAAAAAAAGAACACAAACATCACTCTACAATTATGATTTAATAATGTATTCAACGGTGTATTTATTCACTTGTGTGTTCGTGGTTTATGTAAAGTTGATACTTTTCTACTGCCTCAAGGCGCATGCTTTCAGATGGGGAGCAGGGAAGTTGTAAAGGTTACATATTTTTCATAGTTTGAGGTTTATTAATGATGACATTGATTACAAATACATTGGTGTTCTGTGAAGATGGAGAAGTCTTGTGAATGAAAGGCCTCGGAACATTTTTCAATATCTGTTTATCAGTGGATTACAGAGATGGTTTTGCAGAGCGCCACAACGTGCAACTCGCTGCCTGACTGAAACCGCTCCCAAGGAGATCGACAAGTGCCTTTAATGTTGTTAACCAAGGACATTGCCTTTTATTCACATAGGGCCATATGTATCAAGGCAAAATGTGTTCGCAAACGCCGAAATTCGCAGAATTCCGGCGTTTGCGAACCCATTTTCGCTAAATGGTATGTATGAAACATTTTTGGTGCAAAATAAGGAATTGCTAAATTTGCCATTCCTTATTTTGCGATTGCATTTAAGGAATTGCAAATTTTGCGATTCCTTAAATGCAATGTATCAAGGAAAAAACATTCCAAAATGCCATTAAGGAATCGCAAATTACCACCAACTTCTAGTTGGTGGTAAGTTGCGAATTCTTTTACAAAAGCATTTTTTTTTAAATCAAAAGGTGCCATGTGACGCTCATACATGCCCTTAGGGCATGTATGTGCGCCATATGCGCACACATGTCATTTTCAGGGGTGCAGCAGGGTGTTCTTGAGACACCCCTGCACCCTTGAAAATATTCACAATTTGCGATTAGCAAATTGCGATTCGCAAATTTCCCCTTCATTCCTATTGGCCTCCTGGCCCATAGAAATGAATGGGAAATTATTCCTTAATTGCGATTAGCAATTTGCTAATCGCAATTATGGAATTTTAAGGAATCGCTAAAAAGAAGCGATTTTCTACATACATACCATTTTGCGATTTCTAAATAGCGATTCCTTAAAAATCGCTATTTAGGAATCGCAAAACGGAATGTTGATACATATGGCCCTTAATCATATCACATCGGTGAGGAATAATAACCATAGTTAGGCTTACATTATTATTATGCAAAGAAACAACAAGGGTTTTGGCGAGAGCACAGTAAGGCTGCGCCAAGATAAGAGTTAACAACCTAGATGCCAGTACTGTGCAACCTAATTACCAAATTGAAAAGGAATTGAGGTGAAGATCACTCAATTCCAAAGACCACTTTTTCAGTCAACCGTTTCTTTGAATGAATCTTTTTATTTTTTTGTTTTCTTTCAACATATGAATTATTTGAGGTAAAGCATATACAAAATGTAATATTCAGGAGAATTTTTAGAATAAACTGAGCTTATGTGATTGACATTCAAGGGGGAGAGGGGGAAAACTTTTTAACATCCCTAAGGAATTTCAAGGAAATAAAGGGCTACGTAGTGCAAATTGTTGAAAAACAGGACAAATCACACATTCAGACACACATTGGTGAACATGTATTGACGACAGACAACCACAAGTGATAGTGAGGGGGGAGGCAGTGGGTAAAGGAAAAATGAATAATTTAAATAAAGGGCCTGCACAGATTTGTTTTTTGGCGGCAGATACAACCTAGTCAAATCCGTAGAAGGGCTATTTATAGTACTCATAAAACTAGACCATCGAAAGTAGTTTCCCTTTTTGCAGTACAGTTTAGTAGTCGATTAGTCTATGTATTCAAGAATAACACAATCAACAAGGTCACAAAATCAGCAGGTTTAATCAAAACAATATAACAGGGTCACAATAATCAACAGAGTCTAAGTTGATATCACAATCAACAGGGTCACATAATCTACAGGGTCGACGCGTTTCGAATCCCTTTGAAACTCAAAGGATTCTCTTCAGGACCACACAAAAAAATCTGCAAGACATAAATTTAAAAAACATACTGTCAGTCAAGAAAGATGAGCAACTCTCAACTTGCATTCAGATCAGCACACAAACAGGTCCTACCTGTGTTCTGTTGTAAGAAGGTCTCTTTTTTGATACTGTAAAGAAGGGGAAGGAGAGTTCAGGTGTAAAACGTATCATTGAATCAGGCATAGTCGGGTTTGTCGAATAATAATGTCCTGTGGGTAGTACTCACTTAAATGGTAGGCGAATGAAGCTTTCACAAGAACCTCTTTTATTCAGGTTTCAAGAAAAACCGGTGTCCTTTACTTTCATTGAAAGACGTAATTGCCGTGTTTCTGGAGAGAAAATAAATTGTTGGAGTTATATGGTTGGATTTTTACGTGTGGATGTCAAAGAATGACAGACAAATATACGGTGCCTCGTTTTCAATGCGCTTCTCCGATTATACATTTCGAGTGTTCGAGTTCGCGTTTAATGCACCTAGGCGTCTGTGCATGGCATTTATGAAACGGACGTCTCGAAGTCATCAAGACGGTCAAGGACTTGACAAAAAAACTCATTGGTGCGCGCATTGTGGAATGCCAGAGTCTCGAATAAAACCGGGACATTTATACGACTTTTTAAGAAAGCAGTAAGCTTGTTACCTCCGTTAGAGAGCGGTATATTCTTCCATGGGTCGCTTCCGTGAGTGTTAGCGCCGGTAATTGGCTCCGGGTTAGCTGCCATAAATTGGATCTGACTTCCGGGTTGAAAGACCGGGTGCTGTAGGGAATTGTAGTCTTAGATCTAATGTTTGATTTCCGTGTCAATTCCAAGTAGATTTATTCAAACGTTGATGTTTTAAACTTTTTGAACAATTCGAGTCCAATGTTAGAGGGTCTTGTATTGTATCGGCGGGTACATAGCCGCAAATCGTGGTTCAAAGTTGGTGTCTACACGGACATGTGGTAATGGTTTCGCACACGGGATAGTATGGTAATTGCCGGTTAGCGACTGGGTGATTTATGGGAGTTGTAGTGTATTTTCAACGGTGGATTGATTCCAAATTCAAGACAGATTAGAGGGATGTATTAGAGTTGTGAAAGCTGAATTGCTGATATGTTACCATTTGTTTAAGTAGAGGTACTCCTATATTTTCATTTGTGGACATCTATATATTGAACAATTTGAAGTTGGACATCTATTTATAAATTATACAATTCTGACATCTCATTGAGCCGACATACAGTGGTATTAAATTTCAGTATAAGCAATGCTTCCCGTTGTCGCAGTCGGGCCTCTACGTCTCCGCCTCTCGGATCCTGCTCGATCTTGGAGATGATTGTTCATCTTAGGTCATTTTCCACATGGGAATGGTGAATCCAATGTTGAACAAGGGGGGCTGACTAAACATTTTTCTTTATGCGAGATTTATGTTGTGACATCCTTTGTCTAGCTTCCTGGTTTGTCTTCCCAATATATAATTTGTTGCATGGGCAAAGAATTCCATAGACGATGTTTCTTGTCTTACAGTTTGTAAATTGGTCATGTTTCCATGATATGCCTTCATGTTGGAACAAATTTCCTTCGATGGTAGAGGTGCAACACACACATGTGCCGCATTTTCGATGTCCAGTGATGGGAGGAAGATTGACATAATCTCGTAATGTGGGCGCCTTAGTTCTGGGTACTGCTGCCCTCTCAATTTGATTTGCTAAACTTTTGTCTTTTTTAAACGCAAAAAGTGGTACTTCAGAAAATTGGGTATCAAGGTCTTTTAGCAGATGCCAATTTTGGAGGATAATTTTCTTGAAGGAATTGGACGATGGACAATAGGTTGAAACGCAAACTGTGCGTTGTAGAGGATTCCTCTCTTTCCTTTTCAAAAGTTCCCCACGCGAAGAACTTTTGAAATTTGTTCCAACATGAGGGCATATCCCATGTGGAAAATGACCTAAGATGGACAATCATCTCCAAGATCGAGCAGGATCCGAGAGGCGGAGACGTAGAGGCCCGACTGCGACAACGGGAAGCATTGCTTATACTGAAATTTAATACCACTGTATGTGGGCTCAATGAGATGTCAGAATTGTATAATTTATAAATAGATGTCCAACTTCAAATTGTTCAATATATAGATGTCCACAAATGAAAATATAGGAGTACCTCTACTTAAACAAATGGTAACATATCAGCAATTCAGCTTTCACAACTCTAATACATCCCTCTAATCTGTCTTGAATTTGGAATCAATCCACCGTTGAAAATACACTACAACTCCCATAAATCACCCAGTCCGCTAACCGGCAATTACCTTACTATCCCGTGTGAGAAACCATTACCACATGTCCGTGTAGACACCAACTTTGAACCACGATTTGCGGCTATGTACCCGCCGATACAATACAAGACCCTCTAACATTGGACTCGAATTGTTCAAAAAGTTTAAAACATCAACGTTTGAATAAATCTACTTGGAATTGACACGGAAATCAAACATTAGATCTAAGACTACAATTCCCTACAGCACCCGGTCTTTCAACCCGGAAGTCAGATCCAATTTATGGCAGCTAACCCGGAGCCAATTACCGGCGCTAACACTCACGGAAGCGACCCATGAAAGAAGATACCGCTCTCTAACGGAGGTAACAAGCTTACTGCTTTCTTAAAAAGTCGTATAAATGTCCCGGTTTTATTCGAGACTCTGGCATTCCACAATGCGCGCACCAATTAGTTTTTTTGTCAAGTCCTTGACCGTCTTGATGACTTCGAGACGTCCGTTTCATAAATGCCATGCACAGACGCCTAGGTGCATTAAACGCGAACTCGAACACTCGAAATGTATAATCGGAGAAGCGCATTGAAAACGAGGCACCGTATATTTGTCTGTCATTCTTTGACATCCACACGTAAAAATCCAACCATATAACTCCAACAATTTATTTTCTCTCCAGAAACACGGCAATTACGTCTTTCAATGAAAGTAAAGGAAATCGGTTTTTCTTGAAACCTGAATAAAAGAGGTTCTTGTGAAAGCTTCATTCGCCTACCATTTAATTGAGTACTACCCACAGGACATTATTATTCGACAAACCCGACTATGCCTGATTCAATGATACGTTTTACACCTGAACTCTCCTTCCCCTTCTTTACAGTATCAAAAAAGAGACCTTGTTACAACAGAACACAGGTAGGACCTGTTTGTGTGCTGATCTGAATGCAAGTTGAGAGTTGCTCATCTTTCTTGACTGACAGTATGTTTTTTAAATTTATGTCTTGCAGATTTTTGTGTGTGGTCCTGCAGAGAATCCTTTGAGTTTCAAAGGGATTCGAAACACGTCGACCCTGTAGATTATGTGACCCTGTTGATTGTGATATCAACTTAGACTCTGTTGATTATTGTGACCCTGTTATATTGTTTTGATTAATCCTGCTGATTTTGTGACCTTGTTGATTGTGTTATTCTTGAATACATAGACTAATTGACTACTAAACTGTACTGCAAAAAGGGAAACTACTTTCGATGGTCTAGTTTTATGAGTACTATAAATAGCCCTTCTACGGATTTGACTAGGTTGTATCTGCCGCCAAAAAACAAATCTGTGCAGGCCCTTTATTTAAATTATTCATTTTTCCTTTACCCACTGCCTCCCCTCTCACTATCACTTGTGGTTGTCTGTCGTCAATACATGTTCACCAATGTGTGTCTGAAAGTGTGATTTGTCCTGTTTTTCAACAATTTGCACTACGTAGCCCTTTATTTCCTTGAAATTCCTTAGGGATGTTAAAAAGTTTTCCCCCTCTCCCCCTTGAATGTCAATCACATTAGCTCAGTTTATTCTAAAAATTCTCCTGAATATTCCATTTTGTATATGCTTTACCTCAAATAATTCATATGTTGAAAGAAAACAAAAAAATAAAAAGATTCATTCAAAGAAACGGTTGACTGAAAAAGTGGTCTTTGGAATTGAGTGATCTTCACCTCAATTCCTTTTCAATTTGGTAATTAGGTTGCACAGTACTGGCATCTAGGTTGTTAACTCCTACATTATTATTATAGCTGCCAAGGTTAAGGTTTCAAATCGCTATGTGTGACCTTACGACATCTTCATAATTTCAGTGCAATTATTATGATGAGTGACTTGGATCTTACATTACATCGGCTTTTCTTTTGACTAACTTAATAGAAATAAACTATGGCCAAGCAATCCTATTTAACATGGGAGTTGACAGAGACACAGGTTTTTACGTGAATTACATAAAGATCTAACAGCTTTGGTAAGATATGATCTTGACGGGAGTTGTACCACACCTTTTAAAGTTCAGCGACAGCGGGGGAGAGACAAGGGCGTATATTATCTTCACTCTTCTTTACCCTGTATGTCAATGGCCTGAGTCATTTATTATGTGCACAATGCAAAGACATCCCAGGTGGAATCTAATTCCAGTACTATTGCATGCCAACGATACAGTGTTAATAGCGAGAACTGCAGTCTGCTTGCACAGCTTCTCAAGTCCTTTATTACTTTTATGAATAGTTAGGATTTAAGTATCAAGTAAAAAACGCACATAGATTGGTTATGGGACTTAGGGGCATTAGAGTGACATTTCAGCTACTATGAGTGACACTGTCTTGCAAGCAGAATATCATACATGAAGACGAGCGAAGGAAACAAATAAATATTTGAAATTAGACTCACTTGAGCATAGAGAAACTCTGAGAAGATCTTAAAACTGCTGCAAATGCCCGAGATGGCTGACTCACAATTACGAACTAAATTATCAAAATCATGTCACACCTAGCAATCTGAAACCTTGGCAGCTATGAAAGAGGGTGGGCATCACTTCACATGACAAAGCTTTTGAGACCATGCCCATACTTACATATTTCATAAACGTGTCGATAGGAAGTATGCATAGCTGCCAAGGTTTCAGATTGCATATGTGTGACATTATTATAATTTCAGTGTTATTATGAGTGACATTCAATGACTATGAGTGACACTTTTTCACGAGTAAAATCTAGCAATGATGACGAGGGAAACCTATAAATATCAATTACATCCATTTGAGCAACGAGAAGCTCTAAGAAGATCTTAAAACTGCTGCAGAGCACCAGAAATTGAATGGTGCGGTAGGTAGGGCCCGACTGTACCAAATGGGATGTGAGAGCCCCAGTGCGGATAATCTCAGCTGCATGCTAATAAATTATGATAGTTACTTAGTCACAATAGCCGACTCACAGTGCTGCCAAGTTTTTAGACTGCATATGTGTTTCAGTGGACTTGTGAGTGACATTAAACAACCAAATATGTGGTGACACTTAGGGTAGCACTTTTTCTCATGTAAACCCAAGCAATGATAAGTTAGATAAATAACAGAAATGATATCCCGTTGAGCAATGAGAAGCTCTAAAAACGTTTTGAAACCGCTGCAAAAACGCAGAAATGTAAAGTCACTAACGTACTGCCCTTTCAAGAATGACAGACCTGTGAAACAATTGGGACCCCATGATATTAACATTTTTTGTTGTAATTTTGATGTGTATTAAGAGGGGCTGCAAACTAAAACAATATTTTTTATATTATTACAAGACCGAAGATTAAAGTCATATTAACCTTATGTGTTCTTTGTGCTGAGGCTGCTCTGAAGGAGAGATGCACTATTACAAGCTGGTTTTGTGTCCCAAGAGCACACGTCTTTTCATTCCCAGGGAGTTGGTTGCTGTTGCTTAGAAGTAATGACAGGGCGTGACCCCTGGTTGTTGCCTTTGGGCCACCAGAGTGGGCTGTTTATCCAGTCTGTGTTGGCAAGGTGGAGCTGACTGACCCCATTGTGCTGTGTTTAGTTCTAAGGGTGCACACAGTGAGTCAGTCCCTGTGATAATAATTAATTTGCTGTTTTTGAAAGGTAAAGAAACACAGGCTTCGACACTGTTAAGTTGGTTTTGGGTCCCCAGAGCACATCACGTTTGTGCAGGTCCCCACTGCTTTAATGTGAGGACTATGATGTATGGTCATTTAATGGTCAGCTGTAGATGATGGATCCCTGAACAGTGTCATTCATGTATGTGCATGGCATGTTTGCTTTGTGCTGAGGGGTAATTGTTCACACAGCTCTCTGATGGATGTCACATGTGGTTTTTCTGAGTCCCCAGATAAATCATGCAGTCTGTGTGTTCTCTTTTGTACTGCCAGTCACCGGTGTATTCAACTGTCTAGCCTTTGACCGTGTCATGTATGTGCATTTTTGCACACTTTGAACTATTTTTCCATCATCTCAAGAGTATGCCTAGTTTACAGTATTGTGGCTTTTTATCGTTATTGGTCTTGTGTTAAGTCTATGCATAAAGATACGTAGTTTTGATAACTACTTGTGTGGTGTCCCTTTGTAGTGTTCTTCACTGTGTTACTGTGTATGATCATAAATGCTTTACACACTGCCTCTGAGATAAGCCTAGCTGCCCGTGCTACGTTACCACAAGGTTGAGCAGGGGTTATCAAAGGGTGTAGCCCCTTACTCTGACTTAGGAAGAAGGGTCCCCACTTGGACAGTGGCCAGCTATTGCCAACTAGAGAACCTCATTTCTAACAAACAACCATTCGATTTTGAGAGGAGTAAAGTAGTAAACATCTCAATGCCAATTAGATTCCTCATGTTAGACTAATGTTCTGATTTGTTACCTTTGCCTCAAATTGTAAAGCGTTCTGATATCCTTCGGGTTCAAGTTTGCGCTATATAAAACTTTATAAATAACTAAATGTAACTTTCATGATCGAGGTAACTGTTAGCAGCAATACTACGTGTCTCTCCTCGGAGACTCGGACATCTTTCAAGTGCTCACCGTCCTTCCCCCAGGGGGCGGCAACCTGAGGGGTAGCCCCGGGCACCACAAGCTCTAGCTACGCCCCTGCGCGTGTGCGCACGTTCCAGGGAATAGTGCACTCCACCAAAGGTGTATCAGGTGCAGGAGGCTCTCCCTGTGGGGATTTGCTGGATCTGGTGGTACGCTTGGGGTGGCCTTGCCTTTTCCCCTCCATCCCCTGTTGTCCAGGTAAACCCCCCACTTTTCTCTCCTGTCCTAGCTTCACAGGGGTGTGGGTGGGAGTTGACGTTGTGGGTGAATCTGCCTTAGAGAGCTGTTTGTGCTGACTCTTTGCAGGCACCAGCTCTAGAGCAGACAGAGCAACTGTATGTTTGTCTTTGTGAGCATGTGTGGGGCTGGGAGTTCCCTTGGATGTGGGAGATTTGGATGAATGTAAGCTAGAGGCCTGCTTCTTGGCCTGATGCTCCTGAGTGTCACATGAAGGGCTTTTGCCGTTGCGCTCCTCTGTGCCTGTTTTTTGTTTTGGGGAGGGTGTCTGTGCTCTGGGCCGCTTGGAGTGCTGCTGTTGTGTGTTGCATGTGGAGTACTTTACGCCTGAGGTCTGTGGTGTGTGGGCACACTCATCAGGTAGTGACACTGCCAGGGTGGTTGCTGAACGGACTGGAGCTGGACTGTGAGCCTGTGACAGCTGAATGGCTGCGTCACTGTGGAGGACAAAGACTGGACAGTTCTATGTAGCCGAACAACATCAGAATGAATGCTCTCCATGAAAGCAACTACCTGTGTCAGCTTCATGTCATGATCCTGGAAGGCATTCGGGAGAGTTGTCTGATCCACACACAGCTGGCACAAAAGGTCCACTGCCTCCACACTGAGGGCAGCAGGGGAGACAGGGGCAGCGGTGCCTGAAGGGAAAGTCACTCTACCCTTCCTATGGCCGGGGGCACGGGCAGCACTTGTGGTAGTAGCCGGGAGGGTGGGCACTGGTCGTGGTGTGGTGGAAGATGAGGCAGGTTTTGAACTCCGTGGGCCCGCCAACATCGAGGAGTCACCGCTGGAGTCAGATGATGTTGAGGTTGGTGTTTATAAGCGTGATTCTCCCAGGGCACTTCAGTCCCCCTCCGAGGCACTGGTCACATCAGTGTCAGTGAGCTCATGTGTAGCAGGCGTGCCAGAAGCTTCACCACTGGTCTCCATCCCCGGTCCTTCCATGCCCTTGGTAGATGCTGCAATAGACAGAGACGTAGGTTCAGTATAGTGCCATACTCGCAAACATCATATGCAAGCAAAGCACAAAATTAGAATATGATACCCCCTGGTTGCCCACCACCCTGTGCGGTCTGCATGTGCAACCTCTATGCAAAAAAAGATGCATGGAAACATGCATAGTTGATATTACTGACCCATGTGACGTTCACACAGGCAAATAGCTGGCCCGTGCCTCCTTGTAACATAACATACTAATCTCTGTAAGGATACCTACAAGCCTGTATGTGAGATAGACATACATCTCAACATGTTGTCTCAGTCACATATGGAGTCACTTTAAGGTAACAACACAGATACTGACTCAAAAATGTCCTCTTACAATGGCCATGAGTTACTGATACCCACCATGTTGTGCTTTGAAGGACAACTACAGTTGCACATTGGTGTCAGATGTGTAGTTATCACAATTTCCAAGTTAAGCACTGCACACATCTACAAAAGCACACTACGATGATGCACACTGCTGTTCACTGCCCGGTGATGTCTGACCCCCATAATGCAGCAGATGTCAGAAGGCCACATCTCATTGTGCAGTCTCAAGGGCCATTGTATTAAACACATGAGAAAGTGCATGCAGCGAAAATCCATGACAGCTGCACTCAACACAGAGGCCATTTACAAGCCATTGCATCACACTAGAAACATCACTGAGCTCCGCATGGCTCAGGGTTGGGATGCATGCAGTCACTCACACCCAAAGTCACCCTTCACAGAATACTCACCCCCAACTTGCTGCTGATGGGCCTTCAACGTCCTTCCGGCTCTGGCTGTGTCACTGCCAAAATGTGGTCCATTAGTGGTGTCATGCTCCTGCGCTCCAACCTTCCAGTCCGAGGGAGCATCCTCAGCATCATCTCTGCCACGTTTTTGCTCAGCAGGCAGATGTCAACCCACCACTTGTGACAGTGTGTGTGGCGTCGTTTTGAGACACCCAGAGCCCAAACCTTGCGTGCAATAGCCCTCCATATGGCCTTAGGTTGGTGGAATTTAAACTGCAGGCATGGGAGACAAGAAGAGAAAGTTTCAGTGACACTGTTTCATGTACCACTGTGTGTCAGTACATGAGCATGAAAAAACATAGCACAACAATACATACATGTTGAGCAGAGGCCATACAGCATGGCGCGTAGTACATTTGCATCAAATAATCACATAGAAATGTATACAGGTACGATGATGGACACAGTACCTGGCCATCTCATACACATGCAGAGTGCCAGCACAGAAACCAATGTGAAGAAGGCCCTCATCTGTGATGCAGTAAGTGAGTTAGCAGTGCATACAATACATTTGAAATTATGTGTTGGGGCAGACTCTCTGTGTCCAACACTTCACACCCCTCAATGTCCTTGGCCAGGGAAAGTGAAAGGCCACCTGTGTAATGGAGGTCACATTTAGGGCCATGATCTTACATTCTCACACTCTTCTCACAAGGTGTAGGCCTGTCTTGTGCAATCCTCAGGCCTAAGATAGTTTATTGAGAAATAGGGTGGCAGACAACATATGTTTCACTGTGTCCATTTACTGATGTGCCCTTGTCTAATTGGGCAGTTTCTGTGCAGGCCAGGGGGACCCACACTGAGGTTAAGCATGGACCATCAGAACATTCACTTGGATGTACAATATGAAAGGGCAAACAGTGCCTACACATGCGAATCAGTACACATTATGAAAACAGTGGAAGGCTGATATCTCCAAATTACACTTATCTAATGAGTCATAGGTGAATTATCAACAAGAGTGTTACACTCAGGCATTTTAAACTTGTGCAGGATGCAAACATATCCATGGGGGTAATATGAAAATTGCCCACACATCCTTCAGTACCCTCTGGACAAAACACATTTGTAATGTCACAAATGAGCATGCGAAAACCTCATGGTCTATGACACCCATTACCACAGGCAATGTTTTTTCTGAATTCTACAGTGCAAACCAGAAGTGTTACTGTATGGCTGCAAAAACACTGCATGTCCCTCCCATACTTAACCCCTTGCATGCTGCCGCGATTCCGCGCCCGTGCGGCAAAATCGCAAGTGGGCGGGTTTATGACGGCCCCCAGCCGTCATCAGCACACGAGCGCCGTAGTGCATGACGGATGGGGGCCGTTAACAGCATGCAAGGGGTTAAATGCAGCCATGGATCTGTGGAAATGAGACTACACACCCCATTTACCTAAAGTCAGCATGCTAGGCAGTGTATCACACAATTACATTACCCAGTCTCAGACCAACGTTTATATTGTTATTGCTGAAAAAGGCTTTAGAAATGTCCATGTTGCCATCCTCCCCAAATACTGAAGTGCAATATTTACTAGGCCATGTATGGTGTTACAGGTCAGCTTTTTAAAAATGTTACCAATGAACGGAACTGCGGTGGCGGTGCACACCTCCCGCAATTTTTATAAGTGTATTTCACTACCGTGATTGCGGTTCCCATCGGCTGCTATGGCATTGGCACAGGCGGTGTCACACCGCAGGGGCCAGGCGGTCACTACAGCAATTGTGCATCTTTCAGTTGTACCCAATGACTGGGCCTGCGGTAGCTGAGCAGGCCTACCGCGGGTTTCAAAAGTGTATTTCTCTACCGCAATCGTGGTTCCCATTGGCTGAAGGAAAAGGCCATTGGCGGTGTCACACCGTGGGGCCCAGGCGGTCGCTATCGCAAATTGGCATTTTCAAACTGGTGCCAATGACTGTGATTGCGGTAGCGGACCATGCGTACCGCAGGTTTAAAAAGTGTATTTCACTACTGCAATCGCGGTTCCCATTGGCTAAAGGGGCATGGGAATTGGCGGTGTCACACAGCATTTTTAAATTGGGGCCCATGACCGTGATTGCGTTGGCAGAGCACACTTACTGCACCTATGGAGACATCATGCTGTAGCAATGGCAAAGGCCAGTTCTCATTATTGAACAGTGGACACTTACTATGAATCATGCCACTAGATAGTTAAATTCAATGCTTGTGTGATATTGAACTCACTGATGACTACACATGCCATGTCATAGCACAGGATTACATGCATTGGCATGTACTCCTCCACGTCACTTATAATGTTGTTGTGCGAGTACACAGATATTTTGTGTGATGGACTCTCAAATATGTAAACATGTCAATGTGTGAGATGGCCAAGCAACCCACAGTAATGATGGACTGACTGCATAATGTATCTATTTCACTGTGTAGATTGCTGAAATCATGTTGATACTTGATCTTTATGCACACACTGTGCTCATTGTGATGTCAATGTGTGCCCTGTCCGACTCATGCAAGAAGGTGTGGCAGATACAGCAGCTATGTAGAAGCCAGCAGTGTTTTTTTTTTTTGTCCTCCTCTCACCATATAGCGTCTGCAAATGTAAGCACGAAACCAACCTTCAATCTTGAGCGCCCCAGGTTTCTGCTATTGCATTGGCTGTAAGCCTAACCAGACCAGCTTCTTTGTGTGAAACTTGATGTAATCATTGGACTTAGGGACATTGGATCAGTCTCATGTATTTGCCCCAGACTAAGAGCTGTGACCAGATGTTACACTCATCGTCATTCAAATGTCCTAAGTCCAAATGGGCTATACCCACAGCGGCATTCAGCCTGTTCTCGAAAAGCGAGGGCAACAGATCCTTCTGTAGCATACAGATCTACCTCCGGGCAATAAGGATCAGATACATTAGCAGACCTTTTTGCGTTGCTGACAATATAGTCTCAGAGTTGTTATCAACACCAAATATTACTACTGATGAAGTCAAGTTAAAATTGACCTTAAAAATAGCACCAAGCGCGCGTTCCACATTCTGCCAAAACCCTTTTAGAACACTGCATTAAAAAAATATATGTAAATCGTCAGCCGGGGTGAAATTGCATTTAGGGCATTTTGTAGAAGAGCGGGGAGCAAATTTAGCTATTTTCTTAGGGGTATAGGATAGCCTGTTTATTACATAAAAATGGTTCTTCTTTAACGAGGCGGTTTTAACTACCTTGTATAGCATCTGGAGGGAGGGTTCAAACAATTCTAGGGCAAGGGTCTCCAAAGCTGACGTATTCCAGACTACATGTTGTGGGGGAAGAACTGTATCCTCAGCTTCCAGCATCTTCCAATACTAAAACCCAACTTCCTTTTTATGAGATGTGTGTTCTGACATTGAAGCTCACTTTCCAAGTTTCCACCTATGGAGGATTTCTCTGCAGTGCACCAGGAGACCAATTGCAAATATTTAAATCTAGAAAAAGAGTCTCCTATTTTCAGCCTAAACACCTCCCAAGGGTGAATCCCATTCGCTGATACAAGATCGGAACAAATCCGTATCCTGGCTTTCTTGATGGGCAATGCTAGGCTATCCTCTAAACAAGCAGGTAACCCCGGTGAATCTCAAATGGGAGCAAAATCAGAACAATAGCCTATCCCCTATATTTTCCTGACCCTGTACCACAAATTTAGGGATGCTTTTAAAACTTTCAGGTGAACCTTTTTGAAGAATCTGGGCCCCCAAACTTATATAAGAAACCCTCTCCACCTCCCTCGAAAGCAACCATTTCACTTAAAATCTTCCCCCAATTAGATCCCCACCATACAAAGTAATGCCCGAATGTTTTTGAACTGAAAAGCAAAAGAATACCAAAGTATGTCGGGAAGTGCAAGGCTCCGTTTCTGAAGCTTGCGCCTTAATTTCTTCCAAGAGAGCAGTGCCGTATTATTGGACAAAATGGAACTTCCTATTTTACTTAGCATTTTGCTTATATCTCCATGTGGAAACTCAAGGGGGATGGTGCTAAAAAGGTAGGTCAATTTTGGCAAGATGACCATTTTTACCAAATTTACTGTACCATATTTTGTAAGAGGCAAATTTGCCCATCTTAAAAACAGGCGATTGATCTCCTTAGACACCTTCTTTAGATTGATCTTAGGGATGTCGTCTAAGTGGTTAACTATTGTTATTCCTAAATATCTGAATTCTCTGCTCATTTGTCCCGTCCAGTTGTCGACATTCCAAATCATTACATCTGTCTTGGACGGGTTTGCAAGGTACCCTGAATACAAGCCAAATTCTACGAGAAGGGCTTCCACTCTTGGCAGAACCTCAGCAGGATTGTCAGTATACAGCAGCAAGTCATCCGCATAGAGGGCTAACTTGCTGCTATAAAGATGGACACTGAACGGAATAATGAATTCGTCCAATCTGATTACCTGGGCAAGGGGTTCTATGTATAAATCAAACAGTAAGGGCGAGGTGGGACAACCCTGCCTCGTTCCCCTTGCCATGTTAAAACTTGATTTCAAAATGCCGTTCAGTAAAATCACTGCTAAGGCACCCTGATAGCAGTTAATCAATGTCTGTATGAAGACTGGGCCTAGACCCATTATTCTTAACACCTCCCACAAGAAGACCCAGCAGACGAGGTTGAATGCCTTTGCTGCGTCAAATGCTGCCACAGCCAAAGGCATCACCCGCGTCACATCCAAGTCAATAATACCATTCAGCTGCAGGGTCTGTTCCTGTATGGACCTCCCTAGACTAAATCCCTTTTGGTCCGTATTTACCAACTGTGGGACTAGCTAGACCAATCTCCCTGCCAAGACGGACATAAAGATTTTATAATCAGCGTTGAGCAGGGAGATTGGCCTATTTGAATCGGCCTTGAGGGGATCTTTTCCTGGGTGATTGCATAAGTGCAGAGGTAATGTGTGTGTCATTGAAGGAGTGGATAGGTAATGCCTAAGTGATTGCATGAGTGTAAGGGTAATGTCTGGATCATTGAAAGAGTGGGTAGGTAATGCCTACGTGATTGCATGACTGCAGGAGTAACGTGTAGGTAATTGAAGGAGTTCATGACAAATGTATGACTGATTGCATGAGTGCAAGAGCAATGTCTATGGATGGAGTATCTGCGAGATACAATTAATTGCTTAACTAAAATAGAACCTTCAGACCATCCATCCCTGATCTATCTCACTCCCACCTCTGATTTTATCAATGAGAGTATCCACCGCCTCAATCTGTCTCATGTTATACATCTGGTTGTTCCACATTATTCGGAGGGATGCCGGGAACCTTAATTGGGCCTTAGCCCCTAGTGAAGTCAAAACTGTAATTATTTTACCCAGCTCCCACTGTTTTGTGGCGGTAATATGTGATAAGGGAGCTACATTTTATCGAGCCAACTTTCAGAGCTGAGGATAGGATTTTTTCTTTTAGCGAGTACGTTAAAAAGTTTACCAAGATCTTTCTTGGCTTGGATTTAGCAGGATTCCTTTTATATGGGTCCCAATGAACCCGCTGAATGTCATGTGCTAGATCAATTTCCTGGGATTAAAATTGTGTCCTTTAAGAGAGAGATCACAAAGCTTTTGATATCCCCTCCTCCAGGTCTTCAGGGACATTTAGTATTCTTAGATTGTTTTTTGGGGGGTGATTTTCGAGACGCTCAATTTTTGGGATTTCGAGTACCAGAACATCAGTTCTCCAAGTAACTTCTTTGACTTTTTGGGCAAGTACTTCATATGAGGACTGAATAGCAGCTTGGTTAGTTTCGGAGATGGTAAATCTTTTCCCTATATCGTCCCTCAGAGCCATCAAGATATCTGCCAAAGATCCGGCCCCCGTCATAGAGGATGCATCCCTTTTGGGAAGGTCTGATGTGCCCGACACATGTGAAGGGCTAGGTGGGGCTGGAAGAGAGGGGGAAATGGGAGTTACAGAAGGGGCAACCGCCCCAGCCGATGCCATATCTTGCGGAGAATCTGACCTGTTGCCTTGGTTGCCTTGATCCCCCAAGACCTTATACCGGTTAGACATGTCAATAGCGGAATGAATAACCACAGGTTGCTCTACCAGTGTGTTTATTCCCCTGTTGTCCCAAGCTCAGATGGTGAAGGCTCAGATTGTGAAGGCTCAGATGGCAAAGGAGGAGAGTTGCTTTCTTGACATGATGAGGTCTGCAACTGAGCAGTCTGTATGCTCTGAGTAGCCATACTGGATTTTATGTTTTATCCCTTGTCCGAGGAAGTTGATATTACCTTATAAAAGGTCTTCAGGGAGGGAGTTACTCTGACTTTTGAGGCTAGGACTTTCTTGGCTCTTCCCTTCCCCTTACCTCCCGTTGGTGTGGATTCCGTTGCGTTTTTCCCCTTACGCTGCCTAGATGTAGCTCTTACCTCCGCAACTAGAGGAGAAATGCGTGAAGCAATGTCAATGTCTTTATCAGTTCAATTAAATTCAATAATCTTTATTTCGATTTTAAAAACCATAAAAGATTACATACTGTATAAAATATTCATACAACAATACATCAAGACATAACCCCCCCGACGAACACAGTTTAAATAGTAATCAATGTCCAGGTTTAAAAACAACAAACAATAAATATAAATATAAATAGCATACAAATCCCCTCAACAAGGCCATTCTAGAATAAGTTCATAGTGTTAATAATACTTCAAATCACAAGTTGTAAGGGGAGTTACTTCCTATATAAGATACATTTAATAACTCTTACAAAAATATGTACAAGGTTCCAAACTAATTGACTAAAGGTTTACATCTAAATGTGTGTCTATTACTTAATTGACACACAGTTGTTTTGAGAGATACCTAAAATTTCAGTCCCCTTCTCTTTCTTATTAAGTCTATACAAAAAAACTATCTGCTTACACTAAACACAATTGTTTGTGTGGCATCTATTTACAAGATATAGCCAGGAGCCGACAAATGGGTTTGATCCCTTTCCTCCCAGCATAAGTATAGGCAGGGCAGAATATAGCACATGCAGTTCATTCTCTTTAGCAACTGTGTGGCAGATATAGCAACAACCATTGTTTGCATCACCTACACTACGTACCCATTTAGCAGTGTTTGCATTATTCTGCAGGATACCGAAGCGGAATTTAAGATAAAGGGATTTAGCAATTTGTGGTTGTATTTCATCCAGAAAGGACTCACATTTACTATTTGGCTTTATGTTTAAAAACCTTGTAGATAATGTGCCTAATTTAGATGTATGGGACACAGAATCTTGAATGAATGCCCAAAAGGTCTGTTTCAACAGTTTTTTTGATCCCAAGGTCAGACCTTGGGGGTCCTCCCAAAACTGTTTTAGTCCCAGTTTGTATAACCATTATTGAATATGATTCAACCATGCTAGCCTTGTAATATTTTTAATTTAAAAATGTCCTCTAAACCTTCCCTATAATGGAGCAGCTCATCTGTTGACCACAGACAGACCTAAAACAATAGTGGCCGTAGAGCCGCATGCTCATCAGTGCGGTGAACGTTTACATCCATTACTACTGGTATTAAAGGTGTACACTTTGAGATACTTAACAACTTCCTAAAGAATATGTTCTCTTGTACCATAAAGGTGTTCTTTATCAATGGCCCCATAGTTCAGCCCCATAAGGGTAAGCAGATTGTGCCTTGTACTTATATAGCTCCAGTGCAGGAGAGACAGCTTTAGATTGGCTGCTCCCATGCTTCCTCCCTATTGGGACTGCATTTTGGATTTAAATTGTTTTGCTCTTGTCCAGCTGTGGTCTCCAGTTCATTTTAGTGTCTAGAGTAATACCTAAGTAGTTAAAATTTGGCACGTATTCTATATTCTCATTTTTGACAGTTACATTTTTTTTTAAAGATTTATGTTGGTTAACTGCCATGTATTTTGTTTTGGTAGAATTGATTTCCAGGTGTTAAGTGAGTTTTGCAGACCTTTGGGTGTTTGAGATATTAAGATCGTATCATCTGCAAATAGAAGTGCTGGTACTGAGGGGGCGGAACTTGCTCGATACCAAGATGGACGCTTGAGTCTCGAGCTCCGCTCAGCCGGCACAAAATCCTCTAAAATCCTGAGCCCTGGAGACGCTGGGGTCATCCATACTCTGCTGTGGGTTTAAGTACCACTCCTTGACCCCTCCGTTCGCGCCTTGAAGAGGAGCGGGGACGGCTGTGTCCGCCTTGAGAGAAGCTGTTCCGGTGCGCGACCAGGCAGACGAGCACCGGCCTAGATTTGACAGCCTCATCCCGCGACATAGCCCTGCGTGCGGCTGGGGCCTGAGTGGAGTGCCCCGGGCCACGGAGAACAACAGAAGCGGATCAAGGTGTGCGACCCTTATATTGTGACATCGCCAGGGTCCGTTGTTGTAACTTCTCACCCCCTGCCCTCACAATAGCTGCGGTCTGCTGAGGACAGTGGTGGGGCACTGTGCAGATCTGGTGGAATGATTTAATGCTCGAGGTTGCCGCGGATGAGGTGCGACGGAGCCCGGGGCTGGAGGGCGGTGTTGTGCCTACTCCGAAGTGTCCTTCTGCCGGAGTTGAGCCCCTGTTGGCCCCCCAGGAGACATCGCTGATTAGCGGGAGGAGTTCTATTGCGATCCTGAACGGGGGCGGATCGGACGAACATAAGCCCCCTACAGCTGCGGCCTATTAAACTGTCTACCATCGGAGAGCCTCATACCGGGTGAGCGGTGTCAGCTGAGTGCCTAGGTGCAATGGTCTAGGGGCCCAGTGCAGCATTGGTCGTGAGGGGCATAGTAGTGAGCCGTGGACCCTGGTGTGGAATCCTGAGCGCCTGGCCCTGAACGTGGTGCTGGTGAGGCTGGTGGGAGAGGCCTGGGAGTCTTGCGCCCTGCGCTATCATCCTTAGGAGTGCTTGGGAACTTTGCCTGGGGCTACAATAGCGGCGCAGCTTACTGCCTAACGCCCCGGTCCGGACAGAGAAGAATGGGCAGGCCTTGGTCTGGGCTGTTGCCACGGCAACGAGATGTGGAAGACAGACCGTGGCCAGTCCAAATTACCATTTGCGCAAAAAAGCTCTAAAACACAGGACAAGCCTGCTGGGGAATTCAGCAGGTCCTCCTCCCCGGTAGAACAGGACCATGACATCAAAAGCCTCCTGAAGCCCTTGGAGAAGGGGTTGCAGGACAGAATATCGTCGCTGGGGACTAAGATGGACGCGCTCACGTACAGACTGGACAGAATTTGGCGAGCGAATGGATAAGCACGTGGAGCGCCTCGACATGTCGGAGAGGAGGATTACGGAGGTGGAGGAGGCGCAAACCACTATTGATTCCAATCATAAGCAACTGGGGAAGGTGATAGAGCTGCTCCAAGAAAAGACCGAGGATTTGGAGGAGCGCTCTCGGTGCTGCAACGTACGCATAGTCGGACTTCCTGAATCAACCCAAACCGGTAAGATGGAGGCCTTCATAGAGCGATTGCTAACCACCCTGCTGGGGGTGGAGGTCTTCTCCAACATGTTTATCATTGAGCGGGCGCACCGTTCGCTAGCTCCAAGATCGAAGCCGGGGACTCCGCTGCGACCCATTATTTCGAAGTTCCTTAACTATAGGGACAGGGACGTGGCCTTACGAGCAGCTCGGGAGAAGCAGACATTGACGTATGAAGGTTCAACCATCTCCCTATATCCGGACTTTACCGCCAGAGTTCAGGAGGCGAGGAAACATTTTCTGCCAATGAAGAAGCAACTGCGGGACCAAGGGCAGGACTATGCGATGCTATATCCGGCTAAGTTGAAGGTCAACAGAAATGGTCAGTCTCATATCTTTACGGACCCGAGAGCATTGCAGAAAGCCAAGAAAGACTGGGAGAGAGAGCAGCGGGCCACTCTGGTCAGTGTGACTCATGAGGAGGCCTCTGGCGGTGGAATGGATGATCAGGACTGAGGGACCAAGAGCATAGGTATTTTTTCCTGGTTCTTTGGGGCGGGGTGCCTTGAGCATTTGTGACACTGTGCGGACGTCATGCGGAACTGTGCCACTGTTGGGTGCCGCCCCTGGCGTGGATGGGAGAACCAGCTGCCGGCTGGGGGAGACGAGACCAGTAACAGGCACTGGGCTTGTCTCTTTTTTTTCCCTTTCTTACTATGTCTTTTGGCGTAGAGCAACCTCCACCCGCATGTGGCGACACTGAGTGGGGGGGTGCTGGATGGGATGGGATGGGGTGGGTGGGTAGGCCTGGGATTTGGATGCTTCGCGACCTAGTTGGGGGCGGTCTGCTGTGGGTGGGGATGGGCGTTGAGCTGGGGGGGGGTTTGTATGGTTCAAGTTTTTCGATGCCAAACTGTCACTGTTGGATGCTACTCTGTATTGCCGTGAATACTGTGGTACACCATGGCCGCTGCATTGGTTTATGTAAATGGCGCAGGATGGCCTGGATGTACATACTAGGAAGGATGCACTTAGAGCTATGACGTGGAATGTCCGTGGGCTGAACGATTTGAGGAAACTGCATAAAGTCTTGAACTATTTACAGAGACATCACATTGATTTGGCGCTGCTGCAGGAGACACACTTGCCCGAAAACAGTCCAAGGTTACAAGCTAGGGGCCTAAAGGGGCATAATAATGCGGCAGGCTTCACAACGCATGAGCAGGGGGTACTGACTTGGGTGAATCCGAGATCGGAATACACTTTAAGAATGTTAAGTGCTGACCCAGGGGGCAGATATGTCCTGTCGCAATTCAAGGGAAGAGGGATGGAACTACTGGTGGTTAATGTATATGGTCCAAATTACGACTGCCCTGAGTTCTATCAGCAGCTAGCTACAGTGGTGCGGAAATTTCCTGGCCTGAATGTGGTATGGGGAGGGGATTTTATTATGACTCGCTGCCCGGAGTTGGATAGGTCGTGCAGACCGGACAGGAGACAAGCTAAAGCGCCATGAGAATTGGACACGCTGCTAATTAGCGATGACCTCACGGATGTGTGGCGTAGCTTATACCCGGGTAAAGGTGGTTCATGCACTACTCTGCCTTCCATAACATACATACACGTATCGATTACTGGCTCACTTCTACGTGTCTTCTCCCCCTAGTGCGTGGCTGTCAGGTGCTCCCTTGCACTCTCTCCGATCATTCCCCAGTCCTGATTACACTCACAACACTGCAGAAAGTTATACCACCATTTACTTGGCGATTCCCACCCTATTCGCTTCTAGACCCGCAATTTAGAGAAGAACTGCACGAAGCGATAGAGACATATTTTGAGATAAATATAGGGTCCGTAGATAGCTTCACTGTGGTTTGAGAAGCGTTTAAGGTTTATATTAGGGGTGTGGCCATGAGTAAGCACTCGGGGGTGCTCCGCTCCATCCGGAAACATTTGGCGTACCTGGAGCGACAGGTGGCGGACTGTGAGGGGCGACTACTAGGGGGTGGCACTGACAACACCCGAGAAGAACTTAGGGGGTTAGTGGCGGAGTTTCAGGCGGAGGCGGATGCAGAAATGAAACATTTAGGGAAGTTTGCGACAGCCTCACCACCCGACCCGGGGGTCGGGTGGTGAGGCAGACATTCTGGATTATTTGAAACACATTAAACTCCCGTTTTTATCGGATGTGCATGGAGAGTTCTTAATGCTACCTATAGAGCAGGATGAGATCTGTGAAGCGTTAGGCGGGATAAGGGCAGGCAGTGCACCAAGGACAGATGGACTTACAGTGGGATTTTACAAGACATTCCTAGAGGCTCTGCTACCCCACTATTTGCTGACATGAGAGAGACGGGTGTGATGCCTGCTTCCATGAGAGAGGCATTGATAGTGGCCATCCCCAAACCAGAGAAACCGCCTGAGGAGTGCAATTCTTACAGACCGTTGTCACTATTGAATGTTGACGCTAAAATTTACGCGAAAATACTTGCCACGCATTTGGCTTTGCTGACCCCGGAGTTGGTGGCACCTGAGCAGGCTGGCTTCATGGCTGGTCAGAATGTTACATACAATCTCAGAACTGTGTTTGGTGCTTTCCAGCACACGGTCTAGGAACGGAAGGCAATCGCAGTGTTCTTGTATATGGAAAAGGCCTTCGACTCGGTGGAGTGACCTTTTATGAGAATGGTACTGTCGAGACTGGTCCTAGGCCAGGGGTTCCTACAGATGCTGGTGGTCCTGTATACAGACCCGTTGGCGCGTATCCGTCTAGGAAACCGCGTGACGGAGCCGATCTCTATCCGGAGGGGTACACGCCAGGGTTGCCCCTTGTCGCCCACGCTCTACACCCTCGTCGCGGAGCCCCTGGCTTGTGGGATGCGGGAATACCACAGTCATCGTGGGCTGAACTTTCCTAATCACCGTTTGGTCATCTCGACCTAGACAGATGATACCCTTCTATATGTCGGGAGCCGGAACAGAATCTGGCGTCGCTCCTGAGAGAGGAGGTGCGGTTCGGGCCCTCTCTGGGTTAACGGTCAATTGGAACAAATCTATCGCGTTCCCCCTGACTACGGCTACTGAACAGTTTGAGATGGAGTATCCCTTGATGTGGACCACTGATTCGGTGCGCTATCTAGGTATACATCTGCACACGGACTCTGAGGTAGTCATGCGCGAGAATTATGGGACTGCCATAGCGAGACTGGAGGACAATGTGAATGTCTAGATCGGTCTCACTCTTTCGTTGGTGGGCAGGATCTCGATAATGAAAATGATAGTTCTGCCTAGATTGCTGTACTTATTCCTTAATATCCCTATGTCTTACCAAAATGTTTTTTTAGTCGTCTTAAATCTTTGATGATAAAGCTGGCGTGGGCCGGGAAGCAGGCGAGGGAGCAGTGGAATGTTTTGGCTTTACCATACCACCTCGGTGGGCTGGACGCTCCGGATTTTGAACTATATTTCCGAGTGGCGCAGGGCGCACATGCACACAGCTGCATGCATGACAGAGAAAATGTGCCGTTTGTGCAGCTTGAGAGGCTCTAAGCTGCTCCGAAGCCACTGGCAGCTACAATATTTGACATAGTTGACAGACGTACGGGATTGCTAGATTCAGTGAACTCACCTGGTCACACGTGGCAGGGGATTTTGCAATATTATGCTGGAGGGCTTTTGTACTCCCCTATGATGCCCATTGAATGGATGGCTTGCCTCCCGCCGTGCACTGAAAAGGGGGTAATCTCGGCACTGAACGACTTGGGCATGACAACGGCAGGGGACATGTTTGAGGGAGGGGCGCTTAAACCATTGGCTGATGTAATTACACTAGAGGCTGCGCCAACTGGGCTCCAAGGCTACCAATACTATCG
Source organism: Lissotriton vulgaris (assembly GCF_964263255.1). Classification (NCBI taxonomy): domain Eukaryota; kingdom Metazoa; phylum Chordata; class Amphibia; order Caudata; family Salamandridae; genus Lissotriton; species Lissotriton vulgaris. Next base: position 1,821,862,969 of record NC_141693.1, read on the forward strand.
AGTTCGAGAGGCATGGCGAGAGCACCTTTGAGATGACTTAATGGAACCTCCAGAATTGTTAGAACTTACGCACATGATTAAATCATCCACCCCAAAATAAATGAGTATCCGCCCTCTATAGGATGACCGTCACTGGTAGAGCAACAGGGCATAGTAAGGCACGCCTCGAATGGCAGCGAGACTTGGAGATGGAGGTCGACAAAGACATATGGCAATACTGTTGCACCAACACAAGGCGTATTTCCCTGAATGGGAGACAACGATTAAGACACTTTAAATGTATCAATAGAGTTTACCACACCCCGGAAAGATTATGTAAATTTGGTCTACGTAATGATGCGACTTGAGATAGATGCAGGGTTAGTGGTGCAGGGTTCTTCCACTTAGCCTTGGTGTATCCAGGGGTGCGACAGTTCTGGGTGGCAGTGTTCCGGACTATAGGCAAGATATTAGATGATGAGCTTCCCCCGTGCCCTGCCCTTGTGTTGCTGTGATTCTCGAAGAGATTGCCGAAAGCACAGAGACGCTTTGTGGACATGGGACTGTTGCTGGCGAAATGGAGGCTGGCTATATGCTGGATGAAAGGCCCGCTACCTAAGCTAGAACACTGGGATTGCTGCAAACAAACAGAGAATTTCAACGACCTTTCACCTCTGAAAAGCAGGCCCAAGAACTTCTGCGAGCTGTACCTAGAGTATAAAGGCCGTGTAGCTGCGACAGTGAAGGGGGACGAAGGGAGCGATGAGGTCTGCACAGCTGCGCCACGCGCAGACCTTACAGCGGACACCGTGGTGGCATAATTTAGAGAGGGTTCCTGTTCCCTCTGGTTGTTGGGGTTGACATCAGGTCAGAGGTTTCTGATCAGTTTATAGCCAATCAGGCGCAAGGCTGATGTACAGGATAACGCCATGGATTCACGGATCATATAACTGCGAGCAGGGCATCTTTTGTTATTAGTTTTGTATAATAGTTGAAAATGTGACAGCAATATTTAGTTTATGTTGACATATGTCTCAAGCTGGGGAGAACTGCATTGGCTTGCATTCTACGCAGTCCAGTGAGCAGTGGCTTCGTTTTGGCCTCGGAGAGGCGTGACACTCTTTGCCTGTTTGTACTATTACTGTCACGGTTGAAAATAAAATAAAAAATAAATAAATAAAAAAGAAGTACCGGTACTGGTGCCCCCCCCCCCCCCCCCCCCCCCCCAATTTGGGAGAATTGTGTTCTCAGCCCAAGAGAAATTCAGGGATGTCGTTCTGCCTTATACCCCTGTATACGATCTGTAAGTTCGCCATTTGGCCCCCATCTAACCCTGGCAAAGTTGCACTCGTGCAGCCTAATGATCTGCACAAGGATTTCCCCTGGGACACACATATCTCTTAAAGACTTCCACAGGAGGATTCTGGGTATGAGGTCAAAAGCTTCCTTAAGGGATACAAAGGCTATATACAAATGCGCTTTCTTAATTGTAATATACTTCCAAATTATACATAGAAATCTAAAAACCTGGTCGATTGTGCTAGTTTTATCTCTAAAACCCGCTTGGTACTTGATTAAAATACTATACTCCCCGACCCAAATACTTAGTTTGTTTAAAATTTATTTGCTGTGCGTATACCTTTTGTGAAACATCAATTAAACTAATTGGCCGATAATGCGACGGGTCACGGCGGTTGCCCTTTTTAAAAATAGTTGCAATCTCTGCTCCCCACCACGTTTCAGGAATCGGTGCGCCCGATGCAACAGCATTACACAAAAGGTTAATGTAGGGAGCTCATATCTCCTTCTCATGTCTCTATAGGTCACCTGGTATCTTGTCCAGCCCAGGTGCCTTCCCTGGTTTTATTGTGCTTATTGCTCCTAATGTTTCTGCAATGCTAAAATGTAGGGGTGGCTCACTTGAGAAGCTGGCAAGGTCATTGAAATTATAATTGGTATCATTATTGGCGGTCGAGTAAAGCTGTGGGAAATGGGTTACCCAGGTATTTGCATCAAGAAAAAGATCCTTGTTGCAATTCCCTTTCCTGTTACCTGTAGATATCAAACTCCAAAACATAGCTTGGTCGTTTGATTTACATGCGTTTATCAACTCGGAGCGAAGGTAAACGCCCATTACAGGCACGTAATTCATGGGCTGAAACCAGCCTCAGCAATTTGAGCTACAGCACATGTGCAAAGCACTACCGGGCTACTTTCCAATGCTGGAATATTGTTTGCCCTATCCTCATTCGATTCTGAAGCCTCAGGTCTTCGATGGGCTAGCGCTTGGGGGCTATTATCCGTTACACTGTTGCCATTGTTTTAAATTGCTACTCACATTTTAAACTGTTCTGTGCACCTTGTAACTTCGCGCTGACTCCCCGTTCCACCGCAGCTCATTTGTGCTGTTTGTTGTGGAGGGAGAATACAGTGCATTGCACTTCCTGGTGGTGCCATTAGCGGGCGGCCATCTTGTAAGGTGACGATCTAGCTTTCCCAAGAACCCAATCTACATTAAAGCACATGATGCTGTCGCGCAGCGGACACGCGCAGCGGACACGCGCAGCGGGCGCGCCACGGTTGCGCCAAAGAGGCGCCTAAGAGAAGTCAGTCTGCACCAGTCCGCGTCCAGCCGCACCAAGTGCCCCACACTCTTGATCCTATAATTAAAAGTATAATTACTTATGACCCCTTAAGACTAGTTGAGTTAAGACCTGCTGTCAACGCTAAATGCCTACACTCCATACACTTAGACATTACGACCCACTGCAAACATTGCAATTTGAAACTATCTCCCAATACCTCTGGAAAACACACTACCCATAGGCGTTGGAGTTTGTTCCTTCTCAATTGTAGATCTTTGCCTAAACATTACACTGAGGTATCCCTACTGATAGAAGAGCTTGAGCCTGATGTTCTCTTTTTGACAGAGACATGGCTCCAACCGGAAGCTGACCCAACTATTGTCTGGGCCACTCCGCAAGGTTACACGATAAAGAGTCGACCGCACCTCTGGCAGAGGAGGCGGGTTAGCTATCATTTATAGAGAGAGATATCAATGTCGTATCATTTCCACCATACTTTCAGACTGCGAAAGCATGTCCTTTGCATTAGAACTTTCTCAAATAAACACCTTTTCGGGTATCCTGGTCTATCGTCTACCTGGAGCCCTGGGTCAGTTTATCCCCAACTTGGTCAACCTAGTCGCCGACTCAGCACTTGCGTCGGCCAACTACACGGTACTAGGCGACCTAAATCTCCATCTGGATAACTCTTTTGACCCCTCGGCCAATAATTTGCGGCTGAGTCTCCAAGCAATTGATCTGGCACAAAAAGGTTTCTCCCCGACACATAATAAGGGCCATTTACTGGATCACGTATTCAGTAATATCGATACATTAACCACTGAAACGCCCCTCCCTCTGCCTTGGACTGACCATTACCTGATTCCCTTGAATTGGGTAACAGGGAGCTCCATGTCTATTCAGGAGCCAAAAAAACAATGGGGTAGGAAGTGGTCAAAACTTATCCCTAGTCATTGGGAGTTTGCCCTTGCTGATCTCAAGCCAGTAAAGGTCTTCAATCCCACCCAGGCCAGCAGTAATTTTGACAACTGGATCCAGAACTCCCTTGATCTAGTCCTTCCCAAAGAACGGTTGCAGCACATAAAGAGACAAAAAGTAGCTCCATGGTTTACATCTAAACTAAGGGACATGAAACAATCTTGCTGTAAGATGGAAAGGGGGTGAAGACGGGACTACTCTCAAGATAGGAAAGCGGACTACAGAGCAGCGGTCCGTCTCTACAAAACTGAAAGCACGGCAGTGTTCTTTGCGGAAGGGGGGTGTTGCTGAAGCCCCGTGTACCTTGGCATTTTTGGACATTTTCCAGCACCTGTGACTCTACTCCTCGCGGCCCCTGCTTTGCGGGCGCCGCTCGTGCTGTGTTCTATCGAGGGAGCACTGTCCCCACTCGTCTACCGGACCAGGAATAATCTTTGCAGCGGAACATCTACACAGAGGCTCACAGCGGGACTGTGAGGACCAGAGCTCTTCCCGCCACCTCCCTGCACTTTAAAATCTGGGTTGGACTTTGATTATCTGTGTTCTTTGCGGAAGGGGCGTGTTGCTGAAGCCCCGTGTACCTTGGCATTCTTGGACATTTTCCAGCACCTGTGACTCTACTTCTCGCGGCCCCCGCTTCGCGGGAGCCGCTCGTGCTGTGTTCTATCGAGGGAGCGCTGTCCCCACTCGTCTACCGGACCAGGAATAATCTTTGCAGCGGAACATCTGCACAGAGGCTCACAGCGGGACTGCGAGGACCAGCGTGCAGTGCAGCCTGATCTGCCGCAGCTGGTCCTCTTCCCGCCTCCTCCCTGCACTTTAAAATCTGGGTTGGACTTTGATTACCTGTGTTCTTTGCGGAAGGGGTGTGCTCTAATCTACTATATAGGCCCACCCCCATTTCCGGCCCGCGGAACGCGCGCGGACGGCGGGCCCGTGTGTGCCAGTTCATGACTGAGCATGACCGGACCGGGCCCCCCCTCTAAACCCTGGGACTGTCTGATTTGTAAGTCCACTTTGTTATCTTATAGAAATTGTCTATTTCATCTATTTACTGTATTCTAGACGTGTCTCCGCGTTTACGCCTTGGGTCCAGCCTACATCATGACTACTCGAGGCTCGCGGAGCAAAACGGCAGCGGGGGGGGACAAGCTAACAGGCCCAATAGATAGTTTCATCATAAGGGCAAATTCGTTCATCGATCAAGGGATTACTCTTATGGAACGTAGAGTTTCCCAAGATCTTGCCTTGGCAAAAAGATCGTCCCTGGGTCTTATTTCAGCTGCTAGAACCCCTGAGAAGGCTAGGGAAACAGGCTTTGTACATGCCCATGCTGATGTTCACAGTCTTCAAAAAAGAGGTAGATTTGTCAGTTTCCCAGCTCCTAACCGACTCTCAACTAAGCCTAGCTTTGGAAAAAACCCAGGAACTAATAATGAATTTATCGATAGGTGACAACTGTACTGGGGAGTCCAGGGAAGGAGGGAGGGTGCCATACCAAAGAAAAAAAAGGACAAACAGAAGAACACAAAAAAAGCCAGGAAAACCCATGAAGTATCTGATAACCAACCAGCATTACAGGCCACGATCAACCAGAACTGGATCCGATTAACGGGGATGCCAGTTCAGTAAGCGTTGAGGCTTCTGCCGTCCTCGTTGGCGGTTCTGGCACTGACGAAGTTGAGGAGTTACTCCTAACTAAAATGGGTGAGCTATTTAAACTCCATCTCTCCCCTCTAGAGATTAGATTGTCCTATATAGAAAAACAGCTAGCTGACTTATGTGCTCTTACCAAAAAGGCACCAACTAAAGTGGCACCTAAAAGTGGGGCCAATAAACTTAACCAATCAACTAAATCAAAACATAATAAACCTGTGGGGCCCCCGGCTAAAATTATATCTACCCCAGTGGTGCCTGCAAAACCGAAAACCCCCATAGATACAGAGAATAATAAGGGAGATAATATCAAAAATTCTAGTTTACATCCCAGCCAAGAAGGAAAACCACGTGGGGCTCTGTCTGTACCTCCTATCAGAGAGCGGAACAGGGGAGGAGGAGACGGTAGACTCATTCTGAATTTACCGCCTGAATCAACCCCCTATGTGCTGGTTATGACGGGGGTCCCAGAGATGGCGGACCATACGGAAGAATCGAACTGGTCATTGAAAAACAATGTCCTACATTGGATGAATAGTAATAGACCGCTCCCGCCAAACCGATTTAGTAAGATTTTAATGGTGCGCAGGGTACATTGGATAGGGAAGGAGAGAAAAGCAATCCCGGCTGATTGCATTGTGGTAAATTTTTAGGACCCATACACGGTTGATCATATTTGCTCTTGGAACATGCAAGGCGGAACTGAAGGTATTGATACCAAACGCCTCTCTTTCTTTTACCCCCCTAAATGGCGTCCTGGCCACGATTACGATGCTTATGAGGAAAACTGGCGAAGAGTAGGTCGACGAGACTGGGGGGGTGACTGGGGGGATCGGGGTGGTAATTTTAACTTTAATACGGATTCAGCCTTTAGAGACACCTGGAGAGGTATTCAGACTGCCAATAGATTTGATTGTCTGGAGATGGTAGACTGACTGTCCCCGGCCCTCGAGGGTAAGGATACTGATTTAACAGTAAACCCCACCATTTCATGCCCCACAGTAAATGAGAAGCTCAGGCTAGGTACTCCAGTGAACGTCCTTTCTGAGATGGCTAAATTAAGTAGCCCAACTCGAAGTGAGTTACTTGTTAAGAATGTGGGGTTTGATGATGTTAGTGCAGTTCATACATCCAGCCCAGGCCGTTTCCCAACCCCTATCACACAAGATGCAGGGTCATCACGATATGCCCAAAGGGTTAGGACGGGCCTACTATCATGGAACGTAGCAGGTCTTTCAAATAAAATAAAGGACCCAACATTCCTCGAATTTGTAGATAAGTTCGATGTAATCTGCCTCCAGGAATGCTGGGAGAATGCTGAGATACATCTAGAGGGTTACCGCACACATTTTTTAGCAGCACAACCCAATAATAGAGGCAGATGTTCTGGGGGGTTATGTACCTTTATATCCAACAAAATTAATTTAACTACCAACTGTTTAATCACCGGGGGGTCTCATTATTACCAGGTTCTCTCTCTAAGGTTGGGTGAAAACCACCCTATTATCTTGATTAACTTGTACAACAATATCCCAAAGGCCCTTCAAAAAAAAAAAACAATATCCCAAAGGCCGACCAACATAGGGCCTTAGACGAATTAAATGAGGCCATATGTAGGGGACTAGGATCTGAACAGAAAGAACGATATATTATAGTGACGGAGGATTTTAATTGCCATTTATGCTCACATAGTGATACGAAGACTTGTGGCATGGTGAATCTTAAGGGCGATCCCTGCACACACTTTGAGCACTCTGTGCTTGGGAACTTATTCAACCATTTATTATATGATTGGGACTTAGGTTTTGCTAACGAATTATGCAACCCACAGATTGATTTCCAACCCACCTTTGTCAGGCGTGGGTCGATTACACATTGGTCTCTACCAGCCACCATCGTAGTGTCCTCTCATTTAATACTGAACACATGGCGCTCAGTGACCACTTTCCAATTAGCTCAATCTTTGAAATAGGGCAGTGTGGCAGGAAAGTTCCTAAAGTAGCTGAAAATATATATTTTCATGGGATTTCCTTGGCTAGAACCAATGGTTATGTAATCAAATGGAATAAGGTAAATCCGATTCATTTTTTTAAGAATCTAGTAGAGGACCAGATAGAAGATTTTATGATCTGCTTAGAGGAGAACCCCAACCCTACTAAGGTCATCGCAGCTTTTCATAAGATCTCTGCTCACATTAGTAGTAAACTGACTGGTTCATCACGAAAAGGGGGGAAAAATAAAGCTGAGGGCTGGTTCAACCATGAGTGCACAAAGGCACATTCCTACCTGATCCAAACCTTAAAAAAGGTACCTAGAAATGTGCTAGATATTAGAGCAGCCAGGGTATCTTATAAGGTTGCCTTACAAAAACGGAGGAAGGTTCTGAAGCAGGCAGCATGGGGAGCGTTAATTAAGGCGAGCGCCCTAAAAGATAATACCGCATTTTGGAACGCGGTTAACGCCCCGTTTTTTGTTGAAAAGAATTCTGACCAGGTAGAGATCGCTATAGAGGAGAATGTCTGGGTTAAACATTTTACCGAGTTATACCATCAAGATGTTCGGCCCGGATTAAAGAGCCCAGGCTTGGGACAGATGAGAACCATAGAACCTGATGCATCAAATCTATTTCCCCTCAATGTAGTCTTCTCTTTATCAGAGGTGTAACTAGCAATAGCAGATAGCACCAACAGCAAAGCCCCGGGACCAGATGGTATTCCAATTGATATCTACAAGGATAACGTCACCCTGTGGGCACCACTCCTGACCAACGTGCTAAATAGCTGTAACATCAAGGGTTTTCCAATTACATGGCAGGAAGCTATTGTAGTGCCAATATTTAAACTGGGGGATCGAAATGACCCTAAATGCTACAGGCCGATCTCCCTCCTCGACTCGTTGATGAAGGTGGCAGGTAGAATCCTCTTAAATCGTCTGCAGATATGGGCTAAGGAGGAAGCTGTCCTTTCTAAATTTCAGTATGGTTTTAGGCCAGGTCTTGGCACTGTCGAACAAGGCCTAAATTTGGCATTGTTAATAGGTAAATATACGCAGCAAAGAAGGGAAATCTATTTATGACTTTCGTAGATCTCAGCTCGGCTTTCGACTGTCTGAACCATGATGTTATGTGGGATACCTTAGCATATCTTGGTATTGATTTTAACATTCTTAACTTTCTTAAAGAGTTATATAGAGGATCGGGGGCCAAAGTCCGTTATGGGAAAACAGGCGAATGTACGCCCAAATTCACAATAGGAAAAGGTGTTCGCCAGGGATGTATCCTGGCTCCATTTCTCTCCAATTTGTATATTAATGGGGTGGCAGACCATTTAATAAAATTGGAGGTGGATTACCGCCAAATTGTTGGAGAACCTGTGCCTATCTTACTGTATGCCGACGATGCGGTTATTATGGTTAGAACCCAAATAGGTCTTCAGAAGGCTTTAACTCGCTTCTCGGCATACATTGGAGATATGGGTCTTAAGATTAACTTAGGGAAGACCTTTACCATGTGCTCCTCATCTAAGGTAAAAATTTCTTGTAACACGTACTTAGAAAAGTCAAAGATAGGCTTAACTAACACTTTTTCCTATCTAGGGATTGTTTTTAATAAAAGGGGTACCTGGAAATCAGCTATTATGACCAGGAATTTAGCTTTTTCACCGGCAATTGGTGTTTTAAAACAGTTCGCAAATAAGCTAGGGGACAGGCCAGTACACATTTTGCTTGAAATATACTGGGCCAAATGTGTATCTACGGCTGTGTATGGAGCTGGTATATGAGGGGTTGCAGACTGCCATGAAATCCAAACAAAGGACAATGGGGCATATTATCAAGGGGGTTTATCTCTGCTTTTTTGGCTTTAAAAGCCAAGAAAGCGGAGATAAAATTATCTCCCTATTACCTAGCTGTCGCTAACATCAGTTAGCGACAGCTAGTAGGAGATAGCGACCATCTTGGGCCCCACTTTGCATGTCAGTGATATTTATCACTAATGACATGCAAAGTGGGCGTGCCAGGATGTTAGCAACTGAAAATAGTCGCTAACATCACTATCTCCTATTACCAACTTTTGGAGATATTCGCGCTAAGCGCGAATATCTCCAAAAGCTAACACCTGCCCTGAGGAGTTCTTAGCCATGTTATCCAATGGGAGGTGGATAACATGGTTAAGAGCATTAGCTCGGTAATGCATGAATATCGCTGACTTTTCAGCGATATTCATGCTTTGCGGCGATTTTTATCGCATTTGCGAGAAACCTTGGTAATACCAAGGTTTATTTGCGGTAAAAATCGCCGCAGCTCAGCGGTAAATTTTTGTCTCTAACCAAGCAATAGCAATAATTATCGCTATTGCTTGGTAATATGCCCCAATGTTTTCCTGTGTTATCTGCTTGCTGTTCCCCGGTCCACCTCCACTTATGTTTGTCACAAAGAACTGGCTCTGCCCTATATTACAGATCTAATTAAGATTAGCCCTGTGTTGCTTTGGCACAAGATCTGGAACTCTACAGAAACTGTTTTTAACAGGGCGAATATTGCGGACTGTATTAAACTTGAGGGGTCTAAACAGATTCAGTGGCTTTCCTATGTACAGGAATTTTTTATAAATATAGGGCGCCCTGAATTTTATAATTCACCTACATCATTGTCTTTAATCTCAAGAAAAGCATTAAAGGAATCCTGTCTTGCCTTTCTGGAAGATCGACGCTGGTGTTTAGAAGAAAAAAGGTTTCTGTTATTTATCACCAATTCTTGCTGCAGAGCTCTGGCCTGCAGCTTTATCTATCACCTGATCAGACTAGCTATAGTAGAATGCGTTTAGCTCGCCTAAGAACTGGAACCTTTTTCAGGCTGCTAACTTTCCCTAAACCAAACGATTGGTCGTCACAATTAACCAGCTGTCCGTGTGATGATTCCTCCACTCAATCTACCATACACTGTGTTTTGTTTTGAAGATTTTATGAGTTAAATGTCAAATGTCAAATGCTTTTATATAGCGCACGTAAAAAAGAGGGAAAAAGGGAGGGGGAACAACATTCGAGCATATCAAATGTACGGGCACGAAAGTTATTTACTTACCACATACCCGTACTTATCCCCTCGGGATATAATCCCTAGGGTCTTGGTTTCTGAAGTCAAGGGGGGGGGGCAGTGTGATAGGTTGTTCATGAGGGGGTTTGAGGGTGGCATTATAGATCGTGTGTAGGGAATCGCTAAAAAGAGAAATCGGAGGCGCCTAGTGCGAGGTACCTGGTTTTGTATATGTATCTAGTCATCGGGATCCTTAAATCATTCCCAAAGCTGTGATGTTCTAAGGCATATTAGTTCTTCGGTCAACTCTGTCCCTTAGTGCCTTCGAGCACCATACCTTTATAACATTCTATCATTCACACCGCTTTACTTTACCCATTCTCAGAAGTCGAGGTCCTTTTTCATGCGTTAGTTCCTGAGCTTAGTCGCATATTTGGAGGCAGCGTATCATACCTTTAGATTCGATCATTAATCCAGGGCCGAACAACCATTTTCTAATAACCTTGAAAAGAGAGCGAACCGGTTGCGCACAGAATAGCCCGCCCGCCGATTCCCACATTTACAAAAGTATGCGATACCTGTTCATAGTTTGGAAAACCTTTATTTGCATAATTGTTCAGTAAGTAAATTTGTGAATGCAATCGTATTCGGTCGGACATGGTGATGGCTGGAGCACATACAGTAGGGGGCGTTATTTTGCAGCATAGGAACATGTTAAAAAGGCCTAATTAATTATTTGCTAGTAACTAAAAACGTCTCATTAAGTGATGAGGGATCGGGGGCGTTTTAGTTCATAAATGTAAACACAGTCAGGTTAATTGCAATCACATTTCCTAGATGTATATCGTGGGCGTGCGTCACAAGCTACATTATGTATCGGTCACAATAAATATCATAATAAATCGTACATTGAAATCAACATTTTAACGGGACCCCTTTCAAATGTTCGCCAAGTGAACCCTCCTCCCTTTTTCGTCAAGTGTGCAAATGTTCACATATATCTTAGTACATCAAGTCTCATTAGCTAAAGAACACCACGAGGTGTCCGTTAGTTCCTATTGATACCGGCGCCACTTTGGGCGAGGCCGGTTTAGTCTGGAAGTATCATCAGGGGCAATATGTCTCCGACGATTGGCGGTTGGACCAGAGTCCCTTTCGGCAGTTCAAAACCTGTGCTAACAGAGGGGCTGGTGGTGTGGACGTCAATCAAAAAGGGGGAGGGAGGTAGAATCTCTCTTACCGGGTCACGTTGATGTTCAGCCGGAACTTACTCGAGTTCGTTAGCCCATAATGTTCCTGGGTTGTTCAGACTGAAGCTGGTGCTGACACGAGGGCACCACCATCTTGTGGCTATGTCGTGGTCGTTTCATTTGTGATCAAGGCAGTCGTTCCCCACCGGAAGCCTGTAGGGGCCGAGGGCTCCTGGGACTTTGGTAGAATCTTCAAAGCTGTGGGGATGCTGTCGAAGGTGGGGGCTTGTGCCCAGGTGGGCAAGCGCCCGAGTTGCAATACCGGACAAAGTTACTCCAGCGGCCTAGACCCGCCTTCCAGAGGGCCCAGACGCCATTTTGAGACCCTGCAGCCGCCGCCCTTCGTCGTGTCTTTCAGGAGTGGAAGAAACTTCTTGTGGCGACAAAGACAGAACACCATGCTGTTGGAGCAGGACATTTGGTTCGGGGCGCCAGGGTGCAGCTGTGGAGCCTCCACCTGGGGAGGTGAGGGAGGCTCGTTCGCGCCGCCTCCCTCTCCCAGCGCATCCCACGCCGTCCCTTCGAATCAGGGGTGCACATGATGACCACCCTACACCCCTGACTCCGACTCTTGGGGGACCATTGTATGTTCGGTGCTACGCAAATATATCCGTCGCCCGGCTGGAGGATTTCGGCGCCGGGCCGGGGCTGGGAAACCTCCTACCTGTGGAGGTGGGAGAGGCTCGTCCGCGTCGCCTCTCCCTCCCAGTCCCCCTGCACCAGTTCGATGGAGGAATTCGTGATGGCCGGACCAGGAGATACGAGGGAGGGGGTCACCTGCATCCGCCCCCTCCCTACTCGTGGCCCGGGGGACGTCACCCCAGGAAGGAGAGTATGGGAAGACCATTTCATGTCGGCCCATGGAGTCTCCTGTACCTTCTCGTCGGCGATTTCTTTTGGTCTATGGCTGATTGCTGGCCCCGCCCCACACGTGCTGTGTGTTTCACCTTCCGGATGGGCGGGACCGTTGACTTGTTACATTTTGAGAACTTCCGGAGTGAGCGTAATTTGTTTTGTATTGTTCCTATTAGTACAGTTTACTTTAAAGAATGTTTTACTAGTTTTTCTATTTATCGTTGGTTGTGGGTTATCTTTATCGTAATTAAATCCTAAATTATATAACAGATGCTTGGCTTCCTTAAGTCCTTTTTCTACCGGGGGGTTGTCTACGCAGGCCTGTAATTGCTTTTGTTTTTCAGAGTGGGGGGGGCAACAGGGAGCAATCAGTCCCAGAATTCAGACATGTCGTTGAAATTGGTCTGACGAAATCTGTGCCATCGAGCATAATCAAACGTGGTGGTTCTATCCGTCCTGTCCGTGTTAGTCTGATTTGTTTTTATCTCGCGTCTTTTCCCTTTCTGCCGGCCTGTTATTTCTGTCGACCCTCTGCTCTTACCTATGTTCTGTAGAGTCGGGCATTGGGCTTTCCAGTGCCCGAGACATTTACAAAAAGCACATTGGTTTTGCCTTAAATCTGCTCGTCCTGTGTATAGTGTCGGGGGATTACTTTTGGGTCGTTGTGTCTCGGGTTTGTCCTGTCGACACATCCCATTACACCGTTCTCTTTTTGTATCTAATCCTCGGAACTGTGTCGTCGCTGGCCCTTCCTTTCGCCTACCAGGCGTTTGGAGGGTTGTCTGCCGCGTTTCTTTACCTACTCTGACTTCGTCTCTTTCCTTTCGTTGCGTAGCTTCTTTGCGCCACATACCGAGACTATCGAGCATAATAGGCGTTGTCTTGTTATTACGAAGGGTTATTTCTACCGTTTCTATTTTGTCTAAATCGAAGGATGCTATCAGTGGCCACTGTTTCTCTTGGTTTGCTTTGGTATATTTGTGCCATAGCTTACTATAGGCTATGGTGATTAATCCATACTTTGTGAACATGTCTTTATTAGGGGTGCCTTCCAGCGGGGCTAGATGGTCCACCTCTAATAAACGGTCCGGGCTGAACCAGCTATCCATCAGTGGGGAGAAGACAGGCATGACGGATCACAATGGGGATAATAGTCAGCACTACCTATCTTATCACTGCGTGCAAAGACTAGACAGAATATTTCTATTCTACGTTGTTTGCAGGCAGTGAATACCTCAAGAACCAATATCGGGCAATCAGTGTTTGGTCAATAAATACAAATAAAAAATGGTCAATGGGGAGAATAACGAGGGAGTGTTGGCCAGACTTCAGGTAGTCCAGAACACAGCGGCGCGCCTAGTCTTGAATGCCCCTCCAAGAACAGCATCCAAACCCCTTTTACAAAAACTCCACTGGCTCTCCATACGACAGCGAGTTAAATTTAAAATTTGCTGCATAATACATAAAAACATAAATGGACAAGGCCCTACCTACCTGCGACAGAAATTCATTCCCTACACCCCGTCCAGGTCACTCAGATCCAGCACAATCCACCAACTGGTGGTTCCTCGTGTCAAAAAGACCAGACACGGGGGCAGAGCACTGTCCGTAGCTGGACCCAATTTATGGAATCGACTCCCCCTACATCTCAGGACCTGTCCCTCTCACATCCAGTTCAGAAAACTTCTCAAAACCGTTTTATTTAAAAATGAGATCTAATCCCTATTAATTGTTCTTCTCGGTATTGTTGACTGGCCCAAAAGCGCAGAGATATTCCTGTTGGAATCGATTCCAGCGCTATACAAGCTTGTAAATAAATAAATAAGTAGGCCCGCAAAGGTCTGCGTCACCTACCCTCTCACTATCTGCAAAGAGGGGGACCTATTCTTTCCTGTTTGCAGACAGAGAATCTCCAGAAAACGATCCGTAACAGTTAATCAATGGGGAGGGGCAATTGATCAGTGGGGGAGAAAAATAGGCACGACGGGTGCGTTACCTATCCTTCACTGCTTGCAAAGAGAGAGCCGGTTGTTTCTCCATTTGCCGACAGCGAAACTCCAAATAAATTAACAAAGAATAATACTAGTATTTTCCATCAATCATCAATTATTCCGCAATTCGTCGTGTTTACATGACCTTACCCGGACCGTATGGATAGTTTCCTGTCTTCCGAATCCAGCGCCCGATCGTCCTCTTCTCTTCGTACTCCTCGTGGCACTCCTGATGGTCCCCAGTCAGGACCGTAGATCACTCGAGAGAGGTCCGTTCGGAACCAGTGAAGTTCGGATGATCGGCTGTCAGACGAGGGTCTATCGGACAGGGTACCTTCCGATCGTTGCAGTCGTTCACTCTGTCGTCAGGACCTCTCCCACTGGATCCACGAGTCACTGATGGGCCCCACGCTTGGGACGCCAATTGTAAAAGGGGTAAGACAACCAGTGACCAAAGACCCTTTAGTGTTGCCCGGCGATGTCGCCTCAATGACCCACCAATATTAATCAAATGAAGAAAGCAGGCGCTGGAGACTGAAAGGCAGGAAACGAGGGTTTTAATCTCTCCGGAGGAGAACACATCAAATCGGACAGCAAGTATCGTCACGAGGTGCTCTAACCGCATCTCTGAGGCCTGGCCTCTTATACTCAGGTTTACTGCTTTATTACATGAAACACATATTTGTCAGTACTTTGATGTACGGAAAAGCATCCTAGGAATCCCCGCTTCAAGCCCGTTCCCACACATTTACAGTTGAAGTCCCTACCCCGGTCACAACAGGTGGTGATTATCGCGCAGCTGGACATTCCGCCGATTCACGGAATGTGTGGAGTTGATCGGATCTCATGGGGTGAGGGGTGTTCGATCGACCCGAAGGTCCTTTGATAGGGGGATGCTTCCTACTGTACGGGGGGGTAATAAACAGTGTCCGTAGGGCCAGGTGGCGGCTTGGGAACAGGGGAGACAGACGGGCACACAGGAAAAGGGTGTTTGCATCAAAGGGCCTGAGGCTATGAAAGGAATGAAGGGAGGTGTCCGCGCTGGGAACAGGATGGGATTCTGAGGCCGATCTGTGCCGAAGAGGGGTTTATGACCCAAGGCATGTGAGAGCGAGGGGGTTGTCAGCGTGCGGGGGATGCCTGTGAGGTTGAGAGAGAGAGAGAGAGAGAGAGAGAGAGAGAGAGAGAGAGAGAGAGACGCGCTGGCCATCAGCGAGGGGCAGAGGGGCCATGGTGCTAAAAATGGCTGCCGCTTACGCGCAAGGCATGTGAAAGCGGGAGTGATCAGTGCGTGGAGGTGCTTGTGTAGGTGAGGAACCGTGTTGGGGGTCAGGGGTGTGCAGAGGGTGGTTCTGGTCAAGGCAGCTAAAGTGGTGGGTGTGTGTGACGAAGAGTGCGGCATCGGGGCAAAAGGGAAGATGGCGTAGATAATGTTCACCAAACCGTATTAATTTTCCGCAGATCCTTTGGAGAGCCAGGTCTTGAGGTCCTTCCTGGATTTGGTCAGTGACGAGATTGAGTTGGTGGGGTAAGGTGTTCCAGGTCTTGGCAGCGAGGTAGGAGAGCGTCCGTCCTCTGGTTCTGTTCGTGTGGATCTGGGGACCCATGAGGTGAATGAGTTGTGTTTCAAATCTAGAATATACCAGATAACTTCATATCTCCAGGGACACCATGTTCCTGTACTGGACTTCCCCTTTTCAAATTATTGTAGCAATTGATTTGGTCAAAGTGAGCTAGAAATAGCACTCCTAAAATACAAAATAGTAGTTGGAGGGCAGGCCGGTAGAGGAAAACAGTGTCTTTAATGGCATTAGTCATCTGGTAACCTTATACAATCGGTGAAAGAAATAGAAAGTAAACTGGAACCTGAAAGGCAAGGTGTAAGGTGGAACGCAAAACGTTGGAGTCCGATGATGCCATACTTACAAGCCTTATGTCTTGGATTAATTTCTAGCATCGTTTGTGTATACAATTAATATTGTGTGTTAATCTCCTTCTTATAAGTAAAACCATCCACATGATTTTTAGGTCTGGAATTTGCTGGGATGATTGGCAAAATGCAGCTGAACCATAAAAATAATTATACGTAGGATAAGGATATGTTTGCTTGTAATACTGAGAAATTATTTTGGTTGTCCTCACAACTGTTTAAACGTTTTCTTGAACTATACTTCCTGCCGTGACTGACAAGGTGTCAAACATGACACGAGGCCACCTGTCAGCTATGATAATGTTATCAAAATATGTTACACAAAGGCAAGTATACTCTGAATATGCGGAGTTCTTTTTTTAAAGGCCTGCTTCATTGACTTTTGCAACAGGAAAACAATTGTGAACAAATACATGCCCCAATCAGGCGCCTTACATGCCAACTGTGGCTGTATGTTTGATCATATCTGCCAGAATTGCAGCCTTTCTTCACCACCCCAGGTGGTGTCCTCACATTTCACCTTATCTTATAACCAGCCAAGCTCCCTCCAGTATATAGGACACTGTGGTGGGCACCCCCATCATGACCCAGATAGCAGCTTGTCATCAGCTCTTTTCCACTGACTCCATATTTTGGCAATTTTTTTGGGGCAACCGATCGCTTTGAAAAACTTGCTACTCTGACCACAAGCATCAGTCCATGTTGGCTTCCCATGTTTCCACCGTTGGGGTGTTCTCCCCCCACCATTGCTGTACAAAGTCACGCCTGGCTACATTGCAGAAGAAGAGCAAGTATCTACCTAGAGTTTGTCCCCTCTAAATTTTCAGCGTGACCACCAGAGGGGTCAACTCAAGTGAGTGCACCCCTGTCCAGAATTTTCTAAGCCTCTGGCACTTCAACTTGGTTTGCAGGAGTGCACCCCTTTGATTACAGAGGCGTAAACTCCTGCACACCATGTGATTCTGCCCATTGCATAGTGTCTGGTCCTGGAACGCCCTGAAAAGGAGTTTTATTTGTATCAACCTAAATACGGTCCAGATGGACACCTTCCCAGGGTGTCTGCAGGCTGCAACCCAGTCATCGTAGTCCATTCTACTCACGTTCCTTTCCCCATCTCTCTCAGTGCAGTCAATGTTGATAGGCTATTACTAAGCAGTGTAGCTTAGGTCAGAAATATGGCATGGTGGTTAAAAGGGGTCCCTAATATCCTATATTCGACTAGATTTTCATCCGCTATAAGTTGGGCTGTGCCAATGCAGCCCCTCAGAACATTACTAATTTATAGATACCACAGGTATTGGCTTCCAGTCAATTTGTACTGCAACAGCAACTTTTTTCATTCTATACATACTAAGGGGCTCATTTTGATGTTGGACGGAGGCACATCTGCGGTGCTGGCGGAAAATGCCTTTTTTCACACTTCAGCGGCGGTCCACACGTCCGCCATATTACGAAGCGCAAACATAGCCCATTTTCCGTACGCTGTGGAGTTACGTGAATTGCCAGAGATTTCCGCTGGCCATTGCGGCGGAAGGAGCCAATAGAGATACACTGCTGGCGGCAAAATCACGATATCACAAACAGCCCATCACACTACAGGGGAAAAAACATCCACCCATAGACGGCGAACGCACTACTGCAGAGAGCGAAACCTGACTCCCGGTCGCCTCCACCCGGTCCTGACCCCTATGGATCCAGCTCTTCAAGCCTGCTGCTGTACCTGATCCCCTCCCAGCAAATAAAATTAATTTAAATACAACAATATGTGCATGCAGAGGAACGTCTGAATGTTGGTTTTCGTCTATGCACAGTATAATGCCATAGCAGACCGGGAAGGGGATACACAGCGGAACTGAAGCATTGCATATGCACAGCTTGTTTGTTGCTGTATGTCTTCTTTATGCTGAAAGCCCAGAGCTGCCCTGCTCAGTGATGCTGCATGTGACTCTTCACTATGGCCGAGGCCGTTAGCAATACCGGAGTGTAGCAGTGAGACAATAGGAATTAATTGGATTAGAGCAGAGAAGCTGAGGGTGAGGTCTGATGTCTCATGCTCCCACCCACAGATCCCAGAGAAGGCGCTTTCAGCCTGCCCCACCACTGCACTTGTGTTGTGTGTGTGTCTGTCAGTCTCAGTGCTGTGCATCCTCTCCACACCCTTTTGACCGGGCATTCTCTGGTGCCTTGTCTCGCCAGGGTGCACAGTCACATGTGACGCAGAGATCTGCACGAGGAGGTGTGCCAGGGCCCCAATGTAAAGAGTAAAATAACACCCACAGCTGGCTCTGAGCCCTTTCCAGCCCTAAGTGCTGGTGTCACTACACCTGCTGCACCTCTGGTAGTTCCGCCCCCGACATAAATACAGTAAATGTTCCCATTTCCGGGACACCTATTTACCGCCTGCACTTTGAGGAGCTATCCTTCTCTGGCAGATAAGACCAGCCTCTCTCTCATACCTCCCTGTCAAGAGCTGACAGGGACTCCAAGTTATCACAAATGTGTTCTTCTCTGGTGAAGGATTGGGCTGCACAGGACAAGCAGGGCACACACTGCACAAATATCCTCACAGGACCCGGGCGGGATCTGTGCGGACCCCCCCCCCCCCCCCCCCTCCCCAAGCAGCTGTTAATACCAACTTAATCAAAGAAACTCCTTAGTTTTCAGGTAGGCTCCCTTTGCCTTTCATTTGTAATTACCTTTAAAGACTAAAGCAGCAAGAAGGTTTTGCAGTTTTCGATGTGAGAAAGATGGTAACTACTTGTCTTTTGTGATGGCGATAACAATTTGAGAAAAGAGTGGGCAAATGGTGTATTTTCAAGTAAATTTGAGAAAACAAGGTTAATAAAGCAATTTTGTAAGTGCATTTATTACATTAATGAAGAGATGTTATATAACATAGGTACCTGCTTATTCAGTATAACCACAGAGCTTCATAAAATTGGTGGAGTATTTGGGGGTAGAGCGGGGAGGGGTGGGGGTCAAAGCATAAGGAAGTGCACCTGCCTAGCAGATTGTTGATTTTTGTCAATGATGTGTGTTATTACAAAGCAATAAAATATCAACCTTCTCATGTGACTGAAATTGTTATTGTGTCCCAGGATGGGCGCGCCGATTGTGCGCCGAAGGCGCGCCAAAGGTAAGCCCGACTACGCCCGTCCGCGCCTGGACCGCGCCCAGTGCCAGGACCCCTGGCCCACGAGGACCCCGAGCCACCCGCCTGACGTACACCGCCGCCACCCTCACCGCACTCAACACCGGCCGAGTCCCAGGATGCAGCAGAGCCACCCCACGACGCGTCCACGGACCCTTCAGCTGCAACACCTGCAAGTTCACCTGCATCCGGACCTGCCTCGCACCAGCACCCGCCAAGCCAAACACCAGCAGCAACCACCTCAAGTGCATCCTGCTCAACACCCGCTCCGTCCACAGACACGCCATCGAACTCTGGAACCTCCTTGACACCACAGCCCCTGACGTTGCCTTCCTCACGGAGACCTGGATGAACGCCTCTTCAGCTCCCGACATCGCCATCGCCATCCCAGAGGGCTACAAGATCACCCGGAGGGACCGCAACGCCAACCAGGTGGGAGGAGGCATCGCCATCATCCACAAGAACACCATCCGCATCACGACCAGCACCGACAACACCCCACCCTCCGCCGAACACCTGCACTTCCAGATCCACACCGACCCGCCGAAGACCACCCTCAGAGGCACCCTGATCTACCGACCTCCGGGACCACGCACTCAATTCAGCGAGGACATCGCCGACTTCGTCAGCCCGCACGCCCTCCCATCCGCTGACTACATCCTCCTGGGGGACTTCAACTTCCACCTGGAGAACAACAACGACTGCAACACCGGCACCCTGCTCGACAACCTCGCCAACCTTGGACTCAAGCAGCTGGTGTCCACCCCCACCCACCTCGCCGGACACACACTCGACGCCATCTTCTCATCCAGCAAAGACATCGCCTTCAGCCACGCCACAGAACTCCACTGGACGGATCACAGATGCATCCACTTCACCTTCAGAAGAACGACGACCCACCACCACCAGCAACAGGTTGCCCGAAGAAGCTGGAACAAGATCACAGCCGACCAGCTCGCCGCCTCCCTGAGCCAGCACCCTCCGGCCAGCTCAGCGAACCCCAGCCAGGCTGCCGACAACCTCACGAAGTGGATCAACAAATGCGCGGACGAACTCGCCCCACTGAGGACCCCACCCAGCAGACCCGGCAGCAAGAAAGCCCCATGGTTCACCGACGAACTCAAGAGCTCCAAGAAGAACTGCCGAGCCCTCGAGAAAGCCTCGTGAAAGGAACCCACGCCGGACAACAGGACCACCCTCAAGCTCGCCACCCGGAAACACCACCAACTGATCCGCATCGCCAAGAAAACGGCTTTCAAGAACCGACTGGACAACAACGCACACAACTGCAAGGAACTCTTCAAACATCGTGAAAGAGTTCTCCAACCCCAACGCCGGAAACAACGACATCACCCCTTCGCAAGACCTCTGCAACTCCCTCGCCTCCTACTTCCACAAAAAGATCGCGGACATACACAACAGCTTCAGCACTCAACCGACGCACGCCACGACCACAGCAACACCACCCACCACCACCCTCCGCGCCTGGACCCCGGTCAACACCGAAGACACCGTCCACACGATGAACTCCGTCCACTCCGGATCTCCGACCGACCCCTGCCCTCACCACGTCTTCAACAAAGCCGACGCTGTGATCGCACCCCATTTGCGGGACATCATCAACACCTCATTCGACACCGCCACCTTCCCCGAGAGCTGGAAGCACGCCGAACTCAGCGCCCTACTGAAGAAACCTACAGCAGACCCCACCGAACTCAAGAATTACCGCCCCATCTCTCTACTCCCGTTTCCAGCCAAAGTCATCGAGAAGACCGTCAACAAACAGCTGGCCACCTTCCTCAAGACGAATGGATCCCTCGACCCATCGCAGTCCGGATTCCGTGCCAACCACAGCACCGAGACCGCCCTCATCGCCACCACTGACGACATCCGAGCCCTGATGGACAACGGGGAAACAGCGGCCCTCATCCTCCTAGACCTCTCCGCGGCTTTCGACACGGTCTGCCACCGCACCCTAGTGCAGCGCCTCAGCAACGTCGGAATCCAGGAGAAGGCGCTGGAATGGATCGTCTCCTTTCTCGACGGAAGAACTCAAAGAGTCCGCCTACCACCGTACAAGTCAAAGGCCACCAAAGTCATCTGCGGCGTCCCTCAAGGATCCTCACTGAGCCCGACTCTCTTCAACGTCTACATGAGCCCCCTCGCGGCCATCGCACGCCAACACAACCTCAACATAATCTCCTACGCCGACGACACTCAGCTGATCCTATCCCTGACCAACGACCCCGCCGCCGCCAGAGCCAACCTGCACGAAGGGATGAGAGAGGTAGCCGAGTGGATGACGACGAGCCGCCTGAAGCTGAACTCGGACAAGACGGAAGTCCTCATCCTGGGCTCCTCGCCCTCCGCCTGGGACGACTCCTGGTGGCCCCCCGCCCTGGGCACCGCACCCAAACCGACGGACCACGCACGCAACCTGGGCTTCATCCTGGACTCCTCCCTCTCCATGACCAGGCAAGTCAACGCCGTCTCCTCGTCGTGCTTCAACATCCTGCGCATGCTTCGGAAGATCTTCTGGTGGATCCCCACAGAGACCAGGAAGACCGTCACCCAGGCCCTCGTCACCAGCCGACTGGACTACGGCAACGCACTCTATGCCGGAACCACCGCCAAGATCCAGAAGAGACTCCAGCGCATCCAGAACGCCTCAGCCAGACTCATCCTGGCTACCGGTCAACAAGAGAATCACCTTCCGCCTCCTTAACCACGCACACAAAGCTCTCCACGACCAAGGACCGAGCTACCTCAACAACCGCATCAACTTCTACGCTCCCAAACGCCACCTCCGATCCGCCAGCCACGCCCTCGCCGCCGTCCCACGCATCCGCAGAGCCACCTCAGGAGGAAGGTCCTTCTCCTACCTGGCCGCCAAGACCTGGAACTCCCTCCCGGCCGACCTGCGCCTGACCCAAGACCACCTCTCCTTCAGGGAGAAGCTCAAGACCTGGCTGTTCGAGCAGTAGCGGCACCCCGCCCCCCCCCCCCCCCCAAGCGCCTCGAGACCCTATGGGTAGGTAGTGCGCCCTATAAATGTCTTGATTTGATTTGATTTGTTGAGTGGAGCAGGAGGCATCGCCACCAGACAGTTACCCTGCACCCCCGACCTGTCTGGAACGTGAAGGAGATGCATAACGTGATGATCTGATGGTGGCACAGAATGGGCAGTGGCTCGACATGAAACAGCGGAGGAAGGGGAGGGCGGACTTCCTGTCTGTTCCCAGACTACCCAGACTAGACACCCCAAACCCCCACCCTGGAGGGAACACCCTATCATGAAGGAACAGAGCTCCCAGCTACCCATCACATGGACACATGACTTGTTTGCACCTTGGAGGGTCCGGGTGTGGTCGAGGGGTCCAGGGACAGCTTGAGTTAATGAGCTGACTGTAAATTACGTAATAGGTGCGTGAGTCAGAAATCCTCTTGCTGAAAAGAAGGGTCGAGTGTTTAAGTGTAATAATTTGTGTCCATGCCGTAGGTCCAACAGCTGTAGCCTAGGGCACCCTCACCTGAAGCAGGGCACCCTCACCCCTGTTTACTCCATGTAGAATAAAGGCTTTCTTTCCCCAGTAAGGCTTCTGAGACGTTGGGTGCATGTAGCGCACATTAGGGATCGATCATTAAGGATTAGCTCGGCGCTATATAAACTTGGAGGAAAGAACAGAGTGCCACAAATCACTCCCATAACCCTCACACACGCCCATCCAGCGGCTGAGGCTGATCCGCTGTCCACAGGCCCAAACCAGCTCTGTTGCCAGTCTTGTTCACAGAGTGCCAGGTGCCAGTCTGCACTTTCACTGCGAGCTAGGGAGCACCTCTTCTAGGAGGGCTGGAGGCCCAAGAGCAGCTGTGTAAGGTGCACTGGAGGGGGAGGATGGAGTGAGTGGAACGGAAGGTCATGTGCAGGACATACAATTGAGGTGTAATGTATGAGCACAGCCTCTAAAATATGGCCCTATTAGTCTTCCACTGCGAGCCTCACTCGGAAGCTGAAGAAACAGGCGGGAGGAATAAGAAGGGGTTTGTGGGAGATGGACAGGGACGATGGGCTGGGGAAAGAGGCATGTGAGGCATGCATGGGAAGAAGGATAGTTAAGAGAGAGAGCGGAGCAAAGGAGAGGAGGGCTATAGAAAGGATGAGAGAAAGCAAGTATTCATTGCAGGTAGTAATCACGCACAGATTAATGGGACACTGAATAAAAATGTAGCTTAAAAAGTGAGAGGAAACAGCGCATCCTAGAAGAGGGGGAGAATGCACGTATATACTGGACATGCACACAAATATACTCACACAAGCACACATATACGCACTCAAGCACACACACTGGCAAATAAAGACATACAGAGGAACACTCAGACACATGTACACAAGCATGCATATTTACACACTCTCACACGCACACTCACTCACATAATATACACTGAAGCCAGTCCTTTCCCTGTTCTCATGATAAATGCATTTCCCTAAGCCTGAACAGGCTTGTCTGAAACATGCCTCGAGTGCGTGTGGCCCCATCACATTCCATGGTGGGGTCCCGCCCCCCCAGGATAATTCGGACTTGGAAGCAGCTCTGGCCTGTTGGGGGTGGGGGCGCTGAACCCCTGGCTCAGTGGCAGTCTCCAGATGTCTGCCTCCCCGCAGACTGTATGTATAGCAGGCGTACCCCGGCGCACTGCACAGACATGGCTCAGTGGCAGCCTCCAGATGTCTGCTAGCTGGCGTACCCCGCCACACTGCACAGACAAGCAGGTGCCACTTTACAGGTACCCTGACCCCCTCTCCCCTTTGTCAGAGAGGGGGTCTCTCAAACACAAGACCACCAGGCTTCACTGCTCCCCCCCTCCAAACTCCCGCAGCGCACGGCAACTGCCAGATATCCCAGAGAGCGGGTGGCTTCCCTGGATCGGCTACAAATGTCCCTGCCTGTAAATGTGATTGAAACTATCAAACATCAGAGTGCGGATCCACAGCTCGCACGGAAACCAGACGCAAAAGCTCCAAAGAACCAGGCTGGAAGAGCGAAAAGCACAAAAGTGCCCTTACCTCCAGGAGACAGTATTCATGTTAATTGCAGCGCCTGTTTGCACTGCAATTAACATGAATACTATTTCAAAGGCCCGCAATCAGTCCCGCAGCTGTGCAGAAATGCAGAGTCTCCAACAGGACGTGTGCTTTCAGAATCTGCAAGCAAGCACACGTCCTGCTTTAGATTTGCTGCATTCCTTTTCTTAATACTGCTTAGCTGTGGGCTGATCGAGGGCCTTTGAGATAGCCAATTCCACTTGCTGTTGAACGGGAGCCCTCCCGGACCCCACGGACACTTGCCACTCCCAAGATGTGCTGTATGCGCTCAAAATATTGGACATTGCGCGCTCGGAGTGACTTCAGTGCGCGTGTGCAGCCGTGTAGCTAGGGGGGGGGGCGGTCCGCCCCAGGCGGCACCTTATTTGAGGCGGCTGAGGCGGCCGTGGCCGCCGCCGGCACTCACTCCTGGACTGAGGAGGCCCGGGCCGGCTGAGGCCCGTTGCGGCCACGGTCCGCGGATCATGTAGGACAACACTCACTGTCTGACACCAGACACCGTGACAGCCAACCAGCCAGAATCATTTATCTGAAAATAGCCAGCAGCGCACAATTAACGGGGTTACGAATCAATCACGTCATAGCTGTGTTAGGGGGCCCCCACAGTCATCTCCCACCCAGCCTCGCTCACAGGGCCGCACAGCCGCAACCAATGACGGCCCTGTACCATTTTGGGCCAGCCCTCTCGCCGCCGCGTAAGCCAGCCAGCGTGACGCTTTACGCGCTGCGTGCTCACCTCACTGCCCCTCCCGCCATGTCGAGGAGTGAGACGACCACCACCATTTTCGCCTGGCCTGGCCCTGCTCAGCTCAGCTGCCTGCCCTGTGTTGCTCAGCTTTACAGTACTCAGTACTGTCTCTGTGGGCTGTGGCTGCGGGCGGTCGGCACTGCACGACGACACAACAGATAATTCATTGAGGTGAGACTAGAGAGAGTCAGGTCGGAGTCGACTCAAGTCCAGCCAGATAGGGGCGGGGTGGTGGGGCTATGATGCATAACACCCGCATCTCTTCTCTTACCTACAATTCTGATGAGCCAAGTTGTTGTAGGACAACCTCATGACGTCAGAACAATATCTCCCCCAAAATTTGAGCCTTTGGGATCATGTTCACCATGCCAATTTCATATTCCTAACTGAAAATGTTTCCGATAAGTATACCTTATTTTAAGCACAGTTGACATAGTAAAAGGAGATGGTTAAATTCTATGCGGTGGACACACAGTTTAATTGTGAAGATAATGTGTAGGGGTGTTAACTTGTATGGAAATGGCTAACACAATCTGGTATGATCCGCTGTGTCTAGACACATTTTGAAGAGTTAGTCTAGCCCACAGAATAACCAAAGGACATCTTTTCAAAACCACATCCAGCTGACTCCAAGACCATACAGTGATTCGTGGTGAGCAATGCAGAACAGATTTCCCAAGCTCAATTAAGGGCTGAAAAAAAAGAACACAAACATCACTCTACAATTATGATTTAATAATGTATTCAACGGTGTATTTATTCACTTGTGTGTTCGTGGTTTATGTAAAGTTGATACTTTTCTACTGCCTCAAGGCGCATGCTTTCAGATGGGGAGCAGGGAAGTTGTAAAGGTTACATATTTTTCATAGTTTGAGGTTTATTAATGATGACATTGATTACAAATACATTGGTGTTCTGTGAAGATGGAGAAGTCTTGTGAATGAAAGGCCTCGGAACATTTTTCAATATCTGTTTATCAGTGGATTACAGAGATGGTTTTGCAGAGCGCCACAACGTGCAACTCGCTGCCTGACTGAAACCGCTCCCAAGGAGATCGACAAGTGCCTTTAATGTTGTTAACCAAGGACATTGCCTTTTATTCACATAGGGCCATATGTATCAAGGCAAAATGTGTTCGCAAACGCCGAAATTCGCAGAATTCCGGCGTTTGCGAACCCATTTTCGCTAAATGGTATGTATGAAACATTTTTGGTGCAAAATAAGGAATTGCTAAATTTGCCATTCCTTATTTTGCGATTGCATTTAAGGAATTGCAAATTTTGCGATTCCTTAAATGCAATGTATCAAGGAAAAAAACATTCCAAAATGCCATTAAGGAATCGCAAATTACCACCAACTTCTAGTTGGTGGTAAGTTGCGAATTCTTTTACAAAAGCATTTTTTTTTAAATCAAAAGGAGCCATGTGACGCTCATACATGCCCTTAGGGCATGTATGTGCGCCATATGCGCACACATGTCATTTTCAGGGGTGCAGCAGGGTGTTCTTGAGACACCCCTGCACCCTTGAAAATATTCACAATTTGCGATTAGCAAATTGCGATTCGCAAATTTCCCCTTCATTCCTATTGGCCTCCTGGCCCATAGAAATGAATGGGAAATTATTCCTTATTTGCGATTAGCAATTTGCTAATCGCAATTATGGAATTTTAAGGAATCGCTAAAAAGAAGTGATTTTCTACATACATACCATTTTGCGATTTCTAAATAGCGATTCCTTAAAAATCGCTATTTAGGAATCGCAAAACGGAATGTTGATACATATGGCCCTTAATCATATCACATCGGTGAGGAATAATAACCATAGTTAGGCTTACATTATTATTATGCAAAGAAACAACAAGGGTTTTGGCGAGAGCACAGTAAGGCTGCGCCAAGATAAGAGTTAACAACCTAGATGCCAGTACTGTGCAACCTAATTACCAAATTGAAAAGGAATTGAGGTGAAGATCACTCAATTCCAAAGACCACTTTTTCAGTCAACCGTTTCTTTGAATGAATCTTTTTATTTTTTTGTTTTCTTTCAACATATGAATTATTTGAGGTAAAGCATATACAAAATGTAATATTCAGGAGAATTTTTAGAATAAACTGAGCTTATGTGATTGACATTCAAGGGGGAGAGGGGGAAAACTTTTTAACATCCCTAAGGAATTTCAAGGAAATAAAGGGCTACGTAGTGCAAATTGTTGAAAAACAGGACAAATCACACATTCAGACACACATTGGTGAACATGTATTGACGACAGACAACCACAAGTGATAGTGAGGGGGGAGGCAGTGGGTAAAGGAAAAATGAATAATTTAAATAAAGGGCCTGCACAGATTTGTTTTTTGGCGGCAGATACAACCTAGTCAAATCCGTAGAAGGGCTATTTATAGTACTCATAAAACTAGACCATCGAAAGTAGTTTCCCTTTTTGCAGTACAGTTTAGTAGTCGATTAGTCTATGTATTCAAGAATAACACAATCAACAAGGTCACAAAATCAGCAGGTTTAATCAAAACAATATAACAGGGTCACAATAATCAACAGAGTCTAAGTTGATATCACAATCAACAGGGTCACATAATCTACAGGGTCGACGCGTTTCGAATCCCTTTGAAACTCAAAGGATTCTCTTCAGGACCACACAAAAAAATCTGCAAGACATAAATTTAAAAAACATACTGTCAGTCAAGAAAGATGAGCAACTCTCAACTTGCATTCAGATCAGCACACAAACAGGTCCTACCTGTGTTCTGTTGTAAGAAGGTCTCTTTTTTGATACTGTAAAGAAGGGGAAGGAGAGTTCAGGTGTAAAACGTATCATTGAATCAGGCATAGTCGGGTTTGTCGAATAATAATGTCCGGTGGGTAGTACTCACTTAAATGGTAGGCGAATGAAGCTTTCACAAGAACCTCTTTTATTCAGGTTTCAAGAAAAACCGGTGTCCTTTACTTTCATTGAAAGACGTAATTGCTGTGTTTCTGGAGAGAAAATAAATTGTTGGAGTTATATGGTTGGATTTTTACGTGTGGATGTCAAAGAATGACAGACAAATATACGGTGCCTCGTTTTCAATGCGCTTCTCCGATTATACATTTCGAGTGTTCGAGTTCGCGTTTAATGCACCTAGGCGTCTGTGCATGGCATTTATGAAACGGACGTCTCGAAGTCATCAAGACGGTCAAGGACTTGACAAAAAAACTCATTGGTGCGCGCATTGTGGAATGCCAGAGTCTCGAATAAAACCGGGACATTTATACGACTTTTTAAGAAAGCAGTAAGC
Source organism: Lissotriton vulgaris (assembly GCF_964263255.1). Classification (NCBI taxonomy): domain Eukaryota; kingdom Metazoa; phylum Chordata; class Amphibia; order Caudata; family Salamandridae; genus Lissotriton; species Lissotriton vulgaris. Next base: position 1,821,891,519 of record NC_141693.1, read on the forward strand.
TTGTTACCTCCGTTAGAGAGCGGTATATTCTTCCATGGGTCGCTTCCGTGAGTGTTAGCGCCGGTAATTGGCTCCGGGTTAGCTGCCATAAATTGGATCTGACTTCCGGGTTGAAAGACCGGGTGCTGTAGGGAATTGTAGTCTTAGATCTAATGTTTGATTTCCGTGTCAATTCCAAGTAGATTTATTCAAACGTTGATGTTTTAAACTTTTTGAACAATTCGAGTCCAATGTTAGAGGGTCTTGTATTGTATCGGCGGGTACATAGCCGCAAATCGTGGTTCAAAGTTGGTGTCTACACGGACATGTGGTAATGGTTTCGCACACGGGATAGTATGGTAATTGCCGGTTAGCGACTGGGTGATTTATGGGAGTTGTAGTGTATTTTCAACGGTGGATTGATTCCAAATTCAAGACAGATTAGAGGGATGTATTAGAGTTGTGAAAGCTGAATTGCTGATATGTTACCATTTGTTTAAGTAGAGGTACTCCTATATTTTCATTTGTGGACATCTATATATTGAACAATTTGAAGTTGGACATCTATTTATAAATTATACAATTCTGACATCTCATTGAGCCGACATACAGTGGTATTAAATTTCAGTATAAGCAATGCTTCCCGTTGTCGCAGTCGGGCCTCTACGTCTCCGCCTCTCGGATCCTGCTCGATCTTGGAGATGATTGTTCATCTTAGGTCATTTTCCACATGGGAATGGTGAATCCAATGTTGAACAAGGGGGGCTGACTAAACATTTTTCTTTATGCGAGATTTATGTTGTGACATCCTTTGTCTAGCTTCCTGGTTTGTCTTCCCAATATATAATTTGTTGCATGGGCAAAGAATTCCATAGACGATGTTTCTTGTCTTACAGTTTGTAAATTGGTCATGTTTCCATGATATGCCTTCATGTTGGAACAAATTTCCTTCGATGGTAGAGGTGCAACACACACATGTGCCGCATTTTCGATGTCCAGTGATGGGAGGAAGATTGACATAATCTCGTAATGTGGGCGCCTTAGTTCTGGGTACTGCTGCCCTCTCAATTTGATTTGCTAAACTTTTGTCTTTTTTAAACGCAAAAAGTGGTACTTCAGAAAATTGGGTATCAAGGTCTTTTAGCAGATGCCAATTTTGGAGGATAATTTTCTTGAAGGAATTGGACGATGGACAATAGGTTGAAACGCAAACTGTGCGTTGTAGAGGATTCCTCTCTTTCTTTTTCAAAAGTTCCCCACGCGAAGAACTTTTGAAATTTGTTCCAACATGAGGGCATATCCCATGTGGAAAATGACCTAAGATGGACAATCATCTCCAAGATCGAGCAGGATCCGAGAGGCGGAGACGTAGAGGCCCGACTGCGACAACGGGAAGCATTGCTTATACTGAAATTTAATACCACTGTATGTGGGCTCAATGAGATGTCAGAATTGTATAATTTATAAATAGATGTCCAACTTCAAATTGTTCAATATATAGATGTCCACAAATGAAAATATAGGAGTACCTCTACTTAAACAAATGGTAACATATCAGCAATTCAGCTTTCACAACTCTAATACATCCCTCTAATCTGTCTTGAATTTGGAATCAATCCACCGTTGAAAATACACTACAACTCCCATAAATCACCCAGTCCGCTAACCGGCAATTACCTTACTATCCCGTGTGAGAAACCATTACCACATGTCCGTGTAGACACCAACTTTGAACCACGATTTGCGGCTATGTACCCGCCGATACAATACAAGACCCTCTAACATTGGACTCGAATTGTTCAAAAAGTTTAAAACATCAACGTTTGAATAAATCTACTTGGAATTGACACGGAAATCAAACATTAGATCTAAGACTACAATTCCCTACAGCACCCGGTCTTTCAACCCGGAAGTCAGATCCAATTTATGGCAGCTAACCCGGAGCCAATTACCGGCGCTAACACTCACGGAAGCGACCCATGAAAGAAGATACCGCTCTCTAACGGAGGTAACAAGCTTACTGCTTTCTTAAAAAGTCGTATAAATGTCCCGGTTTTATTCGAGACTCTGGCATTCCACAATGCGCGTACCAATTAGTTTTTTTGTCAAGTCCTTGACCGTCTTGATGACTTCGAGACGTCCGTTTCATAAATGCCATGCACAGACGCCTAGGTGCATTAAACGCGAACTCGAACACTCGAAATGTATAATCGGAGAAGCGCATTGAAAACGAGGCACCGTATATTTGTCTGTCATTCTTTGACATCCACACGTAAAAATCCAACCATATAACTCCAACAATTTATTTTCTCTCCAGAAACACGGCAATTACGTCTTTCAATGAAAGTAAAGGAAATCGGTTTTTCTTGAAACCTGAATAAAAGAGGTTCTTGTGAAAGCTTCATTCGCCTACCATTTAATTGAGTACTACCCACAGGACATTATTATTCGACAAACCCGACTATGCCTGATTCAATGATACGTTTTACACCTGAACTCTCCTTCCCCTTCTTTACAGTATCAAAAAAGAGACCTTGTTACAACAGAACACAGGTAGGACCTGTTTGTGTGCTGATCTGAATGCAAGTTGAGAGTTGCTCATCTTTCTTGACTGACAGTATGTTTTTTAAATTTATGTCTTGCAGATTTTTGTGTGTGGTCCTGAAGAGAATCCTTTGAGTTTCAAAGGGATTCGAAACACGTCGACCCTGTAGATTATGTGACCCTGTTGATTGTGATATCAACTTAGACTCTGTTGATTATTGTGACCCTGTTATATTGTTTTGATTAATCCTGCTGATTTTGTGACCTTGTTGATTGTGTTATTCTTGAATACATAGACTAATTGACTACTAAACTGTACTGCAAAAAGGGAAACTACTTTCGATGGTCTAGTTTTATGAGTACTATAAATAGCCCTTCTACGGATTTGACTAGGTTGTATCTGCCGCCAAAAAACAAATCTGTGCAGGCCCTTTATTTAAATTATTCATTTTTCCTTTACCCACTGCCTCCCCCCTCACTATCACTTGTGGTTGTCTGTCGTCAATACATGTTCACCAATGTGTGTCTGAAAGTGTGATTTGTCCTGTTTTTCAACAATTTGCACTACGTAGCCCTTTATTTCCTTGAAATTCCTTAGGGATGTTAAAAAGTTTTCCCCCTCTCCCCCTTGAATGTCAATCACATAAGCTCAGTTTATTCTAAAAATTCTCCGGAATATTCCATTTTGTATATGCTTTACCTCAAATAATTCATATGTTGAAAGAAAAAATAAAATAAAAAGATTCATTCAAAGAAACGGTTGACTGAAAAAGTGGTCTTTGGAATTGAGTGATCTTCACCTCAATTCCTTTTCAATTTGGTAATTAGGTTGCACAGTACTGGCATCTAGGTTGTTAACTCCTACATTATTATTATAGCTGCCAGTGCCAAGGTTAAGGTTTCAAATCGCTATGTGTGACCTTACGACATCTTCATAATTTCAGTGCAATTATTATGATGAGTGACTTGGATCTTACATTACATCGGCTTTTCTTTTGACTAACTTAATAGAAATAAACTATGGCCAAGCAATCCTATTTAACATGGGAGTTGACAGAGACACAGGTTTTTACGTGAATTACATAAAGATCTAACAGCTTTGGTAAGATATGATCTTGACGGGAGTTGTACCACACCTTTTAAAGTTCAGCGACAGCGGGGGAGAGACAAGGGCGTATATTATCTTCACTCTTCTTTACCCTGTATGTCAATGGCCTGAGTCATTTATTATGTGCACAATGCAAAGACATCCCAGGTGGAATCTAATTCCAGTACTATTGCATGCCAACGATACAGTGTTAATAGCGAGAACTGCAGTCTGCTTGCACAGCTTCTCAAGTCCTTTATTACTTTTATGAATAGTTAGGATTTAAGTATCAAGTAAAAAACGCACATAGATTGGTTATGGGACTTAGGGGCATTAGAGTGACATTTCAGCTACTATGAGTGACACTGTCTTGCAAGCAGAATATCATACATGAAGACGAGCGAAGGAAACAAATAAATATTTGAAATTAGACTCACTTGAGCATAGAGAAACTCTGAGAAGATCTTAAAACTGCTGCAAATGCCCGAGATGGCTGACTCACAATTACGAACTAAATTATCAAAATCATGTCACACCTAGCAATCTGAAACCTTGGCAGCTATGAAAGAGGGTGGGCATCACTTCACATGACAAAGCTTTTGAGACCATGCCCATACTTACATATTTCATAAACGTGTCGATAGGAAGTATGCATAGCTGCCAAGGTTTCAGATTGCATATGTGTGACATTATTATAATTTCAGTGTTATTATGAGTGACATTCAATGACTATGAGTGACACTTTTTCACGAGTAAAATCTAGCAATGATGACGAGGGAAACCTATAAATATCAATTACATCCATTTGAGCAACGAGAAGCTCTAAGAAGATCTTAAAACTGCTGCAGAGCACCAGAAATTGAATGGTGCGGTAGGTAGGGCCCGACTGTACCAAATGGGATGTGAGAGCCCCAGTGCGGATAATCTCAGCTGCATGCTAATAAATTATGATAGTTACTTAGTCACAATAGCCGACTCACAGTGCTGCCAAGTTTTTAGACTGCATATGTGTTTCAGTGGACTTGTGAGTGACATTAAACAACCAAATATGTGGTGACACTTAGGGTAGCACTTTTTCTCATGTAAACCCAAGCAATGATAAGTTAGATAAATAACAGAAATGATATCCCGTTGAACAATGAGACGCTCTAAAAACGTTTTGAAACCGCTGCAAAAACGCAGAAATGTAAAGTCACTAACGTACTGCCCTTTCAAGAATGACAGACCTGTGAAACAATTGGGACCCCATGATATTAACATTTTTTGTTGTAATTTTGATGTGTATTAAGAGGGGCTGCAAACTAAAACAATATTTTTTATATTATTACAAGACCGAAGATTAAAGTCATATTAACCTTATGTGTTCTTTGTGCTGAGGCTGCTCTGAAGGAGAGATGCACTATTACAAGCTGGTTTTGTGTCCCAAGAGCACACGTCTTTTCATTCCCAGGGAGTTGGTTGCTGTTGCTTAGAAGTAATGACAGGGCGTGACCCCTGGTTGTTGCCTTTGGGCCACCAGAGTGGGCTGTTTATCCAGTCTGTGTTGGCAAGGTGGAGCTGACTGACCCCATTGTGCTGTGTTTAGTTCTAAGGGTGCACACAGTGAGTCAGTCCCTGTGATAATAATTAATTTGCTGTTTTTGAAAGGTAAAGAAACACAGGCTTCGACACTGTTAAGTTGGTTTTGGGTCCCCAGAGCACATCACGTTTGTGCAGGTCCCCACTGCTTTAATGTGAGGACTATGATGTATGGTCATTTAATGGTCAGCTGTAGATGATGGATCCCTGAACAGTGTCATTCATGTATGTGCATGGCATGTTTGCTTTGTGCTGAGGGGTAATTGTTCACACAGCTCTCTGATGGATGTCACATGTGGTTTTTCTGAGTCCCCAGATAAATCATGCAGTCTGTGTGTTCTCTTTTGTACTGCCAGTCACCGGTGTATTCAACTGTCTAGCCTTTGACCGTGTCATGTATGTGCATTTTTGCACACTTTGAACTATTTTTCCATCATCTCAAGAGTATGCCTAGTTTACAGTATTGTGGCTTTTTATCGTTATTGGTCTTGTGTTAAGTCTATGCATAAAGATACGTATTTTTGATAACTACTTGTGTGGTGTCCCTTTGTAGTGTTCTTCACTGTGTTACTGTGTATGATCATAAATGCTTTACACACTGCCTCTGAGATAAGCCTAGCTGCCCGTGCTACGTTACCACAGGGTTGAGCAGGGGTTATCAAAGGGTGTAGCCCCTTACTCTGACTTAGGAAGAAGGGTCCCCACTTGGACAGTGGCCAGCTATTGCCAACTAGAGAACCTCATTTCTAACAAACAACCATTCGATTTTGAGAGGAGTAAAGTAGTAAACATCTCAATGCCAATTAGATTCCTCATGTTAGACTAATGTTCTGATTTGTTACCTTTGCCTCAAATTGTAAAGCGTTCTGATATCCTTCGGGTTCAAGTTTGCGCTATATAAAACTTTATAAATAACTAAATGTAACTTTCATGATCGAGGTAACTGTTAGCAGCAATACTACGTGTCTCTCCTCGGAGACTCGGACATCTTTCAAGTGCTCACCGTCCTTCCCCCCCCCCCCCCCCCCCCCCCCCGGGGGCGGCAACCTGAGGGGTTTGTCTTTGTGAGCATGTGTGGGGCTGGGAGTTCCCTTGGATGTGGGAGATTTGGATGAATGTAAGCTAGAGGCCTGCTTCTTGGCCTGATGCTCCTGAGTGTCACATGAAGGGCTTTTGCCGTTGCGCTCCTCTGTGTCTGTTTTTTGTTTTGGGGAGGGTGTCTGTGCTCTGGGCCGCTTGGAGTGCTGCTGTTGTGTGTTGCATGTGGAGTACTTTACGCCTGAGGTCTGTGGTGTGTGGGCACACTCATCAGGTAGTGACACTGCCAGGGTGGTTGCTGAACGGACTGGAGCTGGACTGTGAGCCTGTGACAGCTGAATGGCTGCGTCACTGTGGAGGACAAAGACTGGACAGTTCTATGTAGCGGAACAACATCAGAATGAATGCTCTCCATGAAAGCAACTACCTGTGTCAGCTTCATGTCATGATCCTGGAAGGCATTCGGGAGAGTTGTCTGATCCACACACAGCTGGCACAAAAGGTCCACTGCCTCCACACTGAGGGCAGCAGGGGAGACAGGGGCAGCGGTGCCTGAAGGGAAAGTCACTCTACCCTTCCTATGGCCGGGGGCACGGGCAGCACTTGTGGTAGTAGCCGGGAGGGTGGGCACTGGTCGTGGTGTGGTGGAAGATGAGGCAGGTTTTGAACTCCGTGGGCCCGCCAACATCGAGGAGTCACCGCTGGAGTCAGATGATGTTGAGGTTGGTGTTTATAAGCGTGATTCTCCCAGGGCACTTCAGTCCCCCTCCGAGGCACTGGTCACATCAGTGTCAGTGAGCTCATGTGTAGCAGGCGTGCCAGAAGCTTCACCACTGGTCTCCATCCCCGGTCCTTCCATGCCCTTGGTAGATGCTGCAATAGACAGAGACGTAGGTTCAGTATAGTGCCATACTCGCAAACATCATATGCAAGCAAAGCACAAAATTAGAATATGATACCCCCTGGTTGCCCACCACCCTGTGCGGTCTGCATGTGCAACCTCTATGCAAAAAAAGATGCATGGAAACATGCATAGTTGATATTACTGACCCATGTGACGTTCACACAGGCAAATAGCTGGCCCGTGCCTCCTTGTAACATAACATACTAATCTCTGTAAGGATACCTACAAGCCTGTATGTGAGATAGACATACATCTCAACATGTTGTCTCAGTCACATATGGAGTCACTTTAAGGTAACAACACAGATACTGACTCAAAAATGTCCTCTTACAATGGCCATGAGTTACTGATACCCACCATGTTGTGCTTTGAAGGACAACTACAGTTGCACATTGGTGTCAGATGTGTAGTTATCACAATTTCCAAGTTAAGCACTGCACACATCTACAAAAGCACACTACGATGATGCACACTGCTGTTCACTGCCCGGTGATGTCTGACCCCCATAATGCAGCAGATGTCAGAAGGCCACATCTCATTGTGCAGTCTCAAGGGCCATTGTATTAAACACATGAGAAAGTGCATGCAGCGAAAATCCATGACAGCTGCACTCAACACAGAGGCCATTTACAAGCCATTGCATCACACTAGAAAAATCACTGAGCTCCGCATGGCTCAGGGTTGGGATGCATGCAGTCACTCACACCCAAAGTCACCCTTCACAGAATACTCACCCCCAACTTGCTGCTGATGGGCCTTCAACGTCCTTCCGGCTCTGGCTGTGTCACTGCCAAGATGTGGTCCATTAGTGGTGTCATGCTCCTGCGCTCCAACCTTCCAGTCCGAGGGAGCATCCTCAGCATCATCTCTGCCACGTTTTTGCTCAGCAGGCAGATGTCAACCCACCACTTGTGACAGTGTGTGTGGCGTCGTTTTGAGACACCCAGAGCCCAAACCTTGCGTGCAATAGCCCTCCATATGGCCTTAGGTTGGTGGAATTTAAACTGCAGGCATGGGAGACAAGAAGAGAAAGTTTCAGTGACACTGTTTCATGTACCACTGTGTGTCAGTACATGAGCATGAAAAAACATAGCACAACAATACATACATGTTGAGCAGAGGCCATACAGCATGGCGCGTAGTACATTTGCATCAAATAATCACATAGAAATGTATACAGGTACGATGATGGACACAGTACCTGGCCATCTCATACACATGCAGAGTGCCAGCACAGAAACCAATGTGAAGAAGGCCCTCATCTGTGATGCAGTAAGTGAGTTAGCAGTGCATACAATACATTTGAAATTATGTGTTGGGGCAGACTCTCTGTGTCCAACACTTCACACCCCTCAATGTCCTTGGCCAGGGAAAGTGAAAGGCCACCTGTGTAATGGAGGTCACATTTAGGGCCATGATCTTACATTCTCACACTCTTCTCACAAGGTGTAGGCCTGTCTTGTGCAATCCTCAGGCCTAAGATAGTTTATTGAGAAATAGGGTGGCAGACAACATATGTTTCACTGTGTCCATTTACTGATGTGCCCTTGTCTAATTGGGCAGTTTCTGTGCAGGCCAGGGGGACCCACACTGAGGTTAAGCATGGACCATCAGAACATTCACTTGGATGTACAATATGAAAGGGCAAACAGTGCCTACACATGCGAATCAGTACACATTATGAAAACAGTGGAAGGCTGATATCTCCAAATTACACTTATCTAATGAGTCATAGGTGAATTATCAACAAGAGTGTTACACTCAGGCATTTTAAACTTGTGCAGGATGCAAACATATCCATGGGGGTAATATGAAAATTGCCCACACATCCTTCAGTACCCTCTGGACAAAACACATTTGTAATTTCACAAATGAGCATGCGAAAACCTCATGGTCTATGACACCCATTACCACAGGCAATGTTTTTTCTGAATTCTACAGTGCAAACCAGAAGTGTTACTGTATGGCTGCAAAAACACTGCATGTCCCTCCCATACTTAACCCCTTGCATGCTGCCGCGATTCCGCACCCGTGCGGCAAAATCGCAAGTGGGCGGGTTTATGACGGCCCCCAGCCGTCATCAGCACACGAGCGCCGTAGTGCATGACGGATGGGGGCCGTTAACAGCATGCAAGGGGTTAAATGCAGCCATGGATCTGTGGAAATGAGACTACACACCCCATTTACCTAAAGTCAGCATGCTAGGCAGTGTATCACACAATTACATTACCCAGTCTCAGACCAACGTTTATATTGTTATTGCTGAAAAAGGCTTTAGAAATGTCCATGTTGCCATCCTCCCCAAATACTGAAGTGCAATATTTACTAGGCCATGTATGGTGTTACAGGTCAGCTTTTTAAAAATGTTACCAATGAACGGAACTGCGGTGGCGGTGCACACCTCCCGCAATTTTTATAAGTGTATTTCACTACCGTGATTGCGGTTCCCATCGGCTGCTATGGCATTGGCACAGGCGGTGTCACACCGCAGGGGCCAGGCGGTCACTACAGCAATTGTGCATCTTTCAGTTGTACCCAATGACTGGGCCTGCGGTAGCTGAGCAGGCCTACCGCGGGTTTCAAAAGTGTATTTCTCTACCGCAATCGTGGTTCCCATTGGCTGAAGGAAAAGGCCATTGGCGGTGTCACACCGTGGGGCCCAGGCGGTCGCTATCGCAAATTGGCATTTTCAAACTGGTGCCAATGACTGTGATTGCGGTAGCGGACCATGCGTACCGCAGGTTTAAAAAGTGTATTTCACTACTGCAATCGCGGTTCCCATTGGCTAAAGGGGCATGGGCATTGGCGGTGTCACACAGCATTTTTAAATTGGGGCCCATGACCGTGATTGCGTTGGCAGAGCACACTTACTGCACCTATGGAGACATCATGCTGTAGCAATGGCAAAGGCCAGTTCTCATTATTGAACAGTGGACACTTACTATGAATCATGCCACTAGATAGTTAAATTCAATGCTTGTGTGATATTGAACTCACTGATGACTACACATGCCATGTCATAGCACAGGATTACATGCATTGGCATGTACTCCTCCACGTCACTTATAATGTTGTTGTGCGAGTACACAGATATTTTGTGTGATGGACTCTCAAATATGTAAACATGTCAATGTGTGAGATGGCCAAGCAACCCACAGTAATGATGGACTGACTGCATAATGTATCTATTTCACTGTGTAGATTGCTGAAATCATGTTGATACTTGATCTTTATGCACACACTGTGCTCATTGTGATGTCAATGTGTGCCCTGTCCGACTCATGCAAGAAGGTGTGGCAGATACAGCAGCTATGTAGAAGCCAGCAGTGTTTTTTTTTTTTGTCCTCCTCTCACCATATAGCGTCTGCAAATGTAAGCACGAAACCAACCTTCAATCTTGAGCGCCCCAGGTTTCTGCTATTGCATTGGCTGTAAGCCTAACCAGACCAGCTTCTTTGTGTGAAACTTGATGTAATCATTGGACTTAGGGACATTGGATCAGTCTCATGTATTTGCCCCAGACTAAGAGCTGTGACCAGATGTTACACTCATCGTCATTCAAATGTCCTAAGTCCAAATGGGCTATACCCACAGCGGCATTCAGCCTGTTCTCGAAAAGCGAGGGCAACAGATCCTTCTGTAGCATACATCTACCTCCGGGCAATAAGGATCAGATACATTAGCAGACCTTTTTGCGTTGCTGACAATATAATCTCAGAGTTGTTATCAACACCAAATATTACTACTGATGAAGTCAAGTTAAAATTGACCTTAAAAATAGCACCAAGCGCGCGTTCCACATTCTGCCAAAACCCTTTTAGAACACTGCATTAAAAAAATATATGTAAATCGTCAGCCGGGGTGAAATCGCATTTAGGGCATTTTGTAGAAGAGCGGGGAGCAAATTTAGCTATTTTCTTAGGGGTATAGGATAGCCTGTTTATTACATAAAAATGGTTCTTCTTTAACGAGGCGGTTTTAACTACCTTGTATAGCATCTGGAGGGAGGGTTCAAACAATTCTAGGGCAAGGGTCTCCAAAGCTGACGTATTCCAGACTACATGTTGTGGGGGAAGAACTGTATCCTCAGCTTCCAGCATCTTCCAATACTAAAACCCAACTTCCTTTTTATGAGATGTGTGTTCTGACATTGAAGCTCACTTTCCAAGTTTCTACCTATGGAGGATTTCTCTGCAGTGCACCAGGAGACCAATTGCAAATATTTAAATCTAGAAAAAGAGTCTCCTATTTTCAGCCTAAACACCTCCCAAGGGTGAATCCCATTCGCTGATACAAGATCGGAACAAATCCGTATCCTGGCTTTCTTGATGGGCAATGCTAGGCTATCCTCTAAACAAGCAGGTAACCCCGGTGAATCTCAAATGGGAGCAAAATCAGAACAATAGCCTATCCCCTATATTTTCCTGACCCTGTACCACAAATTTAGGGATGCTTTTAAAACTTTCAGGTGAACCTTTTTGAAGAATCTGGGCCCCCAAACTTATATAAGAAACCCTCTCCACCTCCCTCGAAAGCAACCATTTCACTTAAAATCTTCCCCCAATTAGATCCCCACCATACAAAGTAATGCCCGAATGTTTTTGAACTGAAAAGCAAAAGAATACCAAAGTATGTCGGGAAGTGCAAGGCTCCGTTTCTGAAGCTTGCGCCTTAATTTCTTCCAAGAGAGCAGTGCCGTATTATTGGACAAAATGGAACTTCCTATTTTACTTAGCATTTTGCTTATATCTCCATGTGGAAACTCAAGGGGGATGGTGCTAAAAAGGTAGGTCAATTTTGGCAAGATGACCATTTTTACCAAATTTACTGTACCATATATTGTAAGAGGCAAATTTGCCCATCTTAAAAACAGGCGATTGATCTCCTTAGACACCTTCTTTAGATTGATCTTAGGGATGTCGTCTAATTTGTTAACTATTGTTATTCCTAAATATCTGAATTCTCTGCTCATTTGTCCCGTCCAGTTGTCGACATTCCAAATCATTACATCTGTCTTGGACGGGTTTGCAAGGTACCCTGAATACAAGCCAAATTCTACGAGAAGGGCTTCCACTCTTGGCAGAACCTCAGCAGGATTGTCAGTATACAGCAGCAAGTCATCCGCATAGAGGGCTAACTTGCTGCTATAAAGATGGACACTGAACGGAATAATGAATTCGTCCAATCTGATTACCTGGGCAAGGGGTTCTATGTATAAATCAAACAGTAAGGGCGAGGTGGGACAACCCTGCCTCGTTCCCCTTGCCATGTTAAAACTTGATTTCAAAATGCCGTTCAGTAAAATCACTGCTAAGGCACCCTGATAGCAGTTAATCAATGTCTGTATGAAGACTGGGCCTAGACCCATTATTCTTAACACCTCCCACAAGAAGACCCAGCAGACGAGGTTGAATGCCTTTGCTGCGTCAAATGCTGCCACAGCCAAAGGCATCACCCGCGTCACATCCAAGTCAATAATACCATTCAGCTGCAGGGTCTGTTCCTGTATGGACCTCCCTAGACTAAATCCCTTTTGGTCCGTATTTACCAACTGTGGGACTAGCTAGACCAATCTCCCTGCCAAGACGGACATAAAGATTTTATAATCAGCGTTGAGCAGGGAGATTGGCCTATTTGAATCGGCCTTGAGGGGATCTTTTCCTGGGTGATTGCATAAGTGCAGAGGTAATGTGTGTGTCATTGAAGGAGTGGATAGGTAATGCCTAAGTGATTGCATGAGTGTAAGGGTAATGTCTGGATCATTGAAAGAGTGGGTAGGTAATGCCTACGTGATTGCATGACTGCAGGAGTAACGTGTAGGTAATTGAAGGAGTTCATGACAAATGTATGACTGATTGCATGAGTGCAAGAGCAATGTCTATGGATGGAGTATCTGCGAGATACAATTAATTGCTTAACTAAAATAGAACCTTCAGACCATCCATCCCTGATCTATCTCACTCCCACCTCTGATTTTATCAATGAGAGTATCCACCGCCTCAATCTGTCTCATGTTATACATCTGGTTGTTCCACATTATTCGGAGGGATGCCGGGAACCTTAATTGGGCCTTAGCCCCTAGTGAAGTCAAAACTGTAATTATTTTACCCAGCTCCCACTGTTTTGTGGCGGTAATATGTGATAAGGGAGCTACATTTTATCGAGCCAACTTTCAGAGCTGAGGATAGGATTTTTTCTTTTAGCGAGTACGTTAAAAAGTTTACCAAGATCTTTCTTGGCTTGGATTTAGCAGGATTCCTTTTATATGGGTCCCAATGAACCCGCTGAATGTCATGTGCTAGATCAATTTCCTGGGATTAAAATTGTGTCCTTTAAGAGAGAGATCACAAAGCTTTTGATATCCCCTCCTCCAGGTCTTCAGGGACATTTAGTATTCTTAGATTGTTTTTTGGGGGGTGATTTTCGAGACGCTCAATTTTTGGGATTTCGAGTACCAGAACATCAGTTCTCCAAGTTACTTCTTTGACTTTTTGGGCAAGTACTTCATATGAGGACTGAATAGCAGCTTGGTTAGTTTCGGAGATGGTAAATCTTTTCCCTATATCGTCCCTCAGAGCCATCAAGATATCTGCCAAAGATCCGGCCCCCGTCATAGAGGATGCATCCCTTTTGGGAAGGTCTGATGTGCCCGACACATGTGAAGGGCTAGGTGGGGCTGGAAGAGAGGGGGAAATGGGAGTTACAGAAGGGGCAACCGCCCCAGCCGATGCCATATCTTGCGGAGAATCTGACCTGTTGCCTTGGTTGCCTTGATCCCCCAAGACCTTATACCGGTTAGACATGTCAATAGCGGAATGAATAACCACAGGTTGCTCTACCAGTGTGTTTATTCCCCTGTTGTCCCAAGCTCAGATGGTGAAGGCTCAGATTGTGAAGGCTCAGATGGCAAAGGAGGAGAGTTGCTTTCTTGACATGATGAGGTCTGCAACTGAGCAGTCTGTATGCTCTGAGTAGCCATACTGGATTTTATGTTTTATCCCTTGTCCGAGGAAGTTGATATTACCTTATAAAAGGTCTTCAGGGAGGGAGTTACTCTGACTTTTGAGGCTAGGACTTTCTTGGCTCTTCCCTTCCCCTTACCTCCCGTTGGTGTGGATTCCGTTGCGTTTTTCCCCTTACGCTGCCTAGATGTAGCTCTTACCTCCGCAACTAGAGGAGAAATGCGTGAAGCAATGTCAATGTCTTTATCAGTTCAATTAAATTCAATAATCTTTATTTCGATTTTAAAAACCATAAAAGATTACATACTGTATAAAATATTCATACAACAATACATCAAGACATAACCCCCCGACGAACACAGTTTAAATAGTAATCAATGTCCAGGTTTAAAAACAACAAACAATAAAAATAAATATAAATAGCATAAAAATCCCCTCAACAAGGCCATTCTAGAATAAGTTCATAGTGTTAATAATACTTCAAATCACAAGTTGTAAGGGGAGTTACTTCCTATATAAGATACATTTAATAACTCTTACAAAAATATGTACAAGGTTCCAAACTAATTGACTAAAGGTTTACATCTAAATGTGTGTCTATTACTTAATTGACACACAGTTGTTTTGAGAGATACCTAAAATTTCAGTCCCCTTGTCTTTCTTATTAAGTCTATACAAAAAAACTATCTGCTTACACTAAACACAATTGTTTGTGTGGCATCTATTTACAAGATATAGCCAGGAGCCGACAAATGGGTTTGATCCCTTTCCTCCCAGCATAAGTATAGGCAGGGCAGAATATAGCACATGCAGTTCATTCTCTTTAGCAACTGTGTGGCAGATATAGCAACAACCATTGTTTGCATCACCTACACTACGTACCCATTTAGCAGTGTTTGCATTATTCTGCAGGATACCGAAGCGGAATTTAAGATAAAGGGATTTAGCAATTTGTGGTTGTATTTCATCCAGAAAGGACTCACATTTACTATTTGGCTTTATGTTTAAAAACCTTGTAGATAATGTGCCTAATTTAGATGTATGGGACACAGAATCTTGAATGAATGCCCAAAAGGTCTGTTTCAACAGTTTTTTTGATCCCAAGGTCAGACCTTTGGGGTCCTCCCAAAACTGTTTTAGTCCCAGTTTGTATAACCATTATTGAATATGATTCAACCATGCTAGCCTTGTAATATTTTTAATTTAAAAATGTCCTCTAAACCTTCCCTATAATGGAGCAGCTCATCTGTTGACCACAGACAGACCTAAAACAATAGTGGCCGTAGAGCCGCATGCTCATCAGTGCGGTGAACGTTTACATCCATTACTACTGGTATTAAAGGTGTACACTTTGAGATACTTAACAACTTCCTAAAGAATATGTTCTCTTGTACCATAAAGGTGTTCTTTATCAATGGCCCCATAGTTCAGCCCCATAAGGGTAAGCAGATTGTGCCTTGTACTTATATAGCTCCAGTGCAGGAGAGACAGCTTTAGATTGGCTGCTCCCATGCTTCCTCCCAATTGGGACTGCATTTTGGATTTAAATTGTTTTGCTCTTGTCCAGCTGTGGTCTCCAGTTCATTTTAGTGTCTAGAGTAATACCTAAGTAGTTAAAATTTGGCACGTATTCTATATTCTCATTTTTGACAGTTACATTTTTTTTTAAAGATTTATGTTGGTTAACTGCCATGTATTTTGTTTTGGTAGAATTGATTTCCAGGTGTTAAGTGAGTTTTGCAGACCTTTGGGTGTTTGAGATATTAAGATTGTATCATCTGCAAATAGAAGTGCTGGTACTGAGGGGGCGGAACTTGCTCGATACCAAGATGGACGCTTGAGTCTCGAGCTCCGCTCAGCCGGCACAAAATCCTCTAAAATCCTGAGCCCTGGAGACGCTGGGGTCATCCATACTCTGCTGTGGGTTTAAGTACCACTTCTTGACCCCTCCGTTCGCGCCTTGAAGAGGAGCGGGGACGGCTGTGTCCGCCTTGAGAGAAGCTGTTCCGGTGCGCGACCAGGCAGACGAGCACCGGCCTAGATTTGACAGCCTCATCCCGCGACATAGCCCTGCGTGCGGCTGGGGCCTGAGTGGAGTGCCCCGGGCCACGGAGAACAACAGAAGCGGATCAAGGTGTGCGACCCTTATATTGTGACATCGCCAGGGTCCGTTGTTGTAACTTCTCACCCCCTGCCCTCACAATAGCTGCGGTCTGCTGAGGACAGTGGTGGGGCACTGTGCAGATCTGGTGGAATGATTTAATGCTCGAGGTTTCCGCGGATGAGGTGCGACGGAGCCCGGGGCTGGAGGGCGGTGTTGTGCCTACTCCGAAGTGTCCTTCTGCCGGAGTTGAGCCCCTGTTGGCCCCCCAGGAGACATCGCTGATTAGCGGGAGGAGTTCTATTGCGATTCTGAACGGGGGCGGATCGGACGAACATAAGCCCCCTACAGCTGCGGCCTATTAAACTGTCTACCATCGGAGAGCCTCATACCGGGTGAGCGGTGTCAGCTGAGTGCCTAGGTGCAATGGTCTAGGGGCCCAGTGCAGCATTGGTCGTGAGGGGCATAGTAGTGAGCCGTGGACCCTGGTGTGGAATCCTGAGCGCCTGGCCCTGAAAGTGGTGCTGGTGAGGCTGGTGGGAGAGGCCTGGGAGTCTTGCGCCCTGCGCTATCATCCTTAGGAGTGCTTGGGAACTTTGCCTGGGGCTACAATAGCGGCGCAGCTTACTGCCTAACGCCCCGGTCCGGACAGAGAAGAATGGGCAGGCCTTGGTCTGGGCTGTTGCCACGGCAACGAGATGTGGAAGACAGACCGTGGCCAGTCCAAATTACCATTTGCGCAAAAAAGCTCTAAAACACAGGACAAGCCTGCTGGGGAATTCAGCAGGTCCTCCTCCCCGGTAGAACAGGACCATGACATCAAAAGCCTCCTGAAGCCCTTGGAGAAGGGGTTGCAGGACAGAATATCGTCGCTGGGGACTAAGATGGACGCGCTCACGTACAGACTGGACAGAATGGGCGAGCGAATGGATAAGCACGTGGAGCGCCTCGACATGTCGGAGAGGAGGATTACGGAGGTGGAGGAGGCGCAAACCACTATTGATTCCAATCATAAGCAACTGGGGAAGGTGATAGAGCTGCTCCAAGAAAAGACCGAGGATTTGGAGGAGCGCTCTCGGCGCTGCAACGTACGCATAGTCGGACTTCCTGAATCAACCCAAACCGGTAAGATGGAGGCCTTCATAGAGCGATTGCTAACCACCCTGCTGGGGGTGGAGGTCTTCTCCAACATGTTTATCATTGAGCGGGCGCACCGTTCGCTAGCTCCAAGATCGAAGCCGGGGACTCCACTGCGACCCATTATTTCGAAGTTCCTTAACTATAGGGACAGGGACGTGGCCTTACGAGCAGCTCGGGAGAAGCAGACGTTGACGTATGAAGGTTCAACCATCTCCCTATATCCGGACTTTACCGCCAGAGTTCAGGAGGCGAGGAAACATTTTCTGCCAATGAAGAAGCAACTGCGGGACCAAGGGCAGGACTATGCGATGCTATATCCGGCTAATTGAAGGTCAACAGAAATGGTCAGTCTCATATCTTTACGGACCCGAGAGCATTGCAGAAAGCCAAGAAAGACTGGGCGAGAGAGCAGCGGGCCACTCTGGTCAGTGTGACTCATGAGGAGGCCTCTGGCGGTGGAATGGATGATCAGGACTGAGGGACCAAGAGCATAGGTATTTTTTCCTGGTTCTTTGGGGCGGGGTGCCTTGAGCATTTGTGACACTGTGCGGACGTCATGCGGAACTGTGCCACTGTTGGGTGCCGCCCCTGGCGTGGATGGGAGAACCAGCTGCCGGCTGGGGGAGACGAGACCAGTAACAGGCACTGGGCTTGTCTCTTTTTTTTCCCTTTCTTACTATGTCTTTTGGCGTAGAGCAACCTCCACCCGCATGTGGCGACACTGAGTGGGGGGGTGCTGGATGGGATGGGATGGGGTGGGTGGGTAGGCCTGGGATTTGGATGCTTCGCGACCTAGTTGGGGGCGGTCTGCTGTGGGTGGGGATGGGCGTTGAGCTGGGGGGGGTTTGTATGGTTCAAGTTTTTCGATGCCAAACTGTCACTGTTGGATGCTACTCTGTATTGCCGTGAATACTGTGGTACACCATGGCCGCTGCATTGGTTTATGTAAATGGCGCAGGATGGCCTGGATGTACATACTAGGAAGGATGCACTTAGAGCTATGACGTGGAATGTCCGTGGGCTGAACGATTTGAGGAAACTGCATAAAGTCTTGAACTATTTACAGAGACATCACATTGATTTGACGCTGCTGCAGGAGACACACTTGCCTGAAAACAGTCCAAGGTTACAAGCTAGGGGCCTAAAGGGGCATAATAATGAGGCAGGCTTCACAACGCATGAGCAGGGGGTACTGACTTGGGTGAATCCGAGATCGGAATACACTTTAAGAATGTTAAGTGCTGACCCAGGGGGCAGATATGTCCTGTCGCAATTCAAGGGAAGAGGGATGGAACTACTGGTGGTTAATGTATATGGTCCAAATTACGACTGCCCTGAGTTCTATCAGCAGCTAGCTACAGTGGTGCGGAAATTTCCTGGCCTGAATGTGGTATGGGGAGGGGATTTTATTATGACTCGCTGCCCGGAGTTGGATAGGTCGTGCAGACCGGACAGGAGACAAGCTAAAGCGCCATGAGAATTGGACACGCTGCTAATTAGCGATGACCTCACGGATGTGTGGCGTAGCTTATACCCGGGTAAAGGTGGTTCATGCACTACTCTGCCTTCCATAACATACATACACGTATCGATTACTGGCTCACTTCTACGTGTCTTCTCCCCCTAGTGCGTGGCTGTCAGGTGCTCCCTTGCACTCTCTCCGATCATTCCCCAGTCCTGATTACACTCACAACACTGCAGAAAGTTATACCACCATTTACTTGGCGATTCCCACCCTATTCGCTTCTAGACCCGCAATTTAGAGAAGAACTGCACGAAGCGATAGAGACATATTTTGAGATAAATATAGGGTCCGTAGATAGCTTCACTGTGGTTTGAGAAGCGTTTAAGGTTTATATTAGGGGTGTGGCCATGAGTAAGCACTCGGGGGTGCTCCGCTCCATCCGGAAACATTTGGCGTACCTGGAGCGACAGGTGGCGGACTGTGAGGGGCGACTACTAGGGGGTGGCACTGACAACACCCGAGAAGAACTTAGGGGGTTAGTGGCGGAGTTTCAGGCGGAGGCGGATGCAGAAATGAAACATTTAGGGAAGTTTGCGACAGCCTCACCACCCGACCCAGGGGTCGGGTGGTGAGGCAGACATTCTGGATTATTTGAAACACATTAAACTCCCGTTTTTATCGGATGTGCATGGAGAGTTCTTAATGCTACCTATAGAGCAGGATGAGATCTGTGAAGCGTTAGGCGGGATAAGGGCAGGCAGTGCACCAAGGACAGATGGACTTACAGTGGGATTTTACAAGACATTCCTAGAGGCTCTGCTACCCCACTATTTGCTGACATGAGAGAGACGGGTGTGATGCCTGCTTCCATGAGAGAGGCATTGATAGTGGCCATCCCCAAACCAGAGAAACCGCCTGAGGAGTGCAATTCTTACAGACCGTTGTCACTATTGAATGTTGACGCTAAAATTTACGCGAAAATACTTGCCACGCATTTGGCTTTGCTGACCCCGGAGTTGGTGGCACCTGAGCAGGCTGGCTTCATGGCTGGTCAGAATGTTACATACAATCTCAGAACTGTGTTTGGTGCTTTCCAGCACACGGTCTAGGAACGGAAGGCAATCGCAGTGTTCTTGTATATGGAAAAGGCCTTCGACTCGGTGGAGTGACCTTTTATGAGAATGGTACTGTCGAGACTGGTCCTAGGCCAGGGGTTCCTACAGATGCTGGTGGTCCTGTATACAGACCCGTTGGCGCGTATCCGTCTAGGAAACCGCGTGACGGAGCCGATCTCTATCCGGAGGGGTACACGCCAGGGTTGCCCCTTGTCGCCCACGCTCTACACCCTCGTCGCGGAGCCCCTGGCTTGTGGGATGCGGGAATACCACAGTCATCGTGGGCTGAACTTTCCTAATCACCGTTTGGTCATCTCGACCTAGACAGATGATACCCTTCTATATGTCGGGAGCCGGAACAGAATCTGGCGTCGCTCCTGAGAGAGGAGGTGCGGTTCGGGCCCTCTCTGGGTTAACGGTCAATTGGAACAAATCTATCGCGTTCCCCCTGACTACGGCTACTGAACAGTTTGAGATGGAGTATCCCTTGATGTGGACCACTGATTCGGTGCGCTATCTAGGTATACATCTGCACACGGACTCTGAGGTAGTCATGCGCGAGAATTATGGGACTGCCATAGCGAGACTGGAGGACAATGTGAATGTCTAGATCGGTCTCACTCTTTCGTTGGTGGGCAGGATCTCGATAATGAAAATGATAGTTCTGCCTAGATTGCTGTACTTATTCCTTAATATCCCTATGTCTTACCAAAATGTTTTTTTAGTCGTCTTAAATCTTTGATGATAAAGCTGGCGTGGGCCGGGAAGCAGGCGAGGGAGCAGTGGAATGTTTTGGCTTTACCATACCACCTCGGTGGGCTGGACGCTCCGGATTTTGAACTATATTTCCGAGTGGCGCAGGGCGCACATGCACACAGCTGCATGCATGACAGAGAAAATGTGCCGTTTGTGCAGCTTGAGAGGCTCTAAGCTGCTCCGAAGCCACTGGCAGCTACAATATTTGACATAGTTGACAGACGTACGGGATTGCTAGATTCAGTGAACTCACCTGGTCACACGTGGCAGGGGATTTTGCAATATTATGCTGGAGGGCTTTTGTACTCCCCTATGATGCCCATTGAATGGATGGCTTGCCTCCCGCCGTGCACTGAAAAGGGGGTAATCTCGGCACTGAACGACTTGGGCATGACAACGGCAGGGGACATGTTTGAGGGAGGGGCGCTTAAACCATTGGCTGATGTAATTACACTAGAGGCTGCGCCAACTGGGCTCCAAGGCTACCAATACTATCGAGTTCGAGAGGCATGGCGAGAGCACCTTTGAGATGACTTAATGGAACCTCCAGAATTGTTAGAACTTACGCACATGATTAAATCATCCACCCCAAAATAAATGAGTATCCGCCCTCTATAGGATGACCGTCACTGGTAGAGCAACAGGGCATAGTAAGGCACGCCTCGAATGGCAGCGAGACTTGGAGATGGAGGTCGACAAAGACATATGGCAATACTGTTGCACCAACACAAGGCGTATTTCCCTGAATGGGAGACAACGATTAAGACACTTTAAATGTATCAATAGAGTTTACCACACCCCGGAAAGATTATGTAAATTTGGTCTACGTAATGATGCGACTTGAGATAGATGCAGGGTTAGTGGTGCAGGGTTCTTCCACTTAGCCTTGGTGTATCCAGGGGTGCGACAGTTCTGGGTGGCAGTGTTCCGGACTATAGGCAAGATATTAGATGATGAGCTTCCCCCGTGCCCTGCCCTTGTGTTGCTGTGATTCTCGAAGAGATTGCCGAAAGCACAGAGACGCTTTGTGGACATGGGACTGTTGCTGGCGAAATGGAGGCTGGCTATATGCTGGATGAAAGGCCCGCTACCTAAGCTAGAACACTGGGATTGCTGCAAACAAACAGAGAATTTCAACGACCTTTCACCTCTGAAAAGCAGGCCCAAGAACTTCTGCGAGCTGTACCTAGAGTATAAAGGCCGTGTAGCTGCGACAGTGAAGGGGGACGAAGGGAGCGATGAGGTCTGCACAGCTGCGCCACGCGCAGACCTTACAGCGGACACCGTGGTGGCATAATTTAGAGAGGGTTCCTGTTCCCTCTGGTTGTTGGGGTTGACATCAGGTCAGAGGTTTCTGATCAGTTTATAGCCAATCAGGCGCAAGGCTGATGTACAGGATAACGCCATGGATTCACGGATCATATAACTGCGAGCAGGGCATCTTTTGTTATTAGTTTTGTATAATAGTTGAAAATGTGACAGCAATATTTAGTTTATGTTGACATATGTCTCAAGCTGGGGAGAACTGCATTGGCTTGCATTCTACGCAGTCCAGTGAGCAGTGGCTTCGTTTTGGCCTCGGAGAGGCGTGACACTCTTTGCCTGTTTGTACTATTACTGTCACGGTTGAAAATAAAATAAAAAATAAATAAATAAAAAAGAAGTACCGGTACTGGTGCCCCCCCCCCCCCCCCCCCCCCAATTTGGGAGAATTGTGTTCTCAGCCCAAGAGAAATTCAGGGATGTCGTTCTGCCTTATACCCCTGTATACGATCTGTAAGTTCGCCATTTGGCCCCCATCTAACCCTGGCAAAGTTGCACTCGTGCAGCCTAATGATCTGCACAAGGATTTCCCCTGGGACACACATATCTCTTAAAGACTTCCACAGGAGGATTCTGGGTATGAGGTCAAAAGCTTCCTTAAGGGATACAAAGGCTATATACAAATGCGCTTTCTTAATTGTAATATACTTCCAAATTATACATAGAAATCTAAAAACCTGGTCGATTGTGCTAGTTTTATCTCTAAAACCCGCTTGGTACTTGATTAAAATACTATACTCCCCGACCCAAATACTTAGTTTGTTTAAAATTTATTTGCTGTGCGTATACCTTTTGTGAAACATCAATTAAACTAATTGGCCGATAATGCGACGGGTCACGGCGGTTGCCCTTTTTAAAAATAGTTGCAATCTCTGCTCCCCACCACGTTTCAGGAATCGGTGCGCCCGATGCAACAGCATTACACAGAAGGTTAATGTAGGGAGCTCATATCTCCTTCTCATGTCTCTATAGGTCACCTGGTATCTTGTCCAGCCCAGGTGCCTTCCCTGGTTTTATTGTGCTTATTGCTCCTAATGTTTCTGCAATGCTAAAATGTAGGGGTGGCTCACTTGAGAAGCTGGCAAGGTCATTGAAATTATAATTGGTATCATTATTGGCGGTCGAGTAAAGCTGTGGGAAATGGGTTACCCAGGTATTTGCATCAAGAAAAAGATCCTTGTTGCAATTCCCTTTCCTGTTACCTGTAGATATCAAACTCCAAAACATAGCTTGGTCGTTTGATTTACATGCGTTTATCAACTCGGAGCGAAGGTAAACGCCCATTACAGGCACGTAATTCATGGGCTGAAACCAGCCTCAGCAATTTGAGCTACAGCACATGTGCAAAGCACTACCGGGCTACTTTCCAATGCTGGAATATTGTTTGCCCTATCCTCATTCGATTCTGAAGCCTCAGGTCTTCGATGGGCTAGCGCTTGGGGGCTATTATCCGTTACACTGTTGCCATTGTTTTAAATTGCTACTCACATTTTAAACTGTTCTGTGCACCTTGTAACTTCGCGCTGACTCCCCGTTCCACCGCAGCTCATTTGTGCTGTTTGTTGTGGAGGGAGAATACAGTGCATTGCACTTCCTGGTGGTGCCATTAGCGGGCGGCCATCTTGTAAGGTGACGATCTAGCTTTCCCAAGAACCCAATCTACATTAAAGCACATGATGCTGTCGCGCAGCGGACACGCGCAGCGGACACGCGCAGCGGGCGCGCCACGGTTGCGCCAAAGAGGCGCCTAAGAGAAGTCAGTCTGCACCAGTCCGCGTCCAGCCGCACCAAGTGCCCCACACTCTTGATCCTATAATTAAAAGTATAATTACTTATGACCCCTTAAGACTAGTTGAGTTAAGACCTGCTGTCAACGCTAAATGCCTACACTCCATACACTTAGACATTACGACCCACTGCAAACATTGCAATTTGAAACTATCTCCCAATACCTCTGGAAAACACACTACCCATAGGCGTTGGAGTTTGTTCCTTCTCAATTGTAGATCTTTGCCTAAACATTACACTGAGGTATCCCTACTGATAGAAGAGCTTGAGCCTGATGTTCTCTTTTTGACAGAGACATGGCTCCAACCGGAAGCTGACCCAACTATTGTCTGGGCCACTCCGCAAGGTTACACGATAAAGAGTCGACCGCACCTCTGGCAGAGGAGGCGGGTTAGCTATCATTTATAGAGAGAGATATCAATGTCGTATCATTTCCACCATACTTTCAGACTGCGAAAGCATGTCCTTTGCATTAGAACTTTCTCAAATAAACACCTTTTCGGGTATCCTGGTCTATCGTCTACCTGGAGCCCTGGGTCAGTTTATCCCCAACTTGGTCAACCTAGTCGCCGACTCAGCACTTGCGTCGGCCAACTACACGGTACTAGGCGACCTAAATCTCCATCTGGATAACTCTTTTGACCCCTCGGCCAATAATTTGCGGCTGAGTCTCCAAGCAATTGATCTGGCACAAAAAGGTTTCTCCCCGACACATAATAAGGGCCATTTACTGGATCACGTATTCAGTAATATCGATACATTAACCACTGAAACGCCCCTCCCTCTGCCTTGGACTGACCATTACCTGATTCCCTTGAATTGGGTAACAGGGAGCTCCATGTCTATTCAGGAGCCAAAAAAACAATGGGGTAGGAAGTGGTCAAAACTTATCCCTAGTCATTGGGAGTTTGCCCTTGCTGATCTCAAGCCAGTAAAGGTCTTCAATCCCACCCAGGCCAGCAGTAATTTTGACAACTGGATCCAGAACTCCCTTGATCTAGTCCTTCCCAAAGAACGGTTGCAGCACATAAAGAGACAAAAAGTAGCTCCATGGTTTACATCTAAACTAAGGGACATGAAACAATCTTGCTGTAAGATGGAAAGGGGGTGAAGACGGGACTACTCTCAAGATAGGAAAGCGGACTACAGAGCAGCGGTCCGTCTCTACAAAACTGAAAGCACGGCAGTGTTCTTTGCGGAAGGGGGGTGTTGCTGAAGCCCCGTGTACCTTGGCATTTTTGGACATTTTCCAGCACCTGTGACTCTACTCCTCGCGGCCCCTGCTTTGCGGGCGCCGCTCGTGCTGTGTTCTATCGAGGGAGCACTGTCCCCACTCGTCTACCGGACCAGGAATAATCTTTGCAGCGGAACATCTACACAGAGGCTCACAGCGGGACTGTGAGGACCAGAGCTCTTCCCGCCACCTCCCTGCACTTTAAAATCTGGGTTGGACTTTGATTATCTGTGTTCTTTGCGGAAGGGGCGTGTTGCTGAAGCCCCGTGTACCTTGGCATTCTTGGACATTTTCCAGCACCTGTGACTCTACTTCTCGCGGCCCCCGCTTCGCGGGAGCCGCTCGTGCTGTGTTCTATCGAGGGAGCGCTGTCCCCACTCGTCTACCGGACCAGGAATAATCTTTGCAGCGGAACATCTGCACAGAGGCTCACAGCGGGACTGCGAGGACCAGCGTGCAGTGCAGCCTGATCTGCCGCAGCTGGTCCTCTTCCCGCCTCCTCCCTGCACTTTAAAATCTGGGTTGGACTTTGATTACCTGTGTTCTTTGCGGAAGGGGTGTGCTCTAATCTACTATATAGGCCCACCCCCATTTCCGGCCCGCGGAACGCGCGCGGATGGCGGGCCCGTGTGTGCCAGTTCATGACTGAGCATGACCGGACCGGGCCCCCCCTCTAAACCCTGGGACTGTCTGATTTGTAAGTCCACTTTGTTATCTTATAGAAATTGTCTATTTCATCTATTTACTGTATTCTAGACGTGTCTCCGCGTTTACGCCTTGGGTCCAGCTTACATCATGACTACTCGAGGCTCGCGGAGCAAAACGGCAGCGGGGGGGGACAAGCTAACAGGCCCAATAGATAGTTTCATCATAAGGGCAAATTCGTTCATCGATCAAGGGATTACTCTTATGGAACGTAGAGTTTCCCAAGATCTTGCCTTGGCAAAAAGATCGTCCCTGGGTCTTATTTCAGCTGCTAGAACCCCTGAGAAGGCTAGGGAAACAGGCTTTGTACATGCCCATGCTGATGTTCACAGTCTTCAAAAAAGAGGTAGATTTGTCAGTTTCCCAGCTCCTAACCGACTCTCAACTAAGCCTAGCTTTGGAAAAAACCCAGGAACTAATAATGAATTTATCGATAGGTGACAACTGTACTGGGGAGTCCAGGGAAGGAGGGAGGGTGCCATACCAAAGAAAAAAAAGGACAAACAGAAGAACACAAAAAAAGCCAGGAAAACCCATGAAGTATCTGATAACCAACCAGCATTACAGGCCACGATCAACCAGAACTGGATCCGATTAACGGGGATGCCAGTTCAGTAAGCGTTGAGGCTTCTGCCGTCCTCGTTGGCGGTTCTGGCACTGACGAAGTTGAGGAGTTACTCCTAACTAAAATGGGTGAGCTATTTAAACTCCATCTCTCCCCTCTAGAGATTAGATTGTCCTATATAGAAAAACAGCTAGCTGACTTATGTGCTCTTACCAAAAAGGCACCAACTAAAGTGGCACCTAAAAGTGGGGCCAATAAACTTAACCAATCAACTAAATCAAAACATAATAAACCTGTGGGGCCCCCGGCTAAAATTATATCTACCCCAGTGGTGCCTGCAAAACCGAAAACCCCCATAGATACAGAGAATAATAAGGGAGATAATATCAAAAATTCTAGTTTACATCCCAGCCAAGAAGGAAAACCACGTGGGGCTCTGTCTGTACCTCCTATCAGAGAGCGGAACAGGGGAGGAGGAGACGGTAGACTCATTCTGAATTTACCGCCTGAATCAACCCCCTATGTGCTGGTTATGACGGGGGTCCCAGAGATGGCGGACCATACGGAAGAATCGAACTGGTCATTGAAAAACAATGTCCTACATTGGATGAATAGTAATAGACCGCTCCCGCCAAACCGATTTAGTAAGATTTTAATGGTGCGCAGGGTACATTGGATAGGGAAGGAGAGAAAAGCAATCCCGGCTGATTGCATTGTGGTAAATTTTTAGGACCCATACACGGTTGATCATATTTGCTCTTGGAACATGCAAGGCGGAACTGAAGGTATTGATACCAAACGCCTCTCTTTCTTTTACCCCCCTAAATGGCGTCCTGGCCACGATTACGATGCTTATGAGGAAAACTGGCGAAGAGTAGGTCGACGAGACTGGGGGGGTGACTGGGGGGATCGGGGTGGTAATTTTAACTTTAATAGAGATTCAGCCTTTAGAGACACCTGGAGAGGTATTCAGACTGCCAATAGATTCGATTGTCTGGAGATGGTAGACTGACTGTCCCCGGCCCTCGAGGGTAAGGATACTGATTTAACAGTAAACCCCACCATTTCATGCCCCACAGTAAATGAGAAGCTCAGGCTAGGTACTCCAGTGAACGTCCTTTCTGAGATGGCTAAATTAAGTAGCCCAACTCGAAGTGAGTTACTTGTTAAGAATGTGGGGTTTGATGATGTTAGTGCAGTTCATACATCCAGCCCAGGCCGTTTCCCAACCCCTATCACACAAGATGCAGGGTCATCACGATATGCCCAAAGGGTTAGGACGGGCCTACTATCATGGAACGTAGCAGGTCTTTCAAATAAAATAAAGGACCCAACATTCCTCGAATTTGTAGATAAGTTCGATGTAATCTGCCTCCAGGAATGCTGGGAGAATGCTGAGATACATCTAGAGGGTTACCGCACACATTTTTTAGCAGCACAACCCAATAATAGAGGCAGATGTTCTGGGGGGTTATGTACCTTTATATCCAACAAAATTAATTTAACTACCAACTGTTTAATCACCGGGGGGTCTCATTATTACCAGGTTCTCTCTCTAAGGTTGGGTGAAAACCACCCTATTATCTTGATTAACTTGTACAACAATATCCCAAAGGCCCTTCAAAAAAAAAAAACAATATCCCAAAGGCCGACCAACATAGGGCCTTAGACGAATTAAATGAGGCCATATGTAGGGGACTAGGATCTGAACAGAAAGAACGATATATTATAGTGACGGAGGATTTTAATTGCCATTTATGCTCACATAGTGATACGAAGACTTGTGGCATGGTGAATCTTAAGGGCGATCCCTGCACACACTTTGAGCACTCTGTGCTTGGGAACTTATTCAACCATTTATTATATGATTGGGACTTAGGTTTTGCTAACGAATTATGCAACCCACAGATTGATTTCCAACCCACCTTTGTCAGGCGTGGGTCCGGTCTACTATCGATTACACATTGGTCTCTACCAGCCACCATCGTAGTGTCCTCTCATTTAATACTGAACACATGGCGCTCAGTGACCACTTTCCAATTAGCTCAATCTTTGAAATAGGGCAGTGTGGCAGGAAAGTTCCTAAAGTAGCTGAAAATATATATTTTCATGGGATTTCCTTGGCTAGAACCAATGGTTATGTAATCAAATGGAATAAGGTAAATCCGATTCATTTTTTTAAGAATCTAGTAGAGGACCAGATAGAAGATTTTATGATCTGCTTAGAGGAGAACCCCAACCCTACTAAGGTCATCGCAGCTTTTCATAAGATCTCTGCTCACATTAGTAGTAAACTGACTGGTTCATCACGAAAAGGGGGGAAAAATAAAGCTGAGGGCTGGTTCAACCATGAGTGCACAAAGGCACATTCCTACCTGATCCAAACCTTAAAAAAGGTACCTAGAAATGTGCTAGATATTAGAGCAGCCAGGGTATCTTATAAGGTTGCCTTACAAAAACGGAGGAAGGTTCTGAAGCAGGCAGCATGGGGAGCGTTAATTAAGGCGAGCGCCCTAAAAGATAATACCGCATTTTGGAACGCGGTTAACGCCCCGTTTTTTGTTGAAAAGAATTCTGACCAGGTAGAGATCGCTATAGAGGAGAATGTCTGGGTTAAACATTTTACCGAGTTATACCATCAAGATGTTCGGCCCGGATTAAAGAGCCCAGGCTTGGGACAGATGAGAACCATAGAACCTGATGCATCAAATCTATTTCCCCTCAATGTAGTCTTCTCTTTATCAGAGGTGTAACTAGCAATAGCAGATAGCACCAACAGCAAAGCCCCGGGACCAGATGGTATTCCAATTGATATCTACAAGGATAACGTCACCCTGTGGGCACCACTCCTGACCAACGTGCTAAATAGCTGTAACATCAAGGGTTTTCCAATTACATGGCAGGAAGCTATTGTAGTGCCAATATTTAAACTGGGGGATCGAAATGACCCTAAATGCTACAGGCCGATCTCCCTCCTCGACTCGTTGATGAAGGTGGCAGGTAGAATCCTCTTAAATCGTCTGCAGATATGGGCTAAGGAGGAAGCTGTCCTTTCTAAATTTCAGTATGGTTTTAGGCCAGGTCTTGGCACTGTCGAACAAGGCCTAAATTTGGCATTGTTAATAGGTAAATATACGCAGCAAAGAAGGGAAATCTATTTATGACTTTCGTAGATCTCAGCTCGGCTTTCGACTGTCTGAACCATGATGTTATGTGGGATACCTTAGCATATCTTGGTATTGATTTTAACATTCTTAACTTTCTTAAAGAGTTATATAGAGGATCGGGGGCCAAAGTCCGTTATGGGAAAACAGGCGAATGTACGCCCAAATTCACAATAGGAAAAGGTGTTCGCCAGGGATGTATCCTGGCTCCATTTCTCTCCAATTTGTATATTAATGGGGTGGCAGACCATTTAATAAAATTGGAGGTGGATTACCGCCAAATTGTTGGAGAACCTGTGCCTATCTTACTGTATGCCGACGATGCGGTTATTATGGTTAGAACCCAAATAGGTCTTCAGAAGGCTTTAACTCGCTTCTCGGCATACATTGGAGATATGGGTCTTAAGATTAACTTAGGGAAGACCTTTACCATGTGCTCCTCATCTAAGGTAAAAATTTCTTGTAACACGTACTTAGAAAAGTCAAAGATAGGCTTAACTAACACTTTTTCCTATCTAGGGATTGTTTTTAATAAAAGGGGTACCTGGAAATCAGCTATTATGACCAGGAATTTAGCTTTTTCACCGGCAATTGGTGTTTTAAAACAGTTCGCAAATAAGCTAGGGGACAGGCCAGTACGCATTTTGCTTGAAATATACTGGGCCAAATGTGTATCTACGGCTGTGTATGGAGCTGGTATATGAGGGGTTGCAGACTGCCATGAAATCCAAACAAAGGACAATGGGGCATATTATCAAGGGGGTTTATCTCTGCTTTTCTGGCTTTAAAAGCCAAGAAAGCGGAGATAAAATTATCTCCCTATTACCTAGCTGTCGCTAACATCAGTTAGCGACAGCTAGTAGGAGATAGCGACCATCTTGGGCCCCACTTTGCATGTCAGTGATATTTATCACTAATGACATGCAAAGTGGGCGTGCCAGGATGTTAGCAACTGAAAATAGTCGCTAACATCACTATCTCCTATTACCAACTTTTGGAGATATTCGCGCTAAGCGCGAATATCTCCAAAAGCTAACACCTGCCCTGAGGAGTTCTTAGCCATGTTATCCAATGGGAGGTGGATAACATGGTTAAGAGCATTAGCTCGGTAATGCATGAATATCGCTGACTTTTCAGCGATATTCATGCTTTGCGGCGATTTTTATCGCATTTGCGAGAAACCTTGGTAATACCAAGGTTTATTTGCGGTAAAAATCGCCGCAGCTCAGCGGTAAATTTTTGTCTCTAACCAAGCAATAGCAATAATTATCGCTATTGCTTGGTAATATGCCCCAATGTTTTCCTGTGTTATCTGCTTGCTGTTCCCCGGTCCACCTCCACTTATGTTTGTCACAAAGAACTGGCTCTGCCCTATATTACAGATCTAATTAAGATTAGCCCTGTGTTGCTTTGGCACAAGATCTGGAACTCTACAGAAACTGTTTTTAACAGGGCGAATATTGCGGACTGTATTAAACTTGAGGGGTCTAAACAGATTCAGTGGCTTTCCTATGTACAGGAATTTTTTATAAATATAGGGCGCCCTGAATTTTATAATTCACCTACATCATTGTCTTTAATCTCAAGAAAAGCATTAAAGGAATCCTGTCTTGCCTTTCTGGAAGATTGACGCTGGTGTTTAGAAGAAAAAAGGTTTCTGTTATTTATCACCAATTCTTGCTGCAGAGCTCTGGCCTGCAGCTTTATCTATCACCTGATCAGACTAGCTATATTAGAATGCGTTTAGCTCGCCTAAGAACTGGAACCTTTTTCAGGCTGCTAACTTTCCCTAAACCAAACGATTGGTCGTCACAATTAACCAGCTGTCCGTGTGATGATTCCTCCACTCAATCTACCATACACTGTGTTTTGTTTTGAAGATTTTATGAGTTAAATGTCAAATGTCAAATGCTTTTATATAGCGCACGTATCACCAGAAAGGTCTCAAGGCGCTCTGCAAAAGAAAGGCATTAACCAACCAGAGTGAGGCACATACAAAGAGACTTTATTGGGAAAAGAGCCATGTTTTTAAGCCCCTTCGAAACTCTAAGTGATTGGAGAGGGACAGGAGATGTGTAGGTAACTTGTTCCAGAGTTGGGGAGCCACATATGAAAAGGATCGACGTCCATTCCTGGACGTCCGTACTCTAGGTTGGGATTTTATGAGTGGGGGCGGAAGAGATATTTATTACCTCTTCTTAAGCTCTGGAACTTGAGACAATGTAGACCTGCACTATTGCACTACTACTCACTTTACCTGATGAAACGACCATTCTTGCTGTGTCTAGGTATCTGAAATTTGCAATCAGATGTAGATCCACCATGGATTAATTGTAACCCTTCATGAAAGTTAATGACTCTGTATTTTACATCATTGCAGTGTCCTTTGGGAATATGGTGTGTAGAATTGATGTTCTTAAAACTCGTTTTTAAGAGGAAACCCATTATGAATTATGTTTATCTGCATATACTTTTTTAAATGCTTAAAGCAAGTTTTTTATTGGATGTATTCATTTTCATGTGCTTTTATGATTTTATTGTAAAATCGAATAAAGCTACCTTTGACTTTGACTTTGAAAGGAAGGCAGCACAAGCCCTCTTTTATGAAACCAAAATCAACACAGCTGCCAACTCGCCCAAGGAGATCTTTAAGATAGCTAAATCACTGATCTCCCGCCCCAAGAATTGGTTTCCACAGAGGGAGCACTGACACGATGCAATAACCAGGCAACCTTCTCCCATCAAAAAATCCATACTATCTATGCTTCCTTCACCCCTAACAGTGCCGAGTTAGAAACAGCTGGAATGGCGAGCTCCGATTCCCCGGCCATCTGCATGTTGGAACAATTCAGTCCTATGGACCCCGTTTCCTTGGAGAAAATAATTCCCAGGGTCACCTCGGGTTCCCCGAGAGACCCAGCGCCCCCTCAATCTCTAATTAAGGTCATCGACACGATTCGCCCAGTAATCCTTGATGTCCTTAACACTAAGACCTCATCTACCTGTTACGGTCTGATGAGGATGCTCCAAAAGATCTTCCCTCTTCTTCCGTTCCAGGCGAGGAGAGTTATGATTCAGGCCCTGATACTCTCTCGCCTTGATTACGGCAATGCTCTCTATCTGGAGCCCCAAAGGCCACAATTAATAACCTTCAGGTCACACAGAATTGTGCCGCCCGATTGCTCTACCAAATCCCACGGAGGCAATCTGCTAAGCCTGCTCTTAAGAAGTTACACTGGTTGCCTATAACAGCAAGGATTCAGTTCAAAGCTATGTGTCTTACGCAGAAAGCAATCTGGAGGACCGGTCCTGCCATAATGCACCCTTTGATTACCCCTTACCTCCCCCAGAGAGCCTTGCGCTCCAGTTCATTCCACTTGGCCACCTCCAACAAGATAAACAAAGCCCGTTGGGGAGGCCGCTCATTTACATTCAACGCTGTAAAGCTGTGGAACTCCCTCCCCCTCTCGCTTAGAAGGACCAATAACTTGCTGGCATTCAGAAAGCTCTTAAAAACCCACCTATTTGGTACATCCTGCTAGCACGAATCCCTGTACTCTTCTGATTCAGATACTAGCGCTGCGAGGCCTCAGGGTAGTATATGCGCTATATAAATGTAATTTTCATTTCATTCATTTTATTTCATTTCATCCTCGAAGATGTTTTCAACTCCAGCCACCGGTTCGAATTTATGATTAAAATCACCCCCAATGATTATCAGAGCACTCTGGTTAATCGTAGTTAAAATGTAATCCAGGTGCTCAATGACATCCACTTTCTTGCTCGCTACACTTGGTCTGTTGTATACATTAAAAATATCACCTTCCCTTTTGTCTAGCACTAGGAACTTAACTCCCAATATATCTTGGCAAGGGCAATCAATTTGTTTAAAATCGGCACCTACACTGATTTTTATCCAAATGGCAAGCCCTCCTGAGGGTCTTCTTCTCACTGAGGGAGTGGCAGGTACACTAAATGTTTTTAAACCTACTTTTTGGGGGCTTTCCACAGCCCATGTTTCTTGAAACAGGACTATTTCGCTCTGTCCAATATAATCTTGCCATTTTGGGTCACTTTGATTTTTCCTTATCCCCGCAGTGTTCCAAGTGGTTAACTTTATATTTGTTTTACACTCTTCACTAACTGGGTCACTGTTTACCTTCTCACTACTATTTTCTGATAGTTGGACATTCTCACAATTGTTACCCACATTACTAGCTGAGTTGTGAATTGATATCACTTCCTCGCCCTGGTTTTCTATTAAGTCTTTCTCATCATAGAATTTGTTTAGGCCTACTTTGTGCCCTAAAAGCCCTCCAAGGGTCCTATGTGCATTCTCATTCTGAGTGTTACTAAAATTAGCAATCAGGGCTCCTAGGTGAATACTAGAGGGCACATCGGGGACCATATTTTCATTAACTAGAATTCCTGTCTCTATAGGGTCAATTGGGATACCACCGCAATTCACTACAGCTACATCATCATCATTAGTTTTAGATCTTAAATCATTGATGGCGGTTAAGCAAACCTTGTCCTGCCCAGTTCCAGATAGTTTTCAATCCTGAGAATCTAGGTCTGACAAAGCTTGGAATCTGTTAGTTTGTGTAACTGCTGAAAAGCCAATGTCTCTGTTCTCCCCTTCCGGCCTATAGAAATATCCTAAAGGAAGTGCACTATTCTCCGTTTTAGGTGCTAAAGTTGCGTCATGATGGCGCAATAGATAATGAACCACCCTTGGCCTACGAAAATTGACCATAATGCAGTCACCTCTTATATTCTTAGCGGATTGCCCTATCCACCCTACTCTCCTAACCATTAGGATCTCATTAGCATCTGTTGGGCGGAGGTTCTTATGTCTAGCCAGCCAGTCTACAGTTTTATTCCTTAAGTCAACCCAATTTTCTTTCTGCCCAACCCTCAGTGCTGGGACCCCGGTCAAAATTAAAATGTAAGGACATGACGCTGGAGGGAGATGCAGTGTCTCGCTATTGGGAGCAAAGGAAACCTTGAGTTCGTTAGCTCTCTGGCTTCTACTAGGGGCACTAGGACTGGGACTGTTATTCCCATCTAAAGTTGTATCTTGTCCCTTATGTAAACCCTGGGTGGCTGTTACCTTTGGGCCTACAGGTGCTACACCCGAACTAGCTCTCCTAATATTTTTTGTAATACCTTTGTTGTTAGCTTTAATAATATTCCCTTCTTGGACAGCAGATGAACAACTGCTCTTCATTAACATTATATCTTTCCTTTCCTCTCCCATTGGTAACTTGTCCTTAATGTTACTACTTAAGGTGTTATTTGCAGACTCTAACAGACTGATTTTGTCCCACAGCATAGAATTTCTTTTTCAGCAAAGTCGCCAATACAGGTTAGGGCTGCCTCTAGTCCAGGATCGCTTGCTCCCACAGGAAGGTCAGTCATAACTTCCTTTGTGTTAGTATTAACTGTGCTCTGGGTTGATGGAGATAAAATCATCTCAGTTTGCGTGCCAACTGAAGTAGTTTTCAAGGGAGAGAGGGTATAATTATTTTCCTTGCCCTTAGTTTTTTTTGTCGCAGTGTCCCGCTTTCTTTTATCTACCCAGGGGACATTCTTATATGCGGCCACACTTTTCGCTATCCTGGCCCTAGTAGCCCTATTCTGAACTACTGGAGTACTCAGTGTCACATCAGAGGGAGATGGTAAAGGGTTAGGGTTAAGTAGGACACTTGTGGCTGTGTTCATTGAAAACTCTTGGTCGACAGCCCCCAGTGCAGTTGAGGAGACACCAGATGTTAGGTGTCTCTGTAGTGCAGCATGATCTAAGGAAAGGCGCCGTTCTGTCAAATGAATTTCAAGGGTAAGAATAGATTTTGCCCAGCCTCTTCCTGCCGCTGACGGGTGCAGGATGGGCCCGCTCTTGGCCCGGGCTTTGCCCGGGCGCCTCTCACGCACTTCCCGCACTGCAGGAGGGCCGCGCTGCCTATGAGGGCCTCTGCCGCCCTCTGATGACGGGTCTCACTGGCGTCACGCAAGGTCCCCTGGGATGTGTAGTCTGCCCGGCAGTTCCCCTCATGGCGGTTTGGCGGAGTGGAGAAGCAGCTGGTGCCCAGGAAGCTGTTCCCCTCATGGGGACAAGCCGGGCACGGTAAGTGCAGCAAGAGGGGCGGTGAAGAGTGAATGATGGTCGTTCACCTCACGGCAGTCTCAGCAAGGAATAGCGCGTCCCGCGCTGCGGGAGGGCCACGCTGCCTATGAGGGCCTCCGGCGCCCTCCAATGACGGGTCTCACTGGCGTCACGCAAGGCCCCCTCAGATGTGTAGTCCGCCCGGTCGTTCCCCTCACGGCGGTTTGGCAGAGTGGAGAAGCAACCGGTGCCCTAACGGCGACGAGCAGGACAAGGTAAGTGCAGCAAGAGGGGTGGTGCAGAGTGAATGATGGCCGTTCCCCTCACGGCAGTCTTAGCAAGGAATAGTGCATCCCCTCTGTATTGAATTTAGCCACCCTGTTACGAAGAGTGTATCTACACAGAGCTGTTTTACGGCTGGAGGGGGCACTACTCTGGGGACTGCTAGCATTGTTTTCCAGCATTAACCAGCGAAGGGTTTGGCTTATCTGCAGTAAGGCCAAGCCTTAACAACCGAGTGCTGTTTGTGAACAGGTTGCAATGATTTAGATGGCCTATTGTGTAAAATGCAAATTGCAAATGTTTTTTTGCGAACATGATTCCATTGATATTATTTGTGTAATATCTGTTTGTTGAATCAAGCTACCAACTTGTTAAGATCTTTTCTTCTCTATTTTTTTCTTTTTCTTTCCCAACACACTTTGTTCATGATGCTTAAAAATTGTATATAGGAGTATGGTTGTGGACGAATGAACGAATGAGTGCGAGAATTTGTCATTTAAGGAAAATTTAAACTTTTTTAGGTAGGACATTTTTCTTCCCTTTCCTTTCTCTTTCCTGTGGATTTAATGTGAGATTCTTTTGGAGAAAACAAAAACATTTTTTTGATATAAATAATGTGATTCTTGACTTATAAATTGAAATAAATTGATTGATTCAAATGAACAGGTTTTCTGAAGAGCTAGTTTAATTCTTTTCTTCAGTAAAGAGTTGTGAGAAAAGTATTTTGCAGTACTGTTGTTTCATAAGCATTGTTTTTCATGCAGCAGCCCTCTCCCCCACTGGTCAGACCACACTGTCTTTCTTAAATCACTCACTTTCAGCTGGGCAGCAGGAGCATAAACAGCGCTGCTAGGAGCGACCACCCGAGAATCTGACAGTCCTGGCAGTCTTGGCATCCTGGTTCAATCCAACAGGGCCCCTGGACTTTAAGGGACTCGTCTTTATCATACTTCAGAACATGCTCTATTCTAGGAAAACGGCGTTCTCATACCTTACAGTGGCTCTTAAGCTCTCTCATCCTCAGCCGGTTGCTGCCCTCCGCCCCCTACTCACAGGTGCTGACTCTGCTGTGCAGGGCCCGGAACTGGAGGAAGGCAATCCGCCTCCTCCACTCCTGTGCTGCACCGACAGCCCATGGCGGGGAGAGCTTCGGCGATGGATTGTCGAGCACGATTCGCGTTCTCAAAGGCGAACGAGCGGAAACCACTTGGGGAAGAAAGAGAAAGGAAAAAGACGTTAGTAATCGCCTTTTGCAGTCTTTTACAGTCCCAGTTAGGAGGAAGCAGGGAGGGGGGAGGAGAGAAAGAGTTATGGGAAAAGAGTAACGGGAGCTTGTAGCACTGAAAACAAACAAAGGAGGGTGAAGGGGAGTTAAGAACGAACATCAGGAAGGTAAACTTCAATTTTTAGCTTCTAGTATCACTCGCAGGATCCTGTCGGAGGTCCAAAGGTACGCATCAATGCGGAGCTCGTCCGCGGCTCTTTAGCTTCCATCCGCCATGTTTTCCATCACCGCTGCCACCTGCCAGCAGTGTTTCTGTGTCAACTACTCTCAGGGCTGGTGACACAAAATGTCAGAATGTACCATTTTTTATTCACATAGTTTAAATCTGTTTTGGGGTTACTCACTTTGCACATACTGAACACGTGTACAACTACTGTAGATTAAGGTGTCACTGCATGTGACTTGTGCTGTAAGCTGTTGTATCAGGCCAGTCATTGTTGGCACTGTGTCAGTCAAAACGTAAGATGTGGGACACATCTCATAGGGGAATTGAATTTACATGTGTCCCTTATTATCTCGTGTAGGAGGCGACCAAATGTGCATTGCCCATTCACATTGCTGGCAGACATGGAGGATGAGGACATCATACATAAATTCCGTTTGGATCGACCTACCCTTCAAGACCTATGTGGTCAGTTGGAGCCCCATCTGAGGACTCGCAGAACCTATTCGACTGCTTTGACACCAACATGTAAGGTGATGGTGGCCCTACATTTCTTTGCAACTGGTTTGTTCCAGTACACTGTGTCCAGCACAGGTGGGATGTCTCAACCAATGTTCAGCATGGTGCTACAGGATGTCCTGTCTGTTATGATGACATACAAGGACCGCTACATCCATTTTCCCAGGATACATGAATTGGCAGCTGTGAAGGGTGATTTTTATTACCTTGCCCACATCCCTGATGTTGTTGGCGCCATTGACTGCACACATGTTGGCCTGGTTCCACCACAGACACGTGAGCACATATAAAGGAACAGGAAGCCTTTCCATTCCATTAATGTACAAGTGGTATGCCAAGCGCATATGATAATCTCCCATGTCTGTGCCAGATTCCCAGGATCAGCACATGACTCCTACATACTGCGCAACAGCATTGTACCAGAGCTGATGACAAATCTGCATCCGGAGCATGCCTGGATTGTGGGTGAGTACGCAGAGTGAAGTAGTGTGCTGTATGTGTGACATGCTGTCCTCAGCTACAGTTATAATACTAAATTGGTCTGTGTATCTCACACCTAGGTGACTACATATCCCAATCGGCCTTGGTTGCTGAGCCCAACACCCCAGGTGAAGTCTGCTACAATGATGCCCATGGGAGGACACGGCGTGTGGTGGAAAGTACATTTGGTCTTCTGAAGTTTAGATTCCGGTGTCTGGACAAGAGCGGAAGTGCACTACATTACTCTCCCCAAAAGGTGTGTCAGATCGTAGTTGCATGCGGCATGCTGCAAAACCTTGCCTTACGCAAAGAGATCCCCCATGCTCCTGGACGATGATGAGCAGCAGGTGCCCCCGCCTACAAACCCACAAATGTCCAGTGACGAGGATGGTGGAGAGAAGGAAGATGTCGACCTGCGTCAACAGCTCATCAACTACTTCCCTTGAGGGTGAGTGACATTGTACAACAGTGCCATTATCTGCTGTCTTTGATGGTTGTGGAAAGGCCTAGAGGAGCTTTTTGACTGCTGCCTGTTGTTGGCCTCTGTGCCGATGGCTGATGTTTGTGGCACAGTGTAGTCATGACCAGCCACATGATATCTATTTTGAGATTGTTTCTCATTGTAATGTGTGCTGGTTTCTGTACCTTGATGACTAGTATTGAGTAGTAGCTGTGATGCCATCACCGGACAAGTAAATGTCATTCTCTTGTGTCTTTCTAGGTCCCTTCAGCCTCTCAATGCCTCGTCACAATCAGAGCTTCTGGTACATTGGAATCAGAGTCAACAGTGTATATACTATGATAAAAATGGGGCTGACACAAAGACATAGTTGTGTAAAGAGTGATTATTTAGATAGAGTGTTTGTGACAGACAAGGGATGTTTCACAAAATGGTGCTAAGTGAATGAATGAGTTGTTAGTGATGGTAAACGAGACATAGAGTAGTCAACACATTGATGTGGTGATACAGTCCAATAGACACCTGCCATCAATATGGCAGTTTGGGTAACGATAGTCAACAAAGTCAATGTTAAGGTGAACAGAGGTGCCATCATGGCTGGCTCTGCGACTGGCGTTTGGATGGTGCTTTGCCACGTGATCCTCCTGTGGTGTTTCTCGGATGGCCCCTTATGCATTTTCCAGGGGGGACCACTGCTGCGGGTACAGCGGTGTCTGAGGAGTCATCCAGTTGCAGCTCACCCCTTTCTGTGGCAGCAGCTGAGGTGGTGGGATATCATCCTGCGGGCCACTGGAGGGGGGTTGAGCTGTCCTGTGGGCCGCATAACTGTCCATTAGAACACCCACAAGCTGGCCCATGAGTTCCACATTTTGCCCCATATGCGTGTTCACGGACCTCAGCAGTAGGTGGAGCTCACACACTTCTTCCAGAACCTGGCCTATGTGTCCTGGGTTTGTTTGTATGCCCCAAGGACTCTGGCAGTGTTGGCCAGGGCTTCGATCCTAGTGTCTCCTCGATTTTGTCCCCCAGTTGCCCTCCCACCTGCCCTGTTGTCTGGGACCTGTGGCGTTGCCACTCGATACACCCGCAGTCTCTCCCTGCCCTCCTCTGATTGTGTTGGTATCCACTGAGGCATGGAGAGTGTTGCAGGCAGCACTGGTGGTGGTGGTTAAGGCTGCACACAAGTCGTTGCAGCAGGGGTCAGCGTGGTTGTTGTTGCTGAGGTGGTGGTGATGTTAGGGACAGTGGGGGCCTGGAACGTGGTGCGCCCTGGCTGTCCGGATGGGCCAGGTTGTTGCACCTCATCCGAGAAACGTAGGGAGTCTGCATCCGAGAGTCCATGTTCCAAGGGTGGAGACTGGCTCTGCAGATCGGTGTTGTCTTCTGCAGCAATCAAATGTTGATGATCTGTTGAACAGAAGTGAAATGGTCATTGCAGTGCACCCCAAATGTTCGGTGTTAGATGTTTGGGGATGTTACATGTGATACGTAGTGATCACGGCGGTCGGAAACAGCTGATCGTTCCGCTGTCACCGCAATGGTATCCTTATTTCACTTGCAGCCAATCTGCTGGGCGTGCAGTGGTTTTGGGTCTTCCTGCATCAAATCTGTCCGCTGTGGAAGGATTTTTGCCTGTTCCTCACGCTCCCGGTGGACTTCCGTGGAATCTGCCCACCGCGGTCAGTTTACTCTGGCGGTTCATCCTAATCCGACTGCCGGTTTTCCCGCAGTACATGCGGATGTTTATTT
Organism: Lissotriton vulgaris; assembly: GCF_964263255.1. NCBI lineage: Eukaryota > Metazoa > Chordata > Amphibia > Caudata > Salamandridae > Lissotriton > Lissotriton vulgaris. Next base: position 1,821,932,011 of record NC_141693.1, read on the forward strand.
TCCGCTACCACAGCGGTCGGAATGCATTTCCGACCGCCATTCTAATCGCCCCCTTACTTTGGAAATGCTCAACATTTCCCACTTCTAGTAGACCTCGTCCTGCTCAGAGCTGCGAGGGCGGCCGCATCCCACAGCGGTGTTTCTAGTGCTAGTTTGTCCTGCCACCCCAGTTTCTTAACCGCCCATCTGCATATTCTAGCCACCATCACTGTTGGGGTTGGGAGGGCAGTCAGTTTACCCCTACAGTATAGGAGCCTGCTGTAACCTTCCAGGTTCCTACCCTATCTAAGTGCAATCAGTGAGGGCTGTCACTGCTTAGCAAATGACCAGTCATAAACCATTATCAATTGGGTTGTCCAATAGTAGAGGTGCAGGTACGGCAGTGCTATTCTTCCATCAAAGGACTTTCTAGTTAATGCTGACAGTGCTATCTGCGGTGCCTCCGCCCAGTCCCAGAGCAATAGCCCAAAAATGCTCAGGGATTTAAAAAAAAATTTTGCAGGGCATATAGGAACTTGGGCAAGTATACCATCTTGACCTACCTAGCAGGAATAGTGGCAGGCAGTGCCAATAACTAATATCCTGTCTATACTCCTCCAACAGTGTACCAGATTTCATTCATAGAACAATTCCTGGTCCAATGTCACATATATCCCCAGATAGGTGAATCCTATTCCTATGCCTCAAAGGCACAAGCAGATAGGCAATGGATTTTCCACAGTTGATGTGTATGCCCGAGTATCACCCAAAGATCCTTAAAATCTTGAGAATCTTCACAATGGATCTTGCTAGAACTAAAAGATACAACAGAATTTCACCTGCATATGGTGAGATAACATCCTCCTACTCATAATCCCAGGGGAGCCCCCAAATCAAGGCATTGCAGCAAATCCAATTAGCCCCCAACTTTATAGCCACTGAAAACAGTGGTGGGGACACAGGCAGACATGCCAGGAACTGATGCCCAGTTGAAAACCACCAACAGCACCCTATCCACTCTAAACCATGCTGTTGGTAGTTGTATAGCAGCCACAACCAAGTCTGTAAGAAGGGTCACACCAACCGCTCCAGCTACGCCATCAGGTAGGGCCACTCCAGCGAGTCAAAGGCTTTTTCAGCATCAAGCACAAGAAGTACTGCCGGCTCTGTCACCCCTCTCCCCTGGCCAGGCACCCAAATAATCACCTGAGGTTTTGCCTGGTTGCTCTATAGTTTTATATAAAACGAGAGGTCTCGGATTGGGAGAGACAGAAAAGTCAACATAGAAATGTGTAAGAAGAATCAAAAAAACTATTTCAAGAGTACAGTGTTTTTATTCACAAAGTACTCAGCCTTGTTATTAGTTGTACATTTGCATGTAAAAATCTCATCAATTTTCGGTTATAGTTGTGCACAAAGGAGGGGGGGTAAGGGGGAGGTGTGCGGTGAGGGGGTTTGTGTAGGATGAAAAAGAAGATTCTTCACTTAAGTGCAAGTCAAAAAATACATTATTCACAAATACATTATTATAATGGATTTCCAAAGAAGCCAAACAAATATGCCACAATAGGTCAAATAATTCCTATAACCAGACTTCAATAAAGCTGTAACATACTTGCTAGGGGTAGAAGCTGGTCTCACGGGGGTAGGTAGTCTGCGTTTCGACCCTATTACATGTAGGGTATTTGTCCCTTACAGAGCGGGTCTTCTTCAGGACAGGAGGGGAAGGTTGGGCTGGTTTCCTTGCAAAGGACCCGATCAATGTCCCAAAATGTTTATTCCCGTGATAGCGGGTCACACGTCATGATATCACCGGGGGGCTGCCATCTACAAGAACGCCGGGCCAAGCCGTCCGTTTCGTCGTAAATTGATTCCCGTACACAGAAAGTTCTCCACAAGCTGGTAATGCCGGACCGTTAATAGTCCTGGATCGTTTATATTCTCCCATATAGTTGGCAGCGGCGGCTGCCACGAGACAGGACTTCGTGATTTATCCGTGTTTACCTATTGTGTTCCACGGTTCAGATTGATCAGCCGCGGGCTGATTGATACATGGCATACCAACTATACGGGAGAATACAAACGATCCAGGACTATTAACGCATCGCACCGCACACCTCCCCCTCCCCCCCCCTCCTTTGTGCACAACTATAACCGAAAATTTATGAGATTTTTACATGCAAATGTATAACTAATAACAAGGCTGAGTACTTTGTGAATAAAAGCACTGTACTCTTGAAATAGTTTTTTTGATTCTTCTTACACATTTCTATCTTGACTTTTCTGTCTCTCCCAATCTGGGACCCCTCGTTTTATATAAAACTTTATACCCAGGTCCCAGTGACTTAGTTTGGGTCGACCCTGTTGATCATAACGTGCGTGGTTGCTCTATCGGGCATAAAGCATGATTGATCTATGGCAATGGTAGTGTATATAACCTGTATCCTGCGATTTGTCAGTGCCTTTGTTAGTAGCTTAATCTAAATAGTGAGTAGCGAGATCAGCCTGTAAGAGGCACACTGTCCCAGCAGTTTCCCTTGTTTGTGGACAGGCATTATGGTATTCAGTCTCAGGTTTCTACGGAGCTCACCCATAATCTCGGATTTGTGTATCTTTGTTTGAATTGGATGCACCACCCGCCTTTTTAGAATTCCAGAGGCAAGCCATTTGGGCCTGGAGATTTCCCACTTTTGATTTGCGATAGGGCACCACTATCTCCTCCTCTTGTATTTTCACATCCAATAGCATCCTTCTATCTCTCCCTAACTTGGTGACCAGAAGATTGCTGATAAAGGAGTCTAAATAAGGCCTCCCCTGCCCCACCAGTGTGCGAGGTGTATAGACCTCCCAATAACTGTGCAAACATTTGTGTAATTTAGCTAGCCAATTCCACGTGAATACCTCCTTCCGTATAAATCTTCTGCACCCATCTCTGTCCCTCCTCTCTCCTTGCAAGACATGCCAGCAGCTTTCCCACATTATTCCAACCTCATATAACGTGTGTTGTTTAGCCCTATATACCGCTTGTGACTCCTGTTCCATAAGGGGCATGTATTACTCCCTAGTTTGCTCTATCTGCGCAGTCAATTTTACATCTTGGGAATTCAAATACTATGCATCCCAGACCAGCAGCTTATCTTCCAGCTCCCTCCCTTCCCAATTTTTTCTTTTTCCCTGAAGTGCGAATAGTAGCTGGCCTCTCACTACCGTTTTAAATGCTTCTCACATGGATACCCCAATGTCGTGGATCCGTCATTTTCCTTGAAGTAGCAATATGCTCCTTCCTGACTAAACAGTTTTGTTGCCCGGTCAGTCAATTTATAGGGATGCAGTGTCCAGCCTGACCCAACCCTGAATGTGGGTTGTAACAAGTTCATAACCATTGGCGAGTGACTGAAAAATCCCCACTGTGGGTATCTCATATCTTAGCAGCACCCCACTTGATTTGCAGATACCAAGAAGTAATGCAGTTGAGACATGCATTTTATCACAGTTGAAACATAAGAGTATTGCTTTAACTCCGGGTGGGAGACCCGCTAAGGGTGTACTAACCCCAGTGTGTTCACAAATGTTTGCAGCTGAGTGTCCTCATTGAGAGAACCCCCATCCTTACTACTCTGTCCATGTCTCCTTGTAGGGTGAGAATGAGATTCCCTCTCTCTACCTGAAGTACCTCCAGTACCTTGGCAATCCGGTCTTCCATTTTTACCAGCCCAGCATTTTGCAGACCATGGGGAGGTACCAGGAGACCACGGTCAATGATTCATGGGCCTCGTATTGCCGTCCAGCAAACTTAAGTGTCTTACCACGTCTTGGACACCTGGAATGGTAGGGATTTAGGGGCCAGCATGCCCACCCCCGGGATCCAGCTGAGTAAACTGTACTCAAATAGCTACAGTTGGTGCCTACCAGGGGAGTATCTTGGAGTAGGATCAAATCTGGCAAGTGACGGGACAGATATTTCATCACCACACCTCTCTTCAGTTTATTGCGAAGCCGTTCACATTCCAGGATGGTATTGTGAGTGATGTGTCCCCCGTCAACCGTGTCATGAATGGACCCACCATTGGAATTTGTCTTTGTTCCATTCAGGCCACGGCATTGACCTGGTATACACTGCCTCAAGAACCCCCCTCTCTAGAACGTCCCACCCTGTTACCTTGTGCTGTGGACTTAAACTACCCAGACCCACCCCCCAATTCTTAAGATGCCTGTTGCCCTCCCATAGTTATTTTAAACATCATCAAACCGTATAAAATTATAGAGTAATGTATAAGCAGGACATGGACTGAATTGCCTCAAGTTACATCTTAAACAGCCAGGGTCCTCCCCAGGGCCCCAGCCCCAGTGGTGATACTTGTCAAACAATATCATCTGCTGTCATTGGGGTGACCACTGGATTCCCGATGTCCTCCGTGTTCTATCTAGAAGCACCAGTGCTCTCGCTGGATTGAAGCTACATCCACGGTTGTCCATTTGTTGCACCTTCTCTACCAATTTTACCATCTCTGACTGTACCTGGTCTTTTGTTGGGATCACCATGAGTGACATTTCACTTTCCATTCTCGCCAACCCGTGAGTTGGCCCTGTTCCTAATCTCCCGGCATAAGGTAGCCATTCTGTTCCAGGCAGTCTCACACCTCTGTCCCAATGGTAAAGAAATGTGATTCCTCTCGAACAGTCACCCTGCACTTTCTGTGAAGAACAATGCACATTTCAGATTGAGTCACTGCAGGTGTTTCTCCACTGCAATGAACGTATACCTTTGTTGCAGGACTGCGCTAGTATAGTTGAGATGATTGCCCTCTAGGCTCCCTTCAATTTGCCAAGATCCATGGGATTCTGCCACTCTCAGGATGTTGTCATGGCCATGCCCACTTCTCCAGGCCACGCCCCCTTTGATTGTATAAAGCGCCGACGCCCAGCCCTTCCCAGAATCTGTACTCCTGAGGCACAGCCGGGAGCTCTGTTTGAAATTGTGTTATTTTTAAAAATATTGTGTGTGAATTGATTTTAAAAATTTACGCTTCTTTCCCTCACCTGCCAGGCTGGTTGGGGCACTCATCCTGTTACTAATTACCCGTGCAGCCGATCTGAACGCTGCCACGGGGTAGGAAATTGCAAGCACCGCCATCAGCGAGCGAGCCTGCTCACAGGCCACGCCCACTTCTCAAGGCCACACCTCCCTACGTCCTTTTCTCTGGATAAAACTATGTGTAACACCCGGACGCGCAGCGGACGGGCGCAGCGGGCGCGCCAAAGGCGCGCCAAAGGCAAGCCCGTCTGGGCCCGTCCGGGCCCAGCCGCCCCCAGGCCCAGGAACTCTGCCGGATCCGCTGCAGAAACGTGTGGTGTATACAAGTGACATGCTTCGAGCCCTTCGCAAGGAAAAAAAGCAGGACTGTCACTACATCCACGCTGAAGGTAAACCCTTCGCCAACTGTGTACGATGTAACCCAGCCGAACAAGGCTTGGGAAAGCCGGGGCTACAGATTGGCCTCCTTAACTCCCGCTCCCTCCCTAAGCATGCGCACGAAATCAACTTGTTGATACAGGATCATGGCCTGGACGCGCTGTTTCTCACAGAAACTTGGCTCTCTGCTAGCACGGACTCGGATATTGTCATTGCCCTTCCCCCAGGCTACCTCATTCAAACTTTACATAGACCTAAAGGGAGAGGAGGGGGGCTGGCAATTATCCACAGAGAACATCTCGCCTGTAGGACTAGCAACGCCAACATTGCAGACTGCAAAAGCTGCCATTTCGCCCTTCAAATCTCCCCGACACACTCCATCTCAGGACTGTTGATTTATCGCCCTCCGGGGACAACAGGGAATTTCCTCAACGCCCTCATTGACATGGTATCACAATCAGCCTCCTCTGCCTCGAACTTCCTCCTCGTGGGCGATCTCAACCTTCACCTTAACAACCCCACCGATCCCTTAGCTTTGGATCTCCTGCAGGACCTTAGGTCATTTAACATCCGACTTGTCAACAACGAACCCACCCACGACAAAGGACACCTTCTGGACCCCGTCCTGACCAATATTGGGGATATCACCTCAGATCCCCCCATCCCCCGTCCGTGGTCAGACCACTTTCTTGTTCCCTTCTCCTGGGACCTTGCCACAGCACTCCCCCAACCCCCCAAAATCCAAGTGACGGACCGACGTTGGCACTAGCTTGAACCGGCAGAGTGGGCCAGCTTACTCTCAGATTCGACACCTGCCCTCTCCATGGATCCGGTCACGGCCGACGAACAATTCAATTCCTGGCTCACATCTTCACTAGACCAACTCCTCCCGAAAACCACCACTATTAAACACATAAAAAGAGTGGCTCCCGCTCCCTGGTATACTCCGGCGCTCAAATCTCTGAGACAGGAATGCAAGAGATCAGAACGCTTTTGGAGGTAGGACAAATCTAACAAAAATAAGGAAGCCTATCACACCGCCTCACAAATTTACAAAACCGCCCTCCGCAAAACCAAAAGTCTATTCTTCCAAGAGAGAATAGAACACTCCACTAGCTCCAGTAAAGAATATTTTACCATTTTAAAAGAACTCCTCAAAGTCCCTGACTCGGGACCGAGAGACCCACCAGACCCCAAAGCTGATGAGGAAAAGTGCCACAAGCTGGCTAATTTCTTCAAGGAGAAAATCCAAAAAATCCTCGACTCTATTCCACCTACTAGTTCGAGCGAGGAGAGAGAAGCCAGCAACTCTCCTACCCTCCCATGCATCACTTCCTGGGGACAAGTGATCACTTCCTGGGGACAAGTGACAGTAGAAGAAGTCGAAGATACGCTGCAAGTTATTAAAAGCGGATCTCCCAGGGACCCTGCCCCTTTACGTATTCTCAAAAAGGTAGCACCCTCGATCGCCCCTTCTCTCACTCACCTCATCAACGCCTCCCTTCAACAAGGAGTCGTCCCCCCTAGCTGGAAGGCGGCAGTCGTCAAGGCACTTCTAAAAAAACCCTCCCTTGACCCTGTCGACCTGGCAAACTATAGACCAATCTCCCTCCTCCCGGGAACCAGCAAGATCACGGAAAAAATGGTGAACAGAAAGCTGTCACAATTTTTGGAGAACAACAACCGTCTAAAAAATTCGCAGACGGGTTTCCGCCCCGGGCAGGGCACCGACATTGCCCTTCTCATGGCGGTGGAGGAGGCCAGAGCACTCTTAGACGAAGGAGGATCAGTGGCAGTGATCCTCCTCGACCTCAGTGCGGCCTTCGACACCGTCAACCATCAGCTCCTCATCCAACGACTCATGAGTGTCGGTGTGGAAGGAACTGCTCTGTCCTGGATATCGTCCTTTTTGAGTCAACGCTCCTTTCAAATCTGGGAGAACAACACCTGCTCCTCCGACACTCCCCTCCAATGTGGCGTGCCTCAGGGCTCCTCCCTGAGCCCCACATTATTTAACATCTACATGTCCCCATTGGAGGAGGTTGTTATCCCTTTCGGAGTGAGCATCGTCAGCTATGCCGACGACACTCAGTTAGTGGTGTCCCTTTCTCATCCGAAACAACAACCTGCGGACCTTTACATCTGTCTGACGCAGATACAAGGATGGATGAATAGATCGTCTCTGAAACTTAACGGCTCAAAGACTGACATTCTCCTCCTTGGCCAGAAGGGACCCACTTCACTTCATAACATCTGGCCACCCTGTCTAGGCCCGATCCCAGATCCGAAACCAGAGGTAAAAAGCCTGGGTGTCTGGCTCGATAAGGAATTATCTCTTGCAACACAGGCAAAAAAGGTAGCCGGTACGTGTTTTGGACTGCTCAAGTCAATTCGAAAGATCCTGCCCCTACTCCCCCACAACTCTCAAAAACTGCTGATCCAAGGACTGATTCTTTCTAGGCTCGACTTTAGTAATTCCATCTACTTAGGGGCCCCAGAGGCAACCCTGAATAAACTACAAAGGGTCCAAAATGCAGCTGCCCGGATCCTTACTAACACCCCGGCCAGAGCCTCAGCCAAACCAGCGCTGAAGTGTCTCCATTGGCTTCCGGTTAGAGAACGTGTGATGTTCAAGGCCCTCTGCCTAGCACACAGATTGCTCCAAAACAATGGTCCCCCAAGCCTAAAAAAATTTATCAAACCATACAAAGCCCCTAGATCCCTCCGCTCCGACCAGGAACACCTCATTGTCACCCCCAGAATTAAGAAGGCCCGAACAGGAGGAAGACGTTTCTCGGTTCACACCGCACGTCTCTGGAACGCCTTACCGCACTACCTGAGAACCGAATCCAACTACCTACGGTTCAGGAAGCAATTGAAAACCCACCTCTTCCCCTAAACTGTCTCTCCCCTTCCCTTGCTGACTCCTAGTTGTACTGATTTTAGCGCTGGGATACTTACGGGTGACTACGCGCTCTATAAAATTAAATAATAATAATAATACTACTAATAATAATAATAATAATAATAATAATAATAATGGTCTCTGAAAATGAGCAATTTGGCCATGAATGTCCGCAGAGGGCCCCCTGGCCCCTGTGGCTGCCCAGGACTCTTTATGCACGTTCCACTGTGAAGAAATGTGAAGCATTGCCCCCTAGCACTGTCAACAGCAACCAGTTCTCCACAAAAAGTTCATTGTTGGGCGCTGCAGGTTTTTCTTAAACTCCTATCAAAAGCAAATTTTTCCACCTGGAATTCATTTTCTGCATTGTCTAGCCTGGCCATCAGGACATTAACTTCTTTCTGCAGTCGTTGTAGTTTGACAGCGCCATCCATGACCATGGGATTGACCTGTGCCACCGTAGATTCTGTGCCCTTCAATCTCTCTTCCAGTTTTTTATGGTCAGTTCCCATCAAGCCACATCCAGCCTACTGCTCTATTTTGTTCTCCATAGCTGCCTTGGTGTTGCATATCGCAGCCAGTATCTTCTCCATGTGGGCTTCCAAGTCTATGTTACCCTCCTCCTGGAACACTCCGGTTGCCATCTGGAGCACCCTCCACTTATCCTACGTGGACTTAGTATGTTTTGGCCGCACCATGGCCCCAAACCAGCCGCCAGGTATCTCTCCCAGACCTCCAGTATGCAGGTCTTCACACACCAGGCTCGCACTCCTCTCTCTTTTTTTTTTTTACAACACCTTTATTCGCGTACTTAGGTTTATACACGGCTTGCAGCCTACAACCCCCGGGGGGGGCGGGCCTGCAGCGTAACATCCTCACTGAACAGGTGTACCGCATTTTGTAGAAACACAGCCATAGTGCCGACATCCCTGGGGCCCGGCGGCGTACATTACCCTGTGAAATATACAGGAAACAACAATTCTGGGAGTCAGAGTAGCCATGTAGGCTCCGGTCACAGAGTGTCTGGGTAGCTATATTCTAGTACGGAATGGGTCTTGTACTGCAAGCAAGCAACTGAGGTGTATTTTCTGGATTCGAACAACCCTCGCTAGTGTGAAGGCCCCTAAGTACAACACTCTCACCCTGAATACTTAACCCCCCCGAACTCCCCCCCCAACAACGTGACTGGTTCCCAGGTCTACATGGTCCCTAACTCGCTTGCTACCTGATGCATCTATCCGTGTGAAGTACCGCTATATGAGCGCCCACCCCAGAATCCCCTAAGTGTACTATTCCCTACCTGTCCGCTACACAGTGTCCCTGGTCGGCCCTACAGCCAAGGCATTCGGGTGCTTCCCAAACGTTGTGTGCGTATAAACTTGGTGTGCGTAGCACTAGTCTGCCTCCGCCTGTCCAGAAGGTTGGGTATCAGCAGTGTCCTCTCTGGCGCGTCTAAAGGTATTGTATAGCCCCCAGAAGTTCTTTGGGCGGCTCGAGGGGGGGAGTAGCTCGCTGTAATGCTCCGCCTGTGTGCAACAATACAGCATGTCGCTAGCCCACCGTTTCTTCGTCGGGGAGGGACCCCTCATCCAGCAGCGTGCTACAGCACGTCGGGCCAACAACAAGCCCATGTCAGCCAAGCGTCGCATTGCCATTGGTAAGACCCTAGAGTGTCCCAGCAACGCAAGGGCAGGGTCCATGGGCAGCTCATAGTCGAGTATTTCCCCCAATTCTGCCATTACCGCTTCCCAGAACTCGTATATCCTGGAGCAACCCCATGCCAGATGGAAAAAGTCAGCGATGGGCGCGTGGCACCTCTCACACTCAGGAAATTGTCTGAGACCATATCGGTGCAACCGTTCTGGAGTGTAATACACTCTCTGCAGAAATTTAAAGTGGATCAGGCGGTGCCGCCCATTTAAGGACACCCTTCTGGTACTCGTACAGCAGTACTTCCACATGGAGTCATCTATGTTGATCTGTAGATCCCTCTGCCATGCGAGCCTGGCCTTCGAGGGTTCTTAGGCCCTGTGGGGAGCGATAGCCTTGTATAGATGTGTCGTCATTTTGCGTGGTTGCTCAGTTTGTAAAACGTAGGTAAGTTCTGGAAGCTCCGGTGGCTCCTCCATATCCGAGCCTAGGGCGTCCCTCAGAGTGCAATGGATTCTATGAAACTGAAACCTCTGTAGCTGCGAAGTGGCCTCCACTGCCTGCGTCACCTGTTCCCAAGTTCTCACCGCCCCATCTGCAAACAACTCACCGGCGGTCTTTATTCCCAGTTTATGCAGCGACTGTACTACGCTCTTCTCCGCCATCGGCGGTAGCCACAGCAGCCATTCCACGGCCATCAGGAGGGAGTATATCAAGTTGCCTCCCCTTGCCCTCAGCAACGAGTACCACGCGTGTTTGGTAGCTGTAATGGAGTTCAACACTCCTATCCGGCGGTCCTCAGGGGTACATATTGTCGCCGGAAGTGGCAGGGGGTCAGCAAACAGCCGTTCCATCCTCACATGTGGAATGGTTTCTGCACTGTGTAGCCATGTATGCAGGTGAGCTGCCTGTGCCACCCTATAATAGCGCTCCATATCCAGGGCACCCAGGCCTCCCAGTTCGTACGGGAGCGTAAGCGCGTTTCATTGTACCCTCGGTTGTTTACCGCCCCAGGCTAGACGCACCATAAGGCTCGTCAGGTTTCTGAAGAAGGCCTACGACAGTATGATGGGTAAGGTATTAAATAGAAACAGAAACCGGGGTAGCACCACCATCTTCATGATGGCAATACGTCCCATCAATGATAGCGGGAGTCTACACCACTTCTCAACGTCTTCCTCGCACTTGCTAAAGGCAACACCATAGTTCTCGCGGAACAGCACCTCTGAGTCAGAATGGACCATTATTCCCAGGTAACGTACCGGATCTGTAGACCAATGCAGCGGGTACTCCATCTCGAACCGGTGTGTCACCGGAGTTAGTGAGAACACCACCAACTTGTTCCAGTTGATCTTAAGTCCGGAAAGTGCCCCGAAGCGGACCACCTCCCGCAGGACTGAAGCCAGGTTTGCCTCTGGGTTGCGAACATAGAGAAGAGTATCGTCAGCGTAGGTTGAGATTACGATTTTATATGTTGGGAAGCTAACTCCCCGATGCCAGTGGTACTCCCGAAGCGCACAAGCCAGAGGCTCTGCGACCAGTGCATACAGCAATGGAGAAAAAGGGCAGCCCTGTCTGGTTCCCCTGCTAATGTCAAATGGGTCGGATACGCGATCACCTAGTCGAAGTCTGGCCATCGGTTTCCAGTATAAAGCTCCAATCATTTGCAAGAACGGTTCCCCAAGGCCGAACCGTCGCAGAACCCTCAGCATAAAAAGGGCCACTCCACGGAGTCAAAGGCTTTCTCCATGTCCAAAAAGATGGCGACAGCTTTCGAGTCCTGTCTGACGTGCTGGACGGTCCCCAATACCGTGCGAATGTTGTAGGCGAGGTTCCTACCAGGCATAAAGCCGGACTGCTCCGGAGCCACTATTTCCGGAGCTATTAGAGCAAGTCTCGTAGCTAGAACCTTAGCGTACAGCTTCGCATCTACATTCAGCAGCGATAATGGTCTATACGAGCTGCAAGCACTAGGGGGCCTACCAAGTTTAATAATGGTGACTATTAAGGCCTCTCTCATAGACTGTGGCATGTATCCTTCCTCGCACAACTCATCAAAGAGGGAGGAGAGATGCGGTATTAATTTATCTTTGAACGCCTTGTAGAACCCCACTGTTAGGCCATCCGCCCCAGGGGCGCTGTGGTCTCGCATGCTAGCTAACGCTTCCGATATTTCGTCTGCCTGTATGGGGGACATTAAGAATTCCCGATCCGATTGTGACAAGAATGGCATCTGTATATGTTCTAGGTAATCATCCATGTCTGACTCCAGGTTTCCGGTCCTAGTAGTGTACAGATCCGAGTAGAAGTCTCTGAACTCACTCAGGATCTCATCATCCGACGTGAGAACTGCCCCCGCAGCTGTGACAAGTTCTGTTATTTTCGGGGACCGTTTGCTGTTGCGCAGCAGTCTAGCCAGGAGTGAACTCGGACGCTCGCCCTCTCCATAAGTTCTTGCTGTCGCGTATTTACTCATATGGCAAACCTCCCTGTCTGCCTCCTCGTTGAAGTCTGAGACCAGGGCTCTGATCTGGACCTCTATAGAGGGGTCTGAGTCAGCACAGTTGACGCTTCTCCAGATCTAACAGTTGTGACTCCAGGTATCTCAAGCGTTGCCGTATAGCCTTTAGGACGCTGGAATGTTTGGCCATCGCTACCCCACGTATGAAAACCTTAAACGCTTCCCACACTGTTTGAAAGCTATCGACTGAGCCAATATTTTTCTCAAAGAAAATATCAATTTCCACTGCCAGTTCCCCTCTAAAGGCGTCGTCATTCAATGAGTGCGGGGGGAAGCGCCAAGTGAAGGGAGGGATCCTACGTATTGGTGTCTCCAAGACCAGCAGTATCGGTGAGTGATCAGAGAGAGTACGTGCTAACACCGTGCAGGACAATATGTGACCAGAGACAGATTAGGAGGCCAGCCAATAATCAATCCTAGTGTGAATGTCGTGGTATGCCGAATAGTGTGTGTACCCTCCCCTAGCGGCATTTCTCTCTCTCTCCACACATCTACCAAATCCAACTACAGTAGTTCGGCCTGAAGCGTCACAGCTGCCGCGGGCGGTCTTTGCTGTGGACCCGCAGATCTATCAAGTTCCGGGTCCATCACAAGGTTGAAGTCGCCTCCCCAAAGCATTTGCGCGTTAGAGTACTCTCGGCAGCATCGCGCTAGCTTTTCATAGAACTCTGGAGAGTCATAGTTTGGACCATAAACATTAACCACTATTAAATTGTGTCCTTTCCCAGTACATCAAGAAATGAGATATCTGCCCTCTGGGTCTGCTAACACTAATCTCAGGTCCAACTTTGGCCTCGGGTTAACCCATGTCAGGACTCCCCTGGAATGTGTGGTGAAACCCGATGCCGTGCTATTGCCTGCCAAGTTCTTATTGTGAAGCATTGCGCTAGTACCAGGGAGATGTGTTTCCTGTATGAGGGCTGAGTCAATGTGGTGTCTCTGCAAATAGTGTACCACTTTCGGCAATTTCCTGTGATCATTCAACCCACGTACATTCCAGGTTATGGCCCTGAGGGTCACCATAGTGTCTACAGTGTGCGCTCCAGCAGTACCAGACATCTGAGCCATTGGATTAGGCCGTAGTAGCGAGTTGTCACGGTATAACTTTTGTACTTTTTGCCCCCTTGAGGAACCAGCGACCAGTCAATCAACTTAAACACCCATTTTCCAGATCTCCACCCCCCCACCCACAGCAGACCCACCCCAACCTGGTCCGACAGCAGTCTATCACCCACCCCACTCCGCAGTAACACCACCCCAACTCTAAACAACAACCTCAGAAGTGTGCTTAACGCGCGGGGGCCTAGGTAGCCTGGAGTCATAGTTTCTACCTAAGTCTCAGAACTCTTGTATAGCCCTCCACCCGCTCCCGCCATGCACAGTAACTGTATATAGAGCAACATGTTCTCAACCATAATATTGTCTATTGTATGCGCCGCCTCTGCAATCTGCGCACAAATCACTGCCTGATTAATGTCCCCAGGTCTGGGTGAATCATCGCATAAGCCCAGAAATGAAACTCGTGTGATAGAGTGTAGTAAGAGCGGGAATCAGCTTTGTGCAGTTGTGCAACCAGATCATCTAACATCGCCATGCATTCCTCGCCTCCCAAACCACTTATCTGAATAGTCAGTAGACTTCCGAAGCCGGGACGACTGTCCCCATCATGTCTCCGGGGGGAGTTTCAAGAGTCTTCCCGGAACATCACAGCGCAGGCGCAAGGTGATCGTCTTTGCGGTGAAAGAAAAAATCAGTCCTGGTCGTCCAGTCGACTATCACTACCCTCATCCTCAGGATTTTCTTCATTGTTCGCTTTCTGCTCCCTCGACCAAAGCTTCATCGCTTGCTGTAGTGCTTTGGGATACGTGAACATATGTGAATGACCTCCTCTGTTGACTCGCAGCTTGGCCGGGTATAGCAAGGCGTAGTCCAGGCCCATCTCTCGAAGGCGCTTTTTGTGCGGAATGAATTGTTTACGCTCTTCCTGCACACCTTCGCGGTGAAATCTGGATATAGCGATATGGTGGACCCTTCATACTGCAATTGTTGTTTCGATCTTGCCAATCTAAGCGCAGTATCCCTGTCCCTATAGTTAAGTAGCTTCGCTATTATGGGGCGAGGAGGCGCTCCAGGCTTCGGGCGCAGGGCCAGCGACCTGTGTGCTCTCTCCACCGTGAACATGGCAGAGAACACTCCATCACGCAAAAGCTTCGTGAGCAGTTGTTCCACAAAACGCTCCATAGGGCCCGTTGATGTGCATTCCGGAAGGCCCGTGATTCGTAGGTTGCAACGTCGAGAGCGCGCCTCCAAGTCCTCAGTCTTGTCCTGTAGGGACTGCATCAATCTCTCCATTTTTTTGTGCGCCGTGTCCAGGTCCGTTTGCGCCTCTTCGACTTCAGTCATCCTCCTTTCAGCCATATTGTGTCGCTCGGCATGTTTATCTAGCCGTTCCGCCATCCGGTCCATTCTGTACGACATAGCGTTCATTTTAGTGCCCAGGGCGGAGATGCTGGTCTGTAGGCTTTGCTCCATGGAGAGCAGCATGGCTTTAATGTCTGAGTCTGTGCCCCGAGCCTCCTCAGAGCGCGGCGTAGGGCCTTCTTCTGTTGTTGGACTCTGCTGTAGTAATCGTTTCTGTGAAAAGGGGAGCTTGCTTTGCGTTCTATCGCCTTTGCCCATTTCGCCGCTGGTATCGCACTCTTCTTGCAAGGAAACGTTCGTTTCGTAAGGTAGGCCGCGAAGCAAGCAGCTGCTGACCCTAGCACTTCGGCGTTTGTCGGTGCGTCTCAAGCTGTGTCAGAAAAAGAACCTCGGAGGGGGGCAATGCCTCACCCGTCGAGCCCTCATGCAGCCGCCACGGGATCTCAGGAGCCAAGCGGGTCGTCAGCCCAGGGCAGCGATGGCGTGAGCCACGGATCAGGAGTAGTTTAGGCCGCCACACAGATGTTTCCTTAAGCAACAGCCCGACCCCGAGTGAGTTCTCAACTGGGGGGGGGGCTGGGGCACGGCCCCCTTTCCAAACGTCCCTGCGTTGAACTGTCCAGAGGCACACCGCGCGCCGGGCGCGATTCCGCCCTCCACTCCGAGAGCGCAATGTCTCACAGGTCCGCCTCCCCAGTGGAAAATGGCGCGAAACCTTTCTGACCAGGGGTTCGCCTCCTTACTTGAATTTGCCCCGAATAAATGTCATCCAGGCCGGCGTCTGCTGTGTTCGGTCCCCCAAGCCGTCCCTGGGGCAGCAGTGAGCAGATTTGCACTGGTCCGACGTCCTCATAGGAGTCAGGGCCAACCACCGCCCGCCGGCGAGTTGGGCAGGGAGTAGGAGCAGCGCCGGGGGGGATCTGCGCCAATAATCAGTGGTGTCTGGTGCTCCCACGGCCTGCCGGAGCACACTCAGCAAGTTCCGAGCTCCGGGGCAGGATGTCACTGGATAACCGGCACAGAGCGTTGTCCGCAGCCGCACGCCGTGCGACGTTGCCCAGGCACAGGGCGCACTCGAGTCCGCAGCTTTCCGGCCTACCACCACGGGGCTGCCGCCGGAGCTCTGCAACGTCCGGTCTCCGCACACTCGCCGTCGCCGGGGCGCCCGCTTGACCTCCACGTCCCGGGCAGTGCAGGAAAGCAGGAATCCGCCCTCAAATGCTGCTCTGCATGTATTCAGGAAGGATATTTAATAAGTGCACGGCGGAGCCGCGGGTTCAGGCAGCCATCTCGCTTGCCGGCTAGCTCCGCCCCCCCTTCATCGCACTCCTCTCTTACGACCACTGACTGTTCCTCAAAAGTGCGGGGGTGATCTCCAGTTTCTCTTGGGACATAGAATCTAGTCAGGGCCCCTCAGGTATCACCCCACAGTGGGCCACTTAGGGATTGCTGTCTGGTGTTCCGTGTCTCCAAGCTGATGCATGGTCCAGTATTCAAACGGCCGGGCCCGGCCTGGCCCAGCCCTGGCACATGCCTGCGCCACTTCCGGATTATGATCTGAGTGGGAGGGAGAGGGGTTGTTGCTGGTCCTAGTGATGGAGCAAGGATTTGCACGTAAAGCGACTTGCTCTCATTCATGAACCTCGTCTAACCTTTAATAAGCATTAACCAATCCTGTCCGTCTTAATTTTCACTTTTTTCCAATACACGCGGGTGCCCGAGAGAAGCTCGCATCTATGCTTATTAATTATAATGATGCTTGCACTACTGAATGGCCGCTTCGCAGAAATCCAGTCTGCGCATGCGTCGGTCATACCCACGTGATGTGACGCACTCACAATTTGGAGGGATGTTTTCGCTCATGCGCATTGTTGCTAAATATGGCCGCTCGTCTTTAACCATGCTCTCTGCTAGCTCATGCTGCTTTTGCATATCTGTCTTTCCCGCATTAACCCTTAATGCTATAGATATTACAAAGTAAGGGGTGTAGTGAAGCTTTTCATGGTATACAGTGTATTCACTTTTTCTGTGTTTCTAATTTGTTTTCGCTTACTTTTCATGTACCGCGTATTTGGGGCCTGGGAGTGGGGAGCGACGCCTTCTTTGAAACCTCCCACAACCCTGTCATGTGATGAGGGAGAAGCCGAACCGCGCAGAAGCAAAACCAAGCCAGCTGGCTCCTGAAGCTGAGATGCGCCTGAGAACATCTTCCATGCACTGGGAAGAGAATTCGGCTGTACCAAAAAGTGATACAAATGTATAGTTTTATGTGTGCTCTATTGTTTTACACCTTTCTCATACCCTGGGAACTGGAATGTAAGGGGTGGGTACTGAAAAATAAATATTAATTATGGGAACATAGAATTTAGGAGGTAACAATGACCTAACCACCTCTCTTGACCAATCGAAAGAGGGGACCTTGTCACTTGCAACATTTGTGGGTGGTCTAGGGGTCCCAAAACAGTATAACTAGCCTAGTTTAGCTTAGAGAAATTGTCCGACTTGTCCGAGTAGCTGACCTGTCACTGACCCTACGAACTCTATAGGTGATTGATACAGAGAGCTGCGGAGCACTCTGTCCGTATTTTCCACAAACTCCAAGGGGTGGAAATTAGTCCTAAGTGCTGGCGGAGCACTTTGCTGGGAGATTCGAAAACCCAATCGGGGTTATTGGCGGATTCCATGCAGAGAGGGGGTAATGCAGGCGTTGCATCCGAAGCTGCAGGGGTTGGTCGTGCCCTTTGGTGAGCCCAGTCCTGACCCAAACCTGAGGGGTATCCTGTCCTGACTGTCCTGAGCTGTACCTGCTCGCCTACTGGCATTCTGAATCCTTGAGGGTCCCTGTCCTCGCCTTTTCCAAACTGACCCGTGGCCAGGGTTGGTCCTTATTCCCGTCCTAGGTAATTATACAGTGTGGGTGTCTGTCTAAACTTATTCCTACCTTTCCTCTTCTTAATAAAGCACTCTTGCCTGCGGTATTTTCCTATCACCTTTAAAAGTGACTTTTATGCAATTGTTTATTAGTAATGTTCCATTTTTCCCCTACCTTTAGGATATTATTTAACTGACTGCTTATTTTAGCTTGTTCCATTTTTCCCTTCCCTTTAGTATGGTTGCTGTGAACTTAGTAAGAATAGCATAAGTTTTAGGAATTAATTAAGAATATTAGCGCATCGGGGGCGTGGCTAGCCGAGCAGCGAGATGGCCGCTCTCTGAGTGAGCTCCGCCGGCTACTCCGATTAATCCTTTAATTATCCTGTTCCTGGCGACTGCAGACACACATTCCTCCCGGGTTCTGCTTATTACACCCAGGTGATCCTCCGGCCCGAGTTTGGAGCGCGGAGACGGCTCTCATTGGTAGCGGGGCCGGACTGCATTTTCGCCAGCCGGCGGGCTGGTCCTGACCCTCACCGGAAGTGCCTCTTGCTGGGAGCCGCGAGACACTGTGGGCCGCGGCTGCGGAGGCCCCTGCAGATTGAGCGGACCTTGCGGAGGGCAGACGCTTGCTGCGACACTGCCGTAGGCGTCTCACTGTTGAACCCCCGCTGCAGCCGACAACGACCTGATCTGGCGAGAGGCTGCGGGGAGCCAGCGGAGACCGGCGGGACATAGTGAGAACAGCCGCGCCGTGGAGAAGTGCTCCTGCGGCCGCCGGAGGCGGCGCTAACCTGTGTGGAGCCCGGTGGGGGACGGAGAGGCCGCGCCTGCACCATTTACATCACTGCGGTGGCCGGAGAGAAGGTGAGGAGGTGCTACGGAGGGACGGGGCTCCCTTGATGATCCTACCGTTCCGCAGTTGCGCCTGGACCTCCCGCTGATCTTGAACTCGGCGGGGCACACCGCCGCACGCACGGAGAGGCGCCTTGCAGTCCTGATCCCCTGGAGCCCCTGAGGTGCGCTTTTTCAGCGGAGCAAGTGGATCCCCCAGTGCACTGCGGGAGCCCGCCATTTTAGGCCCTGAGGAGGCCCTAGCCGCGCGCCGCAGTTTGATGACCTCACTGGACACCTACAGCGGTCCTTAACGCGGCTGGCCCGACATACCGCTTTTGCATAGTCACGCCTGGCGCGCACTGGCACCGCCTGGACAGTCACGAGCAACCGGGGCACTAGCTGGCAGAGACGCAGGACGGTGCTGCCCCATTAAGTGGCCGGTGGATTTCTCTGGACTGCGGAGATGGGGAAAAATGACGCCAAACCATCTAAACTGAGCTTTGACAACAGAAAACCACCGAAGAACACGGCGATGGAGTCGGATATTGGCGCATCGTCATCGCAAGGTACTGCCCAGGACATAGATTTTGGGGCCCTCATCATGGAGGTGAGAACCAGCTTGAAGAGCATAGATGCCAAGCTTGATAACATGGCGGCGCAACTCGAAACCGTGAAGACGAAGGTGGACACTCACGAGAAGAGACTGGACTGTCTCGAAAATAGGCAAACTGAATGTTGCGAATTCCAGCAACAGGCCAAGCGACACATCACGACGCTGGAGCGGGAGATCGACAATTTGCGCGCCAAGTCGGACGATTTGGAAGCACGCTCCAGAAGATCCAACATCCGCATTACAGGCATTCCAGAGACTACAAACACAGGAAAGATGGAATCGTTTGTATCGAGCCTCCTGCATGAGCTGTTCGATCCGGATCTGTCCCCGGTTTTCACGGTGGAGAGAGCACACAGGTCTCTTGGGAAAAAGCCTCCGGTGGGCGCCCCACCGCGTCCAATCCTGGCTAAACTGCTCAACTACCAAGATAGGGACGTCATTCTACGCTTGGCGAGAGAGAAGGGTAAGATCACACATCAGGGCAATCACATCTCCTTCTACCCGGATTTCACCCCCCTGGTGCAAGCGGCCCGTAAGGAATTCTTACCAGCAAAGAAAATTCTACTGCAAGCTGGCGTGCCCTACTCTCTCCTGTACCCGGCAAAGCTGAAGGTTCACCACGAAAACACCTCTCACTACTTCACTGACGCCAAGTCTGCCCTCAAGTTCGCCAAACACATTTGTGCTGGAGCCAGGAGAAAATCGCCAAGACTTGAGGAAGCTTCGGAACAACTCAGTGACAATGACTGAGAACTCTACAACGCTCACCCTGCACGGCTGCACATTCACTCTTTGCATTGAGGTTGGGGGCCTGATCGGCCTCTCGCACTGGTCTGCTCCTCCCGAACTGACTCATTGGGGGTAAGTCATTGAGACGCTTTTGTGCGCCAAATTTTGCTGCTGTCTCCGCGCCTCCTCTGGGACATTGGTTGTCTGCGGACCTTTAGGACTACGGGATGGGGGGCACTGCCAGAACCCAGGAACCCTAAAGTTTGACTGTAGCCACCCCGCGTATACGGGGGTGTTTGCCGAGCGCACCACGCCTCATGGGGTGCCTCCCTTTGTTGTTGATGTTGGGGTATTTCCACGCACTGCGTGCATGTTTCTGGGATATGTCACGACCTAATTGGGGGGTTGCTGAGGGAGGAGGGTGGGTGGGGGGTTTCCAAAAGTTGCAAGTTTTGGTTCATATCTGGTGCAATGTACTACTACACATGTCTATACATTTGCGCGCTGTGTCTGCAACTATGGTGTCTGGGTGCCCGAATGGCCTCCGGGGGCGGGGATATGTGGTGGGGGCTAGCTGCTGTCAAGTGCTTTAATGGGAGGTATCAAACTCTGGACTTGGAACATTAGAGGCCTTGGGGACTTCAAGAAGGCCCGTTTGCTGCATGGCATGTTGTCCAGACACAATGTAGACATTTGCTTCCTACAAGAAACCCATCTGAATGTCACCCCCTCAGCTCGATTGAAAAATTCCAGATGGGCGCACGTTTATTCTTCCATCTACTCAAATTATGCGAGGGGCGTTGCCATACTCATTCGTAGAGGGTTGGATTGGCGGGAGTACTCCCAGGTGCGGGATGTGGAGGGAAGGTATGTCCTGCTCCATGGGTCTTTACAGGGGCGACCCATTGTCCCAGCTGCAATCTATGGCCCCAATGTGGACGATCCTGATTTTTTCAGAAATGTTTGGGCGAAAATTGTGTTGCTGAATTGCCAGACGGTAGTGTTAGGGGGGGACTTTAACATTGTGCTAAATGACGACATGGATCGTAGAGGTGTGAGCAGACCGCAGCACACCAGAGCACGTCAGGCGATCTCTGATATCATGAATGAGGGACTGCTTTCAGATGTGTGGCGAGCTAGAAATCCGGGAGCAAAAGTGGGAACCTGTTACACCTACCATAAGTCTGCATGGTCGAGGCTAGACTTCTGGTTGGTGTCTCCTGAAGTTGCGACATGGGTGTCGAATGTTGATATCATGGCTAGATCACTGTCAGACCATGCATGTTGGAATTGCACCCCCCCGACACTATACATAGGGCGTTCCAATGGCGCCTTCCCCCACACGTGCTTACAGACCCTGTGTTCGTAGAGGAGATAAGAGAGGACATCACTAACTACTTTGTTGAGAATGCTGGGTCTGCCACGTCTGAGGCTATTGTGTGGGATGCCTTTAAAGTGGTAATCAGAGGTCAATGCATAGCGCGCAAAGCAGGGGTCCTACGCACCATAAGGGACGCGTTGGCTAAACTTGAGGGGGAACTGAAAGACCTTGATGTTGCTTTTAGCTCTGACCCGTCGTTGGAGATTGCTGGCGCTCTAAAAACCAAATTGCTGGCCTTTAATGAGGAAGCGGAGCAGGAGGTGCGGTTTCTGGGGAAACAAGCAGAGGCGCGCAGGTATGGGGAGGGAGATAGGCCGAGCAGGACCCTTGCCAGGCTGATTGCTCCTCGCACACAATCGAACTATATCCACACTATTTATGATAACACTGGACACCTAGTGGTAGGCCAAGAAGCAGTGTTAGGCGCCTTCGCAGACTTCTATGCTACCCTGTACACCTCAAGACAACCCACGGCACCGGCATCACTGATAGACTTTCTTGACTCCATAGCATTCGTATGGTTCAACAACAACCACAGACAATACATGGACCTCACCGTCACAATACAAGATATTGCCCAGGTGATTAGAAGCATGCCGGCCAATAAAGCTCCTGGCCCAGATGGCCTGACCACCTCCTTCTACAAAACCTACGTAGCTGAACTTGCGCCGAGGCTACACTCTGTATTTGTCGAGGCTCTCGAATCAAATTCCCTTCCAGACTCCATGCGTGAGGCTCTAATTATCACGCTCCTCAAGCCGGATAAAGATGAACAGCAGCTAGACTCCTATAGGCCCCTGTCCCTTATAAACGTGGATGCTAAGATATATGCGAAAGTCATTGCAGATAGATTACAACCGATGTTACCTATGATAGCGCTCCCAGATCAATCGGGTTTCATCCCAGGCCGCGCGACATCACATAATCTCAGAACGATCTTTTCGGTCCTTCATTATTTACACCCATCAGTACAGGCGGCGGTGGTGTTTCTGGACGCCACCAAAGCCTTCGACTCCTTAGAGTGGCCCTACCTCTTCAGTGTACTGAGGCGGATGGGCTTTAGCCAGAACTTCATGACCCTGATCAAGCTCCTCTACACGGAACCCAGAGCCCGGGTGAGCGTTAATGGTCTCGTCTCCAAGCCATTCAGTGTCTCAAGGGGCACTAGGCAGGGTTGCCCTCTGTCCCCGCTCCTCTTTGCGATAGCGATGGAGCCGCTGGCGGCTCGAATTAGGCAACACCACACCGCTAGGGGCATCGGATTCAGTGCTAGGAGCTTACTGATCTCGCTATACGCGGACGATGTCACCTTGTACGTCCTGAATCCTAAAGATAACCTGAGCCCGCTACTCCGGGAATTTGTACGATTTGAGGGCTTGGCGGGGATATCCATTAACTGGTCGAAGTCAGTGGCCTTCCCCCTGACGGAGAACACTGATCGCCCTGCCCCTGACTACCCCCTCAGATGGGAGACGGAAGCTGTCAAGTATTTGGGCATCTGGATCAGCCGAGATGTGCAGGAGTTGTGGTCGCTGAATTTCGGTAGGGCGGTGGACTGGTTGGAAGGGAAGGTCGAGGTCTGGAACAAACTACCGCTGTCCCTGGTCGCGAGAATTGCACTGGCTAAAATGGTGGTCCTCCCCAAATTCTTGTACTTGTTCGTCAACGTACCACTGCCTATGACAGCGCACTTCCACGCCCGTGTCCGCTCACTGCTGCTGAAACTGGTGTGGGCTGGCGGTCAAGCCAGAATCTCCTGGGACCTGCTCACGCTTCCGCTCCGACAGGGGGGCCTGGGTGCCCCGGACTTGAAGCTCTATTCACTCTGTGCGCAAGCTCAGTTCCTGCATTTCTGGGCCTACCCCACCCCCTACCAGCCGCATGCGGCGGTGGAACTAGCAGTGGTCGCCCCCTTGCCATTACGAGTAGCACTATATGGAAAAGTTACATGCCCGTCGCGTGAGGTAGACACAGTTGAAATGGTCCGCTGGTCCTGGCGCGAACTTCAGAAACGAGCCGGGCTCTCCCTGCTGTATGCGCCAGCTGTCCCCCTGAGAGGCAACCCGATGCTGCCTTGTTTGACAGCAAGAGGTGACGTCCTCACTATCCGTGGAAATCGGCTTCTCACCTTCGCTGACCTATATCCAGATGGCATTTTTTTCGAGATGCCTGCGGATGGGGACGACCAGCCTAACACGTTTGCTGACAAATTACTATATCATTCCCTTAGGGAATCTTGCAAGAAGATAGGGCCGTGCTTCCCAGAGGAACCTTGCACACTAGCCGCCCTCCAAAACTTGCTTTCACGACCTTCCCCCAAAAAGCTGGTGTCCAGATTATATAACTGTATGCAGGAGCAGGCCCCGGTGACAGTGGCCACGGCCAAAACCGCTTGGGCTGCGGACATGGGGGACCAGTTGCCGGACGGCGCATGGGAGTATTGCTGTACGCAACTCACAGCCCTATCCCCAAATTATCGACTGCGGCTTATCCACTTCAAATTCCTACACAGATATTACCGCACTCCGACACTACTACACCGAATGGGTATCCGTGAGGATGCCTCTTGCTGGAAGTGTGGGGGTGATGAAGCGTCCTTTATTCATGTGGCTTGGAGCTGCCCCAAGTTGAGTGCATACTGGTCAGAGGTCTTCACTGCCATTAATCAAATCACACAAAGGAATGACTCACCGTCCCCACTGCTGGGTCGGCTGGGGTATGCTAAGGACACTGAGCCCTGCGACAGGAAACTGCATGCATTACTCCTTTTATACGCCAAACGACAGATCGCACTGCACTGGGGCAGACCGGCCCTCCCCACTCTTGAGAGCTGGATTAGAGATGTGACTTATGGCCACACACAACTGACACACTACTGGGAGACCATGCCCACCGCTTCCAAACCCACTGACATATGGGGCCCGTTTATTCAGTGGACTAAAGAACGCACGAGCTCAGACACCCCAGGTACCTCACGTGCTACGAGTGTTTCAGACGACATGGGCTGAAGGTGCGCACTGCGTAGGTTAATGATTGTGGTCCCGCATACCCGCGCTGACACAGACAGGCCCTGCCCGGACGCACGCTATGCGTTTGCTGCCCCCACTGACCCTGATTGTGTCCCTGGCCCCCCCCATCCCACTGGCCCTCCTGTGGCCTATTCATTACCCCTCCCCCCTTGCCCCCCCCCACATGCCCTCTGCCTATACGTGTACAGGCAAGATGCCTTTACATGCCCGCCCTGAATATGGCTGGCCCTCTATCTGAACGACTTGTGGCAGACCCGCGAGACCCTTTTTGTGGCCTGAAGTGTTGTATGGATGCTGTTTCCGCGTACTTGCACCTATGTTTGACGTTTTTGGTTTAGCTTGTTGGGGGGTCCTGTTGGGAGAAAAATGGTGCTGGCAGACACATCCTTTTCATAGGCCGCTGTAGCGGGTGGTTGACCGCTGCTTACTTAGGGGCGGCTTCCTTGATTTTTGCTATCTTTCAATTGTCAGCAGCACTGTGTGAAAAGTAAGACCGTTTACACGCTGAAGTTGCACTGCACACTCTAAAGATTTTATTGTGTTTCATGTTTACCTCTGAATGATTAACCTGGCCGGTTGACGGCCTCTGATCTATTTCTCTGCAATCTTTACATGACCTACCTGATAGCGGCCTGCCTCCGGGTTGTTGGCGTGACGCAGTGTACATCTTCTTTTTCATTTGTTTATAATAAATGTCTTACAACAAAAAAAAAAAAAAGAATATTAGCGCATCCATTAGGTCCTTCGCATGTCCCCTGCCTTAGTTTAAATTCTTACTGATATAGCATGTTCCCTAATGCTCATACCCTGTAAATGTTCCCTAGTACTCTATGGTGCTTGCCTTAATCCATAGCTACATTTTGGTTTTGATCTTGATCATTGATGTTCTAATTTGTATTTGCCTCTTACTCCTGGCATCTTCATTCTAAACTAACTTCATATAAACTTTTAAAACTCCATCAGGTGTCTGTGGTCATTACATATCACCAAGTATTATTAAATGTACGGAATGTATAAGGTATTCTATTCTTCTTAGGAATCTTGCTGCCTGTCCACTGCTAGCTCCTGAATCCATCAGGAGTAATGTGCCTGTGGTAAGTCAGGTACATGAATAGTAAGTGGTGAGAGAGAGTCACCCCCTGAATTACTCATAGTAGCGTGTAAGAAAAATCACCCGGTTCACGCAAACACAGTCATCGTATGCACGCCAGGGCCCAGTGCGTGGAAAATTGGTAAACTAAGTGACCCGGGTGAACTGCGCGCTCTATCAGTAATTTTCTGGTAGCAGAGGATGGTTAGGACTAGTTAAGATAGGTAGATAAGATAGTAAATAAATAAACCGTGAAAATAAAAATGTGCTGCTAAAAGTTTCAATATTGATTGTATTGCTTGAAATATTGCGCAAATGTTTTAAAAAGATTTTTTTAAATGATTTTGTATTGCTGCTATAAGTATTATATGTAATATTAACAAAATTGTCCGTAAAGTGTTTTATGTTGTCTGAAATCCCCGGGGAATTGTATAGCGGGTGGTGAGTAGAATCCATCTCGCGCAGAGGTCGCTTGTTGTGAGTTATTAGTGCATGGTTAGGGAAAACTGGAAGCGCTAATTAGGATTCTCTTTTTGTATTTGAATAATTGATAGCTACGAGTCCTTTGTATAAAACTTCCATTGTGATATCACCTAGTAAGGGTCACATACGGAAGGAGTAATAGGGTCTCCGAAGCTTGAATGATAAGCAAGGTAGTCCGCTGGTGAAAGCCTGACTTAGTATATATCCCGGAAAGAAGTGGATAAGTCAGGAGAGTAGCAGGTTCTATATTGCTCGTGTGAGAGGTTAGGCAGAGAAGTCTACCCGAAGTGAATGAAAAGTAGACAGAAGTGGTTTACTTGTAGCGAAAGAAGAACTTTCTCTCTTTTTAGAACACTCAGACACAGCGGCGAACGTTACGTGTTGTTGACTAAGTTTAGCACTTGCACTTTAAGAAAAATTCAAAGTTTCCGTTACCTTGTGAAGGAGGGAGTCAGTCGGAAGGCTGCTCTGACGTCACTCCGTGCCGCGCTGGTATTGCTCTAGACAGCGGGCGTGTAGGGAAGCTGAAATTGTAAAGGAGGGGTGAGTGCCGGAGCGTGAGACCGTGTCTCGCGAAAGGCCGCGCACCCGTTGGACAAGGGCTTTTGTAATCACTGTGTTGATTGGTTGTCGCGAAATAAAAGTCGCGCTAGCATTGGAAGCACAAAGGTAAACAAAATTAATCAAGCCGAGTTAGAAGCGAGTCTGGAAAGGTGTATGTGGTATCCTGAATTCTTGCCTAATCCTCAGAATCTAGGGTTTTATAAGGAGCAGATGCTAAGAGGTAGACCTTACAATATGTACGGAGGAAAGAGAAAATTGTCATTTGCCGAAAAGATTAAAAACTATTTCAAGAAAGACAAGCCCATACGAACCAGGGAGGGTGTGATCATTCCACCTCCAAATACTCCCGCCTCCTTCATGATGTTCGATAAGGGGTACCATACCTGTGTATGGTTGGAAAATTGGGTGAGGTATACAGAAGACGATGGAGTCTTAGCATTTCCCCTTAATGGTACCTTTAATGGTAGGATCCTGTTTAACTTAAGAACCCGAATGAATGAATTGCATCCCGACCCAGATTGACCCAATATGAAGCATTAGAAGAGTGGGAAATTGAAGCTCTAGAACGAGACAGACCCCGAATGGATAAGGGAGTGAGCAAGTGGTATCCAAAGGTCCAAAAAGAAACTAAAGAGAAAAAGATGCAACAGTGGAGACAGAATATGATGGTTGAGGGACTGTTTCCCATGTTTGGGGTACACGAAGAGGGGAAAGGGAAGTGTACGGAGAAAAGCCGACACCTCATGGCTATGGGAGACTCCGAAGATGAGCACCTGGAGGATTTATTGATGAAAAACCCACCTCCCTATGTTGCGGAATCAGAATCTTTGAGTTCACAAAACCCGTTTTCTAAATATCCTAGATGTAGGAGGGCCAGTGAGACAGATGTAACGGGTACGGAAAGTAAAGTCAGTGATAGTGATGGGTTTTGCAGACCTAGCACCGCAGTCTCAAATTACCGACCTTTTGGGGAAGACCGACCAAGTTTGGTCCTTCCGACTGCCCCAAATATCTACCCTACGTTGGTACCCCAAGTGATGCATGACAATTCTTCAGAAAGGGTTTTGCGTGAGCGAGAAAAGGAAGCCCTGAACAAACAGCGAATTGATTTAATTCAGACCATAGCCCAGATAAATCCCAGTCCGGATTCATTGACTATCCCAGTAACTATTGGTCCTGCTATACCTCTTTATGGGGATAGACTGACTAGCCCAAGAACTCCTATTATAACTCCAATTGTACCAACCCCTATTATTCCTCCCCCAAGAAAAGAGCCGCTCATAGTCGATGATCAAGAAAGTGAATGCGAGTCTGTGATCTCCTTAATGGATCTGCCTATTAGGGAACCTGGAACCAGTGTACCAAGGGCAAGAAATCAGGCTAGGACAAAAGAGGTCCTGATTGAAACCACTTCAGGGGTCAGGAGTGCCACTGTAGTTTCTCCCGAAGAATTGGATAGATGGACCAAAGAGTTAGAAAAGGACACACCCCAACCGAAACCCTTAGAAATCTATAAACTAAGGATAGAAATAGAAGAATTAATGGCCGGTAATGTAGGATTGGACAGGTTAAACTCCTTTAGCGAAGACGAGTTACTGTTTATCAGCAAAAACCTTACCCGGAACACTAGATTGCTCCATGAGAGATTAATGGACACTGCCGCTGACATGGGAATTGATGTTAGTCGCTCCAAAGTCCTTCAGAAATCTTACAGAGCAGACTTTTCTGACAAGGACTTAGAAAACATGAACGTGTCAGGAAAACAAACCCAAATAAAGGAATTACTGAAAATCCTACAGAAATGGGGAGATGTAGAGAAATGGAAAACCCGGTGGGCAAAGAAAAAGGAAGATAGTAGGACTAAAACCCAGACTTCAGAATACGTACTAAAAGAAGTAGGGCCAGCAGAAAAATTATGTCCCATGAGAGAAGTACCTGGGGGAAAATATGTCCATGTCCCTTGGTCCAGACAAGATATTGTGTCATTTACGAATAACTTCCCAAAACTGCGAGAGAAACCAGTCGACTGGTACAGACAGGTCGAACGCTTCATAAAGGTTCAGAAATGTCTCCTGAAAGACCTGGATGGGTTTTTCGACATTGTGGTGCCTGTAGATTTGTGGACCGAATACAAAATTGAAATTAATTGGCCCAATGATGAATATTAGAGAGACTCCAAAACCGGAGCTCCCTCACCCGAGGTAATGAGAAAGTATGATCAAGTCATACAATACCTGAAGAAAAAGGTGCCCGCAAAGGAAACTGATTGGACCCGGATAGATAGAACTACCCAAGAGCGTGATGAAACCGTCCACTCCTTTTATGAAAGGTTACTGCAGGTATTCAAAACTTACAGTGGAATCGATAATGTGGACATGAAGGATATGACCCATTTCAGTTATCGATTCGTGTTAGGATTAAGGCCTGAAATATCCCAGTGGATTCGAGATAATAAAATCAGTTGGCAAGGTAAGCCCATAGATGATGCCCTCAAGTATGCCAAGTACTGCGAGGATGAGATAGAAAACAAGAAGAAAGCCCTTAAAGAGAAGGTCATGTGGGCACAAGTAAAATTGGCGGAACAACAAGAAAAACAGTTAAGTAAATTGAATAATAATAATGCACAAAATCCCACGGCTGGGAGAGGAGGGAAACCCCGGGTAAAAATGAGTCGGGAAGAGGCTATGAAGAAATTCCCCTGTCACGGGTGCGGTCAGATAGGGCATTGGAGAGACGAGTGTCCACATTTGCTGGCTGGTAATGCCCCCGTAAATGGTTTAAATCCACAGGTGCAGAAAGAGGGGACACGGAAGAACCAACCACAGGTAAAGCAGCCTCCGTTGCCTCGCGCTCCTAGACAAAATTATAAAAATCAGGCTCAGCAGAATGAAAGGGCCGAGGTGTGGGAAGGAGAGAATGAAAGGAATGCAGCGGCTTCACAGTATTTGTTAAACGATTCGTTCCTTTGTGATGATCAATACTGACGGGGCCTGAGGGGGGAGGACAAGGAGTGCGTACTTGGCGCCTCCTTACCAGTAGACCAGACCGGTCCATACATCGAAGGAAAGGTTGAGGGAAAAGACGTCACCTTTCTATTGGACACTGGTGCTACCCGTTCCACTGTGAGAACTGTGGATGTTCCTAACCTACCCCTCTCGGGAGAAGCCATCCAAGTAGTGGGTGTTTCAAATCAAATAATCAGTACTCCAGTAACTGAACCCATGGAGATTTCCATTGGAAATTTCAAGGAGATGCACAGATTTGTGGTCTGTGACTCCAGTCCTGTGAACCTGCTAGGACGAGATTTGTTGTGCAAAATGAACTGTACCATCTTTTGCACACCAAATGGCGTCGAAATTCAGACCCCAGATGAAGATAGCCTGTACAAATTGATGTTACTAAAACCAGACACAGAAATTAAACTCCTGTCCTTTAAAGACTTACCTGAAGAACTACAGCTAAAAGTGGTACCTGAAGTGTGGGATTTCACTGGGAAAGATGTAGGCTTAATGGCAAATGTAGACCCAGTTAAAATAGCAATAAAATCAAATGCTGTTTACCCCAGAACAAGACAGTACAAAATGAGTGCAGAAGTAAAAGCGGGAGTCGCAATTGAAATAAACAGGTTGCTTGAAGCAAACATCATACAGGAAGTAATGAGCAGTCCCTGTAATTCGCCCATAATTGGAATTAAAAAGCCTAGCGGAAAGTACCGGGTAGTGCAGGACCTGCGCAAGGTAAACCAAATTGTTGTACCTTGCTGTCCCATTGTGCCCAACCCCGCAGTGATACTGTATCAGATTCCTTGGAATGCGGAATGGTTCACTGTCATTGACTTGTGTCATGCCTTCTTTTCCATCCCATTGCATCCTGAAAGCAAATTCCTTTTTAGTTTTGAATTTGACAGCCATGTCTATGTCTGGAATCGTGTCCCCCAGGGGTACACTGAAAGTCCATCGATTTTCAACCAGATCCTAAAGAAATGTCTTGAATCTTTAGTACTGCCAAAGGAGTCTGTTTTGGTACAGTACATAGATGATCTTCTGGTGGCGTCCAAAAGTCAAACTGACTGTGTCATTGATACCATTGCCTTATTGAATCACCTAGGCAAGGGAGGACATAAAGTGTCGCCAGACAAATTACAGTTCTGTACAAACTCAGTGAAATATCTGGGGCACCAGATAGAGAAAGGGATCAGGAAAGTTACTCTAGAAAGGATCAAAATAATTCGAGCAATGGAACTACCCAGAACCCAGAAAGAAGTAAGAATGTTCCTAAGAGTTGTAGGGTACTGCAGGCAATGGATTGTAGGATTCGCAGCTCTAGCCAAACCCTTGATAAAAATGACCAAGAAGGGAGTGGAAGATCCAGTTAGTTGGGATGATGAAAGCATGAACGCTTGGGTAAAATTGCGAAATTGCCTGTGCTCAGCCCCTGCCTTAGGAATGCCTGATTATTCCAAGAACTTCGAACTGTTCTGTGATACAAGAGACAATTGTGCACTCTCAGTCCTAACACAGGAACATGGACTGACTAGGCGTCCAGTGGCCTACTTTTCGGCCACTCTGGATCCAGTGGCTGCTGGATTACCCGGATGCCTGAAAGCAGTAGCTGCTACTTGTGCAAGTCTAGAACAGAGTGAAAACATTGTTATGGGACATCCTGTCACTGTATATGTTCCACATTCTGTTGTGATCTTACTGACCCGAACCAAGACCCAGTATCTCACCCCTAGTCGGCTGACTAAGTATGAGAGAATTCTAATAGGTGCTGAGAATGTAATCATCTCCAGGTGTAATATATTGAATCCCGCAACACTGTTGCCCATTCCCATAGATATTAAAGAAGATGAAGTTGAGCATAATTGCATGGACCCAACTGAATTTAGCACCAAGCCACGTCCTGATATCAAAGAAATAGCGTTACTTGATGAGGATCTAATGATGTTTGTAGATGGCTCATGTTTAAGACATGAGGATGGAGGTCTGAGTGCTGCCTATGCTGTAGTCACATTGGAGACCATCTTGGAAGCATCTTACCTGTGCGATGTAAAATCTGCACAAGTAGCAGAATTAATCGCATTGACAAGAGCTTGTAAACTGGGGAAAAGCAAAAGGGTAACTGTTTATACTGACAGCCAGTACTGTTATGGGGTTGTTCATGACTTCGGCCAACTATGGTTACAAAGAGAATTCATGACTTCCTCAGGTACCCCTATCAGAAATGGAAAGGTGGTACAGAACTTACTGGAAGCGATCCAATTACCCCAAGAATTGGCTGTGGTTAAGTGTGCGGCTCACAGATCTGGAAATGATGATGTGACAGCCGGAAACCGATACGCTGACCAAATTGCCCAATATTGCTCCCGATACAAAATGTCCCTCAAAATCAAATTATGGGGAGGTGGAAGCAGCTGCCAACTTATGATGTTTGAAGGTGTGTCTACCTGGGAGGAATTGAGAGACATGCAACAGGCAACAGAACAAGAAGAAAAAGACAGGTGGGAAAGGGATGAATGTACACCGAGAGATGAGGATGGTGTCATGGTTTACAAAACTGGTGTGCCTGTATTACCAGACAGTCTAGTAGCCCCAATGGCTAGGATTATACATGAAGACACACATATTGGGAGAGATGCCATGTGCCGCATGTTTAACAAGGTATTCCGTAACACAAAATTCAGGAACACAGCAGAAAAACTTTGCCAGAGGTGCTTAGTGTGTCAGCAATTTAACGCAGGAAAAAGGACAGTAGTGGAACAAAGTACGATTGGGAGGGCAGAAGGTCCCTTTGTCAGGATGCAGGCGGACTTTATCCAGTTGCCCATGTGCAAAGGATACAGATACGTCCTGGTCATAGTTTGCCTGTTTTCTAGATGGGTGGAGGCCTACCCAGCAAAGAAAAATGATGCTATAACTGTAGCCAAATTACTACTTAGAGAGTTGATACCTAGATTTGGAATTCCAGAGACTATTGAAACAGACCAAGGTGGGCATTTTTCTAACGAAATCCTCAAGGAACTCTGTAAAGCATTTAAAATGGAGCAAAGGTTGCACTGTGCGTATCATCCAGAGGCTTCTGGAATAGTTGAACAAGTGAATGGCACCATCAAGTCCAGACTGGCGAAAGCGTGTGATTCCACCAAAATAAACTGGATAGAAGCTTTGCCCCTTGTGCTGATGAATTTGAGAAGTGTTCCGAACCGAAAAACAGGCCTAAGTCCCCATGAAGTGCTAATGGGAAGAGTAATGCGACAGGCATGGGTACCTGGACACAAACTGCTAAGTATTTCTGATGATTTAGTGCTAGAATACTGCAGGCAGCTGGGTGACCCGATTGGAGAGACTGCTGTCAAATGGCCTACATCTCCAGCACATAATCTGAAACCAGGTGATTGGGTGGTGTTAAAGAAACACACCCGGAAGAGTTGCCTTAAACCAAAGTGGGGAAAGCCGAGGCAAGTGATCCTTGTAACCACAACTGCTGTGAAGTGTGCGGGCGTACCGAAGTGGATCCATGCCAGCCATACGAAGCCAGTGACAGGAGAAAACGCGACTGAAGCTGAAGGTAGCGCAGCTGAGGAGACTCCAGAAGAGAGTCCAGATCCCGCTGACATCGAACTACCGAGCTCAAGTCAAGACGTTGAGTGGTTCTCTGCCGACGACCAAGTTCTTGATCCAATAAGAACCCGAAAATATTCTTACCTAGATAGTGAGTGGGATAGTGAAGGTGAGACAGAATTAGAGGAAGAAGGTCAGGTCATCGAAACTCACAACAAACCTGATCAGGAAATAGGCCAAGTAGGGACAGACCAAGTTATCGACACTCCTCCTGAAACTTCAGAAACTGGAAAGGGACAGATAGTGGTAAAAGCTGAAGTTCATGCGGAAGAAAATCAAGAGATCGGAGTGCATGAACAGGAACAGATAGAAATAGACGAACGTGTTCAGGGAGCAGAGTCCAGATCACCTGAAAATAAAGATCAAATACAAAGTAGACCTGAACAAGGCCAGCTTAGAAACCAGGCAGAAGAAACTTATGAAAGACCTGGAACAAGTCAGACAGGAAGGGAAATAGACGCTGCCGAAACCAGAGTGCCACAACGAAGCGAAAACAAGAGAATTCACGAGGAAGGTCAAGTTTCCTCGACCACTAAAAGTCACAAGAAAAAGAGTGAACCCCGATACATAAAAAGACTGAGACTAAGAATCAAGACAGTTGAGGAAAAACTAGCAGATCGAAAAAGGGCTGCCAGTGAAAGGAAAGAAGCCCGAGTCCAGTCTAACCGACGAAGCTCACGAGTAAAGAAACAAAACAAATTGTATCGGAGCCCTGAATGGACTTACTTGGTGTTGGAAGAAATTGACGAACCCAACAACAGTGGCAAAAGTGACGAAGAGTCAATTACTGATCGGAGCTCTGACGAAGACCCTCCGTGAGGCAAGCCTGAGTAAGCCTCTGGTATAAAGAAACAAAGAGGGGTTGAAAAACTCACCTGTAAGCCACAATGTCTGATTCAAGTGTAAATGGAAGATCCAAATTTAGCTGTTGTAAAACCTGCTGTAAAGTATGTTTTTGTAGTATAGCCGTACTGATAATATGGATAGGACTAACAGTTTTTATACCCTTTATGATAAAAAAAGACCCTAACTTGTACCCCACTAACCCAGAGACTCTAGACACAGAAACTCTACCGACTGAAGAAACACCACAAAGTGTAGAAAGACGTGACAACTCTGCTGTACTAAAACAAAAACGGACGGACTTAGATGCATCAGATGAGGGTGGACTACATTTTCACAAAATGAAAAACAGAACTCAGTTAAATGTCTTCGCTAATCTTTTAGTGCACTATGTAGAAGCTATGGAAATAGAAGATTGTTACGTATGCATGAAGCTACCTACTTCTGTAGCTGAGAGCGTGACATATCACCATTTACCCCTGACCTACGGAATTTCCTGTAGTATATTAGCTAGCTTATTCTATAGAAGCATTTTACAGTACTACTACTCAAACACTGACGTAATCTTTTCAGAACTTCCTGTTCGAGGAAACCTGAACATTGTACATATTAGAAGCGAGGTAACCCGTTATATGGGAGAATATTTCCTGACCATAGGTGACATAGACTTAAATGAAGCTAGAGAAAATAATCTGACCTGTTCCTTACACGAGCAGGAAAAGATGTTTCTGAAGATGGCAGAAAGAAGGAGGGAGAAATTTCAGAAAAAGGCCAATGATGAAAAAGATAGAATCCCTAGATGGGCAGAGAATATGGAAAGCACCTCAGAAGGCGAAGCTAGTCCTGCATTGTTGCTGGATTTTGAACGGAAAGGGAAACTCTGTCTTCATAGAGAAAAGACTAGTTATTATAACAATGTATTCATCGGTTCCAGCGAGTGTGAACATAATTACAAGGTAATTGGAGGTTGGGGTTTCAAAAATGGGTCAGAACCTGTGTTTCCCGGAATTTATTATATATGTGGAAACAAGGCTTATTTCAAATTGCCCGATCACTGGTATGGAAGCTGCTATTTTGGCATTGTTTTCCCGAGAATATACCATGTGAACAATGCTGCTGGAAGCAATGAAGATACTAATGGCTTAGTGCGTAGTAAACGTGAAAGTGTAGGAGAAATTATAGGTGATATATTTAGTGCACTGATACCTGGAATGGGGGTAGTTCTGAATACTCACCGTATCTGCAAATTGTCTACAGTAGTAGATCGGTTATCAACTGACACTGCTGCTGGATTCCTGCTGGTCAATACTGAAATGGTTGCGATCAGATCAATGGTTTTACAGAATCGCCTTGCTCTTGACACCTTATTGGCAAAAGAGGGCGGAGTCTGCAGGATGCTGAAGGCGCAACATTGTTGCACTTACATACCTGACAAAAGTGTTGAAATTAAGAAATATGTAAGGAACATAACTAATTTGGAAAAAGAACTCAAACCATTGGAGGTTGATAGTGTCTGGACGAGACTGACTGATGGTCTCTCCTCTGTAGGTAGTTGGTTCTCTAACTTGGGTAAAAATCTTCTATGGAAAATACTGATGCCAATAGCTGGAATAGGTGTGGTTGTACTGATTATATTTATCTGCTGTAAATGTCAAAAATGCAAAAAGAAGTACACTGTGAATAAAAGAGGAGTGAAGAGAAATGTTGATGAGCTAGAATTAGAAGAATTGAAAAACGAAATTTACAAGAGAGCTAAAAACTCTCACCCTAATAAGGATGCGGGGAGAAAGCTCAACAACAAGTTTGTGGAGATTGAAATGAATGATATGCAAGAATAAAAGTTGGCATCTGTTTCCATTTATAGTGATGATAGTAAATATCATCAAAGAGGGGATTGATGGAGCAAGGATTCGCACGTAAAGCGACTTGCTCTCATTCATGAACCTCGTCTAACCTTTAATAAGCATTAACCAATCCTGTCCGTCTTAATTTTCACTTTTTTCCAATACACGCGGGTGCCCGAGAGAAGCTCGCATCTATGTTTATTAATTATAATGATGCTTGCACTACTGAATGGCCGCTTCGCAGAAATCCAGTCTGCGCATGCGTCGGTCATACCCACGTGATGTGACGCACTCGCAATTTGGAGGGATGTTTTCGCTCATGCGCATTGTTGCTAAATATGGCCGCTTGTCTTTAACCATGCTCTCTGCTAGCTCATGCTGCTTTTGCATATCTGTCTTTCCCTCCTTAACCCTTAAT
The DNA here is from genome assembly GCF_964263255.1 of Lissotriton vulgaris. NCBI lineage: Eukaryota > Metazoa > Chordata > Amphibia > Caudata > Salamandridae > Lissotriton > Lissotriton vulgaris. The sequence goes on from NC_141693.1 coordinate 1,821,968,225, forward strand.
GCTATAGATATTACTAAGTAAGGGGTGTAGTGAAGCTTTTCATGGTATACAGTGTATTCACTTTTTCTGTGTTTCTAATTTGTTTTCGCTTACTTTTCATGTACCGCGTATTCGGGGCCTGGGAGTGGGGAGCGACGCCATCTTTGAAACCTCCCACAACCCTGTCATGTGATGAGGGAGAAGCCGAACCGCGCAGAAGCAAAACCAAGCCAGCTGGCTCCTGAAGCTGAGATGCGCCTGAGAACATCTTCCATGCACTGGGAAGAGAATTCGGCTGTACCAAAAAGTGATACAAATGTATAGTTTTATGTGTGCTCTATTGTTTTACACCTTTCTCATACCCTGGGAACTGGAATGTAAGGGGTGGGTACTGAAAAATAAATATTAATTATGGGAACATAGAATTTAGGAGGTAACAATGACCTAACCACCCCTCTTGACCAATCGAAAGAGGGGACCTTGTCACTTGCAACATTTGTGGGTGGTCTAGGGGTCCCAAAACAGTATAACTAGCCTAGTTTAGCTTAGAGAAATTGTCCGACTTGTCCGAGTAGCTGACCTGTCACTGACCCTACGAACTCTATAGGTGATTGATACAAAGAGCTGCGGAGCACTCTGTCCGTATTTTCCACAAACTCCAAGGGGTGGAAATTAGTCCTAAGTGCTGGCGGAGCACTTTGCTGGGAGATTCGAAAACCCAATCGGGGTTATTGGCGGATTCCGTGCAGAGAGGGGGTAACGCAGGCGTTGCATCCGAAGCTGCAGGGGTTGGTCGTGCCCTTTGGTAAGCCCAGTCCTGACCCAAATCCTGAGGGGTATCCTGTCCTGACTGTCCTGAGCTGTACCTGCTTGCCTACTGGCATTCTGAATCCTTGAGGGTCCCTGTCCTCGCCTTTTCCAAACTGACCCGTGGCCAGGGTTGGTCCTTATTCCCGTCCTAGGTAATTATACAGTGTGGGTGTCTGTCTAAACTTACTCCTACCTTTCCTCTTCTTAATAAAGCACTCTTGCCTGCGGTATTTTCCTATCACCTTTAAAAGTGACTTTTATGCAATTGTTTATTAGTAATGTTCCATTTTTCCCCTACCTTTAGGATATTATTTAACTGACTGCTTATTTTAGCTTGTTCCATTTTTCCCTTCCCTTTAGTATGGTTGCTGTGAACTTAGTAAGAATAGCATAAGTTTTAGGAATTAATTAAGAATATTAGCGCATCCATTAGGTCCTTCGCATGTCCCCTGCCTTAGTTTAAATTCTTACTGATATAGCATGTTCCCTAATGCTCATACCCTGTAAATGTTCCCTAGTACTCTATGGTGCTTGCCTTAATCCATAGCTACATTTTGGTTTTGATCTTGATCATTGATGTTCTAATTTGTATTTGCCTCTTACTCCTGGCATCTTCATTCTAAACTAACTTCATATAAACTTTTAAAACTCCATCAGGTGTCTGTGGTCATTACATATCACCAAGTATTATTAAATGTACGGAATGTATAAGGTATTCTATTCTTCTTAGGAATCTTGCTGCCTGTCCACTGCTAGCTCCTGAATCCATCAGGAGTAATGTGCCTGTGCTGGGTTTCCCCCAACTTCTCTACCCGTCAGGAGTGGGCCCTTTTCCCTCCCTTTGTGCTGCTGCAGAGCAGGGCTTGCTACTTACCACTTCTGAGTAGTTCGGAGTACACACAGCACTGCCTCTTCCTTGCGCTGCATTCCTACCCACCTGCTCAGCGCATTGCTTTGCAGGTTGCCCACAACTGCCCGGCGTAGGATGCTACGAAGCTGAGTGCCACCACTTTGATTAACGAAGAACTCATGGGCCTTACTCCAATCTTCCCCGTGTCATCCTTTACCCAGCATTGCCCAGGGCTCAAGGATGTCCTGTTGGCAGGCCCTGTTTGTTGGAATCTGCCTTGGGCTCCTGCTTTACTCGTGCTTACTGTGGCATTCTATTGTAGATTCCTGATTGTACGTAGATTCTGGGGCGGCAGTTGCTGCCGGGATCTGGAGTGCATAGGACCAAATAAACACATCTCCTACCTTAAAACGGTTGTGTCATCTTTTCATTGGAAACGTGGTGGTCCGACGCCTCCAGTTTCCCTCCTGTGGTGTCTCTTCTGCACGTTCTGATGTTTCTGCCTCCTGATGTCCTGTTTTCGCACCGCTTCTCTGACGCATCGTACCTGCGTAGTATTAGTTGCCTGGGGGTAACTGTGTTCGTGGCTGAGGTCAAGGAAGTTACAATGTTTTCAGCGATGAGGGAGGAAACCATCCAATCATGAGGCAATTGTCCGATGTGCCCTCGACTCTATTTGCAACAGCTTTTGTTCCCTGCTGTTGTTCACATCACGCGATTGATTACGCCCCAACGTCAATGCAGTGGCTATTTTATGCAATTGGCATCTTGTTGCTGTAGCAACGCATACTTGACTCCATTTGCAACAGCTTATGTTCCCCGCTGTTGTTTACATCACGTAACTACGGCACAACGTCAGTGCAGCAGCCATTTTATTCATTTGGCATTTTGTTACCATAGCAATGCGCATTTTCACTCGGTGATGCGCACACCTTGGATTTATTTTCTGTCTCGTTGGTGTTTGGCATTTTGTTCTGACAGCTACGCGCATTTTCATCGGTGATGCGCACACCGCCAATCTGATTTCAGCCTCATCAGTGCTTGTTAAACGTGACATGCACACCATTAACGTTTATTACAATTTCATTTCTGCGTGTCAAATGGTGAATCGCACACCCTTATTCCTATTGCAAGGCTATTTTGGATTATAAAATTGCATCCAGTTCCTATGGCTATATAGCAACGCACATTTTTACTCGGTGATGTGCACACCCTTAATTTCATTATAGTTTCACCAGTGCTTGTCAAACAGTGATACGCACAATTTTAATGGTTTATGCAACTTTTGTGTGTCAAACGACGGTGACACACACACCACACCCTTTATTCCACTTGCAAAATTATACACAAGTTCTTGATTTATTGCTGTTTCGTCTGTACTTATCAAACGGTGGCACTCACACCAAACATCAGTTCTTTTATTCTTCATTCTATTCTTTCAGGGCATTGTCTTAAAGAGTATTTTGTCACGTATCAGTGTGGGGCAGCAACCACGTTTCGCACCTCCGCCCTTTTTTACAGTCAGCTGGCACACCACCTGTCCAATGGGAACAGTGGAAAGACACTTTTGATGCATATTTGGAAGCCATTGATGGAGAGACATTTACTTCTAAAAAAAAAGATAGCCCTCTTAATTTATAATCTTGGTCCTGAAGGCAGGAATATTTTGAAAACTTTACCGCTTGAGGTCGTAAGTACTTTAGTGACTGGTGACGACAGTGGTGATTCACTATTAGTTGACGAATACGCTTCTCTTATTAAAACCTTAGATAAGAGATCAAGGGCCCGATGTAGGTAATCCCAGATTACCGATTCTTAAATACCGAATCATACCGATTCGGTATTTAAGAACTGGCAATCGGGATGTAGGTATATTTACCGAATTATTTACCGAATCGGAATGATTCGGTAATTACCGAATCGGTATTTACTGATTCGGTAATTTAAGGAAACATTGAAGGGTGGCAGGGTGTCACTTTGACACCCTGTTGCACCCCTCAATCATGTATAGGTGCACATGTTGCAGACATACATGCCCTAAGGGCATGTATGTCTGCAACATGGCACTGTTTAAAAAGCAAAAAAAAAGCTTTTTAGGGGGTTTCATTATTTACCACCAACTTCTAGTTGGTGGTAAATTATTAATTCTTACACCCCTGTAGCACTGATTTCAGTGCTACCTACATCCCAAAATACAGATTCGGTATTTTTACCGATTCTGTATTTTACAGATTCGGTAAAATTACCGATTCTGTATTTTGACATGCCCCTACATATCAATATCCAAATACCGGTCGGAAACGGCCGAAAATCGGTATTTTCGGCCGTTTCCGACCGGTATTTCGATACCTACATCGGGCCCCAAGTCCCAAAAGAAACGTTGTATTGGAACGTCATAAATTTCTTCAAAGTACTCAAACTCCGGAAGAGTCTATTGATGATTTTGACGCTGCTCTTAGAATTCTTGCTATCACCTGTAACTACAGGGAGTTTAGAGATGAAATCATACGGGATCAACTAATCGAGAGAACTTGCAATAAAAAGATTCAAGAAAAACTACTGTCCTCTGATGATCCTGATTTAGAGACTGAACTCACGTTGGCAAGAAGCATAGAGCATTCTCAGATTTGTGTTAAAGAAATGAGTGGTACTTCTTCTTCTTGTGAAGTAAAACTGCTGAACTCTAAACCTGTTTCAAAAGCAAAAGTACTTGATGCCATTGGTTCTCGTTCTCCTTCGTCTTTCTCCACCGAATCTAAACCCGAACAAAATGATCTCATGTGTTTTTGCTGCGGGAGCAAATCGCATCTAGGCAATGCCCTAAATTCTGTTTTGCTCTACTTCAAATTTGCTACAAGTGTGGGAAGAAAGGTCACTATTCTAGGATGTGTAAAGCTGTTTCTGTAAAGAAAAATCCCACACAGACAGTGAAGGCCATTGCTGAGGATTCTGATGAGGAGATTTATGATTTATTAATGCTGTCTTCTTCATCATTCCACACTGATGGTGTAGTTGAATTATCTTTTTTGAAAGGACTTCACAAGAGAACGTCTGCTTCATGTTGCATATTTGTCAATGGTATCAATCTTAAATTTCTCGCTGATTCAGGTTCACCTTTTACCCTTGTTAACATGGTAGATTTTGATAAAATTGTTGGCACACACTTAGAACAGTCCAACATTAAAATCCTTGCTTATGGAGGTAAAAGAGTGGAAGTGCTGGGTAAATGCACTGCAAATTTGGTTTTTAATACCAATCAGGCATCTGGAACTGTATTTGTGGTCAAAGAAGGTGCAAATTTGTTAGGATGAGATGAACAAGGAGCTCTAAACATCATGCTGGACCCTAACCACCCTGACATGGGGGTGTCTCACAGTGTTATTAGTCAATATCACAAGTCTACTCTTCCTGACACATCTTCCAATCATACTGTCACTCATATTTGCAGTATCAAGTGGGCACAGATGTTTCCTGAAGTGTTTAATGGTGATCTCGGGAAACTCAAAGGTTTCCAGCATCGCATTATACTTAAAGATAGTGCAAAATTGGTGGCTCATAAAGTACGCAATGTGCCTTTGAGTCTCTGTCCTGAACTTAAAAAAGAATTAGAACATTTATGTGCTGCATGAGTTATCAAACCCATTGAAGGTTCCGAATGGCTAGCTCCTATCATTTTAGCACGGAAATCCGACAAATGTTTCAGAATGTTTGTTGATTTGAGAGATCTCAATCCTAATATCTGGAATGATCGCCAACCACTTTGGATCATCAACAAGATGCTGGCCACTCTAGAGGGTGCCAGGTTTTTTACTTCTCTTGATATAATCAGATTGAGTTGTGCAAGGAGTCCAGGCATTTGACATCTTTCGTCACTCCAGAGGGCGCCTATCGGTATATCCGCATGCCTTTTGGCCTTGCCTCAGCCTCTGTGGTATATCAAAGATTAATTAACAATTTATTTAAGGACATTCCTGTGGCTGTGTTCTTCCAGGACGATATTCTTATCCATGGTAAGACCGAATCTGAACATGACGAGAGGGTTAAGCACATTTTGAGCATCATCAGAACCAGGGGTTTAACGTTAAGGGCTGAATTTTTGTAAATTCCTTCAAGAAGGAGTTGATTATCTAGGTCATCACATCTCTCACAAGGGAGTTGAGCCCAAACTTAAAATTATTGAAGCTATCCAGAATGCACCTACACCCTTGAACAAGGACCAACTCCGTTCTTATCTAGGGTTGGGGGAGTATTATTCTAAGTTCATCAGTAATTTTCCACCAAAACAGCGGCCATGCAGAACTTACTCAAAAAGAATGTTACATTTATTTGGGATGGTGACTGTAAGAGCAATTTTGAAACTATCAAACAAGAAATTGTACATGCTCGCCCCCTCAAACTTTTCAATATCAATGATTTGTGTATTGTTTCCACTGACGCAAGAAATGTGGGTTTGGGGGCTGTCCTTCTTCAGAGGAAGAGCGCTGGTCAGGAAGAAACTATAGCTTTCGCCTCAAGAACCTTGAGGGGTGCTGAGAGTACTTACTCAACAACTGAATGGCACTTCCATGTGCTTTTCAGGAGCCCCCAGCTACGCTAACATCTTTATGATGAAGTTTGAACAGGAACACATACTCACACAACCCCAATGGAGTGATGACTTGCTCGCTTTCAAGCGATACATTGATGATATCCTCATCATATGGAAGGGTCCTCTACAAGATCTGGAAAACAACATAACTCAGCTTAACACCATAAATCCTAGAATCCAATTCACACACCACATTGCTGCATCTCAAATCCCATTCCTGGACGTCCTAATCTCCATATCGCACGGGAGAATCGAGACCTCGATTTTCTCGAAACCGACTGACAGAAACAACGCACTGGCCTACCACAGCTTCCACCCGTGGTCACTAAAAAGGCACCTCCCTTACTCTCAGTTTTTGCGGATTAAACGCATCAACACAGATCAAACCACTGGCATGCAGGCCATTGAGGTCTTCAAGGACAAATATAGGCAGAGAGGTTACCCTGATGCCATCCTTGAACAGGCAGCTACTTGAGCTTCCAAAGTAACGCATGAAGCCCTTTTGAAGAAAAGAACTGAACCCAGAACGACCAATCGAGAAGTATGTGTTTCCACCTTCTCCACACAATCCAAACTAGTGAAATCCATCATCCTAAATCGCTGGTCTTTACTACAATCTGAGCCAGACTTTGGGGGTAAATTCAGCTCTCCGCCCCTGTTCGCATACAAACGAGCACGCAACCTGAAAGAACTACTCAACACTAACCTTCCCAAATCCAATACACAGCACAAAGGTTTACTTACATGTCTGAATTGTTCCAACTGCAACAATGCCATCACAGGCAAAACCATCAATCACCCCAGGTCAGGTAAACCCATTGCTCTTAAATACACAGCAACTTGCAACAGCAATTTTGTTGTGTATTACATTAAATGTCCTTGTGACCTTTATTATGTAGGGAAGACAGAACGCAACCTGCGTACTCTCATCACAGAACACAAAAGCCGAATTCGCACCCAGAATGAAAACTCCCCTTTAGCGCAACACTGGCTCAAGTGTAGACATAACATTGCGCAACTCAAATTTGCTATCTTGGAGGTTATTGAGCATAACCCCGAATGCGATCGAGCGCTGATACTCTCACAGCGAGAATCCCACTGGATTTGGTTCATGTAAACCCTGATCCCTACTGGGTTTAAATGATAAATTCGAATTAGCATGCTACCTGTAATAGCATCACAGTGCTCTACCAATAGTATGTTATAACTTATTATCATTGACACTGTATATATATATATATATATATTTGTGATATCACATATGTAGATTGTGCACACGTTAAGTGGCAGCCTCTTTAGTCCCTTTACCAATACACCTTATGGTTGCCATACTTTTTTCTGTATTGTCTGGACAAAGCCTGTAGTATTCGGCTCATACTTGTAATCTCAGAGGTATTGTAATATAAACCCGTGCTGCACACCTCTCGGTGAAAATCACAGCTTTCACACTCTCCCTCACCTTTCTCTATCCACATTGCGTTTTCCCTACTCCCAACATGGCGTCCGTTCAGCCAGTCTGCTTTCTATCTCGCCCTATGTGTACAGGAAGCCCCACTCATTTCCGCCACGCTAGAAGCACTCTGTCGGCATTACGGCATCGATGCGTTTTCCCTTAAGGTGAGTGCCGATCCGGCATCTAACCCTTCTTTATTCTAATCTAGGGCCCTTTTTATCGATTCACTTAACTAAGCCTTACCTCACCCCGTAGGGACGCCTCCACCCTCCTTCATTTGAACACTTCAACACGAGTCCAGCAATTGGGTGAGTCCTCTTGTTATTTGCGAGTTTTTTTGTTTTTAAGGCTTGTGCTGTGTAAAACTTCCACATTATCGGTTTTTCTTTACAGCCTCACGATCTTCCCTTAAGACAGCGACTCGTGGTTAGCATACTCACCATGGGCCACTAGGCGTCTCTCATGTTCACATACAGTAAGCCTTTACGATCGCGTCCTTCACTTCTATACTCACTTCCATTCTCTGTTCTTGCCTAACCCTGCACCACCCATATACACATCAGTTTTATAATGTGCACCTCCCATGTCCACCCCCGTGTCTTGTTTTGACCATCAATCTCCACTCAGAACTGTTTTCAACACCGCTTTTTCCTTTCTTAGCACGGGAGCTTGGATTTGGCTTCTCTACGTGATTTCTTTGATGCTTTATTTTTTCTGCGTTCTGTTCGTCACTTTTCCCAGCCTGGTTCACTAACTAAGCACCGATTTGCAGCATAATGTTAATCTACTTTAACAATACCTGTCCCCTTTGATTGTTTTGCCGCGAATACACTGCCTATGCTGTTTAGTAATTTGCATTATCATTACCTCACAGATTCCCCTGACGAAGGGCAGATTGTTTAGCCCGAAATGCATTGGGATGTATAATTGAACTTGTTCTCTTCGCGTTTGACTTTGTGAATATTCAACAAATTCAGAGAAGAACACTCAATGAACAACTACTGAGCAACTAATCGATGATGTCGACGCCTGTCATATTTCATTGAATGTTTAACAGATTGTTTACTATAGTCTAATTACGCTAATGTTTTTGGAGAAATATTGCTTTCATTGCATGTTTAATTAAGGTTAACACTCATGTGAGTGATAGACGCAGTGCATTGGGTTCCTGGGACATTTCCCGGATGCCCATTTTTGCTTCAAGCCCAAAGGTCCAGCAGAACCTCTTCACCTTTTGCACGCCTGGTATTAGATTACTGTAGAAGTGAATCCACGAATCCAATTTGCTAAAATTGATTACTGAGTGCACACGCTGCTGCGCCATACTTACTCAACCATTGAAAAGGAAGCCCTGAGTATGTGGTGTGGTGTTCAACATTTTAAAAATTTCTTGTGGGGTGACAAATTCATTTTAAGAATCGACCACAAACCTTTGGTCGATTTGTTCACTACCAAAGGTGGCGATAGAGCTACCCCACGGATTTCTAAATGGCAATTTAGGTTACAAGAATTTCGCTATTGGCTTGAGTATATGGCTAGTGCGAAAAACCTGGTAGCCGATTGCTTGTCTAGATTGCCTCTTCCCAATATGGATGATGTTTGTGAGTGTGATGATTTGGAAGTGGTCTGTGCTGTATGTTCTTTGGAAGATTCTGTGGGCTGGGCTCTTTCCGAATGTGAATGGTTGGAGGATGTTTCTCAAGATGCTGATATTGTAAGAGTCATCAACCTTTTGGCCAGTATGTGGCCTGGCGACAAAGATTGTCCCTCTGAGCTTATTCCTTACAAAAGAGTCAAGAAGGAGTTATTTGTGGTGGATGGGGTGCTGAGAAGGGGCGGCTTATTAGCGGTTCCTCTTCCTATTCGTAAAAGGATTCTCAATCTAGCTCATGAAGGCCATCCTGGTATACGGGCTATGAAATGCAGGGTGAGACAGTATTTTTGGTGGCCTGCGCTAGATAAGGATGTTAAACATTTTGTTCGCGACGGTTGTGCATGTGTCATCAGTGATAAATCGCAAGTTCTCCTGTTGAACCTTTAGTAGTAAAAAATACTCCTTGGGCCAAATTAGCGTTTGATATTGCTGGTCCGTTTTGCCTTATTGGTGGTTTCCCTAAGTATGCTCTTGTTTTTATTGACTACATGTCTAAATGGTCGGAAGTCAGGTTTGTTGATAATGCTAACTCCTCTTCTGTCATCCATTTTTTGCAGGACATTTTTCTTAGAGAAGGTTTTCCGGAAGAGTTGGTGTCCGACAATGGTACCCAGCTTGTTTTTCAAGGGTGCTGGAATTAAACATATCCTTACGTCCCTTTATCACCCTCTCAGTAACGGATCAGTTGAGCGTTTTAACCGTGCTATTAAGGAGCACCTACAACTGGCATTGATAAATGTGTTGCATTGGCGGCGTGCTGTCAGTGACATGTTGTGGACAGTAAGGACCACTCCTCATGTTTCTACTAGTGTTGCTCCATTTACTTTGTTGTGGGGAAGGGTGGCTGGTTCTAAACTGAACAAGGAATGGATGACCAGGAGAGTTGTGGATGCAAAAAATATGTCTGCTGTGACTGATGTTAGGGCCGCTGTTTAAGCCAGGTAAGAATCTAGGCTCCCCTTTCATTGTTCACTCAAAGTTGAGGTGGGAGATTGGGTGAGAATCAAGAAACCTGGATTTTTTCGCAAGGGGGAATCTTAGTTCTCATCTCCCAAAAGAGTGTCTGTTGTAAAAGATCATGTTGTAGTGTTGGATGACGGAAAGGTTTGGAATAAGAGTACCATTTCCATTGTGCAGGAAATTTGGAACTCATTCCCCACCAATGGTTGTACCCACAAATACCCATGGGAATGACCGTGTTCCTCTGAGGGATGCACGTGCTCCTCAGAGAGATGCTTCTTCCAGATTGAAGTTTGTTCCTGCCAAATTTTAAGATTATAAAATGTGGTAATTTATTTTAATTTCAAGAATTATACAACTATTGCTAGTTTTAAATGCGATAATATGTTTTCTTTTTTCTTTTTTTTCGTTTTTGCTTGTTTTTTCTATTTTATTTTTCTCTTCACTTTTGCTCTTGTTATTATGAAGGAAGGGGGATGTGTTGGGATCTGGCTTGGGCTCGTGCTTTACTCTTGCTTACTGTGAAATTCTATTGTAGATTCCTGATTGTACGTAGATTCTGGAGTGCATAGGACCAAATAAACACAACTGCTACCTGAAAACGGTTGTCATCTTTTCACGGTTGTAGGATTTTTTGGGCACCGGCAGAAAGGGAATGTGCGAGGCCCCTGTAATTTACATAGTTGTCACATTCAGGGCTCCGGAAGCTGTTTTGTGCAGACTCCTCCTGGGTGCAGCTCCTCCTCTCAGTCACCTACAAGTACCTCTTTTACAGCTCCTATCGAGCAGAAGGTGTGAGAATTGCCTGTGGGTGTCCCCCAATGTCTCTGAATGGGCTGCCAGACAAGAGGCCTAATTGCAGGACTAACATGCAAAATGTGTCTCCTTGCAACTGGGACAAGAGGAAGTGTCTCCCTTCCCTAGGCCTCCCCACACCATCCCTAAGAGCCCCCTCCCATGGGCCCAATTGCAAGGAGACACCTTTCATTCAGTTGGATCGGCAGGGGTACATGAGGACCGGTGGTGTGTTGGTGGGCTGTGTACGAGGCCATGGGCAGCTGCCCTACCTGCCCATGCCTTGAGTAGCAAGATGGGGCAGGGTTACTTAGCTCGCAGGGCCTGTGGCTTCAAAGCTTGAAACTACGTGTCCATCTCCATTGCCGTCTTGGTCATGCCTATATACTGAATTATTTGTTCATGTGTATGCAAGTGTAAAGATTCTCATCACTTTACAGTGGAGTAGACCCATGCTAAATTAACGTAAAGTTGGGAATCTAATACACAGACTCCCAATTCTAGAAACTGGTCAAGGTTAGCAGCCCGCTTGCACTCCATTAGACCCCCTGACCTGTACATACCTTCAAAAACGTTCTTTTTTGATTGATGCTACCTCTTAAAGGACTATTCTCAACAGCTCCCTCTTATTGGGAATCTATCCCTCATACACCAAGGTATTCTTCCTGAGAACACTCATGAAAAAGAATCTAGATCCAGCAGACACAGCAACACAACAATGTTAAATGATACATTCTCAAGAAAGTTGTTCAAAGGAATGGTGTTCATTAAGACTTGTGTCTTGCTGGTGGAAAACAACCTAGTTCCAGGACATGAAACTGGGTTCCACCTGGGGAGAGAGGAAATCTATTCCAGTTTCCATCTAAAATGGACTGACACAACTGTTGACATAAATACGGCATAATACCTGTCCACAGCATTTGCACAGCCTACCACCAGCCCCTCTCACTGAGGTTAGATTAACTGAGCATTACAGTAACCATCTTTATTGTCTTTCTTATCTCTATGACCTCTATATGTCCCCATTTACATCAGCTCTTTTTAGCACCTATTCTTGTGTACCTCAGGGTTCGATGGTCACGCCACTCCTCTTCACTAGGTACAAAGCATCATGAGGCCCTTTAATAAGTTATGACCATGTTGATGACACTCAAATCACCCTAAAGATGTAAACCCTGAGCAAGCCTCATCTTGCCTGATCACCATGGTGAGAAAGATTTATTGTAGTCTGGTGCTTCCATCTCCTTTTTGGACTCTGGACCAAATGGCATATAAAATAATTTTCCAGCCACAGATATCACTTTGAACTTGTAAAGATTCTGCAGGCCTGAGTCCTTTGAGAGCCAGCTATTGGTGAGCCGGCTCTTACATCTTTAGTGCTTTTATTTTTTATGCGCTGAGAAGTAAGTCAATGAGTGAAATACTCTCAGCATTTGTGTATTTTTCAAAAACATTTTATAGAGTGCACTGCTACCAGATGGTTTTATAGAAGCTAACAGTGTCAGGAATAGAGTAAAAAGTGCTCTGAAAAGAGTTAAGAGATGATTGTCAATGGTTTGGTCATTATCCTTGTCGTTAAGATTTAAGTGTTCTCCTAAAGGAAGAATGACCTTAACCGTTAACTTTAACTTTTGATGTCCATGGAAGAGAATATAGAATTTGTTGACAAATAGTCCACAAATAGTCCATGCCGGAAAAGATGGTGCCAGTGGAACTCTATGCTTGCAAGTGTTCATGTTGGGTGAAGAAGCTAGCACGGAGGAGGATGCATGCTAATGCTCCAGGTGGAACTGTTGTTATAAGGAATCTCTGCTTCTGGAAATTATTTGTCTAAGAGTCTCCGCTTCTGGAAAATATTGGTTGATTATATTGCCATCTCCAACCTTCAGAGCCATCTGAGCTCTTGATGAAATGAAATCTATTTGTTGATTGAACAAGATAAGAAATTATGCAAATTTCTTAAACGGAAGCATGAAATAACGAGAATAAATATTTGTTTTCAACTCATTTACAAGCATTTGTGAAGTTCTTATCAGGAACCGCAACAGTGTTCCCAAGGGGATGTGACCAATTGCCAATTGGAAACACATTATATTTAAATATAATCTTCCACATATTGAATATCAAGCAGGTGACTATTACATGAGCGTTATAAAACAAGAGCATAAACCATTCAGGACCATAAATGACAGCCCCAAACCTTTTAACACACTGTGTCACAGATTGTAAATCAAAACTCCCGTTATGCCCCAGGACCATTGAAAGAAAAAAAACGACCCGGCCTACCCCTCTATACGGTTTCATTGTCCACAGGGTGAGGAGGAGGTGGCTTCAGATCAATACCCTCAAAATCTGCCCAACGTTTCCAAACTTTATAGTGCTTCTGAGGGCACCCCCTAGCCTTAAAAGTAGGCTGCTCCTGACCCATGCACAAATCGAGACTAGCCTTCCAAGCGCACAACTTAGGTGGGGCCGGATCCTTCAACGCGCGAGCAATATCCCTTTTAGCTAGAGCGAGACCCAAGAATAGTAAATGTCTTTTGTAGATATTGCCCCTTATCTCATCCGTAATATGCAAGAGAATTAGCCTAGGGGATGAGGTACTGCCCAAGACAGCTGATAACCCCTCTCCAGAACTGGCCCAAGGCCTCACAACTCCATATTATGTGCAGTAATGTACCCTCCCCTCTGTCGCATCTAAGGCACATGGGGGAATCTATCATCCCTGTCCTCCAAAGCCTATATCTTGTGAAATATGTGCGGTGCAAGTATTTAAATTGAATGAGCCTGGGACGGGAGGCAATCGACGTCGCATATCTCGGAGTTTCCAGGGCTTCTTGCCAATCATCGCTATCCAGGGGGCCCAAATCTGTCTGCCATTTATCCAGGAGTGGATCTAAGGTAGTGGAGAGATTTGTTACTTGTGTTTGGAATATCTTTGCGGTTTTGTGATCACCTAAGTCCCCCATAAAAACGTTCACCTCAATCGGGTTGAAATCGGGAAGGGAATCTAGTTGTGCGATATAAGGTTTTAAGGCATGTCTTAATTGCAAGTATTTGTGGAACTGAGCATGCAGCATGCCATATTCGAGCCCAAGAGAGTGTTATTATTTGACTGAAAATCATTCTAGTGAAATTTGCATAATAACAATAAAATGTTTATTGATGATTTTATGAAGTTACGAGCTGAACTGTGATTATCAATCAGAATTCCTCCTTGATCTTTTGTGATTAGCAATGATTCTTGGATACTTATTGAAACATTATGTTTCAGTTAGTATTTTTAGCTCTAACGTAAAAGACTAATCAAAGCAAGTTAGGGTAACTGCTCACTCATGTTTTTGTCCAATTATTTTTTTTAGAAGCCTATATAACAGAAGCAAGGCAGTGGAGAATAATCTTGGGGCCAGAAACGGACGGTATGTGTATTTATTTAACTATTGATCATTTATTTTCTATACTTTAGGTGCAGTTCCATTAAAAACTCACAAGCCCACTGCTGCTGTCTTCTCATTTTTCCCTTCACCCCATGATTCTGACTATAGACACCACTTGATCTGAGTTAGAATGTGAATGAAGAAGGAAGGTATGAATTCTTTATGCATCCAGGCATCCTCCAGGAATGCTCAGGATAGTGACACACGGGTTACAGAGTGGATAAATAAAACAAAAAGAACAAAACACACCCAAACGACTGAACTACAAGATGTAAACGCTGCTCTGTTTGCCAACTACTCAACGTTCAAACATTTGTATTTCGTTTCAAGGATTGCAGAGTACAACAGGGGTGTTTATGATGGGAGTGGGAGTAACAATGTTGAATTAACTTGTGTATATTGAACTGGTCCGATAAATGTGTAAAGATTCAGGTTTTTGGGTAAAAGCAGCACTTTTTTTCTGAGATAGTATGTGTGATTGTAACAGTTATGCTGATTATAATTAAAAGATATGTTTTTTTATTGTAGATGCCCCTGACGAAGGGTTTTTGTCCCGAAATGCATAGGGCTATTTTCAAATAAATCTTATCGTGTGGAACTTATTCCTGCTCCTGCGCTAGTGCTGACATTTTCGTGAAAAGAATAAAATTATTGAATGAGTAGTTGAAAAAAACAGATATAAAATATGGATTAAAAAAGATGACAATTTACTGGAATTTAATTCATTTGATTCATTCAGTAAGGAGGCTGTGTGGCTTGGTGTAATCCGATGTGGTTCCCCTCGTGGTTGGTATCATTGAAACGCAATGAGATGAAGCGCGGCAAGCAAGCACACCAGGAAAGTTCTGAATTGGTTGAAACCTGGATAAATGTGGGACTATAAGATGTGCATCTCACCACCCCAATGTGCATTTCCCGAGTGATGACATATTAGAAATCCTTCTGGAGACAGCAGAGACGAACGAGGGGTTGGAAGGGGCTCCTGCATCAAACTGTGATGTACAACTCAGCCCTTGTTTCCCTGGTGACAAAAAAGTGGTGGCAAGCAGTGTAGTGTAGTTCCTATATTCCCAATAGGCTCTGCGCATTGGAATAACATAAACAGCAGTGTAGACGTAGGACCGAGGTCATCTAGGTCTCTACTGACTATGTTAGACTTAATTAGTTTTGCCAGCTAGCTCAGAGGTCACTAGAAACTTTCTCGAATGAATAGGGAGGGTTTAACTTCCCTGATTTAGACAAGAAGGGATTAGCTTCTGACAACCATATAACATGACAACTTTGCTCCCCCGGAATAAGGAGTGTATCTCCAGAGTCGTGTGAAAACAATAGACAGCTATTTCACTCAGTCAATCGTGCATGCTTAATTTCACCAGGGTGCAGAGAAATAGAGAGACAGGCGTTTTCAATAAAAGGTGTTATTTTATTGAGCAGTTTTCTTTCTCATGCAAGAGAATGAATTGCCACAATTGCAATACTTATCATGAAGTAAAGTGCGTACAGTAAAAGGAGTATTATAAAATAATACTGTAAAAGCATTGATATGGTTTCTTAGCCATAAGATACTTTAAAATGGATAAAATATCTACATACATAAAAACATTGACTAACGAACTCAACTGATGCTTCTAAGATACGCCTACCCCGGTGTACCTGACCTAAGCCTAATACGTGTAAAGGAGTAAGTAAGTTGCAGTTTAAAGTTAAGTTGGGTTTTTGCCAAGAATCTGAATCAAGAATTCTCTCTAAGGTTTGAATCAGCTCCGTACCTTGGTTATAGAATGAAGGAGGTCTTGTATCTCGTTTCTCAGGACTCGATCTCCCAGTAACCCGCAAGGGTGACTGGAAAACACCGGAGCTGGATTTCTCGGCGTGAGAAAAGGCAGCTTCTCCAGTGTGTCAAAAGGGAGGGGCGGCTTCCTTCAGCTCGCGCATCAGCTGGGCTTCGGATAAGTAGATAGCCGCTCTGCTCCACACCACTGTGTGTTTGCTTAAGGTAATTGTTGGTATATTTATACCTGGAAGGTGCCGTGTTTGACGTAAGGTTGGACATCAGACGTCAATAAAAGATGTCACTAAGAACTGACTGTTCCTTTAATGCTCGCAGGAGTTCAATGACAAATCAAAACAAAGACATGGGGAATTCCCAGGTTGCTGAAGGTTGGTGTGTCGACAGAACTCGTTGTGCTCTCTAGGAATCTAAGGAAGTAGCCGTGCCGTATTTGGGCTGCGTGGGCTATTACTGAATATGGGCAAGATTCTTATGTCTTCATTAGGACATGATTTTCGCAGAGTCCTACCCGTAAATTCGCCTCTCTCAGGTGCCTCCGACCACTCAGCTGCTTTTCTACCAGATGCGCCTTGATGCCTCCGGGTTAAGTTGCGCCATATGAATCCCTAATTCATTCATTCATTCTTTCATTCAGTTATCATAACCGCATGAAGGCATGAATCAGGAATATTTAATTAGGGTCCTAGATACATTCACAACACCCACTCCACGTATAATGTCCATTATTACTAAATACTAAGCAATATATAAACACATAGGTATGCATGTGTTTTCCAACCCACCCCAAAATACACTGAAATGCATTTGAAATGGTATAGATACACGAAATGAGTATTATACTGTACGCTTTCAAGCAGAGTTATCATTCAGGAAATGCAAATATGAATATAAGCTGAATGAATTGCAAAAATTAAATTTTATGAGATGGCTCTGAATACAGAAAAAAAAGTCGAGACCATTTCATCACAAAGTTATATAACATTGTACATATGCTAGAGGCTGATTCAAAATATTGTCTCTAGAGTCTCTAAAAATAGAACTTCCGTTCTGTAAGAATAGTTCTACTTTAAGCAGAGTACCATGTGCCAAAAAATGGTAAATATTTTGGAAATTAGAGGAAAATAATTTCGTTCTCGGGAAGCTAGGAAAAAAATAGTGTCACTGTCTTTTTGGAGTTCTGTTTATCAAAAACCGAAGGCCGAATTCAGAGTTCAGGGAACGTTGTGAGCTTGTTTTTCAAATATTATTCTCGTTGTTCGGGGAGAACATTACTTCTGATAGGCCGGTAAAAAATTTGTCTACAACAGTAGGTGAAAGTTGGGCCAACTCCGAAAAGGTGGAAATAGTGCAAATGTGCGATGCATTGCCATCATCGATGTCAGGATCAGCAATGTTCACAGAAGGTTGTACCTGTGTGGTGCCGCTTTCATCTCATACCTCACGCCATTTAATCGTAATGGTGAAGTCTCAACGAATGCCGTCATCAGAATAGGTAGCCGCTGGGGATGACACGTTGCATGAGTCGTTACAGGACAAAGCAAAGCGTCAATATCCATTGGTACTGCTGATGGTAGTGTAAGACAGACGTCCAACACTCATTCTTCTCCGCATAGCAGACATCGAAGCACAGGTAAGATGCAATTTTGCCAAATTGGTCTGAATGAAAAAAACCAGGTAGTATTCAGATCTCTTAGCCGGGCCAATCCGAGGACCTAAGTGATACGGTCTCGATATCGTATTGCTAGGATCGGTTCTTCCATCTTTGCCAGAGGTTTGTCTGGGTTTTGGCTTGCCATATCGGAGCAGAAGGAACAAAAATAAAATTCCTGCTACGAGTCCCAAAATAAGAGGCAGGCCACCGAAGAGCTAATGCACAAAATTCGGGAAGATGCCAAGAACTGCTTCGAAAGGTGCAGTCCCGAAAAAATTGTCTTAAATACATGTGCGATGCCACTGGTATCTGACATGTTTAAGATTTGACTTAACATTTCTACGAAATGCACCGGGCAATTTGTCGATAATAGGGTATGTATCTCTGCCGCTGTCCTTGCAACTTGCAAGTCATATGTCTCTTTTGATGAGGTTAAAGGCACAGTTGTCTGTAAAAGAATAGACTTCATTCTGCTTAAAGTATCAATTCGAATAAAAGAGATATTCACATATGGCCATATTGCCGCCTCCATGTCTGGATTGCTGTTTGGATACAATACTTGCATACAGCAAATGACCCTGGACGTCACAGTTACGAAATAGGCTTTCCCTGGCACCATGCCACAGCAGCTGTGATCACTTATTTAAACGTAGCTACCGTTGGAAAGCTGTCTGAAAAATGGCTCTATCTGTGTTGTAGGGGTGCCCTGAATATGACATGAAAGGTTATTCGAAGAACCTTCACAGGCCCCATGCAGGTTAATACCTTGGCACAGGAGTGTACTACTTAGTGATTTTTTACAATCATTACCACTAAGAAATACCTATTTTACCCTTCACTGTAACATTTGTGTGTATAAGGTAAATTCCAGATCGATTTGATATATCCTTTACCCAACCTTTCATACAGGCCTGCTGGTATATATTTTTGGCAGTATTGAAACTGAAAAGTCGTAATCGGGATTGTAATGGTACCATGTATTATCCATTCAATGACAGGTCTTTCTGACATTGTCAATGGTAATCTCTCAAGTTTTTCAATGCTCAGTATCGTAGTCTGCTCCTTTCTGTGTCAAACTGATTTGTTTATCAGTAAGGTTAAAGTTAGAAAACAATGACGTTGTGTAGATTAAATGCCATGGCACATAGCCTGAACGCAGGTTTTGTAACGTCCAACCTAGCTGTACAATAGAACGTAATTGGGACTGGCCATGTTGTAACATTAGCATGTCCTGCTCTATTATATCAATAGCAGATGATACGATGCTGTCCAGCGAATAGATTCTGGAGGACAGAGTCGTTAACCCCTTGTCTACTACAGAAAATGATTTCTCCGAATTGATGCGGTCAATTTCCCGTATTTTTTCAGCAGTTTCAATTTGTTTCAATTTCCAAGCTTCATTATAAGCTGCGTATATACCGGCGTATATGAAACGTTTTTGACGCTGTTTGCGAGGTCCCATTATGAAATCTCGCAAGTCAGCACCTTCTTTACGTAAAGTTAAGTGTTGCTTTATTTCGGGAAGTGTGGATTTCTGTAGCCACATAGTGTAGGCATAGTTTTCCTACACTATATGTTGTTACTATCCCTGGATGTTGTCTCTGGGAATAACTAGGGTCTGGCCTGTTCTGTTTGAACCCCTGTATTTTGTTCAGGAATCTATTTTGACAGTTCTTTGTGTCTATGGACCAGATCAACCATTTTTTCCAATCAGGATTTGTTCTGTTTTGTTTTAAAATATAGGACACGTCTAACCCCTCATCTGTAGTGGTATTTCTATCAGGCATAGGTTTTGGTATAGACGGGTTATTTAAATCTTTTATCTTAGCTAAGCCAAGACAGGTTGTTTGCTGAATTGTGTCATTCAGGAACATTATTTGTTTTGGGATCATGCAGGCTCTGAATAATGCTTCTAGACCTTGTACCTGCCATTCTTTTGTCCCCCATATGGTTTTTGTTTCAATGTTGTTTTTCCAAAACTCAAAACCAAATGTTGACATTTTGTCATAAAATTTTTCATAATAAATCAATTTAGTATTTGTCAGCATGTTTTTCATTCCTGTCTTATTTAACATCTTGAAATACAACATTTCTGGATCAGTGTGAATAAACCCTGAAAAGTATGGGAATTTTTCATAAAACATTTTCGAACTGCCTATTGGCGGAGTTGGACAATGTTCCCACTGATTATAAGTAAAAACATTTCTGGGATTCGCCGACTTATGCAGATAATGATGACCATAGTGGTTATAACAGTACATCTCTTCATAATTCGATGAGCCCTATAAATAATCATGTTCTGTAAATTTTGCTGACATTTCTAAATCTGACATCATATTATTAATATTTTCAAAGTCCTAATCATCAGAGAAAGAACTTGGTGTTACAAAGTCACTTAATGAAATCTTGAACTGATGTGGATACTTCAAGAGCTCTACCGGGCCATAGATTTCATAGTCACTTCTGTCCCATGCTATACCACCAGGTATAGGCTTTGCTGTGATGTTCACTGATGATAGTTCTCTTTTCTCTATGTGAGAGGATCTGTGTGGTTTCAGGACCAAGTTGATGTTCTGACTTGCTGTGTCCATTGTACTGTAATAAATTTACCCAAAATTAAAACTAAAATTAGCAAAGTAGAAGGATAAGTACACCTAACACAATCCATAGTTCAATCCAAGGGGAAATCAGATATATTTCTTTGAGTTGATGAAAACGTTCTTTAATTTTCATTTTGAAAGTTTTGTTGCTGGCTTGTCTCCATGTTCACTCGGATCATCGGAAAAGTCATCAAAGTTGATAAAGTAGCCAGATGCAGTTCTGTCAATTGGTGGGATTGCTTCCGGATTTCCATTGATCTTTGCATTTTCTTTTGTTACATTTGTATAGTCCGAGACTACATCGTTGTAGACTGGTGTTTCTTGAACTGTTGCAATTTGGGTTTCAAGAGGCACAAGTTCCATGGCTTTGTTGCATAGTTCTTTTTTTATTCACTGATGGTTTATCGAAAGTGATTAGTCTTTCAGTTTGAACCTCTTGGATTGTAGCAAGATTTGGTCTTCTGTTATTTCTTGGGAGTCCACTGGGCCTACTACTTATTATTGGCCACATGATTGTGGTTTCACCAGGTCAATGGAAACAACTCTGTTTTCCTTTTTACCAGCAAGTGGCGGTAGTACTACTGATCTTGTTCCGCTGACAGCTAAGACAGGTACTGCTTTTCTGTAAGAAGGCCCAAATTCCTTCTTCACCCCGATCTTTTCTCTGACCAGATCCCCAATCTTTGGAATCCAGACAGGTCTTGCTGGGACAGGTGGTTCTTCAGTGGTTGTTGCCTTAGACTTTATGTTACTTAGACTTTTTCTTGTTTCATTCAAGTCCTGTAAAACAGCCAAACGATCTTTGATATCAAAGGTTTTTTCTTCTACCACTGAAGTATGACAGTCTAAGTCCTGTATTCTCATTCTAGTGCCGAACAATAGTTCGTATGGAGTGAAACCCTTTAGAGAACTTCTTGGCAGATTATTAAGACTACGTTGGACACTTGTTAGATGTTTGACCCACCCATCACCCGAACCTAATACCCTCGCCGTTAAAGATTGCTTTATGTCACCGTTTTTTCTTTACACAACCGCATTTCCCTCAGGATGGAAGGGAGAAAAGTACCGCAATGCAATGCCCATGCTGTTCATGGCCTCTTTGTAAGCTCGAGAGCTAAACGCAGGACCCTGATCAGAATGTAGCATGCCAATTGCGTATGTGCCGATAAAGAGTCGCAAATCTTTTATAACAGTTCTGGCGTTATTGCAAAATTTTAAATTTCTACGCTCATCCCCGGCCACTAGTATTGTGATTGTAATTCTATCAGAGATTTTTAGATCTCCTGGTGCATCAGACCCAATCCCATGTGTGCTTCTTGTATCAAGAAGATTCTCCGGTTCGTGTTTGGAATTACTCTATCCCCACTCCAGGGATTCGAGCAAACGGAACGGAGTTCGCATCTATTATGTATGTATTATTGAGTGGATAGTTGAGAGGTAATGCCGCATAGTCGCCTTATAATGAGGCTTTTACTGCCAGCATGGTTTCTCCATCTATTTGTTTTTCTGAACGCTTTTTAGTGGCTACGGAAGCCGGTTGACCAGCCGCCGCTGTGGCTCTATCAGCCAATGAATTCCCTGCAACGTGAACGCCATCACGTCGATGACTCAGTGTATGTATCACGGGAGTCTTTTGTAGTTCTTTCTGTAAAAGAACTACTTGTTCCCAAAGTTTTTTATGCTTTATTGTGGCACCTGTGTCATCTTTGTAACCGTTTTTAATCCAAGTCTGCAGGCTCTTATTGTAAGACTGGCGCAGTAATGTGAATCGCACACTATCAGTGTGGGGAATTCGCGATTGGCATTCTCAAGCGCCATCTAAAGGGATCTTATTTCAGCTCGCTGAGCTGTACAGTTTCTGAATGATTCTGTTTTAGTGACCATTGGTCTAAATTTACCTAAGCACCAACGACCTTTATCAATTGCGCACGCGTTGTTGTAAATTTGCATTTCCACAACAAAATGTTGTGCAAATCTGTCAGGTGTATTGTTCTAGAGGCCGGATTTCGGTCGGCAGAGGATATTCATATTCCTATTCCAGATTTTCTAGCTTTTTCATATTCGGATCAAAATAGTGTTTCACGTCTTCTGCAGCAAGAGAATTTTCCCATTGTATCCATTTCGGATCTAATGCCACTGCATGTAGATTACGTGGGCTTATCAAATCCTCAATGGCTGATTATGATGTATAAACAGTTATCCTTTTGCCTTGGGCTCTTTCTCTTGCTACAGCAGTTTGAACCGCTGTCAGAATTTTTTCTGTAGAACTGAATTTTATTTCAGCTTGTGTGTACAAATGTGATTTGTAAGCTATAGGTACCGTTTCTCCCTCATTAGAGGTCAGGTATGTGAATCCGCATCTTCCTGGGATGACTCGGATTACAAGATTGCGTTCGTTTGCGCGTGTTTGCAGTTTTGTTTTAGTTAACATGTCTGTCTGTAATGATCTCAAAATTTCTGTGTGTTTTTGAGTCCAATTATTTGGTTTGAAATCAGGTTTTATTAATTTGTAGAGAGGTTTAACCATCTCTGCATAATTTAGAATGTATGTTCTTCCGAAATTCAGGAAACCTAGTATTGATTGTAAATTCTTCAGCGTTTTTGGTGCTTGGAGAACTGCACATTTCTCTAAGAAATTGTCTGCTAGGCTTTTGCCTTCACTTGATAATTCATATCCTAAAAATAGGACAGTTAGATGGGCTATTCTTGACTTTTTAAAGTTGAATTTGTAACCTTCGGATGCGAACTCAAGTATTATGGTGTTCACTCTTTTCAAGTGAGTCTCCAGGTCATCGTTTGTAAGATAGATGTCATCGACATAGGATAATGCCTCATCATCATATATTTGTAGTAATTCTGTTACCCTTGCTGAGAATAATCCTGGGCTATTCTTGAATCCCTGTGCGAGTCGACAAAATTGTTTTTGCGACCCCATTATGGAGAAAGCGGTCAAATACCTGCTTTCAGGTGCAATGTTTTGACAGAAGAATCCATTAGAGATATCTAATGTTGTTTTATATTTTTTGCGCACAATGTTATTCATTAGTGCTGCACTGTGAGAGTTTTGGACTGCAAAAGTTTTACAGCAGGAGTTTAAATGTCTGTAGTCCAAAACTAGACGATATGAATCGTCCGGCTTGGAGGCAGGAAACAAAGGATTGTTCATTTGTGAGGTGCATGTTTCAATTACCCCTTGATATTCAAGTTGATCTAAGATCTCCCTGACTTGCTTTTTAGCTTCTTGTTTAACTGGGTACTGCCTTTGTGCAGTAGGTTGATTTTTTTAACTGGATTTTGTGGTGAGGAGAGTCCTCATCCCATCCTACATGAGTTTTATATAAAGCAGGAGCTTGGGCCACTGCCCATTTTCTTGCAAATGTGTATTTTTTATGAATTGGGATATGATTTGAGAAGGCAGGCATAATCATTTCTTCGCCATGAGGGCACTCCCTGACAAACTCCGGTGGCCAGTCTTTTTCTGCTAACAGGATATCATAGCCTTTAGAAAGATTCTCCCAAAAGAGACCTTTTATTTTCCTAGTTTTATCTCCCTCTATACGTAATGTTATTTTATGTAGGTTATGGGGCACACTAACTCGCGTGTCTGCAGTTTCCACCTGAATGTATTCATTCGTGTCCACTCTCTCCAGAAGATTCATCAGGATCTTGCGAGCTATGGTCACTTCGGCTGCGCTGTCTAGCATTGTCTGGGCCCACTCTCCGTTTTTCAGTTGTGTCCTCAGGATTCTCGGCATATTTAATTTTAATACTTGCTACCTTCTTTCTGGGAAATTGTGATTTTTTTACTTTGATGAGCACGTTCTTTGTCTTTGGATTTGACGTGCTCTTCCTTGTGTTCTGACTGTCCTCTTATTTCCGATTTCTGTGAGGAGGTCTGAAAAGATCGAGAGGGACGTGTATCAATATCTTGATATCTGTCAGGTTTTCTTAATTTATCCCTATCTCTAAGGTTATATCTTTTCTCAGAGGGCTCCCTTTGGGGAGACTTGTCCCCTCCTCCTGGAGATTTATTTCTCCGTTGGGGAGACCTTCCTCTGGACTGAAATTGTTTTTCTCTGGGAGTAGTTTGTTTATTACCCTCCCATTTCTTCTTTTGAGAATTGAGATTGTTTGTAATAAAGGTTTTTTCAGGATTTTCAATTAGTTGGGGTTATACTGGTTTACCACCCAAACTATCTCTGCCTAATTCTTCATAGCATTTTTCAATTATTTTAGCAGGCTCAAAGGGTTGGTCTGTTATATCTGTTTCCTTCATTTTTTGGCGGATTGCCACACATGCTGCTTCTCCTTTTATGTTGGCTAATAATATAGCTGAGACCTGCTTGAAGTCTTTCAGTAATTTCATACCCAGAGTTAAAGCAAGTTCTGGACCGTATTCATTTTGAATCTGTCTTAGTACATCTGGTATAACCGCCATTGACGGTACACCATGCATTTTTGTGTAGATAGAAGCAAAGACCGTGCCCCAAGTGTCACAATCTTCCACATGTGGTGCGATCCCCATTGGGAGACAGATAGTCAGAATTCTGTGTTTTTCGTGAGTGGTAGTATCAGGAAATACTGCCTCTATCTGAGTGATTTTTTTGAGCTAACCAAAAGGGAATTAGTTCCCGTTTTGCAGGTGTTTTTCCAAGACATGATTGAATATTCTGTGGTGTGATTTTATTCGTATTCCCCTGATGAGGGGTGTTTTGAGGAATTTTAATTGCAGGTTGGACTGTTGAAGTCCGCATGACATATTGGACCAATTGTCTATGTATTTTAATTAGTTGTTTTAACTGAACTAAAAGTTCTCTGTCTGACATTTCTTCAATGTCTGAGTGTGGTGTGTAGCTGGCTAGAACCGGCCACGTGGCTCCTGGTCTACCTAGTGGACCAAGCCTGGTAATGTGATTTTGATGTTTTAGGGCGCCATTAAATAAGAGCAGGTGCTCTTGGTATGTTAGTGGAATTTCAATTTCCTCGAAAGGAGAGTATTCCTCTGGAGATTCCGCTACTTTATAGTAGTGGAACTCGCGTGTCACAGTATGTGCTGCTGGAAAAGTTATCCAGGAATAGAATACCTCTGTCTGCCGATACTCATGTGCCCCTACCACAAATACAACTGTACCACCTCTTGGTGATACCCCATTTTCTATAAGTTTTATAGTTATGGTTTTTCTTACATTGACCGGGATGATTATTGCATCATGGTCGTCTTCATTAAACCCTGTAAGGTCTACACCCGGTTGATTCGCATTTAATGCGGTTTCATCGGTGTCGTTGTTGTCGCCGTGATTTGACATTGTTTAATGAAAATTTCTTGCAGAGCAAGTTTTGAGGAAACAAAGATTAGGTGCACAATATCTTGGAGCACTGTATCCTTCAACGTTGACTATACCGTAAACTAATACATAGGATTCTCATTCTACTAAGTTTCGGCAGATATTAACCTTTCACACACTCAAGACCTCTATTGGAGTTTTTACGAGTGAAAGGGGCCTGTGTGAAAAGCACGACTGAGTTACTCTAGTATCTTGCGTTAGATTATTGTATTACCAAACGTTGGGCGCCATGTAGTGTAGTTCCTATAGTCCCAATAGGCTCTGCGCATTGGAATAACATAAACAGCAGTGTAGATGTAGGGCTGAGGTCATCACTGACTCAACCTTACTTCAATTGAGCAAAACATACCTAGTTATGCTGCTGGCTAGTCGCTTTAGTCAATGAGCGATTTCGAGCTTGCAGTATATGTACCGTTTCTAAAGAATGAAACAGACCGGTCAGAAGCAGTTCACATACTATTGTTGGAACTCGTGTTTTTGTTTTTCTAATAGGTTTATGTACCTGATTACATAGAGGGTTTCCTTTTCATCAATCGAGGTAAAACCTTTTCTACTAAAAGCCCATCTGGTGATTCTTCAATTATCACTGTTTGGGAGTTAGATCATATTGTTACATCTTGTATACTGGAAGAAAGATATCAATTCATCTATATATCTCTTAATTTAATATTTAATAAATTCATCACTCCTATTTTATATATCCTTTATATTCATATTCTTGTCATCAACTAAATGCTCCATTTCATGGATTTGGTATGTTATTTCAGTTTCCTTACTGCAGGGCAATCCTTAACATACCCTTCTATTCAAAGTAAAAGCGCCTAGGGCGCACTTATTTATCCATGTTATTCTCAACACCCTTGTTTTCGTCTTGTCATCTAATTACAACTAAGTAGCCTAAAGGGGGACGATGTTCTGCTTATTATTGTGGGTGGGTTTCCTCATTCATGGGTTAACATTACATATCAATTATCGAGGTTGATTTATACTCCTATACTTTTCGATATCACTCTGTGGGGTAGTTTAATCGGGATTGTTAATCCTCTAATTAGAGTTACTCCCTTACCTTGTTTCTTCTAATAGCTTTCTCGGAAGGACGGCCGTCTGTATTTAAATTTTTCGCTCTGGGGAGGAACAGGTTCAGATTAGCTAGTAATCTACTAGGGCGCCTCACTATGTGGCCCCTATGGGGCTGTGTGTTAGTATCTTTGCCTCTTACCTAACGTTTCTTTAAAAGAAGAAGAAGTAAGCTTCTTGCTTTGCTGCTATATATTTTTGCACCGTTCTTGAGGGGATCTCACAGGGCACCTTGCTCCAATCTATGCAAAGAGGGATGAGTATCTCATTAAGTTATATGTTAAAAAGATTTTAACTACCGCATTGCTCTGGGGTCCCTATTCCACTTACTTGTAATCCTTCTTTCGTTAGCGAAAGACCTCACGGACCGTCCTTCAGGGCTGTAATGGAATCAATCTATCCGCCTTTAGCTTTTTTTAATCTCTTAAATTGGCTCATTATCTTCAAATTGCCTGCATCTGAGTAACTCAAGTTTGTTACGGGCATTATTGTGGCGGGCATCTTTAAAGGGCTCGTTTCTGTTGTATATTGTCTTTTAAAACTTGATTTTGCCATTCCCTGATGTTATTTTGACTGAGCCTCATTTCATTTTCCTCAATCCAATAAATTGTATAAACGCTATTGCTCGAATTTTATATAGAAGTTATATTTCCACAACGGTAGACTACATTATAGGTTGCGATCGATTTATTGCGTATATTTTATACAAAGTCACCCCTCTTCTTCTGACCGGTCTGTTTCATTCTTTAGAAATGGTACATATACTGCAAGAGCTCGAAATCGCCCATTGACTAAAGCGACTAGCCAGCAGCATAACTAGGTATGTTTCGCTCAATTGAAGTAAGGTTGAGTCAGAAATTACTGACTAATATGAAGGGACAATAAAGGTCATGGGTAACACGAGATTGCGGATTAACAAATAATGTGTAGATATGTACTTTTATATGTTTAGCATAAATAGAAGTGTTACAAATTTTGGGTAACTATGAAGTACACTGTTTTAAATGTTATTTTTAAATGATGGATAATGTTTTCTGTTACAAGTTAAAAAAATAAGAGTGGAGTGTGGAGATGACATTGGTGGCTTTGTCCTGGAAATTAATATATCTGTAAAACATCAACACAATAGTCACGTGTTTAATAAGTATTTTACTATTCTGTTTTAATTTAGACTGTTCTTTTTAAATGAAAAAAGTGTCCTGAAGAAGGTGACGACCTATATCACCGAAACGCCGCGTCAACATATTTTTTTCCTTTTTGTTTGGAATTGTTTTAATAATGAAATGTGTTTTTATGAATAAATATGATGTTTTTAATTCACAATACATGTAAGAATTAGAAAATAAATACCAGAGATAAACCTTATCTTTCTGTTTCTTCAGTTTCATTGTTCAGCATGATGCCTGATGTAAACAACTGAAATACATCAACATTGCAAAATTGTAAAATTGTTAATCCAGCTATAACTTTAAAAACCCAGTGTTTGCCCATTGTCTTTAACCAAGATCCCTCAGAGACTTCAGTATCTTTATTTAAGATCAGATGAAAAGGGAACCTTTGTAATTTTTTCGCATAGTGGTTGCTAGGCACAAGTTTTTTACTAGGAAGCAAGAGTGTGAGGAGAGCATTGTGTCTTATGTAGCAGCTTTGTGCATTCTCGCTTCTGAATGCGAATTTGAACATTTTACTTCTCAACGTATTCAAGACCAAATTGGTGTACATTTTTGGGAGAAGAAAGTTCAAGAGAAATTATTCACTTTAAAAAATCCTTCCTTGTAAGAAACGATTCCTATTGTCAAAAGGATTGAGCTCTCTCAAAAACCATCTAAAGAACTCAAAGCTGAGAAGAATGCTATAGCTGTATTGAAGGATCATAAAGATCTGAATGAAAAAAGTCAGATATACAAAGCTAAACCACAATCTGAACAAAGAGGGAACAGGTTTGTGTCCACTAAGGTTGAGAAGAAAGATTCTTACTTAAAAAATGTATGTAATAATTGTGATGGCAGGGCAGGCTACGAAATTCGTTTTGTTAATTACATTGTTTAATTACCTCCAAATATCTATATGCCGGTTTTTATCACCCCCCACCCTGCCCCTCCCCCGCCTTGCCTCCCTTCCCCACCGCAACTCCCTCCACGGGCCGTGGCTGCCTGTGGGAGGACCATCTAGAGGTGAACTGGGGTTGCTGCGCAGGGAGCGTATGCGTTTTCTGCAGCATGGCTATGTTAACAGGATGTCTGTCCGGGTAAGCCAGTAGGAGTCGTTTTTTTCTGGGGTTGCCCAGCCCCCACACGTTCCATGTTACAAATACCATGTGTGTCTCTGTTAGGCCTTGTTGCCCCTCACCCACCATGGCCCTGGGAATCGTGTGCGATCATGTAGGAAACATGTGCAGCCTCCTCCGGGTTTGTATTATTATCACATGACGTGTTATTCACTGTAAACTTAAGCATGCCCATCCGTGTTCCCACGCTCCTCCCACTACAGCGGCCCTCACTTGCCAAGCATGGATCCCTTCCGCTTAACCCCTCCCAACATTTCTAGAAATACTCTCACATCTTGTGTTCCTAGCGCCCAAGTGGGCTTTGCACTGACAATTCTATGGTATTACATAGTAGCAATAATGCTATGACATATTCACACCCTACCATATAGGCATTGTCAATCGTGGGATCAGATATTACTCGAGTCTCAGGGTCTGTGGAATAGTGTTCTTGAAATACCCCCTACAAGTAACAACAAAGGCAACAACCTAACAGAACAATTCCCTATGGTGGGGGCAAGGGGAGCACACTCAGAGACGTTTGCCCCAAGGGGCGTGACCACGCCCCCTGCTCCTTCGTTCTGTGCCGGGGGCCCCGGAATGCACAGTATGTGTTTGTTCGGGGTTCTCACTGTCCGTGTTCAATCCAGCCGTAGTTTGTGGGGTCAAACAGGAACAAACATTTAACATTACCTGCTGCTCCGAGTCCACGGCCGTATCTTCAATGTCCACAGAGTAACCATCCGGGGGTGCACCACGGGTGTTTGACTTGTGTTATCATTCTTCATCTTGCTGTGCCCGATGTGGGGCGTTCCGCTCTCTTTGCAACCAGCACTGTTCTCTTGTAGAGGTCCGCCGCCTGTTGTGGTATGTTACAGGTGTGATGCTTGCTGTTGGAGGTGAGTCGGAGTCATGCAGGATAGAGCATAGCGAATTCCGCCCCTTCTTGTGGTAGCTTCTTCTTGATGGGCACACATTTCTTACACGCCTCCTGGACGTTAAGGGTGATGTAGGGATAGAGCGAGATAGCATTAGTTTCAAATACAACATCTTTCAACTCCCTGGCTTTAGGTAGCGCTGTGTCACGATAGTTGAGCAGTCTCATAACTATGGGTCTGGGCGGTGCCATGGGGGGGGGGGTTTCGGCGGGTCAGGGTACGGTGCGCCCGTTCAACGACCAGGATTCTCGAATAGCTCTCTTGTCCAAAGCATGCAGCAAGCAGCCGCTCCATGTAGTCTTCTAGCCGCCCAGTGTTGGTCGACTCCGGGATGCCCGTGATGCGGATGTTGTTCCGCATGGAGCGGGCTTCAATTTCCTCATTTTTTGCAGCAATCACTTTCAGTAGCTTGTCAATATCTGTGAGCTGTCCAGCCGCCTGTGTGTGGTCGTCTTCAAGGGTGGAGATCCGGGTTTCATCCTCTTTGATTCTGCCATCTTGCTTTGCGATCTTTTGGGTAAACTGATCCATTCTTGCACACATGGAGTCCATTTTCCCCTCAATGGAGGCAAAGCTAGCCTTCATCGTGCTGAGTATCGTCTTCATGCCTACTTCATCCGCATCTCTGATCGCCTGGCCCCCGTTGTCTGGGTCCGTCTCGGGCAGCTGTCCTCTGGGCGTCCTGCGGGCTTTGAAGTTGATTTTAGGCTGCTTGCCGTCCGGCTTCCCCATTATGGCGATCCTCGTATGCGGGTGGGGGGGTGTTAGAGGCTATGACACTTGTCAGCTGTCTGCTGGTGGCGCTCTGACGGTCTGCATATTGTGGGGCCCCTCTGTGGCGTGCTCTGCGGGCACTCCACACTCCAAGTGGTATTCGGGTGTAACTCTCTACACAAGTTTGGGAATGTGGAGCATGGTTGCTCAGAGGGCAGTCCTCTGAGAGTCCTTTCATAGGTCTAGAAGTGAACTAAAGAGTGGGTCTCAGGGTCAATAAGTTAGTGTGTATTTCTGTGTGTGAGCTGAGGCAGGGTCTTGTTTTTTTTTTTTTTAAACCATTATTATGAGGGGACACCAGGTAACAGACGGGGATACACGCTGTAACCAAAGCCGGGTGATAGACCCGAGAATAAATACTGAAATAAAAACTGACACTGGGACCAAAGACTTAGACGATTACGCAACAAGATATTGATTTACTGAGGAACCATTACACCATTATCATATAAATACAACCTGGGAATGAAGCAGTGCAGAGATACTTTAGAGTCAATATATAAACTTTTGCTGAAAGGACCTTAAGATTGAAGAACACTGATTCATGGTTTAGCCCTGAGGAAGTTGGTTGGCATGAGATAAATGCCCAACGAAACACGTGTTGGCTGCAGTGGATGTTCTTTGAACTTTGTGGAATTATTGGAATGAACTTTGGAATCGAATAGACTTTGTGATTGAATTAAGGACGATTTGGATTAACCTTTGAAACTTGGAAATTAAACTTGGACCAAACGCAATTCAAGATTCGGGTGTCTGCATGTTCACTGGATGAGAATTGGGACTTTTGCTGTTATACCAGTGACCTAAAGATAATTTTTTGTTTAATATCATACTGTGATTTCTTCTGAATACGTGTAGTTGAATTAGATTGCTCGGCAGGAATCTAGAATTATTATGAGGGGAGGAGCTACGACAGCAAGCAAGATGGCCGAATAGCCTCCCGGCTCCGCCGACCCCCGTCCTTCGCTCGAAGATCCTGTCGTATATCCTGATTTCTCGACCCATATCCGGGTGCATGAACTATTCTGCGGTCTGATGGTGCAATCCCGAGAATTTTCCGACATGGTGGAGAGGAGTTATGTCGAGGTTTAATTTGAGGCCTAGCCCAGTCTGGAAGCCGGGGTCTCCAGTGTTGGTCTAGCCGGGTCCGAGTTGAACAACAGCGGACCGGAAAGAGCGGCAGGGTCCGGTCCATGGAACTTCCGACATCTTTTTGATTGCTTCGCTGCCAATCTGCTGCATGGAACTGTATCGGAGGTGAGGTGACGAGTGACGCCCGAGGTGGTGTGTGTGTGGGGGTCCGAGGTCCAGGGGCCTGGTGTACGTAGTGCCGGTGCCGTCGGATCGGAGACTTGGTGCGCACTAACGCTTATTGATGATCGGTCCCTCACGGCTCATTCCTGCTCCGCCTAATCTTACCCCGGGGAAGGCGCCTCTCCGTGGGGGTCAATATGCTTGATGCTATGCGAAGCCCGGCGGAGCGGGTTCAGTGCGGCCCGTCATTGCGGTCAGTGATGGCGGCCCTTGAGGCACTTCAGGCGACTATGAAGACCCAGCCCTGGAATCTGATGTCGGCGGCGGACAGAATTAGAGGTTCGGGACCGGACTCTGATTTGCTGCCCGAGACCCGGTGGCCAGTTCCTTCCCCTATTGCTACCCCATTGATGCAATTTGACCCGGTGCTCGTAGCTTTCCATGCTCCTGTGGAAGTGGAACGGTTAGAACATGTGGAGATCGACGCTACACCTACAACGTTGGACTCTTTGGAACTGCAATTGGCAGAACTTTTCACTGCTTTTCCCGATTTGGAGACGCTCGCTCGTAATTGTGATCCGTGTGGGACTGTGTCGACCCCCCTTCCCAACGGGTCCGTCAAGATAGCGGATGGGATAGTGCCTGGTCTTAGAGTCGGGAAGGGGCATCGTTGGACTCGAGCGTCTATTTTGGAACTTGCCATCCTTACTTCGACTTATAGACTATGGTTCGACAACTTCTGTTTGACCTTTGACAATCTTGCGGTGGGGCTCTCACTATCGGAGGAGATCAGCGAATTTGCTCGACGGGGCCAAGGTTGAGACTGTTGTTTGAGGTTTCACAATTTTGATTTATTGGTAACGGGACTGCTTTATTTGGTTAGCGGAGTCCGGGGCGGGATTTCTAGTTTCCTCTGCTGTACTGTTTCATTGTGGTCTGCTTGATCGTATTATCACGGCGGGGGATTCTTCGTTGAGACGGGGGGAGAGTCCGGGAGTGCGTTGGACATAGCCCTCCTCCATTACTCCCTTTTTGGGTAGGGTTTTAGTCCCTTCTTTCTTTCTTTCCCTCTGTTCTTCTATATTTTTTCGGGTTCATTACGGGGCGACCGGCAAGCTGCTAGGGGGGTAGGCCGTAGTCATCTGCAGGGGTGCAGGGTGGGGGGTTGGAGGGGGGGGGATTTTGTTTTTATTATTTGTTTCTATGGCCTTTTTTTCTTCTTATCTTTCTTCGCCTTTTCTTTTGTTTCCTCTTTTTCGGGTCAGCGTAGTGGGTCTATTCTTTTGTCAACTGTTGTCTTTTTCTCTGTGCCTATACTTTCACGGTACTTCAGTACCATCGGGCGGGCGTCCACTGGCGCGAACATTAATTGTATGCTTGTTTATCCTGATTCGTATTCCTCACCGCCATGGTTTTGAATAATATCGAATTAACTGTGGACCTCCTACTGTTTTGCTCGCCCTTCATGCACCTTTGGGATATTGTACGGCACCTGATCCTTCTATCTTTATATTATAAAATGGAACCTTTATTATCCTGTTATTCGTATAGTATGCCATGCTGCAAGTTTTAATCGTAGTCATACTATGCTCGCCTCCCGGGGGGCCATGTTTGGTTCTAATTGCTTGGTTGAAATGATATTGATTAGCGGCCAGCCCTGGTGGTTGTAGGCCCATACTTGTAACTGGTTGAAGTATCAATAAAGGTTTTCCCAAAAAAATAAAGAACGTTATTATATCGTTCAGCAAAAATTACAGAAGTAGACTTACAACCACAGGGGCCGGTCTCTACATTTAGGCGATACGTATCAGAAGTTCCAATAACACAGCTCTTCAGCCGGCAACCCTGAGGTCCGGCAGCAGTAAAGGATATACGGTGCATTGAACACAGTACAGATTGCATGATATTCATAAGGTTTCATTTTACATTTAACCCCCCCTCCCAGAGACAAGATAAAGAAGAAGATACAGGATATCCGGAGCCACACATTCGAAGGTATAATAAAGGCGGGTAGGTGTAAGAAGGTAGTCGCGGACCAACTTAAAAGGAACAGTGAAGACACAAGCGCTAGCAAGCTCAATAAGGGTGAAGAACAAAACAACCGATCTCTCATCGTAGCCGCCCACCCTCAGACCCCGCCCACTCGTATACTTCAGGATGAGACAGAAAGTACTGCTACCGGACACTGCAAGAAAAAGAAAAGGGCCATAGAACAAAACAAAGGCAAAATAACAAACCCCCCCCTCACCCTCCACCCTGCACCCCTGCAATGGCTACGGCCTACCCCACTAGCAGCGTGCCTGTCGCCCAGAAGAATACCCTAAAAAGAGAGAAAGAAAGAAAAAGGTGCCATAGAACAAAACAAAGGCAAAATAACAAACCCCGCCCCCCCCACCCTGCACCCCTGCAATGGCTACGGCCTAAACCCACTAGCAGCGTGCCTGTCGCCCAGAAACATCCCTAAAAAAGGAAGAGAAGCAGAGGAGGAGAGATAAAAAAAAACACACACTCCCGGACTCCCTTACCCCCCACCAGATGCGACCACCCGAAACACAGTCAAAATAGAATGCAGCGAAATATAAAATCAATCCGGAGAAGTATGACACCCACCACCCGACTCCCGTACATTACAGGTCACAGTCCCAGCAGCAAATTAAAATATGCCGAACCCTAAAAAACCACAAGTTAACCCTGGCTGGTACGATTCTTCACTAGAGCACTTATAACCCAGACCACAACAACAGTGAAAGAAGTAGAGCGTTCACAAAAGTTCAAGTCAGTACGAGCGAATCGGAAAAAGGATAAAAGTTCACGATATCCACAGAGCAAGTGAGGAAAAGCGTGGAAGGATAATGAAACTCTCCGATAGTCACTGGAGACCTTGTTGAGGCATTCAAGGTTGTCCATGTCAAGCGGGATATGGCTCAAGCAGGGGAAGCTAACAATGTTCATGGGCGCGGGATCTATCCTGTAGGGATCAGCAGCGCACACGGATTCCGGCTTCCGCACAGGGTCCTCGAAGTTGAGCCCACAATGTTCCATGGGTATTACAACTGGCTGATATGATGGCAAAAAGTCGCCGTCCGGTCTCCGGCAGATATTGTCCACTGTTGCAGAAAGTGCCTGGTATTTGACGATGCTCTGCGAGTGGAGCGCTCCAATGGCCGCCATTACGGCATGCAGTGATGGTGTGCCTTCTGTCCCCTCCATCTCCTCTCGCGAAGCGACAGAGCAGGATATGAACCCCGGAGGTCGACTACTCCGGGGTAGCAGGCACAACCGGAGCAGACAACCACAATGGGCGCCCTCACCTCACGATTTCTACACCTTCGCCACTAGTCAGGGCTCCGGTCCATCCCCTCCCGGGAGGCTTGCGGTGTCTCCGGGCGTCGGATACAGGACCGCAGCAACCGAAGAGTCACGATGCAGCATCTGCGGTGTAGACAGGGTACTAAATCGCCGTTGGAAACAAGTAAAGTGTGTCTCCGTTCGGGAGACCGGACGAAGCCCAAAGTCCACAGCCAATGTTGTTCAACTCTAGCCCGGATGGGTTGGAAATCGAGGCCCCGGCTTCCACTCTGAGTTAGGCCGAGAATGAAACACGGCGTATCTTCGTCACCCGATGAGTTAAAAAGTTCGGGATTGCACCTTCAGAGTCAGTCACTCCTCGTCTACACGGGAGCCAGGTGTAAAAGCAGGAGAAATTGCAGGATATTCGAGCTGCTGGCGGAGGTCGGCGGAGCCGGGAGCTTATGCGGCCATATTGTTTGCTAGCGTAGCTCCTCCTCCTGAGGCAGGGTCTTTGAAGTGTAAGTAGGGCTATGCACAACTCCCCTCCCCCCCCAAAGCTGATTGAATAGCCCATCCTGCAACCACCCAGCCCCTCTATTATGCGGCTGTCTGAGAGGAATACACGAAGGCCAACTGCCAACTACATCTAATCAAAAAGCCCGGGAACAGGCTTCAGGCAATCCATCGCTGTTTTATATACTTATAGTGTTGCCCTAAATGGGACGGGTATGCTCAGAGGTGGGTCCTGTGCACACTGTGTCACTGGAACCAAGCTGTACCCGCCTGATGTGCCCATAACTTGGGTGAAACCGGTCTTGGTTTGCTTGAGTTCTGTTTCAGGGTGGACCTCGCTTGGCAGTTCTGTCTGGACTGTTCCTATTGGAGCAGAGTCATGACTGATTTGCATATAGCTGGTTCCAAACTGAGATGACATGGTATGCAAAATAATGATGGATTGGGATGTGGCCCGAGGGATTGCCATTGGCTGAGATTAATTCATGCATTCCACCCATCACTGTTTTGTATACATAACTTTTCCATAAGTGGCACTTTCAGTATTGTGAGTTAAAATCCGACTTTACCATTAAAGACAATTTTAAATTACAATTCCTTAAACACCGAACATTACATTTCTACCTGCTCCCAAACAAATGTTACCACTTATTAACACTCATTTGTGGAGTGAGCAATAGTGGCCTTCTACCCTAGGTGCCCCACCTACACCCAAACTGAGGTTAAAAACCTGGGCGTTTGGATGGCTATGGCTCTTACTTTCTAGCCTCAAACCAAGGAGGTGGCAGGAGTCTGTTTTGGGCTCCTTCATGGTCTCAAACCTTTGTTGGGTTTCTTTGATGGCAATACTCAGCAGGTTATTATTCAGGCCACTATATTATCTAGGCTGGTTTACACTAGCTCTCTGTACTTGGGGGCTAACAGAGCAGAGATACATCGCCTCCAAAGAATACAGAACGTCCCTCTACTTTTTGGGCTTCCCAGGACCTGCCACACTTCAGAGTTCATCACCAGACTTCATTGGCTCCCAGTGGAGTAGTGTATGCTTTTTAAAGTTCTGTGTATTGCCCATAGAATGTTAAATGCTCAATTCTCTGAAATCCTAGCAGATCTTCTTATAGCCTACACCCCCACTTGTCTTTTGCGTTCTTTAAATCAGCACCTAGCGTCTGCCCCTCTGGTTAAGAGAGCCAGAGCTGGAGGACGCTCGTTCCGAGCTCTAGCCCCCAAACTCTGGAACTCCCTCCCGGTAAGTATCAGAAGCATTGAAAATCATGCTGCATTCCGCAAGGCTACAAAAACTCTAAATTATTATAATTTTTCTAAATAATCATTTGCTGCGCTTTTTGGAGCTGTCACCTGTTTTGCCTGAGCTCAGCACTGGGACGCCCCTTGGATGGGGCAGCCATGCGCTCAATAAATATTATAACAAATAAATATTATAGCTGTTATACGTAACATCACCACACTGTTCAAAGTACATTGAAGTTCATTGTGATACAAATTGTATGGGGAGCGGACTCACACATGAGCATATTTGCATTTATGTTGACTATGCTAATAAAAAGATGCACAAAAAAAAAGAATGTTACATCCTGACAAGGATTGTGGCTGTAGCTTGAGTATGATTTCACCTCCTCGAACAATGATCCAATTTTTCACAAGCATGTAGATGATTGGGAGTCCTTCTCAATACTGAAAGTAACTCAAATTAAAATGGCGTTCCACTGAGTAATCATGACCGAGTATCTGCGAGCCTAGGGGCGAGCCCCCAATTGACCTAATAGTTACGGGGAAACAAAGAATTCGCCTAACATCGCCTTCAGAAAAGATTGGTTGTATATTTTTAGCAAATGTACGCATGACTGGGTGGTATTAATCATCAATATAGTGAAACGAATATCAGGCGCTATGTTACTTTAGAGTATGGCGAAGGAAATAAGAATGAAGACTACGGTAACACTCACAAGCTACAAGAAAAAGAAGAACTAAACTGTTATCAAACAATTCAAAAATGTTATTACAAGCCAAAAATAACAAAATTACAGAAAGATGTTCGAAGATTCAAACATGAGGCTGCCTACCTCCCCATGATGAATGAACAGCATTTGAAACCACAACCCGGACTACAGAAATGCAGGAACCGAAGGGGTCTGGTAACTCAGTCAAACTGAACTTTCAGCTTGGACGAATGAGAGAGGTTCCAAGCAGTTTTCGACTGCCCACGCTGATAGCATGTGGCCAGGTGCCTTTCCCAAAGGGGAATCTACCAACGTAACTACTAAAAATTTTTAGGGAGAGGCCAACACAGAAGTAGAAAGACTCAATGAAAATAAACGACAACCACAAGTACAACGGGCACAGAACTCTAACAGAATAAGGAGGCACAAATGTGTCACACAGCAGGGCCAACAGAACACCCCAACCTTGAGGTAAATCTGAATGAGGCACGGCTCACGGAGAACCAACTTAGGGTACTCAATGGCTGTTTCTGCCATTAGGCAAGACTAGGTGGCCGCCTAGGGCGGCAAAAGGGCTAAGGCGGCAAAGAGAAGAGTTTGTACTGTACGAAAGAAAAAGTAAACAAACAGACCTCGAAAGCGCCATCACGTCACATCCGGTGCCAGTGCACCACGGGCAGGGGCCCTACGGTGGGCGCCTGCCACTGCAAATGTCCACACTCTTAGGAAATGTCCTCCAGTGGCAAAGTGTTGTGTAAAGTGAGTGAGGCGCACATTTCTAATACCTGCGCACACCAGAAAGGGCTCCCATCTGCCTCTGCACAGCACCAAGCTACCTTTCTGCTTCGTCGCGCCTGCTCTCTCGCTGCATTTTTAAAAAGCACGGCAGGAGGTGCCATGACAAAATTGAGGTGCTTCACCCTGTTCCTGGCCACCTCCTGCGTTTTCGCCGCTGGGGACACACTGTCATCATCACTGGGGTAAGTGCTGATGCGTCCGTCGCGCGCTTTCATTATGGTGGTCCAGACACTTCCCTCGGAGCCTCGATGTTAAACGTTCCCTTACACTGCGGTAGAAAGTTTTGCGAAGATAGTATTGACTTCTCACTTCAGCTGTCTGCGAACGTGCTTTGTCCAAATGTTAGGAAGCACAGAACATGCTTTGTAAAGTAAGCATTTTTAGGTCGAGGGACCTGTCGCTTCTCACGGCGAAGCCGTGAGGGGCGGAGTCCCGAAGAATTCATGTTTTGGAGTTAGGGGCTTTGAACCTGCCTCTATCCTCCATTCTCCTCCATTGGCTGGCTTCCTAAACGGAGGCCAGCCATTGGAGGAGAATGGAGTCACTCCAATAAAGCCCTGTCTCTTTCGGATTCGGGGCGTGTTTTTTTGCGTTCTTTCGCCTGTGACGTCACCCGTCACTCAAAACGCCCAAAACACGCCTCAGAATCCGAAATTTTCGGATGTTTGCGGCCGGCATGTTTAGCAGCGTGGAACATGTCTGCTGTTGCCGGCCCGCCGGCTCCTCTCCACAGGTATAACGGGTGGAGGCGCTGCCCCAACGTTGTTTATTTCAGGCCGGTGTGCACGGGCTGTCTCCGTTGCTGCACCACCCCAGCATCATTTGTTGCAGGCCGGTGTGCACGGGGCTGTCTCCGGTCCTCAGTGAGTGGGCAGCGATCCTGACCAGCACAGGCTCAGTCGCGTCGCAGCTCAGAGGGAGGAGATGGTAGGCTGCGCCGGTCAGGGTCACTGTAGAGCACGTCGGTAGAGCACTCCCTCTTCCATTCACGGGTGCCCCCCGCAGCCCAGCAGCACGGGTCAGCAACTCCCCAGCCAGGCACCGCAGGGTGTTTCTGATGGCAGCCCAGATGTCTCAGTGCTCTGCAGTCTGCATCGGACAACCCAGCGGGCCTCAGGTACTCATGCAACGTTTGTCTCCAGTGGCGTCGCTGTGTTTCTCGTTTCTGGGCATCACACAGGATGCTTTCTGTAAAGTCTGCATCCCTTGCAGTATGTGCGGACAACAGGGCAGAAACTGGCTTCGAATGTCCCCCATGGTCGCCGATATGTGCTGGATAAGTAAGTCCTGTCGCTGACCTCAACTACTTTGCGGCCGCTATGTTAGGCGGATAGCTATGCCCCAAATAAGCTGGAATTCATAACTGTAAATGGGAAAAATGTACACCACAAGTTCAGTAGTTCAATATTAGTTGGCATGAAGCAACCCACAGGCTTGCATTTTAATGTCGGTGAAATACAGCCTCACAATCATCGTTTTCATATTTTTATCAGACATTGCATTGATTTCCTTACATATAAAACAAGACTTCATCCAACCATTAATGTTCATAGGTTCTTGTCGATCGACAATTCTGAAGATAGTTCAGCAGACATGTTGCGATGTGGGTTTAGCTGTGTGAGCAGATGGGATGTAGCAGTGGGTTGGCTAGATAAACAAATAGAATGTACTGTGGATGTACGTGTGTGAGGAGGGGAAATGTAAATCTGGATGGCTGGGAAGCTAGTAAAATGTATTGTGGATATATTTGAGTAGGTGAAATGTAGGAGGGTTTTGCTGGGTAAGCAGGTTACATCTGTGGGTTTGGCTGTGTAAGCAGGTGGAATCTGCTGTGGGTTTTAGCTGTGTGGGCAGGCGAAGTTTGGTGTGGTATTTTACTTGTGAGCAGGTGAGATGTACTGTGGAGCTGGCTGGTTAACGGGGTGAAATTTAGTGTGAGGTTGGCTGTTAAGTGAATGGTGTGCAGGTTTAGCTGTACCTACTTTTATTGATTTAATATAGTGTGGAAATTGCTAGGCTAACAGATGGAATGTTCCGTAGAGTTAGGTTAAGTTGTCAAAGCAGCTGAGAGCTAGTTTGTCCTAAACCTTGTAAGCGGGTGAAATTCAATGTGGGATTACATTTCACTGTGAGTAGCTGAAAGGTAGTTGAGGTCTGGCTGTGTGAACAGGTGAAATGTATTGAGTGTCTGGATGTGTGAGCAGATGAAATGGACAGGGAAGTCTAGCTGTGTGACCAGATGTCATGAACTATGTAAGTGCACTGTGGGTGCAGGTGAAATATGCAGGAGGTTAGTGCTGTGAACACGTAAAATGTAGTATGACTTTACCCTTGTGAGTGATGCATTGTAGTGTGAGATTAGTTTTGTTGAGTTGTCAAACACCATTTATTTGCTCATGTGATCAGGTGAACTGTTCCATGGGTTTTGCTCGGTAGCAGGTGAAAAGCATTGTAGATTTACCTGTCTGAGTACATGAAATGTCGAAGTAATTTAGGTCTAACTGTAAGGGAAAATGAAATGTTGGATGGATGTTGATCTGTGAGTAGGTTTATTTAGTGGAATGTGAATTTTGCAGTGAGCCAGTTTCATTTGGCGTGGGATTAGTTGTGAGAGCAGGTGGAGTCCAGATTGCAATTAAGTTTAGCTTTTCCAGCAGGGGAAATGTAGTGTGGATTCAAGTGTTTGAGCAGGAGAAATAGAGTGTGGGTGTGGAATTACGTGAAGGTGAAATGTAGTTCTGGGATAGGGTTTATCGTGACAGC
Source organism: Lissotriton vulgaris (assembly GCF_964263255.1). Taxonomy (NCBI): domain Eukaryota; kingdom Metazoa; phylum Chordata; class Amphibia; order Caudata; family Salamandridae; genus Lissotriton; species Lissotriton vulgaris. Next base: position 1,822,009,774 of record NC_141693.1, read on the forward strand.
AGCACAAGTGCACTGTAGGCCTAGCTGAATGAGCAGTTGAAAATGAATACAGGTGTATTCATGTGAGCATGTGAAATGTCGTCATGGGTTAGTTGTTTGAGTAGGTGAAATGTATGGTTGATTTAGCTGCTCGAGCAAGTGAACTGTAGTGCAGGTTTAGTTCCGCTAGCCAGTGGTGTTTAAAGTGGTGTTAACAGTGTGAGCAGGTGATCTGCATTCTGGAGTTGGTGTGTGCGCATTTCATATGTGTGGGTTTATCCTTTTGTTCACATCAAATATGTTTATTGATGTATTTCTTTATTGTAACACACTACTACCCACCCACTGGTGGTCTCTCAGTATTTATGCAATGTCGTTGCATTTATACACATTTTAAACCCCTAACAGAATGTATTAGTGGATGGGTGGGAATCTACTCTCCAGATTGTGCTTCATTAGAAGGTTGTTGGGTTGTATTTTGGCCTATGTGGGAAGTGTTTTGGTGTCAACGTGATGCCAGAGTGGCGCTCCTACCCTTTTCAGTGCTGCTGTTTTAAGCGTATTGTGAAGCAAGGAGGACTGTGGAATAGAACACTTGAGCTGTATATTATTGATGTGTCTGGTTTGAATGGCACAGGTGGGGAGCGTAGTCTATGTGGGGAGTGTTTTGTTCTTGAGTGTGATGAGAAGTGGATTGCCTTTCTCATGTCATTATGATTGTGTAGCTGGACTTATGTGTAGAGTGGCATGCACTTCAGTGAGTGATAGGTGCACATCATCACGCCTGAGTCCCTTGTAGGGAACATATTCCAGATCTTGGGATTGGTGTGGTCTGGAGTCTGATGTTCAAACTTTCCTTGTGTAAGTGACTGAATCCATTTGCTGTTTGACATGATCCTACATCATCTGTTTGTAAATAGCCAGGTTGGGATCTCATTTTCCAAATTTCAAGGGATCACATCTAGTACTTGCTTTTGCAAAGAGGGAAATCCAAAATGATGCTGCTTGTATGAAGAGTGAGAATTCACCTATGCGTTTCTTCTTGTAGAGGGGGCCAGCAGAGGAGGCACCAGTCTAGAGTGAAGGTCTTTGTGGTACAAGTAAATTTGCAGCATTAGTTCAAGCTTGGGTCCTTGCTAAAGTTGGCCCTGTAGACAATGCAGAGTGTATTGAAGGCAGAATGTGTGATTGTAATCAAACCAGTGATCTACTTCTAGCAATGGTGTGATGTATTCCTATGGGTGAAGGTGTAGGAGCTATCTTGCCGCTGCATTCAGGATTCTTTGTAGTTGTCAGTGGTTGAAGAGCAGCATCCCAATATAAAGACCATTTAATAGTTTGGGTGAAACATGGCAAAGAGGCTTGCAGCCTATCTTTTCTCTTGTAAAGCTAAATACGGCAAGATGCATGCAAGTTTTAGCAGGAATTAAAGCAGTTTTTGTTACTTGGTTCACTTTGGGGACAATGGGAAGGATGGAATCCATGATCACTCCAAGATTTCTTACATCAGTCAGTGTGGATGGTGGTGGGCTGAGTTCCATAAACCACAGAGTGGAAGCAGGATGGTAGTCATCCACAGTTTGGGCTCTTAATTTTGGTCCTCTACTGCAGTCAATAATCACATGCAGAGAATTATAGATCCTTTAGGGATTCAATTGTAACTTGATTTGTGCTTCACCAGCGTAACTGCGGTAGGTTTGGTTGAAGGATTTGATCAATTCCAGTAGCCAGCCGAGGTAGAAGGTGAAGAGAAGTGGTACCCTTGCGGGGTATGCCAGTAAGTGCTGAAAGGAGCTGACATAAATGGAGGTAGCAGTATCAAGATATGCAGAAGGAGGTCTAGGATGCATTGACGGATGCTAAGTATCTCTGTCCTCAGTCATAGAGTGCAGCGGCGCCCCAGGTGGCAGACAGAGCCAGTAGCAGTGCAGTCTTTCCATCTCTGTTCACACCATCTTTTTGTCAGATGGATATTGGGGCGCATTTCTGGTCAGAAGAGTCTGTGGTGTTAAGATAGTAGAGTGTTTTCTTGAAATCCAAGAATGGAATGAAGGGGCCATTTCAATCAGTTTTCCTAAGAATGGGCCAAAGGAGATCAATCGGGAGCTCTTCGATCTAGCGGGTTACGGTGTCAGGATGGTCATTTGAATAGATGTCGAAATGTGGCCCTTATGTAGATAAGTGCAATGTGGAGTGATTTAATCACATGAAATGATTTGTTTTTGCTGGGTGAGATATTGAATTCTACCACATCTAGCCCTGTTTGAGTTAGCTGTGTATGTGGGGTAAATGTGGCGTGGGACTTGCATTACAAGCAGTTAGACTGTGTGGTTTTAGCTGCATGAACATGTGAAGTATTTTTGGGGTTTTGTCTGTGGGAAAGTCAAACTTAGTGTGGCTTGTGCTGTGTGAATAGTGGGAAATACAGCATGACTTGGGCTTTGGGTAAGATGAAATGTTGCGTGGTTGTAGTTTTGTGAGCAGGTGACATTTAGTGTGGAGCTAGCTGAGGGAGCAGATGAAATATGTGTGCGTGGCCTTGAGAGGAGATCAAATGTAGCGTGGTTATAGCTCAGCTACCAGTTGACATTTAGTGTGGGATTAGTTGAGGAAGCAGACACAATCAATAGGCGTAGCTGTAAAAGGAGATGAAATGTATTGTTGCTGTAGCCTGTGAGCTGCCTGGGGTTCGTGTGCTGAAAGCAGATGGAATGTGTGGGGATTACCTTTGTGAGGCAAGTTGATTGTGCCGCTTTTCGTCCTTTCTGCCTCATGATTATGCCATTTTTCTTGCCTTCTGCCCCCTGATTGTGCCACTTTTCGTGCCTTCTGCCCCATGATTGTGCCACTTTTTGTGCCTTCTGCCCCCTGATTGTGCTTCTTTTCGTGCCTTCTGCCCCCTGATTGTGACGCTTTTCGTGCCTTCTGCCCTATGATTGTGCCGCTTTTCGTGCCTTCTGCCCCCTGATTGTTCAGTTTCTCTTGCTGTGTGTGTGTGGCTCTGTGTGTGTGTGGCTGTGTGTGTGTGTGGCTCTGTGTGTGTGTGTGGCTCTGTGTCTGTGTGGCTCTGTGTCAGAGTGTAAGGCTCTGTGTCAGAGTGTGTGGCTCTGTGTCTGTGGCTCTGTGTCTGTGTGGCTCTGTGTCTGTGGCTCTGTGTCTGTGGCTCTGTGTGGCTCTGTGTCTGTGTGTGTGTGGCTCTGTGTGTTGGGCTCTGTGTGTGTTGGGCTATGTGTGTGTTGGGCTCTATTTGTGGCTCTGTCTATGGATCTGACTGTGTGTGTCTGTGGCTCTGTCTGTAGCTGTGTGTGTGTGTCTCTGTATGTGTGTGTCTGTGGCTCTGTCTGGGTGTGTCTGTAGTTTTTTTTGTAGGTGGCTCTATTTGTGGGTGGCTCTGTGTGTGTGTAGTTGGCTGTGTGTGTGGGTGGCTCTGTATGTGTGTGTGTCTGTGTGTGCACGCGGCTGTGTCTGTGTGTGCACGCGGCTGTGTCTGTGTGTACGCGCGGCTGTGTCTGTGTGTGCGCACGCGCGCGGCTGTGTCTGTGTGCGCGCACGGCTCTGTCTGTCTGCACGCGGCTGTGTGTGTGTGTGTGTGGCTCTGTGTCCGCGAATACTCTCTGCTACTCTCTAATGCTCACCTATTGCTATTGCAAATGACCATACCATTTATTTATGTTTTAAAAAAAAAAGGAAAAACAATGTCATGAGCAATGCCAATAGCTCTACCTTTAATAATGCCGAGACCATTGCATTGTAAATGCTTGTTTCGATTGAGGTCAAAATACGTAAAAGGAGTGTTTCCTTTCATTAGCCGAGCTTGGAAACATAAAATCATATCACAGCCACCAGAAACTCAAAATGAAAAGTATTAAGTGGGAGCTATAAATAAAAATCAACATTTTCAATCACGAAGCTCCTCACCGAATTGTACGACTTGTTTTTCTGCCATGTCCCGGTTTGTAGCAATAATCTGTATTTTTTGTGTGTCAAACTCTGATTGCTTATTCCCTTTTTTTGTTCAGGTTTGACTATTGAGGTGCAATCCAAGAGGATATTCCATGTGGGCCTGATTCACAATAACATTATTACCATACACAAGTTAATGCCTATGCACTGTATACATTTATAAATGTTTGTATATTTTTGGTTTCAAAAACATCCGCAGGATATATGTGCTTCATTTTTACCCCAGTTCAGGCATGTTTTCCAGATTCAATTTGTATATTGTGAGCATTACAATAGTAAACGTACAAATGGTACTTGCAGAAATTCCGTTTTTCTTTTGATTTAAGGTTTACTTTTTCACTAAAATGTTTTTTTCTTTATTGTGATCTCCCATTTCTACTGCTTCGTTGTGATGTGTGTGCTTCGTGGCACGCTACCCAAAACACTTAAGGGGTGCACTTTTATCTCAGCCATACTGTAAGGGCGTTAGGATCACTCTCTCCTGCTTTGTCTGCAACAGGAGGTAAAGGTAGTTTTTAAGACGTTCAGAGCAGGTGGCCAGGTATGGAGTCATAGCTACAGGGTCTTTGAAAAATGTCAAGGTTAATGATCTATGCTCTGGACTAATGTGCATCCTGTGTTTTTGTGCACAAGTAATACCAATTTGTCGAATATCTTTTCCCAATACCAAAAGTAATTGAGGTAACGTAGAGGAAAGAATTTCTGTTATAGAGTAAATTATGTGTGTCACCCGGATGATCCCAAATTAGAGGCAGCCCATTACTCCAGGTTCCGGTTCCAGTGTTCTGTTTCACTAGCACCCAGGAGTTGTCAGTGCTAAATTATTCAGGTTGCTGATTCCCTTCTCCCTTGCTGGTAAAGTTAGAAACCCTCTACCTTTTGCCAGACACACTGCAGTGTCTGTCTAGCACGTATATGTAAAGGGTTAACGGTGGCTCCTTGGTGCGTTGGAGCGCAGTGACATACTACAGTTTGGCGAGGGTTCCTTTTGAGAATACAAACGCACTCTATTTCAAAATAATTTTTCTCCATTGTCGTAAATGTCTATAAAACAAAGTTTTCCGCTTTTGGGAAGTTCTGTGGTTCTGTGCCCTCGAGGACTTGTAGTCCTTGTTTATACAGGACTAGAAGGACGAACCACAAGGACAGGATCCGATGGTCATGTTGGTGGTGAACTAAACATGGGTGATGTAAAGCACAGTTTTCAATCTTAGAAATCAGGATGAAGAGGGGACTTGGGATTCTCTTCCGTCAAGATGAGAGTTCTATCCTGATAAGCGTGGAAAAAATGGAACTCGCTCTTCCCTTATAGCGTTAAAAGAATGCTGATTGAGAGATCATTTCCTATGCCAGGTCTAGCAAAGCAGATAGTGATCAGCGTTCTTTTATAGTAATGCACATTTACTAATGGAGTATGTGAGTGTGAGGCATGCATCCCAAACATGCCAACACCATTCAGAGAACAATGTTTTTCTGCACTCTTTAATATTTCCCTTTACAAAAATGAAAGAAAATAGAAAATGGGATGCACTCAGATACACTTGTCATAAATGAACAGCTTAAGTTTTTGTGTAACATGTAAGTCAAGTTTACTCTACAATACGGAGGCCTGCCGGTAAGTCCCTTATATGTTCTGCTAATATTCAGGAACAAATTCACCCTTATTCAAACCATCCCAAATGGAGGTGGGGGCTACTAAGAAGAAAGCATTTTATTGGATGCATATCATTTTTTTATCGAAATTATATAATTTTTGTCAAACATTTCCAGCTTTATGTTATGCATAGCTGAATAAATGTCCCCTGCTGCATCCTTCCATGGCAAACCATTTGGAGGTATACCAGTATAGTACAAGAGCGTGCTATTTCGAATCGTAAGCTTTGTGACTTGAGCAGCTCAAGATGTATGGCAGTGAAATCATGAATTGGGCAATATAGCTGGTTCACTGTAGTAATATGGCACCTGCTGTTTATCTTGCTTTAATATGCTTTCTAGGCAAAGGACAGCCATTTTGTCAATTCCAAACTTTCCAAGTTCTTTCATATCTAATGTATTGATTCTTCTAGCCTGGATGACGGGCGGAGAGTGATTGTAGTAAAAGGGAGGGGGCAGCATTTTTCAATTCTCGCCTAGGGCGGCAAAACACCTAGAAACGACCCTGCCGGCGGTTGTGTGTGTCCAAACACAAATACAGGATTATTTTAAACAAGAAAGCAGCTCTTGGAGATTTGTCTTTGCTTACCAGATGGGACCTGATAACACTGGATACGAAAAAAATACAGGAGTAAGAAAAATTAGTCACATTTTGTATCCCCCCACAGACCCATAATCCATGTGTCAAGAAGCCAGTATGCAATTCGAAGGGGGGCTGACTAGAGAAAACAAGAAGACCGCCACCAATGTGGAGGGAAGCACTTCGAAGACCGCATCACAATAAAAATCTGGAGTCAAATGGTAGGCGCCATTGTGATCATGTACAGAGAAATGAATCATGTAGAATGCCAAAGTGTACCAAAGCATGAAACAAGCTACAAAAAGTTGACAATCCGATAGCAAAATTAAAAAAAAAATAGGATATTGTGGAAGCAGCTGCAGAATCACAAGAGCAAGTGAGAACACTGGAAGCAGAGTTTCTGACAGCTCAAGATCCTACTACACAATACACTATACTTTTATATTCTACCAAAAATTCACAAACAAAAGAGACCGCATCCTGGCGCCCAGCAGTGTTCAGGATTGCCCCCCTAAATGAATGCTGGGAATGAACTATGTCCTTAGACCAGAAGTCCTGAAGATGCAGTCCAATTAGAAGGACATCAAGGACATGCTCTACTTGATACATGATCTATTCTTTGTTTCTGAGACTGAATTAATGCTACATCTAAATGTAAAATCACTAAAAAAGATGCTAGGTTTATATGCCTATAGTTAATGAAGAAACTTTGAGATCAAAAGAATGGCCCCATATGACTCTTAGGATCATTCATCGCAAATTTAGAAAGTGTTGAAAGAAAATGTCTTCCCATTCGAAGACGATATATACCACCAGGCAAAATGATCATCTTTGGCCGGTAATACAGCACCCAGTCTGGCAAATCTGAAAGATGGTAATCCAAAAAAGAGACAAATACGAGGTCGATGTTTGTAGTATTTATATAAGGTAAGTTACATCTCAGAAACAGCACATGACTATCAGCCCTCCAGGCAGGCCCTACTCCTGTTAACTGCCTACCTAGAACTTTCACACTACATTCTGCAGATCATCCTATTCTCACCATGCCTGCAAAACTTGTCCAAATCCAAACACCCAACACAGTCACACAACACACGACACATCACCACAGACCTCCTCAGTACAATTAAATATAAAGGAAAATATAAACAAGTCACAATTCACAATGGAACAAAATCCTTTTATCTTTCAGGAATTCTAGATTCCCTGATAACACATCCACCTCCATCCTGATAACAACCAGCTGGAACCACCTCAGACCCCAAGGATGGTCCCACCAAACTGGAATTCTCCTAGGTATCCTCGTCCAGAGGAACACGCTACCCTCTTCAAAACTACTACGCAGTCTTTTATGTCACACACCTCCAGTCTCCTCATGAACCACATCCCAGCACATTGAAATCCTACCGAAATTACAAACTCTTCCATCTTCCACTCTTCCTGATGATTTGAATACTTCCTTCACTTTAATGCGTTCTGTCTGATAAGGCTCTTTTCCGGTATTAATCCAGTATTTTCAATGCAGGCTCCTTGCCCAACTACAATCTGGGAATTATAAGATTTACTCAAACCTTTCCTAAGACCACCTCGTTCTCTCATTTTACTTTGATACTTTTTCGTGCTTCCTGTCATTGCTTCAAACCTTTCCCTGCCATTAAAAAGCACCATATCTGTCCATTAATCACCATGGAAGTAGTCTGTGCACCAGTTTCCACTATCACAAATCGAATGGAGACGCACTGGTGACAGGATTTTAAGTTGTTCCGTAAGACGACAGTCTGACCAGCAAAGATTACCTCCGATCCATACCAGACTTTATTGCCAAAAGAATCGCCTCTTTGTCCACCCTACTGAAACATTTGAACGGGCCACTGGCCTCCAGATGTTATAAGACCACACAGGAACTTTTGTAAACACCTGTACCCAAACATTCTTGCATCATCCCAAACGTGGATGTCACTCCATTGTCAGCCAATTTTTCTCATGTGACCCTTCCCAACACTAGACCTCATCAGTCAACACACCCCCCCAAAAAAAATCTATCTATCTATCTATCTATCTATCTATCTATCTATCTATCTATCTATCTATCTATCTATCTATCTATCTATCTATCTATCTATCTATCTATCTATCTAGCTGTATATATATGATCCTCTGGTCATTTAGAAAAAGAGTCAATTAAAACAATGCTAAAACAATTCACACCGAGGTAGAACTGTCAAAGGACCTATAATATTAATAGCCAACTTCCTCAACGGACCCTTAAGAAATTCCACTGCACCAGCAGACATTCTGAATTCCTTCACAGATTTTATAATGTGTGTGCACGTCACAGGGGCAATTATTCGCAGCAGACTTCCAAGCTGCACATTTCAAACTCAACTTCTGATGCTTTGAACTAGAGATGCATGCACACAGTGGCGTAACAAACCTTGATGGGACCCCCCTGCAAAGTACATAGAGTGGGACCCCATTCTCCGTGTCAGTCAAGAGCTCTGAGGCCAGTGACCCGCCATACTGCCGGGCCTCACCCCAGCCATAAAAAATAGATTCTGGTTCCTCCATTGGTCACATCCGCCCTTTCATTGGGTGATTTACATACATCAATAAATGCTGCTGCTGCGCCCTCCAGCAAAGTTACATAACACTGCCTCCAGTCGGCCCACCATCCTCCTACTTGATGATCTACCTTAAAGCGAAGCCCGCTGAGTTGACCACCTCCAAATACAGATCACTGCCTTCGTGCCTCCTACTAACGCATCCATTAACTCTACTCTCACCCCTACGAAACCCGCAGTTATATTTTTCTGCCCGCCTTTAAAACCACCCCTCGGATGCCACTGTGAACTGGTGACTGCCGCCCACTGCTCCCCTGTCCACCACCGTCAGAAAGACTGACGGCCGGTCCCCAACAGCCACTGCCTACCAGTAAAACAGAGCTGTTCAACTGCTGCCCTCCCCAATGCCACTGTAGTAGTTTAAAACATGTTAAGCAATCTCTTCAATTGACCACCCCAAAACAATTCTTCCTGCGACCTCCACAGCATCAAAGCAGTTCCTGCTACTTTTCATCCTCTGCATGATGCACACAATAATATTAAACGTACACCAAAATTAATTTACACTATGTACCCCACCAAACCATACCTTCTGTCAAAGGCAAACCTGATCCCGTGTGTAGCACCAGTCAGCAAGTACCCCAAGGACAAACACCAGAGAGAATGCACGATTCATGTAATTAAACCTACAGTGACAACGTAGCATTTTCCCACCCACTGTCAGCCCAGCGAAGCCTGCAACCGCACAGTAGTCATCAATACCGGCAATATCTAAAGCGCATTTCCACTTACTTTCAATGGCAGATCCCTATGACTTCTGGGTGGCATCTACCACAGACCACAGCATTCTTTGTCTCCCTAAGACTAACCAAATGCTGTTGGTGAATGCTTCTCTTCTCCCTTCCTTACTAATAACTAATGGAAGATAAATAACCCAAAAAATATATAGTATTTTCTTATACAAATAGCGTATCAAGCACTTGCTGCCCGCAGTCCTCACCAGATCCACACGTATCAATATTCTGCTATCACACCAGCCTTTCAAACCTAATATTATCAGGAGATGTTTTTTATCCCATCCGTGAACTGGGAAAAGCAATACCTTGCACGAAAACAAGTCCCTTTAAAACCTTTGCTACTTAGAGAGGCTCGCAAAGCAATTACTTGTTTTACCAACTGATGTTTTAAAGCCAACAGGTAACTCATTCTAGGATTGGAATTACGGCTTAGAAGTGTGGAAGTTAATACTGAGACGTAGGATGATTTTTTGCATGTCTGCCAGACACTCGTTCTTTCCTGCATGCGCACACAATGCAACAATACAATTTAGCTTAAAATATTGTTCAGAAATGGACCAGAAGGTAAAGAAACAGCCCATATTCTTTTTACAAAAAGAAAAGGCAAACGTCCACTTTACACCCCATGACTAGGCTTTCCTGTTTTCAGTTTCTATTTTTGGTAAATTCTGGTGGGGTTTTTTCCAGTGTTTTCAAGTGATTTCAATACCTTTAAAAACAGTGGTTATCAGTGGCTACACATTTACGGGCCATTAAAAACAACAGAAACAGTGTTTTTCCAGTATTTATGGAACGTTTTGCTTTTATTATTACTTGCTTTCTGCACTGATAGTACGTGATATATAGACAGTGTACCTACAGTGCATATGGAAAGGGGCGACCACTCGGTCCCCCCGAACGTATGGCGGAGTGCCTCGATCCCCCCGGGAAGCCATTTTGTGGCGGGAGGCGCGTCTCGGCTGGTATGCCCGAAGCGGCGTAGCCGGGGCGCGCTTTTTCCCGCCCTAGAGTGGGCTGGCCTAGACACCGACGTAGCCAGCCCCGCCTCCGGGACGGGCAGGGGCGGGTTTACGCCCGCCCTGAAGACGGATAAAAGGAGACGCAAGGCCTGAAGACGTCCTCTTGTTCTTGTGCTCCGAAGCTGCACCTCCTCGCTACACGTGAGCTCGGGACAGATTGGTAGATCCCTATGAGTGGGCGTCACCCAACACGGATGGGAGCGCTCGGGGGAGGTGGCCATTGGCCCCTCAATGGGGAGGCGGCCCCGTCTAAGGGCGGGTCGCCGGAAGTTAAGGAAAGGCGGTCAAGGCCCCTTCCTGTGTAGGAGGGGTTACAGCCCCCTCCTGAGGAATTTCCCGGGGCCAGGGTCATCTGCGACGGCAGATGCGGTAAGTTGTGTGGGGTGGGGGGAGGTCCACGATACCTTCTAGATACCACACACAAGTATTCGAACGACCTTTAAATGGCGTCGAGTCTTAAGTGCCCCCGACAAGTCAAGGGAAATTGTTAGTAGTTGCACTTGAGGTAAGCCTCTGTGCTGTCGCCCTTCCCAAGTGGGAGGGGTAAGTCTGGTTAGGGATCTTGACACCGGTTATGACCTTGCCGTTGGCCCTTAAACGTTAGGATGTACAATTTCAGTGTTTATAGAGAATGTTTTTGTAGGATGCTAGTTCGGCTAGGAGAACCTCTGTATTAGAGAATATGTTAAGATTAGCCAAACATCGCCATGTGATAATGAAATTGTACATAATATGAAACGTTTAATGTTTAATTTTTTGTTTTAATAAATACGGCCGCGGGAGGGTCACTCCCTCCCACATCCAAAAACTTAAAGAACTGTTTCCGGTTTCCCTCCTTTTGGGATTGTGTTGAGAGGGGGTGGCGGGTATCTCAGCCATATGAGGTCCAAATACATTTTTACAATTCAAACTTATCGTAGTACACTATACAATACTTCTTCAGTGAATCTTTGGTCGTGCACGCTCACTCTTTCCTACCCATGTACACTTTTATCTGTGAAAAGGCCCTCTTCAACATTGGCAATTGAGACAGGCAAAGCCTAAATAGCCAGTACACAATTTGCTAACTCTGGCCATGACATAGCTTTCCATGCCAATACTAGGCACCTGAAGATTGTGATTCTCTGTGACAGGTTCTGCCACATATGCGTTTAACTGGGCGCATATGCCCTCAGAGTTATTGAAGTGGTCAAAAATTAGGCAGCACTTTTGAAACTCTGGAGAACATTTCCCTTTACGGAAGGGATCTATAACTAGTGCAGAGTACCACAGAGAGGCTTCATTGACTTCAAATGCCATGGTTGGTGAAGGGCTATTTCTTCTACATTGTTTAATAAAAGTTCCTGAATTGCTCCACAACATTTCTTTGCTTACCAAGTGGCAAGCACTCGAACATGGAACATGCTGTAGTGCCAAAGTCACTAAGAGTGTTGCCCAGCCTACTCTCAAGGAGATGTTTCACATCTACACCAATTATACTGAACACTTGATAGACAAGGGTGTTTTCAGACTCTAGTATTTTTTATGTCCACTTCAGCAGTCATGCTTTCCTGTAAAAATCTAAAAATGCAGTAGAGTGTACTTTTTTTCAAATTATTATCAATATATGACCAAAGATACTCACATTTCTCGCCTTTGGCATCACCACTCAGGAGAAGTTCTGTAAACGGTTGCTACATGGATAATATAGCATTCATAGCCTCTAGTCCTGAGAACCACCAGCTAAGTGGCACAGTTGGGATGACTCTTTCTTTGATGCCACACAATGCACAAAAATGAGAAATATTTGCATTTTAGTTTCTGCGCATAAGAAAATATTGCACCAGAATGGACTAAAAAGTCAATAACGTTCTCCATTAATTCTGAAGATTGTAAAGATGCTTTTAGCAAATTATCTAACAAGTGGCAAGGATCTCTTAAAGGGAAGTACCACAGCCCAGTTTTGACAGGTCATCACCCACCTTTTTTATATACGTAGCTGAATCGCTGTAAATACAAACAATATCACTCCAATCTTTGTTGAGCTTGGTAAGAACTTTTTGCACCAGCATTCCAAGTGACACTGCGTTCCATGTTTTCCAAAAGTCTGGTGTAATGTTTTCACTAGTATCCCAGATGCTTTGTGACTGCACTCTTTTCACATATACCTGTCACTATACCTTGCGTTGAATGCTTAAAGTCTGGGGCGTTTGGCAATTTACCTACTACCAATACTGACTCACTAGAAAAGGGGACAGATGTATCAAGGTTTTTTACACATTATTTGAGGGTAAATGTGATGGTACATAGGTGGAAAGATTCTTATGAAACCTACATTTTTCCTATCAGTAAAAGACTCAAAAGTAGCCAAAAATCAAATATGATTTTGATATTTCCTGATTCTCTACAGTTTATAAAATAAATAAACACCTAAAACATGCTTCTAACATGCTTCTAACCCCTGTATATTTAAACCAGAAGAAACAATATTTTAGTGACCTCCCTAAACAACAAAACTCAAGCAGAATAATGTTTGCCCAGACAAAGTTACATTGTATTGGCTCCTTCAGGAAGAAATAAAAATGAGTCTTTCACTCTCCTTTTCCTATCTTTGAATGGCATTTATTTTGTGGTTGTGCAGTTTTTTTTCCAGTGTTTATATGTTTACACCAGTGAGGGCTATTTCCCTTCTGGAGGGGTTTTATCAGTTATTATAGGTTTAAACCTAAAACCGGACGCCCATGACATAAAAGCCTTAGCATGCACAGCTTGTCCAAATTCACGCCACCTAATTCAGCTCTGCCAATTACCACACATCTGGCGTAAGACTAGCGCATTTCAGTGTGGTGATCTGCATCCCCACATTGGAATGCAAAATCACGCATAACAGGCATCGCGCCTCCTCAGGCACCTGTGCTGGTAATCAATGCTGGTGCAGTATTATTTCCATGTGGCGCCATCTGTTTTTCTGGTGCTTCCCCTGTCTCATAAAGGCGATGTGCTAAATTTCGTTATGCAGTATAGCTGCCTGTGTGGTAGTCCTGTAATGAATGTCCCTCTTCTATGCCCACAACATTTTTCCGTATTTCCGTAGTGTGTCCATTAAGTTGGGCCTCGCAAGGATATGTTGCAGACACGCATGTGCCATTCACCGGCAGCCCTACGATGTCAGCAGCTTCAAGTGCGACATCTGCAAGGACTGGTTCCTGACGGGAGCAAGGGGCTTGAGAAGGGCACCTGAGCTCTGGAGAGGGTGGTGTTGTGACCCGGGATAACCTCCGCCTCCCTGCTGGGAGCGTTGTGCAAAAACGGCCGCTCTGCATGGAGGAGACAGGATCTAAGATTACAAAACGATGACACCACAGCGCCGAAGTGCCCGATTTCATTGCTGTTTTGATGTTGGGGGGAACGGAAATAACGATGAGTAAGTACTACAGGAATAACATGCGGGAGGCTTTTTCCAGGCTGATTCCTACTAGTTTTCTTCGAAACTTTCACATGGCGGTGAAAGCTACTTTCAGCAGTAGACATACAGGAATGAAAAACAAAAATGTTAATTGTGAAGGTCCCGTAACTCCTGAGACCTAGGTGTATTGGTAACTCTTACTTGTGTTAGAGCGTTGATTTCTTCAGATGCAAGATAGATATATAGCTGCACTGGTTAGGGGTGTTTCATTGAGTAATTGCTAAATGCGTGACAATGGTTTACGAAAGCGTTTTTGTACCCAGGTGACATTGTATTGATACCGCCCAATACACTCTTGGCGTGCATAGACATAACGTCTCCTCCCCTTACTGCCATAAATTATTGCTCCACAGAGGGTAAGCACCTCCAGTCATCTCTCATAGTTCCCCCTGTTACTGTGGTCAGTCACCTCAAAGCCATCCAATGCTTTTTGGCCCTCCCGCGGTCCTCAATTGCTTCTCTTTTGACTAGAGTCCATCAAGAGGCATGCTCTAACAATCTACTATATTGCCTCATCCAGTCTCTCAAGTTTGGCCTCGGCCTGCTGGTCGCAGGCCCGAGAGGCCCAATTTACACACACACAGAAGAGGTCTCATGTCCCCCTCCATCCAGCAGGTGTTGTATTACAGCCCTTGCTCCGCTGACGAGCTGATTGTGCCAAGGCTCTAGGTGCCTACCGTGGCGCAGGAAGCTGTGGCCTAACTCGAGTCTGGGAGCATCAGAGGCACCACTGCACATATTGCTTCAGGCTCGGATCTCCCCTCCTAACACACTCTTGGCTAAATGGACGAAACACATCAGCCCAGGGCAGTCTGGACCACATAGTCCTAAAACAAAGTTGATCCCAGTTGCACACTATCTTAGACAGAAGATCACTGAGGAGGCACTAGAGCAGGGGTCTCCAAACCGGTCCTGGAGGGCCGGATCCATGTCAGATTTTTTGGATATCCCCATTGAGATACATGTAGTAATTTTAAAAATCTGGCATGGATCCGGCCCTCCAGGACCGGTTTGGAGACCCCTGCACTAGAGGGTATGTCGCTGGGGCTTACTGTGATTTTAGCATCCCAGAAATGGACTGATTACTCATAGATGAAAGCAGCTCTTTTTGGACGGTTTAATCTGACCACAGATTAGTATTTAAAAAAAACTTTGCAGCATTTCTACGCAGAGTAACCAGATACTATGGGAGGCCTGATTGGACCTTGAATGAACTGCCACTTTTAAAGTGCTGGAGTGTAACCTGCGCAGGCAAACCTCTGATTTCTGCAGAGAACATCCTATCTATTTATTTTGTAGAGTTACATTAACATGGAGATGATGGAAAATTGTTTGGCGCTTGCAAATTTGCAAAGACACCTGGCGGGCTGGTCACCATGAGGGTGCAGAGGAATACACCTCAATTAGAGCACATTTCCACACTGATTCACTCATAGATGCCAAGGTTTCAGATTGGTAAGTGTGACGTTTTCATAATTTTACTGTAATAATGGGTGAAATTCACGCAGTCTGACTGCCCAGTTTTCAGTAGCCTGCTGTTAGCACACTTTAGTTCAGCGACTTTCTTAGAGTTTCTAGTTGCTCAAATGGGTGTAATTTCTGATATTTATTTGTTTCCCACCTCTTCATCGCTTGATTATGCTCACGAGAAAGTGTAACTCATAGTCGTTGAAATGTCACTCATAATTACACTGAAATTATGAAAATGTCACACATAGTAATCTGAAACCTTGGCAGCTATGCTAATTTTACCACACACAGCACATTTGAACATCTCATAATTCCATGACACACAATTCAACTATAAATAATGTAACCCTACAACATTCCATACCACATAATTACAATCCTAAAAATAAACAAAAACCACATATCTTCACTTCACTCCATACCACATAATTCCACATCACATAATAACATTCCAGACAACTTAATACCACTCCAAATCACATAATTACACTCCACACAGCACAATTTACCTACACATAATTCCACTTCAACCTATATAATTATACTTCACACAACATATTTACACTCAACTCCAAAACACATAATTACCCTCCACAAAACTCTGCAACATGCTGCATATTTCCACTCCGCACAATTATACACCACACCATGCCACATAATTCCACACATTACACAATTCATCCCCACACAGTGGATCACACAACATAATTACACTCCACATAATACCACTCAGCACCACATAATTTACCTCCAGATAATTATGCTCTACTCAATATGGCATAAATACACTTCACATAAATCCAGTCTATGCCACGTAGCAACATTCCACATAACTGCTCTTCACACCATTCTTCATAATACCACTCAACACAATTTTCACTCAACAACGCACACTTCCACGTCACACAAATTCAACTCTACACATTTCCATTCCACACCAAATAATTCAACAACAAACTACACAATTCAAAACAACTCAATTACACAGCACACCACATAAATCCAATCTATACCACAAAATTGCACATCATGCTATAATATTTAACAGCACACCACAGAAATAAACTCCACTATATCCAACTCCACAACACAAAATACCATTCCAGATACTATTACTCCAAGACACACAATCCTACTCCATGACACACAATCCCACTCCACATAATTCCAGTACACTCAATACCACACAATTACTATCCACATAATTACACTGCACACCATGCCACATTATTTTACTACACAGATCCAATCCACACAACACAATTCCACAACTAACAATTCCAATCCAAACATGACTTGCATATATGCAAGTGCATATATTGCAAAACCATATATTGCAAATGCTTGTTTACCTTCCAATGCGTCCCAGCAGATCCTGTGCCTGAAGCTGCAATACTTCTCCTGGCCCTGTCAGCTCTGTGCTGCCTCGTCCCTTCTCAGAGGCTGTGTGACCCCCACCCCCATCCTTTTTCTGGGCCTGGCTCTTGGCTCTGATTGAAGAGAAACAATGTAACTTCTTACTTTGTTTCTCTTCAGTCCTGGGTCAGCACAAGGAGCTCAGGGCAGGCTGCACACTACAGTTATTTTAGAGCAAGCCTCTCTCTCACAACTCTCTACCGAAGAGCTGAGGGTGCCCCCTTCACATACTGAAGACTGGGGGCCCCCGGCACCGCGGGAGCTGCCAGGGTGTTTGTTATGCCCCTGACTTCAGAACACTCCTGGACCTGTGGAAGACCTGTTGTCTAAGACCTGAGAAGGGCCTAGAAGACTGGCCATGCTCTCCCGCTTGTACCCAGGACAAAGAAGTGGACTCCAAGAGTCATAAAGCTGACCTCCTTTTAAAGCTAGACTGAAAAAACAAGCTGCAAGAGGCCCTTTACTGCAGGTGCCCAGTTGCTCAGTAGTGTTCCAAAAACCAGGGTTCGCCCTAATAATCCTAATGCATATGGGTAAGAAATACACTCTGGGAATAAACAGCGGTGCAGCAGAACTGATAAACCAACACATATATAAGGGAAAAATATATTAATCCCGAACTGTGAGTCCTAAATCTGTACAATTTTTTATTAATGTTATTGTCAAACCAATACTAACTCCAAAAGTGGTTGTAAAAATGTATATTTTAGCAGATTTTTACCAAAAGACACAAAGACAGATATACAGAAATACAAAAATACATACACATACATATCCATAAACAATCTTTCCTGCCCGTTATATTAACATACGGATGCAACAGCAACGTAATTCTAGAAAAGCCATCTGTAAAAAAAAGTGGTCGTCCTATACACATTCGAGGGGATACTTCGACCCTCAACCTATTTTAAGGAACATGTACACAATTTTATCGCGCCAAATCTTCTCCGACCGATATCGGTCGGAGAAGATTTGGCGCGTGAATCGTAGAGACGCCAACTGGGGGCATCGAATGGGACCCTGACAGGTAACTACCTCAATGTGACTGTTTCGCCAGAGCCGACTAGGGATCTATGAATCAAAGCAAGTGACAGTGAACAATACGTATATCACATACACTTTAAGGTTAACATCCCGCAATAAATTGCACAGCCTATTGTTACTGAGGATGACGAAAAAATAGAGAAAAAATAGCAGGAAGGCTTTCGCAAGGAGCATTTCCCTTGGAAGATATAAGGTAACTACCTTTTTCGAATTTGGCATCCTGTGACCTAACTTAGTCACCAATATCCAGACATAGGACATAGATATTTACGGCAGCTCGTGATCCCGGCTCAGAAAATTTCTACATTCGTCAACTACCATCATGCCCTGAAGAAGTTCCGCTTGACGGAACGAAACGCGTTGGCTGGTTTTTCAATTGGAACATTAAAGGAATCCTGAACACTTATTTGCAATTTCGGACTCAGCGTTCTCTTATTTGGATTATTTCTTTTGAACATAGACTCCTTCACCGACACATGGTGTAAATTTGATTGTCGAAGTGGTGCATTTCAGAACTTGGTGCAACATTGTGTTTCCCAAAGTTGTTGATATACTCTCCGGACAGGGAGTATTCTGAAAATTGCACGCTATTTGAAAGACAACCTAAATGTATATATTGGGAATAGATGGATTGGTGCTTATAGGGTGCTAAAAGTGGTCCACTGTCCATATTGTGTTTTTGAAGGACTCTTCTGTATTGTAGGGTCGACACGTTTCTCCCCATTCATTTGGATCTCATCAGGCAAGAAATGGAGAGGCAAGAAATGGAGATGCCTACAAACAATTATTGTAACAAATCAGTGATGGTTGAATATAAAAAAAAAATACAAGGATTAAACTCAAGCGGGCATGACAGTTGTTGTGCCTTAGAACCTTATAGCCTCGGGTGCTTCAGCCAAAAACACTGACTTAGATTTAGTGTGTGGAAAAGTAGAGAAAACAAAGCGAAAGACACCAAATGGTCATGACAAGTTAGGTTATCACTGCATAACATCACCAATGCATAAAACATTTAAATAAAAACTAGAATGTGTCTGTTCAACTCTTAACTAAATTACTGACCCAGGAAAATGTAAGATGGAATCTTCAATATGCTTCCAAAGAGCAACAATAGTGGGGGGTAATGTCTCCTCCTAAGGTCTTCCTTCAGATCACTGTGTACTAAACGATAAACCAAAGGAAACATAAAAGACTCATACAGGCTGTTGAGTGCTGAGAATACTCAGCAATAATCTCAAAATTAAACAAACTGACCTTTGTCCACTGTTAGAGTGCAGCTCTGGAACTGGACTGCATCCTGCTGTGATCTCTGCCTTATACCTTGTGTGTCTCTAACTGCCTCCCTTTGAAGTCCTTGGGGGTTTTAGAAGTGCATTCCTGTGGTGGATTTGTACTTAAAGGATTAACGTCAGAAGGTAAAATATCTCAGCAGGATGAACCTGGTAAGTGTTTCAGCATCAAATTTCACCCAAGTCCTCTTCTACAGTGGCCATTTACTATAATTGGCACTTTGCGGTTCATGGCACTATTCCTTTTTTAAAAAAAAAATGTTTATTGAGACATCAAAACACACAAGAAATATAAACAACACAACAAATACAATATACAGACAGCTGTGTCTGATGTCCCACTTTTATGCTTTATCCCCTCCCACCCCGATGGATCCAACCTTCTAACGCAATTCTATACAATGAAATTAAATACCATAAGAATAGTGCGGGAAAAAAGAGAAGAAAGAAAAAAAAGAAATACCTAATCAGGTTACATGCTAATCCTTGCTTAGCCAGTTAGTTAGAAACAGCCACAATCTTTCACCTTTTTCCCTTGCCCCCTCCCTCTTCTTCTATACACAGAGATATCCCATTTGTAAGTAGATAGCAATTTACTAAACCAAACATGTTCTGAAGGGGAGACTGGATCGAGCCATACCGTAGCCACACACAAATGAAATAAAGCCATTGCGATAAAGAAAAATTTCCTATCGCTTTCTACCGTGACTTGATTGGAGATCCCCAACATTATAACCTGGGGGGTCAAGGATACTGAATAACCCAAATAGATTGTAATCGTCACTCAATTTTAAACAATACTTCCAAAAGAATGGGGCAAGTAGCAAACATTTGAGTGCTATCAGCACCCACCAGCCCCCACCGTGCACAGTGTGTCCCTGAAGTGCCCCCCCCAGCAGAGAATACGTGCCGGAGTTATATAAAGAGTGCACAAGGTTTTAAAACATTGCTCCTGCACATTAGCAGAAATACATGATGTTTGACTGAGCATCAGTAAGTCCTCACACTCTCCCGTCCCGCTTGAACACTTATTTGCCATCTATCACAATGCCTGGCCAGATCTTCTCCCATTCTTTAATTGATTAGCTTATATACAGCAGATGTCGATGGATGAATATTCTTAATCAGATCTAATAACGGGATGCGGTCCCGATTGAAGCATCTTTTAGCCAAAAAATCCTGTATTTCGATGCCAAATTTTTCTTTAAAGCATCAAAAGAAAACAATTTGGTACCAGATATAAGGTCCCCTATACAATTAACCCCCCTCTCTGAACATCTTCTAAAATAAACATCACAAAAAATTCCAGGAAGTAAAGGGTTATTAACTAAGGGAGAGTACAAATGGAGCTGTCCTATCTCACATCTTTTCCTAACTGCGATCCAAACTTTGTAGACGCCAAGCAAAACCTTAAATGTAACCCTCTTATAATATGCAAAATCTATCTGCTGCATTAGGAGACAGCTTGCTTCTTCCCCACAAATTAGTTGGTATATTGATGTTTCAAAACCACCTGGGTTACCTCCATTCACCAGCTCTCCCATATACTTCAATGTGATCGCCCAGTAGTATATTTGAAAATTAGGGACAGACCAGCCTCCCCGATTTCTTGGCAGCATCATGTATCTTAGTGCCCGTCTTGGGCGCTGCCCCGCCCATAAAAACCACGACACTGCCTGCTCAAACTTCTGGAACCACAACTTACTGCATTCCAGTGGGATAGCTCTAAAAAAATATAAGATTTTCGGAAGGAAAATCATTTTAATGACATTATATCTTCAGTTTAATGTCAAATAAAGATTATTTATTCTACAAGAATCAGATTTAATACTACGTAATAATGGTCGAAGGTTCTACTCTACAATAGTTTCCGGATTAGAGCTTATCTCTACACCTAGATACCTAGCATTAGGCACAACACTCTGATCCGCAAGTATAACCTTATAATTGATCACTATTTGGGTCTTGCTATCATTCAAATGATAGCCGGAAACCCTACCAAATTGTGAAGTTGCGCAATTTATTTTCTTTAAAGCCTGTTGCGGGGAAGGAGTAATTATTGCTAGGTCATCTGCACATCCTAAAATTTTCACATCTCCCCCTTGGGTAGAAATTGGCTGGATTATCTGGTTCTCCTGAATCAATCTTATTAAAGGGTCAATATAAACCGCAAATAACATGGGAGAGCAAGGGCACCCTTGTCTAGTGCCTCGCTTTATTATGATCTCTTCCAACTGTATTTCCATAAGTGCAATTTTGGTTATTGGATCCATATACATACTCTGGACTGCTTCTAAAAAACCTTCGCGATCCCATAATGTTTAATGACTGCCCATAAAAAAGGCCAGGAGACCCTATAGAATGCCTTCTCAGCATCTAATAAAATTAAGGCCATAGGGCAGTGGTCTTCAAACTTTTTGATGCCGAGACCCCCCAACAAACCTTTTTAGGCATAAGGACCCCCTCCCAACAAAAATGTCTAGAACCTGGTACTCCTTATCATGGACAAACATAAATGTTCGCCGGGGAAACGGTCAATCTGTGGGAGCACCTTATTAGTACCAGTTTAACACCCGAATACAGCAATAAGCAACAATATAATCCCCTTGAGCTGCCGGTGCGTCATATTTTTGACGCTCTGGTTGCGCAGAGTACAGTCTCATATCTACGAGGCTACGCAAAGTCACTTTGCATGGCTTTTCATGGCCTCCTAAGATATGGTGTAAGGCATTGCAGCGCAAGTCGATACGTTGCCTTACACCGCGTCAGGGGGGGTGTTCCATGGGTGTTGCGGTGGACTTTACTATGGGTTTTGACATTCCCAGATTTACAAGAATATGTAAACCTGAGGATGCATCACAACTGTATGCTGCCCCAGGGGATGCTTAATGAGGAGAAATATCTTTATTTCTCCTCAATTGTTTCCTCTTTCCATGTGCAGCACACATAGAAAGGGTAAAAAGCCTCCATGGGTTGTTTTTGCGCAAAACCAATCCTGCCGACAATGTGGACACCCTTGCACCATGGTGCAAGGGTGCCTGCGTTGCTGATAGGCACCAAAGTGTGTGCTGGCAGAATAGACAGGAACGCACCGTATCTTTTAAATACATTCCATTCCTGTACTTTTGAATTGGCACAGGGCAGCACAGCAAAATCACTTGCAGAGCTGCCCTACACCATTTTATTATAAATGAGTCCCGTAAATTTTAGTAATATCCAGACCCTATGGATGCAATCTATTTTACATAACTGTCCCTTCAACACATTCTCAGGGATAGGAAGCACTATGTAAATACAACAACAATTAAAAGCAAGCACTTGACAGCTCAGTTAACTCGGTGCACTGCCACTCAAAAAGCTTCAAGTGATTTAATCAAGTAACTGCAACAGATCTCTCCTGTCCTGAAAAAATCAAAGTCGGGCAGACAGCTTAACACACCTTGCTGCTGGCCTGAAAGAAATTAAAAAGTGCACAATGAGTTAAATCTGAAAATCCTTTAAATTTGCAGATTAACTCATTGTGCACATTTGCATTTCTTTCAGGCCAGTAACACACTTGTAGAAAGGCATCTTTAGCAGTCTACCTGTCTTCAATTTTCCAGCACAGGAGTCTGGAGAGTCCCTAAAAAACAACATTCCAGGGAAAGCATTTTAAGTACCGGAATTAACCACCTGGGACGTTTTCTTTTAGGAAATGAAGAGCGCGACCCCTTTCCCACACCTCCATGGCCCCCCTGGGGGTCGCGCCCCACAGATTGAAGACTGCTGCCATAGGGTCTCCTGCCACATCGGAATAATCAAATAATGTGATTGTCCTACGTATATGGCCTATAGTTTCCCGGCCAGGGACGAAGCCATGTTGCTGGGGAGAAACCATATTCTTAATTACAACCGATAGTCTATTTGCTAAAATCTTGGAGTAAATCTTAACATCATTGTTTATCAATGTAATGGGCCGATAGGCTCCAACATCCATAGCCGGCTTCCCTTTCTTAAAAATATCACAATCTTTGCATACCTCCACGATACAGGGGGGAATCCCCACTTTGTATCAAACGAAACATTTCCAGCATGATTGGTGCCAACTGGATTCGGAAGCTTTTATAGAGTTCATCAAGTAGATAATCCGGCCCAACAGCTTTTCCAGATGGTACCGAATCCAAAGCATCGACAATTTCTCCTATGTTAATCGGCGCATCCAGCCTTTCAAATTCTTCAGATGAAAGAAGAACTGGCTTAACCGCTTCAAGATATCTTGTGATTTCACCCTGTAACCTGGATTCGTCTCTGACGTCTTCAGAATAAAGCTTTTGATAACATTCCTGACAAGCAGCCAGAATTGCACTAGGGTCAGTCACTAAGCCAATATCGGGATCATTGATTCCCATAATCCGTGTATGTGATTCTTTTTCCCTCACTCGCACTGCTAGTAGATGCCCTACCCTTTCGTTACTCTCGTAAAGTTTCGTCCGCCAAGCAAGATATCTTCCCGCGGCCTTAGTAAAAGAGATCTCGGTTATAGCGGATCTCGCTACTATAGTGCCAGTTAGAGCCATTTCTATGTCCCCTCCTTCTGATATTGTCTTGACCAAATGTAACTCAGCTTTAGTCAGTACCTCGTACAGCTCTATTAACTTGTTTCTCTCTTTCTTCTGTGCCTCTCACCCAAACTGCGTGGTCTCTCCCCTAATACCAGCCTTCAAAGTATCCCAGACATTCTGAATATTAGTGCTGCCCAAATTCTCGTTCAAAAATCTAGTGATCCGCATAGCCATATGTTCTAAATACAGATTATCACTCAACAATGCCCGGTTAAAGGTCCAGCCAGACACACATTTTTGATGTTTAATATTCAGTTACAGTACCAGAGGGTTGTGGTCAGACATAACCCTAGGGAACTTGAAGATTTTACTGCACTGCCCCAGACTTTGAGAAATTAAAAAATAATCTAATCTTGAATGAGTTTGGTGCAGTGCAGAATAATAGGTAAAACCGGGGTCTTGGCCCTGAGTTAATGCCCAGACGTCCACCAGCCTGTGCTGCTCCTTTAACTGAGTAAGGGACCCAAATACTTTTGGCTTCCGACCTAAACATTTTATTTCAGGATGATTAGAAATTACACAGTCAATATATGATATTAAAATCCCCACAGAGTATAACCGGTGCAGGCCAGGCCACCAGTTCTATTCTCAGCCCATTGAACAACTCAGGGTCATCTAGTAAGGAGGTTCTTAAATCCCCTTTGTTTTAGAAACAAATATTTATCTTTTCAGATAGAACAACCAACCTACTAGCATTAATCAAGAGTGGGTTGTATGCTTATTTTACATAAGCCATTTGGTATAACATAAGAATAGTGAATGAGTGTATGTGTGGTTTAAGTGTGTTTTCAATACACTTGGAGTTCCCTGAGTTGGGTCTTTTTTGTTAACAACACCAGTAACTCAAATATTAGTACAGTACCTTTTGGTCTAATCTACCAGAAATTTTAATAATTACAATCTACAGGAATATGTGCAATATACATTGTTGTTTTTAAATAATATAAATAAAATGTTTTTGTATGTATATTTATATAGATACGCAGTGTGAAAAAGATGTGTAGCAAGCCTGAAGAAGGAGGTGGATCAACAGAACCCTCCGAAACACGTCGCTGTCTTTTTGCTCACAAACCACTAAAAGCATTTGTACATGATCTTTTCGATATAAGTGACTAATGTTAAATCTATTTGAAAATTGTCATTAACTTTTTTTATATTTTTGTATTTCTGTGACTTGGTTTTTATATTTGTTTTTAATGTGTATATTGTTTGTGCTATTTGCAGCAAGACATTTTTTTAATGATTTTTATATGAATAAGGTTAAATAACAATAAAACTTTCCTCACGGAAAATAATTCCTGTCTAAATGTTGACTTTCTGGTGTTGTAAGTATTGACCCAATGAATGTTTTGGAGTGCTGTTGATTATTGAGGTATGTTTGAATATATTGTATGACAAGAGAATATCCCAAATGGAATTTTTCATAGACTGAAAAATCATCTAGTACTGGGCCATAAACAGAGCACAATGTGAACAAGTTTTTATCAATTGAGCACTGAGTGATAGCCCATCAGCCGTATTTATCAGAAGAGGAACGTGAAAAATTTGCCAAGCCCCGACAGGCAAAGAATGCCACACCCTTTGTCTAAACCTCCTGTTTAGACCATAAAATCAACTGATACCCATCCAACTCCATAATCTTATTTCTACTAGCTTTGATGTGGGTCTCCTGAAAGCAGATAATACCCGCCTTTAGGATTCTGACAACTTCTTTTATCCTTTGCGTTTCCCAGTCATTTAATCCACAAATATTAATAGTGGCTATCCTAACACATCCCATAGCTTATAATAAGTACACCAAAAACCGATACCCAAAAATCAAACAGCCCGCATTTCTAAGCACCCCAAAAAGATTCTTTTTGACTTCCCTTTAATAAGGATCCACCTACCCCCCTCCCATCCCACCCCACACCCATAACTAAGGCAAAAAAGGTCCTCAGACCCTTGCGATGCCTCCTGCGTTGATGCGCCCCCTGTTGCTCCCTGACCTAAATGAAAAAACAAAAAAAAGGGTAGCCAAAGCCCTGCCCTCCACCCTCTTGTCATCCATATTGACAATCAGTAACCTATTTACGAGTCTCGTCCATTTGACCCCATTATCCCCCATTTCCCCCGTTTTCCCCGGTGAATAGCCTAACCCTCTACCCTCTACCCCGTCCCCCCCCCCCCCCATTTAAGAAAATTATGAAATTTGGACATAAAGAGTGAAGAGAGGAGAATTCACCAGCAAGCAAAACCAATCAGGCCAGAAATATTTCATACACCGCCATAGATTCTCCTAGTCCCCAGCAATCTCCTTCAGGTAATCCCCCTCCTGGATCTCAGAGGTAAAAACCCTAACCCACCCCTGATATATAACTTTCAGCCGAGCGGGGTTCATCAAATAGACTTCACAATTGAGTTTCTGAAAAGGGGAGATAAGCTGCATAAGACGCCATCTTCTTTCAAAAGTTGTATGACAAAAGTCTGGTTTTAAGAAAAAATGTATGTCCTTGAGCTACCTTTTTAGAGTCTAGCCGGGCCTTTTCAAATATTGCTTGCCGCAGTAAATAAAAATCCTACAAATATCAAGATTGCTTGTGGTTTTGTATCCGGACCAGGATTATTCTTTACCATTAGTGGAAATCTGTGGACGCGCTGGATTTCCATATCCCAGTTCCAATGTGAGAGCTATGGGAAGGCAGATTTGGAAAGCTGAAGCACGAAGCCCCGTATATCCCCAGCTTCTGCTTTTTCCTCGATGCCCAAAAGACGCAGATTATTTCTTCGTTGTCTGTTTTCGGACTCCTCCAATTTCCACATAATGTCCATCATTCTAGCGCTGTTGTAGAAGTTTTTTGCTTGGTGATTTCCAGCCCAGGCTCTAGACCGACTACCCTCTCTTCCAGAGCAGTCGTCCGTGCCATAACTTCAATACAGGCTTTCGTGGTCTTACGGATAGCCCCCTGTATCTTCTTCGTAGCCAGTTGTGCCCTTTTATGTTCCTGGCGAGCCTCAACTTGCATTGCCTTGAGGGTTGCATAAATTAGGGACATTGAGGGAACTTGTTCGTTCTTGGTTCCTGGAGCACATAGATTTAGCTCCTGGAATCCATGTCCTGTGCTTCCCTCCCCCCTCACTCCCTGGATTAATAGTAGAGTAATCCCAATGGAGTTGGGCATTGGGGCCCGAATGGGCACTATCATGTCTAGAGTCAGTGTGCTTTTTCCCCCTTGAAGCTTTTTTAAACGTATCAGCAGTTGTAGGTGCACTATCAGTGTCGCTATCATCAGCAGAGGCATCTATGTCTGTATTATCCAAATCACTACCAATCATAGAATCCGACTCCTCCACCATGGAAAAAAAATTCTCACCATCGTGGGTTCCCGGAACTTTATCCCCTACTTCTTGTTCACAAAGCAGGTTATACAAGTTACAGTCATCACCCTGGCCCCCTCCACCTGTACCCGGGCCAGTGATGCAGATGGCGTGACATTATAAGAGTCTGCAGCCTCCGGGATTGTAAACACATTGTCACCCATGTCAGTCCCAAGTATAGTGTTGCTGGTTTTGCTAAGAACAGTGGCCCCATTACTAGGGTCAGCATTGGTGATATCCATAACAGGTGATGCAGCAGATAAGGCTGTGGCAAAGACAGAGCACGTACTTCCCAGCTGTATTGGGGTTCTGTCAAGGTGTGGGATGGACTGTGTGGTATCCTCATGTTGTTTGTATGTTCTTGTATCTAGCTGCTCAGCCCAGTGTGAGTATTCTCATTGGAATCTTAGTGTGGGTGGAATGTTGGATGCATGATAGTTTCAGTTAAGGATGGGCTGAGCGGCTAGTAGGCTGCTCCTGATGGGGCTGTTATCTTGACCATGACATCTGCATTTGAAGAACAAATAAACATCTTCTACATGTACCTGATTTGGTCTACGGTGTCTTCATTCGCACGCTCGAGGTTTTCTTAAACTTTCCTTTGAAAAAAAGAAATGTGGTTTGCGGTGTTGGAAGGAAGTGTTTAAAGTACTTTTATCTGCAAATGGCTTGTGCAGAAAAGTAAACATACCCTAACTGTGTTTGAAGCAAAGTTTGCTCATCTTTTCCATTTTCTTTTCGAGTCAGTATTTGCATCAAACGGCAAATAGATCTGTTTTGGACAGTTACCAGAGGTACTAACGAAGTTATTTGTTTTTTTTTGTTGTTTTATTTGACAATTACCGCATATTTTAAAGTACAATTTATTGCGTAAATGTATTTGGCACTAACGCTTACTTTAAGTTTGAATTTTGAAACAGTCACGCTCTCCTCAGTGTTCCTTGGGTCGCGCGGAGGACAGCTTTTCCATTAGTGACGTCTTTTCTGGCTCATTGGATTCAGCTGCAGGGTGACGCCAGCGAGCAGCAACTCACTGCGAGCCATCCGGCTCAGCGTAAACAACGTGCCGCCATTTTCTCCTCAGAAGCATCAACCTCTATGTTTAATGTTGTTGGTGACCGTCGACATGAGGTAAAAAGTTTTCTTTGGCATTCTGGATTATTTCATACATGACTGTTTGTGCTTTCATCTGCGATTCAAACATCGTCTATTCTTTTGGAGCTCTGCTATGTCCCGCTCGCACATCGTGTTTGCCTGCATCATTACATGGTGACAGGCACACCTTTGACTTAAAAGGAATGGTGTTATATTTTTTTTAACAAAACTTGCCTGTCTGCAGCTTTACTCGGTGACAGGCACACCCTTGACTTAAAGGAAATGGTGTTATATTTTAATAAAACCTGCCTGTCTGCCTCTTTCCGGTGACAGGCACACCTCTGTCATTTTGTCATTTTAAGCTCTAACAAAGAAAAAGGGCTATAGAGAATGTTTTTGTTTCTTATTTGAAGAAATATTTTTACAGTGAAACTTTTTATTTAACTCGTATTTAAATTTTTGCACACTGTTTATGTTTTTCTACTGTATGCTCGCTTTTCTTTAAAATGTTAACTTTAAAGGTGTGGTTAACATAGGGGTGGGTTTATAGTCCCATTTCCTTTTAGGAACATGTTTTTCCTTTTCTTAAGTTGGGAGAGGGTTTTAAGTCCCATCAACCCATTTTTAGGTTTCGACCTGGCCGTAGCACCTGCGAAGCAGGGGCTACGCCCAGGGCGAAAGCTTTTGTTTACACTATGGGGGACTTGAACACTCCCCTTCTTCCATTGGCTAGCTCCATAAATGGAGGCTAGCCATTGGAAGAGAGTGGCTGTCAATCACGCTTTCCCCGTGAAAACGCGATTCGGGGGCGTTTCTGTGTCTTTTTTTAAGTACCGCCCTCTCTTCTTCCCATTGGCTGGAATTTTACCTTCCAGCCAATGGGAAGGGGAGAGGGCGAAAAACACGCCCCCGAATCTGCCGGCCGGGACACCCCGTGACGTCATTCCCCGGGCCGCGCTGTGATTGGCTGCCGGCCCGGGGACCTGACTTGTGCAGTTGTTGTGACTTGTTTTATATTGCTTGGACTTTTTACCACTGATTTCATGTTTTATTGGAGGGCACCACGTGGCTTTATATGTGCCATATAGTGACACTTCAACCCCTAAGTGAGGAGTTGGGTGCTTAAAGGTGAGGTCTGGCACTTATATATTATTTATATAACGTTTTCATCCAAAGCGTTTCAGTTCGAAAAATACCTACAATTGTTCTATACAAATCGCAATTGCCAATAATTTTGCGGACTTCGGAAGAATGAAAGGCCGATCTGATCTGGGAAGGATTCGACCCTGCAAGGGTTTGATTGCACATATCTCAAGAACAAGGGCTCAGCTTCCTGGTACAGGAGCACTAGAACAGTTTCCTCTGTATCAGATCAGAAAATGTCTCACTGCAATGGAGGTTGGAGACGGGACTTAAGCTACACCTGGCCAGCCACTCAAGGCCTCTCGGATACCCTCGATTTCTATCTGCGCCGCCCATCTGATTTTGCTGTATATAGTTCCTCCTGTGTGTAACAAGTTTCCTTTGTTTGTTTTTCTTTGGCACCAAGTCACGAATGCCTCCGTGAGAAGGTTTTTTTTTTATCGGGAAAGCTGATTCACCTGTAAATTCCAGGCCAGGGCCCCGGGCAACACCTGCTCTGTCTCCGAAGGTGAGCTTACCTTTCATTTCACTTCCAAGCAACGCTCGCGCAATCCATCCCTAAACAGGTTTAAATTGTTTTATGGCCTCCTGCGTGTAACATTTTTTTTCTTTTTACAGAGAAGGAACAGCGATCATTTCAAGTGGAAGAGTGCCCGTTTTTTTATCTGTTTCTGTCCCCTCTCGGAGGCTCGAATACCCCCAGGGCGCCCCGGATTCAAATTACAAACCAATGTATATTTATAAGCTGTGTTGTATAGTTGGTTTATGGAAATAAAATGGAGAAAGGGAAAACCAAACATGGCTGACACTTGAAACCGTGCAGTTAGATCCTGGCCATTTGTGCGTTACCACAAACTGAAACTGTAATTTCGGGACTGGTTTTGTATTTGTTCTTTGCAGGCTTTGCGTTTCGGATTAAAAGGCGCTCTCTCCGCAGGAACTACCTTGTTCTGAAAAATGAAAGCCCGAGCAAGGTTTGGTCCCAGGATCGGAATCGCGGAGCCGACATTACTAAAAATATAGCAGAGGTCACACCACAACGAAAATATAAGACCAGCCTCTGACATCGCATCCTTTAAAAAAACACGTTTTTTTAAGGTAGTTGCGCATTTTGGAGAGATTGTTTTGGGGCCGACTACACCCCCCCTCCCCCCCATCCCCCCGCTCCCCCGAAACTTAAATTCAGTGGTTAATACTTACAAAATACTCGGGCCTCATTTATGAAAAGTGACGCATCGCTGCGTGAAAACAGCGATGCGTCACTTTTCACTGCGCACTCCTTGCGACACCAATGATGCGTCATATTTAATGTATGACGCATCATGTCGCAAGGACTTACAGATACGTCAGTATTTCTGACGCATCTGTAAGCGCAAAAGTGACGCATTGCTGGAGTGTGTCACAAAAGTGACGCAACTCCAGCAATGCGTCCTTTCACATGGGGAAAGCCCCATGTGAAAGGGCTTGCGTCAGTCTTACGCCTGCTGTGAGGCAGGCGCAAGATTTTGACGCAACCGCATCCTAAAAGTGACGCAGTGAAATCTCATAGATTTCACTGCGTCACTATTACGAGGCTTTTTGCGGGGGAACGCCCCCTTTGCATACATTATATCTGACGCAGGCATAATGTTGCGCAGGGGTTTAAAAAGTGACGCATCTACCTAGATGCGTCACTTTTTAAATATGGCGCAACAAGGCGCATGTTTTACGCCGCCGATGCGTCACAAAAAGTGACGCATCCGCAGCGCAAAACTGACGCAAGGCCTCATAAATGAGGCCCCAGATCTGAAGGTAAGTTGGTGCAGCGTATCCGGGCAGGTGTGCGCCCCCTCTCCCGCCTCGTCTTCTTTTCATACACCAGACACACAGAGGTGTCTGAGAGGGAGCGGCTGCTGTAGAGAGTTCGTGGCGCTGTGGAAGTGGGGTACTGCGTGAAGCACCCGGCAGGTACAGGTCGGGGTCTGGGTGCCCCATCGCATGCACACAAAAGCTGCATCTGAACATATTGGCACCCTTAACACCCCCCCCCCCCTTCCCAGGCAGATAGGACATGGTCGCTTCCATCACGAGGCATCTGCCCAGGAAGGCAGCTGCCATCTCCTGTTTGATGGGGGCCGAGGGTGGTGGTTCTCGAGCCTAGGTGCGAGGCGGATCTCCAGGAGGCCGCTCACCTGCCGGGGAAGCACGCTGTTGTGTAGGATTAAGAAGGACGGGATCCCCCCTAATCCCTCACCGAGTAACCAGAGCTGGCGCACACCTGCTTTCGAAGCACCAGTTTGCCTCTTTCTCTCTCGGCCTGTGTGTGTTGGTGCTCGCAGTGCGGTTGGTGTGACCCCCTATCCTTGGCTCCATTTCTCTGCGGATGTGCCTGTCATTCATTCTGTATGTTTGTGTGTGTGTGTTTTGGTGGCTGCCAATACGTGCGCCTCTTTCCTCTTCTGTGCCCCACCGTGTTGTCGCTCGTAGTGTCGCTGCTTTTTTTTTTACAGTGAAGGTCGTGTTGGCTATCTCTGTGTGCAAATCCTTTTGTGTGCATATCACAGTAGTGTTTTCTGGCCTCTTCATGGTGTAGGTTTCTTGGGCTGCTAAAGTGCCACTTGTTTCTTATCTGAGCTTTTATCTTGCTGTCACTGTTGGTGTGTTTTTTTCTGTTCACGTGTCTCTTTCAAAGTGTCTGCAGGTCTCCTTGGGTGCTGCCTACTATTAGTTCTTGGTGAGTGTCTCTATTAATACATATGTTCCTGTGTGTTTGTGTCCCCTTAGTAGATGTCGGTATGTTATGTTAGGTCTACCTGTATACTGCATATTTCCTCACAGAAGGGTAACCAGAGAAGTTTCTGAAATATATTTTACCAATAGACCCAGTGAAAATTATTTATTGGCCAGGATGTACCAGGCAAGTTTTCACTGATGTGTGAAATTTCAACCAGGGCCTGTCCGTCTAGATGTTCTCTGAGACTGAGCGCCATAGGTAGGGTTCCTGGACTTTAAAAACGTTTTTTTGCCCTTGCTTTATAAAAGCAGGCAACATGGGTCTGAGATCTTGTGTTTATTCCCATGATTGATTTTACTTATTAGCATAATTTGTGGTTCTCTTCTATGTACGCCTTTTCACATAATTTTTACCCATGGGAGACTGGGCCGAGCGGAAAGTGTCTCTGGCAACAGTGAATAAGCATTTGCAATGCAATAGGTCTCGCATTATTAAAGTTTGAGCTATTGGCATCGCTAAATAATGCAACACCAATAGCTCAAACTTTAATAATGCGAGACCTATTGCATTGCAAATGCTTGTTACATGTTGAGTTGTAAGTAGGTGTTTTCCACAACCGATATAGCCCCGTGTTGATCAATCTTTGCGGTCATATGAGGCAGGTGATGAAGCATGCTGTTGTAATTCTGACCACATGTAATGGTTAAGAGTTCCATGTGCAGATTTTCGGACTTTGTCCCAAGTGATATACGCTCCTTGTCGTGCCAGGGTTTGTTTTTGTAGGCCTAACTCCAGTCTTATCTGTTCGGGCGAGGTATATTTGGGCAAGCCAAAATGACTTCTTTACGCTATTATAGCTGTGCTGTCCAGGGCTTATGCGTCTCTACCCCTCTGTAGTTCACTTCCATAGGCTATTGTTGATCAAAGCTTGGCGCGTACAACTTGAGCTAGGGGAGAGTCTGTGCGATATGTTTAAACATTGTGCATCCTGTTCTGAAGCCAATTTGATCATGCAGCAGCAAGTTAGATGCTATGCAGTCAGACACAAGAGTAAATATTTGACAGTTATCCTTCAGCACCTAAAGAGCTATCGGGTGGAAATATGCAGGGTTGTTTCAGCTTTCTTATTTATGAAGTGGGTATATTATCAACCCTTGCCATGAAGCTGGTACATTGCCTGACTGCACAACCAGATCGAACAAGGGCTTCAATCTTTTACTCCATGTCATTCAATTTTATTTCATTACAGAATGGAAATCTTGTTGAGCCTGGTGTGGGTGTGTGTGGCTCTGGGTGTGTGGGTGTGTGTGCCTCTGGGTGTGTGGGTGTGTGTGACTCTGGGTGTGTGGGTGTGTGTGGCTCTGGGTGGGTGGGGTTGTGTGGCTCTGGGTGTGTGTGGGTGTGTGGGGCTCTGGGTGTGTGTGTGGCTCTGGGTGTGTGTGTGGGTCTGGGTGTGTGTGGGTGTGTGTGTGACTCTGGGTGTGTGTGTGTGGCTCTGTGTGTGTTTGGGTGTGTGTGTGGCTCTGGGTGTGTGGGTGTGTGTGTGGCTCTGGGTGTGTGTGGGTGGGTGTGTGGCTCTGGGTGTGTGTGTGTGGTAGTAATTTCTGTCTGCTGAGCTCATCCATAGGGTACAATAGGTCTTACATTTGCGAGAGATTAAGCTGTTGGCAATGTAAATTACAATGCAATTTATTTATCTGTTTCCAAAACCAACACAAATACATTTTTTGTTATTTACAATGCCAATAGCTCTAACTTTTGCAAAGGCGAAACCGTTGCATTGTAAATGCTTGTTATAGCATTTATCCCTGTTTTGGGATTGGGGTGGGTTTAGTGGATTGGGGTGGGTTCCAAGTCCCATAACCCGTGTTATCCTTTGGGATGGGAGTGGGTTCCGAGTCCCATGTTCCCTTGCTCGCGCTACATTTTGGTGTGGGTTTTAGTCCCATGACCCTTTGTTCACATGTGTTATCCTTGCTTTGAGATGGGAGTGGGTTTTGAGTCCCAGGTTCCTTGTTCACGCGCTACATTTTGGTGTGGGTTTCAGTCCCATTACTTCTTCTTATAGTTAGTTTATCCCTGTCTTGGGATAGGTGTGGGTTCGTAGTCCCATGTTCCCTAGTTAACGCTTTTCATTTTGGTGTGGGTTATTAGTCCCATTACCTCAAAGAGTTTGTAATCCCTGCCTTGGGATTTCTTCATTTTTGTGAGGGGGTTCAGTCCCACCTTTGTTGTGACTTTTGGGTTTTAGTCGCATACTGTTTGGCACGTGGGTTTTAGTCCTACAGTGTTTCCTTATAAGAGGTTTGGCGTATTTATTTACATTTTGCCACAGTCTTCTAATGCTAGTAGTACTTTCCTTTATTTTGTTTCTCTCATTATGGATTTGTTTGGGGTCTTGTTTTCCCCTGAAGTTTACTAAATGTTGTGAGCTTATGTGCTATTAATGTATGCCTTTCTAATTTCTATTTGTTTATTATTGAAGGAGGAGGATGGTGTCAGTTTAACTATATCTTTTCGCTTTCTTCCTTCTTTAATAATTTGGATTTCTGTTTTCCCTCTCGTGATGCTTTTTCATATTCATCCCTGGGTCACAGATTTCTTGGAAGTTTGTTTATTTCTTCTTGTGCATAGTTTTCCTTTGCTTAGTCTTTTTTTCTTTTGTTTTCAATTATTAAAGGGAGAGGATAATGTGGTATCCTCATGTTGTTTGTATGTTCTTGTATCTAGCTGCTCAGCCCAGTGTGAGTATTCTCATTGGAATCTTAGTGTGGGTGGAATGTTGGATGAATGATAGTTTCAGTTAAGGATAGGCTGAGCGGCTAGTAGGCTGCTCCTGATGGGGCTGTTATCTTGACCATGACATCTGCATTTGAAGAACAAATAAACATCTTGTACATGTACCTGATTTGGTCTATGGTGTCTTCATATCTACACCAGAACCTGTGGGACCAGCCCACTACAGACTGTTTGGACCTGTTATCTGGTTTCACAATTATGGCCTTACCACCAAACATCCCAGGGATTGTTGGTGCTTTTTTTCCTCGCCCCCCCATCATGCAGGCTTGGTCTGTATCAGCAGTTCCGCTCCTCTCTCCTACTTTCCGTGCCTTCTCTCCCCCCCTGCTCAGAGGTGGGACCCGTTTCAGCATCTTTCGCCATCAATGTTTTTTTAGCAGCAGCGCTCACCTTAATGTCCCATTTTAGGGGACACTCTACAGGGTGGCATCTCCCTCCAGCTGGCTGCTCCGTCAGCGGCTTACACCACCTGCGCCACATGCCGGGACCCAGAAGACAAATTGCTCGACTTCGTGGAGTCCAGAGCCGTAGCCGGAATTCCTGTCGAGCGGTGCCAGGTTCCACAGAGACCGGGCACCAGAATCATCCAGGGATTCAAAAATCACACTAAGGGCTGTAGAAATCCGTATGAGGAGAAAGCACAGAAAATCAAGCGTGCTTCCCCAGTGAGTTTTCTCCGTATAGCACAGACCAGAAGCCACGCCCGAGACCACAGATTGCTCGCAGAGCCAAGAGCTCCTCCCAGCGGCTCACACCGCCTACACAGCTTACCTAGACCGAGACGGCAAATCGTCCGGCTTGCTCAGCTTCACAGAGTTCTGTCGAGTGGAGCACGTCGAATCGAATTCCGGATTTCGGGCGCCAGAGCCGTCCAAGGATCTGAGGATCAGCAGAGGACAGGTACTCTCAATACGGGGCACAAAGGTCAGAAATAGCAGGGTATTAGCTCCCCCAACAGCATTCAGCAACCGGAACGGCCAGAGAGCAACAATGCATAGCTCACGCAGCCGCCATCTTGCTGGCCATGGCACTATTCCTACTTAAAACTTTAAAAACTCCTATCTTCGGTTCCCCTTATTGAATTTTGTCATTTTTGAGTCATTTTGATTTTTAAATTTCACTCTATTTTTCTAATTCATTTTGAGATTTTTTTAATTGTTTTTGCATTTAGACTGTATTACTCTTTTAGTGCTGCTTTGTGCAATAGCTGCTAGGGTGTTGAGCTCAGGTTTATTTAGTGCCTTTACTGGTTCAGCCTGACAAGGACTGCTATTATTACTTGAAGTGGGTACTTACCTCCCTAAACTATTAACCCAATTTCCCACACAAGCTTAGACACCTGTCTTTCAATCTTTGTCTTATGGTTGCCAAATCTGGAGACCAATGCCTAGTGATCGGTAATGATGGTACTTGGCATACCATATACGAACAAGTGGTAATGTTCACAGGCCCAAATATCGAGCCCAATGCCTGATGATCGGTAATGACGGTAAATGGCATACCATATACGTACAAGTAGGAATGTTCACCGGCCCACACCCTGGGTAGATTTTCCTTTAATACCTGCAAGTAGGCTTTTTCAGGGCATATGAGGCTCCTACTAACATAGGCCACAATGCGATGGGTCAACATCTCACTGAGCCAATATGGCTCGTAGGCCCGCTTATCTTGTTCCTTCGAGGATTTCCATGTGTGGGCTAGGGCAAGATTATGTATGACAAGTTTTAGCACATGCAATTGTTCTGCAAATGCATTCAAATGCATCCTGATATTCTCCAGACTACTAGAAAGGTGAACTTTTTTGTGATGTTTCTCAGGGGTGAGCTGGCAATAGCAAAATCCAGAATGTAATACGTACAGGATTACAGGAGAGAATGTGTAGTGGATTAGAGGAGAGACACAGGGAGGGTCACAGAGCACATTTGTCAGGGAGGGCCGGATCAATCCTAAACACTGCGATTTTATCTGGGTCAGTACATATGCCTTCTTGAGAGAAGATGTGCCATAAAACTTGAGGAACATTTTACCACAACAGCATTTATCCTTATTCAGAGTCAGGTTGACATCCTATAGAGCTTGGCATACTTTGACGAGGATCTCATAATGCTCTCTTTTGATGTTCAGAATACAAAGATGTTGTCACTGTAAATTAAAAAGTTGCGGATGCCCTAAATGACTGTGTGGATTTGTTCCTGAAACACCTTGGCTACTGAGGATATTCCAAAGCTTTAGAGTTTTGTATAAGCCACGGAGTGTGACAATTTGGTTCTATACCTGGAACTCTCCACTAACTCAAGCTGGTAGATATTCTTTATTTAAATTAATTTGAAAAGAACTAGGGCAACATTTAGTTGGTGTGTCCTATCTTGGATCTAGGGTGCAAGATGTCTGTCTCTGGATTGCAAGATTGGGGCAGTGTATGTCCACACTGGTTCAAATTATATTCCTTGTTTGGTCAGAAATTGATAGAGGAAACCCAAGGTGTGGTGGGGCCACTGAAATGTTTGATGAGGTCCTCATTCAGCAAATCATAAAATCATCGTTCTTATCTTGCTTTTGTTTATTGAAAGGAATTCCATGAAAGTACTGAAGCACTGGATCCACTGACTCATTATGATTTGATTGAGTTTGCTGATGCCTTGGAACAGTTTATGAAATGTTTGTCAGAAATCAGTAACCTCTTCCACCTCAGCAGATTGCACAGTGATTTGGCATAGTGCCCGAGTGCTGATTTTAAGTTTTATAAATGTATTTAATTCGATTAATTACAACCTGAGAAACAAAAATAAATTATTGCAGAAGTATATATTGCATCATAATTTTCAACGATTATGGCCAGGGGCCTCCTCTATGATTTGACTGACTGGTTACAGAACCTCAAGAGAGGCGGATACCAAGTACACCAAATTGATGGTCTGCCTATTCTCTTTAGAGTTGGATAGACTATCGTGTTTGTACTGGGCGGTGTCTCTGCTGACGGAGATCTTACACCGAAAGCCTGATGAACTTGGGTCATTGATGTAAGTATATCAAGACATCATCTCTATAGATTGAATGGTCTGATGTACTTCTGTTCGGGACTGCCAGGGAAAAAACCTAGTAATCTTAAATAGACAAAAATGACCCCCATGCCCCAAGAGAAAGCTCCAAGCGTCATTAGTAATTTGTTTTATAAAAACAAACTCCTGCTTTGGAAGTATGGTTTTGTAAAACAAAAACATTTACTCAGCATCTGCACGCAACAGAGGGACCACTCAGTAAACTTTCAGTGCCTTCAGAGGAACCGTTATGGTACGGTTCCTTTGAAGGCAACACACCACAAAAGGATCCTACACCAGATTAGAAAAACAGAGAAATCTTCCAGTAGAACCGGAGATATGCAGGTTTAAAGATTTCAGTAAAAATACCACCAAAATGCCCAAAGCGCCAACTGTGGCTATCTGGTTGCACCAGACTGGGACAGTCATATGTTCAGGTCGACCTTGATGGAGGGCGAACTGGCTATTGGGAGCCAGTTAGGTCCTCTGAACATCACTAGCTTAAATCCTGGTTGCGGAGCATTGTTAGGTCCTGTGCTTCTCGCAGTTGAGGCTATGCGTCTGTCTTGAGGAGCTGCAAAGCTGCATAGTTGTTGATGTGCCTGTTGACAAACACTTGCGATGCGAAGTATGGCGTTGAGGGTGTGCTGCACAGCCAAAGCAATGTGCTGTTTACGTAAAGCTGCGATGGTTGATCATGAGTCATTGAGGCTGCCATCGATGAGGGATTTGCGATAAGAGAGCCTGCGTCTGGTAAGCTTTGCATATTAGCGGTTCTGATGTGGGGTGAGTGGCTGATGTGGAGTCCTTGCACTGGGACAATTCTCACAGCAGAAGCGATGCATCG
This sequence comes from Lissotriton vulgaris, assembly GCF_964263255.1. NCBI lineage: Eukaryota > Metazoa > Chordata > Amphibia > Caudata > Salamandridae > Lissotriton > Lissotriton vulgaris. Next base: position 1,822,048,583 of record NC_141693.1, read on the forward strand.
GTTCTGCTCGCAATTGTGCTGCACACCAGAGGAGATGCATCAGTTCCGCTGGATCCACAGATAGGCTGGCAGAGCCCCATCAGGCTCACCTCGAAGGGCCCAGGTCTGGGGTGGCACCACTTGGCAGGGTAGGATTTTCAGTTGGCAGTCTCCAAGTGCTGGGTTCATGATTGTTGGAACTTTATTTTCCTGGGGCTCTAGTCATGAGTCCAGCCAACTAGCCCTTGAAGTCACTCTATGGTTGTGTGTTCAACAGATGCAGAGCGAGTCCATCTCATCCAGGGAAGAAGACAGCAGATGGCAGGGCAGCAGTCCAGCAAAGTGGCAGCCCTTTCAGCAGCACTGCAGGCCTTCCTGACAGATTATCCAAAAAATCCAAAAGGGTACTGAAGGGTTGATGTCTGAGGTTCAATAGTTATACTTGAGCCTTCCTTTAAAGTGGGGGAAGCTTCTAGAGGTTTCTCTTTGAAGTCCACAGGCTTACTGCCTTCTCTGGCTTTGGACTAACTACAGGGAGTATGCAGCCCTTTTCATGGAAGCCGGACTCAGCCCATTCAAGTGTGAGTAGGGCTGTGCTGAGCTGAGCTCACTCATCCTACCAGAAATGGGCCCTCCAGACACATCTAAGCTTTCTAGGAGGAAGACACAAAGCCCAACTGTCAGTAATACCCAGTCATGAGACCAAGAGACAGGCTGCATGCACTAAATGCCTAAGGCAGGAAAATGCCAACTTTCTAAAAGCTGCATTTTCAAAATTGTATTTTAAAATATGACTTTACCATAAGAGAGGATTTTTCATTACAATTCTATAGACACCAAACATGAACTGGTTACCTGTTCCCTTTTAAAAGTTACAGCTTATTAAATGTAATAAGGTAACTCCAATGTTCTCTTTTGGGAGAAGGGAGCGCTTCTAGTAGGGAAAGAAGAATGTAAGTGTTTTTCACTACCAGGACATGTGAAACTTAAAAGTGCATGTCCTACATTTTAAATACAGTGCGCCCTGCCCTCTGGGCTATTCAGGACCTTCTGTGGGGGTTACTTATATGTATTAAAAAGGAAGGTTTGGGCCTGGCGAAAGGTTTATTTTGCCAGGTGGAGGTGGCAGATTAAAACTGCACACACTGGCTGCAATGGCAGGTTTGAAACCAGTTTAAATGGCAACTTAATTGGGTGACACAAAAAAAGTGCTGCAGGCCTACAGGTAGCATTTAATTTACAGGCCCTAGGTAAATGTAGTACCCTTTACTAGGGACTTGCAAGTAAATTAAATATGGCAATTGGTGTAGGCCAATGTTACCATGTTTAAAGGAGAGAACAAAAGCACACTAGCACTGGTTAGCAGTGGTAAAGTGTACAGAGGATCGTCGCTCAGCCCCATGCTCTTCAACATCTACATGGCCCTGTTCGCCGCCATCGTCAAACACCATGGACTCAGCATAGTATCCTACGCCGACAACACCCAGCTCATCCTCTCCCTCACCAAGGACCCGGTCACCACTAGACTTAACTTCCAGGAAGGAATGAAGGACGTTGCATACTGGATGAGCAGCAGCTGCCTGAAGCTCAACTCTGAGAAAAGAGAGGCCCTCCCCCTCGGACCCTCCTCCTCCGCATGGGACAACACCTGGTGTCCCACTGCTCTCGGCAACCCTCTCACACCCACGGACCACGCCTAAAACCTCAGCATCATACTCTACTCCTCCCTCTCCATGACCCAACAGGTCAACGCCGTCCCCTCCAGCTGTTTCAAAACACTCCGCATCCTCCGAAAGACCTTCAAGTGGATCCCCCCGGAATTAAGGAAAACAGTCACCCAAGCATTCATAAACAGCAGACTGGATTACGGAAACGTCCTTTACGCTGGGATCAACAAGTCGCTGCTCCACAAACTCCAGACCATACAAAACACAGCAGCCAGACTCGTCCTCTGCATCCCTTGACACTAACACATCACCCAACACCTGCGCAACCTCCACTGGCTCTCTGTTGAGAAGCGTTACTTTCAAGATACTCACCCATGCCTACAAATGCCTACACAACACTGGACCCCAATGCCTTAACAAGAGAATCTCCTGCTACATACAACAGAGAAACCCCCGATCCGCCGACCTCGCCTTCGCCGAAATACCACGAATCCGCAAAGCCAGAAGAGGTGGAATAGCCTTCTCCTACATCGAGGCCCCTCCCTGGACATCTTCAGGAAGACATTCAAGACCTGGCTCTTCGATTGAACGGAGCTGCTTAACTTCCCCCTCTTCTCCCTGCCCCAGTGCCTTGAGATGTCAAAGGTGAGTAGCACACTTATATTTCCCCTGATTGATTAATTAAGAATCTTATGGCCAACTAAAACAAATTTAGCAAAAAAGTTGAGGGTAAAGGCAAAACGTTTGGGGGTGACCCTGCAGAGTAAGCCAGGTCCATCAATGGCAGACAGTGGACCACCTGCCAAACTCTAGGAGGCCCACTTTTCCACCAGTAGAGTATCTCTCAAATTCACTATATATGCCAGAAATATATTATAGCACAATTCAAGTATACTAGCTAGCAAGGCTCATCCAACGAGCATCCTTTTGTCTACAGTTCTACATCTGCAGGTGGCCCAGAGGAACCAGTATCTCAGGCAGCACCCACCCTCTTTTCCCACATCATCCCTCTCTCACTATGGTGCAGGACTCAGTCCTGCTATCATTTCTCATCACCATTTTGATAATTACTGGGTGATGAGTCAGATGACTAAGTAATAGACAAACCAGAAGTGGGACTCAAATGTCCTTGGTTCACACTGTAGGCAGCAACAATAAAGTGTTTATATCTGTGCTTTCAAGGCAATATATCAGATCTCAAGTCCTCCTATTAATAGAGGTGACTGAGCATCATCCCTATTGCACTGCCACCTGTTGCATTGCCAGCATTAGTGCCAATACGGTTAATTTACAAGTGCTCTTGGGCACCTCTCGGACATAACCCAGCAGAGCCACCAGAATTGATAGTTGCAAAGGTAGTGCTGTCATCTACTATGCTTGTAGTGCTTTACATGTGCATAATAGATGCAAAAAATTAGCCAAATCTGTCCCACATTGGTCACAGTGTAAGCTCCTTCGAAGCCCTAGTTGAATCAATTGCTGTCGGTTGTAGTATATAGTGTGGCTAAATTTGAGGTGCAGTGGATGATGCCTCCTATTAAGGCACATTTACCCTATTTGTGAATCGTGTTTTTAGAGGCTATCTAGGTCAGCTTCTCACTGGTGCTCTGCCTAGCTGTCAGATTGTGGGAGACCTTACATTTGGTTGACCAATTTGAACTTTTGTGTTACAGTAGGAGTGTGTGTTAGAGTTAGTACATTTTGAGGTTTTTATCTTTTTAAAATTTTTTTTATTTTTTGCAGATTTATATAGCGCAAACCAGACCCAAAGGTATTAAAGCGCTTTACATGAGCACCAGTTACGTTACACAAGGTTTCACAAGGTAAAAGGGATATATACCGATTGGATTGCTGCTCCCAGGGAAAGGTATAGAAATATATCTATGGGCTGCCATCACTCTGGTCTTTAGCATTGTGTTGTGATATAAAAACGCCATTTTTAAACAGGTCTTTCATTTTGGGGATACCCAAATTAGCCAATTCAGCCTTCACTCTGTGTTCTTTATCTAATGGAGCAACTGAATATCAACAGCGACCTCATCGTTCTGCAATACCTCTGCGCGAGTTGAAGAGGTTAGGCAAGACATACAGGAGCACCATTTTCGTAACAGCTGTGTTTCAACCAATGGACAGTGGTAGAATGATCCAGAAATCTACTAAGTTGGTTAGATTGTCCGTAGTAGGTGAATTCATGGAAAAAAGAAAACATAGAACGCATATTGGAGGAAAATAAGTCATGGGAAACCTTATTTAAGTAAAGTCACTTATAACGGAACACCAAAACATCGAACATTTATGGAAACATTTCAATGGAAAAGCAAGTCGAAAATGTAACGGTGTAAGGGTGCATTTAAATGAAAACACAGTTTATTCAAAACTACAGTATAATAAGCATATAGTGTCATTGGTGGTTTATTGAATATTAAACAAGGAAGCAACCGTTGTAAAATGTTTATTTTTAAATAATAGCACTAGAAATAGAACTCGGAAAAAAAAGGTTCACATGCAGCACCCGCAATTTTAGAAAACAGCGCAGTTTGGCTTTTCATACTGTGTGCGTTTCCAGAAAGATTTCTCTCTGCTATAGATGTGCCCTCTGTAGTTAACAGTGCACCATGCTAGGAGTTAGTATATTTTACTTCCATTTCTTTTCAGAGTTGTTGCTACAGGAGTAGAACACAAGATTTTATAAAGGGTCTGCTTTGTTTTTGCAAGGAAAAGGAAGTTACTACGTTTACAGCTAGATTCATCAAAGTAAAATCGGCTCGCAAAGGGCCAGATTCTGAGAATCTGACCCTTTGGGAGCGCAATTTTTGCTTTTGGGATTCATCATTCCAAATGCAAAAATTGCTATTATAGAATTCGCAAATTTGCGAGGAATTGCATTTAAGGAATCTCTATAAGAGATTCCTTAAATGCAATTCATGAAACATTTAAAAATTGCGAATTCGCAATTTTGGGCCGCTATTTACCGTGAAGTCAAACCTCATGGTAAATAGCAGAAACTTAGAAAAATGCACTTAAGTGCATTTTTCTAAGTTGCATGTTACACACACACATGTCCATTTCAGGGGTGCAACAGGGTGTCCTTTCGACACCCCTGCACCCTTGAAATCGAAAACTCAACATGCGAATCGCTAATAGCGATTTGCACATTGATATGTCTTCCCATTCATGCCCATAGGAATGAATGGGGAGTTATTGCTTATTTGCGATTAGCTAATCGCAAATAAGGAAGATGTAGGAATCGCTATAAATTTTGCGATTTCTACATGCATCCCGTTTTGCGAGTATTTAATAGTGATTCCTTAATAATCACTATTAAGGACTCGCAAAAGAGGAGCATGATGAATCTTGGGGAGTGGATTTGTGTCAACAAATGGTTAACTTCACCTTTGTGTGACCAATGCGGCTAACAGAGGTCTGGTGCTATTGCTCCCTCTGCTGCCTTACAGATGGAATGACAGTTGATCTGAAAAAAGAGCAACACATAAACTGTTGCTTTACATGGACGAGTAGAAAAGACTTTGAAACGGAATAAAAATAGCCGTTATTGACCAGCGTTATCTGTTCTCCATCTGGTATACTTTTTAAAATTGCATACCTTACCTCGAGGTCCAAGACAGAGTGCAGCAATTGAAACGTGTCTTTCTTTAAAGAGAAGTGGGACTCCTGAAGAGTAGAGTAGAGCAGGAAGACATGCACCTTAAAGAACACAATACCCCTGCAAAGTTGCAGGATTAGAGGTCCATTAGATAGGCCTCCTGCAGTAGTGCAGTGCTATATCAACATAATGTTTGTCCAAATAGGTTAGGACGTGGCACATCTTGTGTGGATTAATTAGACCCCTGATATTCCAGGTGAGGGGTGTACGGTCACCTCTTAGTGCCGTACTTGGTATCAGTTATGTACCGACTGAGTGCTCTCGTCATTCGTTGCATTTGAGTTGTAGTTTGCATATGAATTGTCTGCAAGGGAGTGCACACTGTGGGATTTGTGTGCAAAAGCAATGCTTAACACCCTCCTCCAACACTGAAACCTCAACTCTCAATTATTGTTACCCCTTCCACAGCACACCAAAACTTTACAACTATTGCAACATCAAATTAAGTTCACCCACGTGACAGGTCAACATTAGGTAGCCTTGCATTGCATCAAGATTGGGGTTGGGAGGAGTGGGGGGCAAGACCAGCCCATAAGGGCTTCGTCTTTGAAAACGTAACAATGTCTGTATGTTGTTTGGGGCCCTCCAAGCTCTGCAAGCTGAGGCCTCAATAACAATATAATTTAGTCTGCATCACTCAGGCCCCCGTGTAGCTGTTGTCTCAGGCTCCGTCTTGTGAGTTCAGCATCTGTTCCGCCTTCTTGCAACATGTTGCCGCCTACTTTGGATTAAGGAAAAATTGTGCTTTGCCTTTGGAGGTGATTTTCAGCCTTGCAGGGTACAGCTAGGCGTATCGAATCAGCACCTCTTACAGCTTCTTTTAATGGCGTGAAGTAATTTTCATACCTCTTTACACTGCGGCTGTAAAGTCGGGGTACATAGATATGGAGGCGCCCTTGTACCTCAAATCCTTTTTTCTTGAGGCACATTCTACATCATACATTCTACATACATAACAGTGTGGTGATACGCATTTACCAATTATTTAGAAAATCCTTTATCAGAAGCACCCACAAGCTGTGTGCCATTTACCGCTGATGTAGGAAACTGTTATAGGAATATAGATCTCCACTTGAATAACAATAGTAAATAGACCAAACAGCAAGAAGAGAACAATACTGAATAAACATTCCAAAGAAGAATATTACAAACTTACATGTTGCATGAAAGAAGGATGAGGGGCGGACAATACAAAGCAGGGCAAGTCATTCAGGTTACTACAGCTAGGCGCTACATAACTAAATATTCTAGCGATGATTGACCTGGCTGACACCTGGGCTCTAGGTGCTAGGGAACAGTGTGCTCATTCAACTAGAAAAAGAGTAGATAGGTTGGATCTGTTGAATAAGGAAACAGGAACACAACTGTGACCATCTACTCAAATGGTACAGTGATGATACAGGTCAACAACGAGAACCTTGAGGCTTTCGACTCCCTCTTCCCGGCTCTCCGTCCTGCCCATCTGCACTCCCTTCGATATGCCCCGCCCCAACCCCCTTCCCCAGTCACCCTTCCCCACCAGGGACGCAAATACCCATTCTCTCCCCCCTGGTGAGACCATTCAGCCCCCGCTAGATGCTCTTCCCACTCCTGTGCTTTACACTGTTTGCCTTCATCTATCTGTTCCCCTGAGATTTGGCACGCACTTACCCGAGCTTCCATCAAGTGGGGCGCGCCTTCCCTGCCCTGGTCCACCGCGGCTCCCAGTGCCGTTTGAGTGGAGGGCATCTTGGGAGTCCCGGATCCCGGTGGGACGACAGTTAGCGCTCTAGCTGGGGGAGGGAAGATCTACAAAATTGCACAAGCTTCCGCGGGGCGCCAAAGGCAAGCCCGTCTGCGCCCAGGGCCAGCCACGCTGCCGGTTTGGAGCGTTACCTTGACTGGCCGGCGTGTTTATAATCGCGCCGAACTAGTAGCATTGGACCCGGTAACCCGTGCAGTTTTTAAGCACTGTGATGATATTTTGAACCTCTCTAGTGGGTGTTCTAGCTGTAGCTTTCACTTTGCCACGAAACTACCTAGCGTGGGTTCTAAAGTTGTTGGGGAGCCGGAGGTCCTGACAGCCCTCATTAACGCTCGCTCGATGGTTAGACATGCTGCCAATATTTTTGAGCTAATTATGGACAATAAGCTAGACGTATTATTCATCACTAAAATATGGCTCAGGGAGTGGTGTGAGCCGGTGGTTGAGCGTGCAATCCCCCCGGGATACCATTTAGCGCGTGCGGATCGCACGACGGGGAGAGGGGGTGGTATGGCAGTGGTTTTCAGGGAAACCTGGGTCTTTGCGTGTGAAACCTCTATGGATTTGGTGGAGGGTGAGGCTCTTGACTTCTCCTTCACTTTATCCCTCCATTTCATGCTGGGGGGCACTTTGGTCTACCGCCCACCCGGTGTTTTTTAAAGACTCTGGGGGATGCTATTGCCCTGCGTGTTCTGCGCTTTTCCAAATTCCTCCTTCTGGGTGATTTTAACATCCATTTAGATACCCCGGAGGCCCCCGACCACGCGGCTCTGCTGGACCTTTTGGCCCTGACTCAGCTGACTCAGTGGGTCGCTAAGCCTACAAATTTAAGGGGCCACTTGATCGATTTGGTGTGTTCTAATTTTGAACTATATGTTGATGATCCGCTGCCTGTCACATGGTCCGACCACTCCCTGATAACATTCTCTTGGGACATGGGGAAATCTTCCCGTCCACCATCTTTGCCACCTGGCCCTCCCACCCGCAAGATTAATATTCTTGGGTTAACAGAGGCCCTTACTCACTCCCAGGTTGACCCCGCAGATGACCTGGAGGGCGCGGTTGACCGTTTCAACACCTGGGTGAGTCTTGGAGTCGAATCCTCTTGCAAACCTCTGCCTAACAAGGCTCACTGGTCTTCCTCCTCTCCGCCCTGGTATTCTCTTTTCTTAAAAGAGGCGAAACTGGGCTGTAAGAAGCTGGAACGCCAGTGGCGGGTTGTATATTGCCCAGTGGCTAAATCTGCTCTGCACACGACACAGAGAAATTACTACATAGCTGTGTTATGTTTACTTGTTCAATGTACCATGTAATGTACCAGCACGCGTCTCGTGCTGGATGAGTTATGACGTCAGTGTGTTCTGATGTGGAACGCTGGCAAGGGTAATGAGTTGGGGAAGGACAGTTACTGCGAGGGCTCTTGGCAGACAGACGTTCCTGGGTGTCAGTGCGCTTCATGAATAAAGCCTTTACCAACTTACCTGTTGTACTGGTCATCACTACAATTTGGCGATGATACGGGACCACTGACACCGCGACGAACCCATGAGTGGTCAGCTGTTCCACATTTTGATCAGAGGACGTCTTCCTGTTGCCGAGTCCTGCCATTCTTGCCCTACTTCTTCAAGTCACCCATGGGTGTTTCCAGCACTTCCCCAGCGGTTTCTTGTGGAATCTTCAGGGAGTTACTGGCTCTGTGATATTTTTTTCGTCTTCGAGGGCAAGTTCTACATGGTGGCAGTCCGGTCGCCCTGCAGTGTGAGGTCGGCCATCCCTGCAAGCAAGATTTGGACATCATTCCTGTCAGCGATCGTTGAGCCGGTGAGTGTTGCTTCTGCCGGACAGCTGAGGGAGGATTCTGCGCGCTGTCGGAGTCCCTAATCCTGTGCTCACCGATTGTCAAACCGGTGAGTGTTGCTTCTGCCGGACAGCTGAGGGAGGATTCTGCGCGCTGTCAGAGTCCCTGGTCCTGTGGTCGGAGACCGAGTGGAGGGTGCTGTCCCCTTAATGGGGATCTGTGCTGGCCATGTCTGACCATTGTGGAGATTTTTGTGGGTGATTTTACTCGCTGCGCGTTCCTGTCAGGGCTCCTGGGAACATCGTACCTCAGGCGAACGGCGCATTTCCGTCAGGACGACCATTGACGTCAGTGGAACGCATACGCAAATCGACGTCTGGCGGCCATTTTTGAATGGGAGTTCAAATCTCAGCGTGTCTCCTGCTACGGTGACACGCACAGCAATTCTTACAGTAATTTAAAAGCGCAATTCCTACGGTGCAGTTTGTGCACGTTTTCAACGGTGACACGCACACCTGTTATGGCATAGTTGAGCGTGTCTATAATCGAGCGTGTCTACTACAACGTTGACACGCACACCAATACCGACAATAACTTTGTTTAAGGCTGATGGGAAAAGATTAAAGCGTGTCTCAGCGGTGACATGCACACCTGCGGTTAACATAATCAGTGCGTGTTCTTACATCGGTGACTTTACTGACCGCAGCGCGTTGACATACTTGCTGAACTGCTCATTTTTAAATACTTTTAAATTACCTTTACCATCGCGCTATCGCGCTGCTGACCTCTGGCTTCAGGCGCTATTTTCCTCTTCTGCTTTTTTGGGGGTAATATTTAGACAAGATCCTTACCTCGCACCATAATTGTGTTTTACCCTGCATTTTGCGGGATTTAGGGTGCTTCAGGGCGTTCTAGGGCTCATGGTTACATCGGGCTGCGGCGATTTAGGCCGCCATCTTGGGTGACGGAAACCAGGTGAGTGTCGATTAGCGGGCGCCATCTTGGTTGGGGGGCTAGTGCTTCCATCGTAGGACTCCCGCATGTACGGCTATATAAGATGCCCATCCGTCAAGTGCGCAGCGCCGGCGCGCAGCGGACGCGCCGTTGCGGTGCCGGAGGTGCGCCGGAGGTAAGCCCGTTTGCGTCCGTTCGTGCACAGGACGCGACCAGCACCGGCCATGCTGCCCCTCCTGACCCTTCCCGCTTAGTATACTCTAGGGAGGAGCTTATGCGATTAGATCAGCGGTCCATCCTGAATGGTAGGTTAGCTACCAGCTGCATGGGGACGTTGTCCTGCGGCTTGCTTAATGTTAGATCTCTTAGCAAAATATCTCTCCTCATAAAGACATATGAGCTAGATGTCCTCTTTATGACGGAGACATGGACCAAGGCTGATATAGTCACATATGATGCCGCAACTCTCCTCGACCTCAACCCCGGACGCACACCACAATGCTGCGAAGCCACCCCAGGACGTACCTACGGCCCATTCGCCTGACTCTCCTTCAAGTTCAACTGCTTCAGGACCCTCACCAAATCCACTTCCTCCATACACAGCTCCGACTCTAACCGCCTGAAGTGCATCCTGCATAACACCCGCTCGGTCCACAGACACGCAACTGAACTCTGGGACCTACTCGACACTGCGTCACCGGACATCGCCTTCCTTACAGAAACATGGATGTACACATCATCAGCACCCGACATCGCCATAGCCATACCGGACGCTTACAAGAATATCCGAAAAGACCGCACCAATCAAACAGGAGGAGGCATCGCCATCAACCATAGGAACACCATCAAAATCACGACCAGCTCCGAAGATAATCTTGCAACCGCCGAACATCTCCACTTTCAGATCCACACCGACCCTAGGACCACACTTAGAGGCACCCTCATCTACAGGCCTCCAGGTACCCGCACTCAATTCAGCGATGACATCACGGACTTCGTCAGCCCACATGCCCTCGCCTCCGAGAACTACATTCTTTTAGGAGACCTCAACTACCACCTTGAAAACAAACACGACAGCAACACCACCACCCTTCTGGACAACCTGGCCAATCTCGGACTCAAACAACTTGTTGACACCCCCACCCATGTAGCCGGACACACGCTCGACCCTATCTTCACCTCCAGCAAGCACATCTCCTTCGATCGCACCACAGCTCTCCACTGGACGGACCACAGCTGTGTTCACTTCAGCTACAACACCACCCTGACCCACAACCGCCCACAACCTATTCCTCGGAGAAACTGGAACAAAATCACCTCCGACCAACTCCTCACATCACTCAACCAAAACCCTCCCACCCTCTCATTGGACCCATACCAAGCAGCCACCAATCTCAAGCATTGGATCACCCACAGTGCTGACGAATTAGCACCCCTGAAAAAGCACCAGATCAAATCAGCCAGCAAAAAGGCTCCCTGGTTCAATGATGACCTTAAAAAATCCAAGAAGCTATGCCGCACCCTGGAAAAAACATGGAGAAAACATGGAGAAAAAACCCAACCACCGACAACATGGCCACCCTCAAGGCAGCCACCCGCAAACACCACCAACTGATTCGATCCGCCAAGAAATCAGCATTCAAGGATCGTCTTGACAACAACACTCACAACAGAAAGGAACTTTTCAACATCGTCAAAGAATTCACCAACCCCACCGCAGCATCTAACGACATCACTCCCTCCCAAGACCTCTGCGATGCGTTATCCTCCTTCTTCTACAACAAAATTGCCGACATCCACAACAGCTTCGAGAATACTCCCAGCGATCAACCCTCCCCACCCCCCACAGATCCTACTCCGCCAACTAACAACCTTAGCACCTGGAACCCAATCACCACTGAAGACACCATCCGCCTAATGAACTCAATCCACTCTGGCTCGCCAACTGACCCCTGCCCCCACCACATCTTCAACAAAGCTGACTCCATCATCGCACCCCATCTCCATGATGTCATCAACTGCTCGTTCAACTCTGCCACCTTTCCAGAAAGCTGGAAACACGCCAAACTCAGCGCCCTTCTGAAGAAACCCACAGCAGACAACTCTGAACTTAAAAACTACCGACCCATATCCCTCCTCCCATTCCGGGCCAAAGTCATTGAGAAAGGCGTCAACAGCCAGCTCGCCGCCTTCCTTGAATCCAACAACTCCCTCGATCCATCTCAATCCGGGTTTCGAGCCAAACACAGCACCGAAACCGCCCTCATTGCAGCGACTGACGACATCCGAACACTACTGGACAACGGAGAAACAGCGGCCCTCATTCTACTCGACCTCTCCGCCGCTTTCGACACAGTCTGCCACAGCACCCTTATACAACGTCTCAGCAACATCGGCATACAAGGAAAAGCCTTGGACTGGATCATCTCATTCCTCGCTGGGAGAACTCAAAGAGTCCGACTTCCCCCATTCAACTCAGAGGCCACTGAAGTCATCTGTGGCGTACCAAGAGGATCTTCACTCAGTCCCACCCTCTTCAACGTCTACATGAGTCCACTCGCCTCCATTGCGCGTCAACACAACCTTAACATCATCTCTTACGCCGATGACACCCAGTTAATCCTTTCCCTCACCAAAGACCCTAACACCGCCAAAACCAACCTTCACGAAGGCATGAAAGAAGTAGCCGAATGGATGAAACATAGCCGCCTAAAACTCAACTCAGACAAAACGGAGGTGCTCATCCTAGGATCTTCCCCCTCTGCCTGGGACGACTCTTGGTGGCCTTCCGCTCTGGGCACAGCACCCACACCCACAGACCATGCACGTAACCTTGGCTTCATCCTAGACTCCTCTCTCTCGATGTCCAGACAAGTCAACGCAGTCTCATCCTCCTGCTTCAACGTACTTCGCATTCTCAAAAAGATCATCCGCTGGATCCCCCTCGAGACAAGAAAGACTGTCACCCACGCACTAGTCACGAGTCGACTGGATTATGGTAACACACTATACGCCGGAATCACAGCAAAATTACAGAAAAAACTCCAACGCATCCAAAACGCATCAGCAAGACTCATATTAGACATCCCTCGCCAAGATCACATCACTGGACACCTAAAAGACCTCCACTGGCTTCCCGTCAACAAAAGAATTACATTCCGCCTTCTCACCCATGCACACAAGGCCCTCTACAATCTAGGACCCGAATGCCTCCACACTCGACTGTCCTTCTACAAACCCACCCGCCAACTAAGATCGTCCAATCAAGCCCTCGCCGCAGTCCTGCACATCCGAAAATCCATCATGGGTGGCAGATCCTTCTCCTTCCTTGCTGCCAAGACCTGGAACTCACTCCCCACTCACCTCCGCCTTACTCAAAACCACATCTCCTTCAGAAAAGAACTTAAAACCTGGCTATTCGACAAATAATGAACCCCTTCCCCAAGCGCCTTGAGACCCTCTGGGTGAGTAGTGCGCTATATAAATGCCCGAACTTGAACTTATAGTGAGGTGGAATTGGGATTGGCCTGTCCACCGGGCTATAAAATTAGACATAACCCCCGAGTAGGAAGCCGTGGGGGGGAGTTGATTTTATTTTTAGGGACACCTTGGACCTTTCGCCGTTGGAGATTAAGGCAGTGTTGGGTTTTGAACTCATGGTATTCTCTCTGAAAGGGCAAGGGGGTGCCCTGCACTCCGGGTTGCTGTGTTATAGGCCCCCTGGAAATGCACTGTCAGCTCTACCTGAGCTGGTAGACCTTATTTATGATCTGTCTAATACTCACGCTAGATTACTAATTCTGGGGGACTTTAACCTCTGGCCCAATGGGCCTTTGGACTAGGCGTTTAGAGATCTGTCCAACAGCGCATTTGTTTTAAAGCGTTGTGTATAGTGTTTAGGGCCCTCCATAATCAGGGGCCTGTCCCGCTACAAGAGCTTTTTTCCTGGTATTCGACCTCCAGACCCCTGCGATCTTCATCGGCATATCTGGCCACAGTCCCTAAGATACGGAGGATATGGATGGGAGGCCGTTCCTTTGGATACACTGCGGCCAAACTTTGGAATTCTCTGCCAGTGACTTTAAGGAGCACGGGGGAACTCTTCTCATTTAAGAAAGGCTTGAAGTCCCATCTATTCCCCAGGGCAGTGTAGTGCTGTGTTTTGCGTTGGTCTGGATAAGTCAAAGCGCCAGGGTACCCTTTGGGTGACAGTCCGCACTATACAAATACGCAATACATACATACATACATACACGCACACCAATTCCTGTGTTTTCGTGCAACTAAAATAGGCATCAGAGACACACACACACCTGGGTTATTTTTTTTACATCCATTAAGAAACCCATCGACAGAGTCACACTGATATAATTCTGTTTGGGACATTAAGGAACCATTTGACGTGTTACCTAGCAGGGATACACAGTTTGGAGAATCTCACACGCTATTCACAAAGTTAACGAACCAAAATACTTTATCTTCTGTTTATACAGTCATGGCTTCTGGTAATGTGTGGAATCTGTCTCCCCCACTACCTTTCATTCCTTCAACGGGTGATGATGCACTAAATGGGAAGAGTGGCGGGAATATTTTGAGAACTACATGTCTACTTTTGAAGATGAAGAAGAATTGACTCCTGTAAAGAAGAAAAAAACTCTTCTTCATTGTTTAGGAGCTAAAGCTATGAAAATGTACAATCGTATTAACAAAAAACCTAGAGTAGGTGATGTATATACTATCGCATTGGAAGATTTAACTATGTATTTCAAGCCCACTATTTCTATCTCAGTTAACAGGTTTAAGTTTTTCAACGTAAACATGCCCCTGAGGAGTCGGTAGAAGATTATGTGGCTGCGTTGAAAAACTTAGCGCTTACTTGCAGGTTTAGGGCATTACATGATGAATTGGTTCGCAACCAGATTGTCATGAGGTCCTCTAATAAACATGTTCAGGAGAAATTGTGGGCTAAAGGCGAATTGCCTTTAGAAGAAGTAGTGGAAATTGTTAAATGAACAGAACTTACTGGAAGATGTGCAAAAGCTGTGTTGCAGGAAGAAAGATCTTCCACGGAAGACAAATCCACTGTGGCAAAAGTAATAGTTTCTAAAAATACAAACAGCAAACCCCGTGCGGCTTATGTACAGAAAAAAGATTCAAATTATAAAGTAAAAATTTCTGATGATAGAAAATGTTTTAGATGTGGTAGTAGATACCATTTGGCGAATGACAAATCTTGTCCAGCTTTGAGGCAAAAGTGTTCAAATTGTGGTGGATGTTATCTCTTCGGATGAGAATGATATGAATTTGTTTGTGTTGAATGTTGATGATGGAGGGAGCAAAAAGAAGAAACCGATTTGTCACATGAATATTGGTGGGGTGGACATATCTATAGTTGCTGATTCAGGTTCACCTTATACCATCGTTAACGAAATGGTGTGGTTGGAAAAATGTGTTCCTGTTATAGGCAGAAAGTTACAAAGTTCTGATATTTTTCCTAAATCGTTTACATATGAACCTATCGAAATGTTGGGTTTCAGGGAATTACAATTTCAGTTTAAGTCTCGCCAAATGATAGGCAAACTGTATATCTCCAAGGTCGGTCCGTCTGTTTTAGGATGGATCGATCAAGGAGAATTAGGAATAATTCTGGATCCTAACAGCCCAGATCCTGTCCTGATTTTACAAACTTAGGAGGAGTGTAACAATTTCTTTATGAAAAGATATCCCAAGGTGTTTTCCGAGAAAATTGGAAAACTCAAAGGTTTTGCTCATGAGATCAAACTCAGAGAAAATGCTGTTCCTTGCATACACAAGTCTAGGAACATACCGTTTTCTATCATCGGTGAAGTAGAAGTTGAATTGAAGAGATTGCAGAAAGAGGGTATTATTGAGCCGGTAGAATAAGCGGAGTGGGTTTCGCCCTTGTTTATCGCGAAGAAATCCAACGGAAAACTCAGTCTATGTGTTGATCTACGCGACCTCAATAAGAACATCCTGGTTGATCAATTTCCCTTGCCGAAGATTAGTGAAATGCTTTCCTATACTAATGGAACTAAGTGGTTTTTCACAATTGATCTAAGCTCAGCCTACCACCAAGTGGCTTTGCATCCCAGGAGTAGGAGCCTCACCACGTTTGTAACGCCTTTGGGATTTTTAGGTTTAAGAGGGTACCTTTCGCCTTTCGGACTGGCTTCGGCTGCGGCCATGTTCCAAAGGTTAATGAGCACACTCTTAAGGAGGAAAAGAACCTCTTAATCTTTCAGGATGACATCCTGGTAACAGGCACCACTAGAAGAGTACATGATGAGAAACTGAACAGAGTCTTGGGGGTACTTGAACACCATGGCCTCACGGCCATTTTTAGGAAGTGTAAATTTGCTACACATAAGGTTACGTATTTGGGACACGAAATTGATAGCAGTGGCATAAAACCTAAAAGGGAACTGTTGTCGGCTATTAGGGAAGCTCCCTCACCCAAGAACAAGGAGGAAGTTAAAGCTTTCTTAGGCCTTTCGGAATTTTATGCCAAATTTGTGCGTAGTTTTTCTGCAAAGACTTTTCACATAAGAGAACTCATCAAACAAAAGAACAAATTCGAGTAGGGGGCCACGTGTGAGGAATCCTTTATAAGGATTAAAGAAGACATTTGCAAAGCTCCATCCCTCCAGGGGTTCAATCCCTCTCTCCACAGCGTGATCACCACAGATGCGAGTAATAAGGGGCTAGGAGCTGTACTGTCACAGATTACCGAAGAAGGAAAAGAGGTGACTGTAGTCACATTAAGAGACTAACGGGTGTCTGTTTTGGCACACTTAAGTCACTGAGTAGATTCTTCCCTATGCTTCCACAGCCGGCGAAGGAAATGGTGGCACGGGCACTCATCCTGTCCCGCGTGGATTACGCCAACACGCTTTTTATTGGCATCCCGGGATACTTGGTGAACAAACTTCAACTGATCCAGAACGCGTTGGCCAGAATCTTATTTAACATCTCTAAGAGATCCAGCATAAGTCACATTTGCGTGACCTACACAGCGGGTGCAGTTTAAGGCCCTCACTCTAGCTCATAGAGCGCTGCATGACTCAGGACCTTCCTATATTAGGAAACTTCCCCTCACCCATTGGTCGCCCCGCTCCCGCCTCCCAGCTGCTTCTCCCTCCCACTAGGCCTCTTATGGAGGTCGCCGCGCGGCAGTGGTTGTGACCTAACCTCTGATCGCTCCCCACGCCGCACAGCTCCTCCCGTGCGCGCATGACTCTCCCTTCGGCTGCCACTGCCGGGAGTTTGCCGCAGGTGCGCCCCTGGTGACTGTCTTCACGTTCTCCTGCCTAATTGTTTTTCGCCTTGGTATTTGTTTCATTTGTTCTTCTGTATTGTTTTCTGCATTTATTTTTTGTTTTTTCCATTCTGTTTGCCGTTCCTTGCTCCCCGTGCCCTCTGTGCCCCCCGCTCCACGCTTCCCGCCGCTGCTCCCCTGCGGCCCGACCCCTTTTTCCTTCTGTGTCCCTTCCCCTCCCCCATTGGCCGCCCCGCTCCCGCCTCCCAGCTGCTCCTCCCTCCCACTTCACCTCTTATGGAGGTCGCTGCGCGGAAGTGCTCAGCGGGCGCGCCAAAGGCAAGCCCGTCTGTGTCCGTCCGCGCCTGGCCCGCGCCCAGCGTCAGAACCCCTGCACCCCGCGCTCCCAGCTACGCCAGACTGCACTACGACCCCAGCACCCTCCACGCACTCAACCCCGGACGACACCACCCCTGCTACCAGGCCATCCCGAAGCACACCCAAGGGCCTTTCACCTGCCGGGACTGCAGATACACCAGCATCCAGCCCGCCAAACCAACATCCAGAGAACTCAACCACCTCAGATGCATCCTCCTCAACACCCGCTCCGCTCGCAAGCACGCCATCGAACTCTGGGACCTCCTAGACTCTACCGCCCCCAACGTCGCCTTCCTGACGGAGACCTGGCTGAACACCACCTCGGCACCTGACATCGCCATAGCCATCCCGCAGGGCTACAAGATCTCCCGCAGAGAACTCGCCAATGGAGTTGGAGGGGGAATCGCCATTGTCCACAAAGACACCCTCAGAGTCTCGACCAACACAGACGAAACCCCCACCGAGCACATGCACTTCCAGATCCACACCGACCCCAACACGACCCTCAGAGGAACACTCGTCTACAGACCACCCGGACCATGACCACAGTTCAGCGACACCATCGCCGACCTCATCAGCAACCACGCCCTCACCTCCAAGGACTACATCCGCCTCCGGGACCTGAACTTCCACCTCAAGAACAACAACGACGCCAACTCCACCGCCCTGATCAATAACCTCGCCAACCCCGGACTGAAACAGCTCGTGACGACACCCACCCACGCTGCTGGACACACGCTGGACCCCATCTTCTCCTCAAGCCTGAACATCTCCTTCAACCACACCACCGTCCCCACTGGACCGACCACAGATGCGTCCACTTCACCTTCAGGAAACCCACCACACACCACTGCACCCAACAGCTGCCCAGCCGCAACTGGGGCAAGGTCACCAAGGACCAACTGACCACCACCCTCTCCCTGAGACCACCCGCAAACCCCATCGACCCTGACACCACCGCTACCAACCGCAAACAGTGGATCAACGACTACGCCGACACCCTCGCCCCTCTCAAGAGCTCCACAACCAACCACACCAACAAGAAAGCCGCCTGGTTTACCGAAGACCTCTGGACCTCCAAGCACACTTGTCAAAAGTTGGAAAAGAAATGGCTCCGCGACCGATCACCAGACAGCCTCGCAGCCCACAAGAACGCCACCCGCAGACACCACCAACTCATCAGGACCGCCAAAAGGACGGCCTAGACAACAACGCACACAACATTAAAGAGTTCTTCAGCATCGTGAAAGAACTCTCCAACCCCAACTCCAACACCAACGACATTATACCATCACAAGACCTGTGCGACTCCCTGGCCACCTTCTTTCACCGCAAGATCATCGACATCCACGACAGCTTCAACTGCAACACCCGCGCACCCACCACCAAGACCACCACCCCCGCGACCTCCACCCACACTAGCTGCCTGACCACCTGTTCCAACGTCAGCGACGAAGACACCATCAAAACCATAACCTCCATCCACTCCGGATCCCCATCCGACACCGTGCCCTCACCACGTTTTCAACCTAGCCATCACAACCATCGCACTCCACCTCTGGAAAACAATCAAAATCTCCTTCGAGACAGCATCCTTCCCGGAAAGCTGGAAGCACGCCGAGATCAACGCCCTTCTGAAGAAACCCAAGGCGGACCCCAAGGACCTCAAGAACTTCCGGCCCATCTCCCTGCTCCCGTTCCAGGCAAAAATGACAGAGAAGATTGTCAACAAACGGCTATCTCGATACCTCGAAGACAACAACATCCTGGACCCTTCCCAATCCGGCTTCCGCAGCAACCACAGCACCGAGACCGCCCTCATCGCCGCCACCGAGGACATTAGGATCCTGATGGACAAAGGAGAATCAGCCGCCCTCATCCTCCTAGACCTGTCAGCTGCCTTTGACACAGTTTGCCACCGCACCCAGCGCGCCTCCATGACGCTGGAATTCAAGAGAAGGCCCTGGCCTGGACCACATCCTTCCTCTCCGCCAGAACCCAGGGTGTCCGCCTCCCACCCTTCCGCTCAAAAACAACCGAGATCATCTGCGGCGTCCCACAGGGATCCTCCCTTAGCCTTGTTCAACATCTACATGGCACCCCTCGCCCACGTCGCACGACAGCACAACCTCAACATCATCTCCTACGCCGACGATACCCAGCTGA
Source organism: Lissotriton vulgaris (assembly GCF_964263255.1). Lineage (NCBI taxonomy): Eukaryota > Metazoa > Chordata > Amphibia > Caudata > Salamandridae > Lissotriton > Lissotriton vulgaris. Next base: position 1,822,068,209 of record NC_141693.1, read on the forward strand.
TCATATCCCTCACCGAAGACCCCCACACCGCCAAAGCCAACCTCCACAGAGGAATGAACGCCGTCGCCAACTGGATGAAGGACAGCAGACTGAAGCTGAATTCAGACAAAACTGAAGTCCTCATCCTCCTGGTGGCCCACATTGCTAGGCACAGCCCCGGAACCCACCGACCACGCACGCAACCTAGGGTTCATCCTTGACCCCACCCTCTCCATGACCAAGCAAGTCAACGCCGTCTCCGCGTCCTGCTTCAACACCCTCCGAATGCTCCGCAGGATCTTCAAATGGATCCCTCTCGATGCGAGGAAAACCGTCACTCGGGCCCTCCTCACCAACAGACTCGATTATGGAAACGCCCTCTTCTCAGGAACAACAACCAAGCTCCTGAGACGACTACAACGAATCCAGAAGGCCTTGGCACGACTGATCCTCAATGTCCCCCGACGCAGCCACATCACACCCCACCTGAGAGGCCTGCACTGGCTCCCAGTCAACAAGAGGCTCACCTTCAAACTCCTCATCCACACATAAAGCGCTACACAACACCGGACCAACATACCTCAACAATCGCCTCAGCTTCCACACCCCCACCCGCAACCTCCGTCTGCCACCCTCGCCAGAGTTCCTCGTATCCAGAAAACCACAGCCGGCGGCAGATCCTTCTCCTACCTCGCCGCCAAGACCTGGAACCCTCTCCCCACCAGCCTACGACAGACCCAGGACCTGCTGGCCTTCAGAAGACTTCTCAAGACCTGGCTCTTCGATCAGTGACATCCCCCAGCGCCTTGAGACCCTCACGGGTATGTAGCGCGCTTTACAAATGCTTGCTTGATTGATTGATTGATCCCCCACCGTTCTCTACGATCTGCTTCCCACCGTCTGATGGCCATTCCCCATTTCTGCCATTCTACGATGGGGGGTCAGTTACTTTCGGTCAAGGTAGCCACCCTTTGGAACAGTCTCCCTGTTTTGCTGCGCCACACTCAGGACTTTTACAGATTTAAGAAACTACTTAAAACTCATCTTTTCAATCAGGCCATTTAATTATTCTCCCCTCGTTTGTCTGCAGTTCAAATCGCGCCAGGACACTCATGAGTAATCGAGCGCACTACAAGTCACGTATAACATAACATAACTTCTCCGTTCATATTAACTACAGCCATCAATCTTTCGAGGTGGATCTGACCCGTTCACCTCCTCCGACTCACCCTCCTTTACACCCCATCACCATCCCACGAGTCTGGTCCACTGACCCCCTTTTCCATCCTGTAGAACCACTGAGGAAGAGCTCTGGACTCGACACCTGAGGGACGTGGACAGTGGCAGTCTGGGTGACCCAATTAGCATTGGACCCCACAATGTGATCTCGCCCCCCTCCTCAAGGGCGGTCCATACCCACAACTGTATGTCCCCCTGCCCGTGCCACGGAAATCATAATGCACCGGCTGACCCTACTAGAGAGTCAGCTAGAAATAATATTCAGAGGCCTTGACGAAATCCTAATCAACCTAGACAAGGCTTGTATGCCCCAGCAATCCCATACCAGGCCCTCCCCACCGACCAACTCCAACTTCCTAAAACCCCACTCCGAGCCCTCCTTCACCTTCAAAAACCGTTTCCAGAGGCCTACAAAAACTGATGCTGATATCCCGCCACAGACCCGCACTAGAATCAAATCCCCTGTGTCCAAGCTTCAGAGTCCCCCCATTAAAGATGGGGTAACCCAGACTCAAAGACCCTCCAGGACCATAGCAGCAATATCTGCGGAAAAAGAAGCGGACATAGCTGCTACTTACGACTCTCCCCCCACAGCCTCGCCTAAATCCAATATCCAAGTGATCACAGGCTTCAGAAGAGAATACCCCCCCTCAAAAGCCTCAAGATCCCCACCCCCACCCCATACCCAGGACCCCAACAGGAAAGTATCCTAGTAAAAAGAAACTATCCACTAACTGCATGCTCATTAACTGTAGATCTGCTCCCAAAGATGCAACGGAATTAGCAGAAGCCATCCTCTCGCATGATCTAGACATAGCGTTCATCACGGAGACATGGCTAAATGAGATTTACCCTCCCTGTCTTGATATGCTCGTACCCCCAGGTTTCACCATCGTCAACAAAGATAGAAAATATCAACGAGGTGGAGGAGTAGGCATCATCCACAAGGACGACATAGACATCAATGTAACAGACTCCTGCAAGTACAGCTCCTTTGAATGTCTTTCTGTCATCATTAAGGCTAAGGACAACAGCCCTTTAGCCTGTCACCTTCTCTATCACCCTCCAGGCAACACCCCCACATTTGGCGAACACTTATCCGACTTGATTGCCCATTGTGCACTAAAAGACACTAACTCGCTAATCCTGGGTGATCTCAACCTACGCTGGAATGAAACCAACAACTCTCTAATTCAATCTCTCAATAACCTCCTCCTTGACAATAACCTTTCCCAACACTGTTCGGAAGAAACTCACAACAAAGGAGCAACCTTAGATGCCATCATTGCCCACCGTGACGCAATCACGATCGACAACATTCTTCCAGTTGACTGGTCTGATCACCACATGATCTTATTCCACATCAATCAAAAAATCTTAATCCTTCCTCCTGTTCACTACCCCCCCAAATGGTCCAGAAATATCACCCAGATTCCCCTAGATGTCATGGAAGAGAGGCTAAATCTGCTCCTCCCTAGCGACAACGAGCTCTCCACAACTGATCTCACCTCGCTTTATAACTCGAATATGGTAACCTTGCTCGACCAACTTGCACCCCTGAAACAAACAAAAAATCGTCCTATTCCGTCCAGATCTTGGTTCGACTCAGACATCAATGATGAAAGGAGACAACTAAGAGCCACAGAAAGACGATGGAGGACCATGCCCACCGTTCATCGTGAACAACTTAGATCTTTCCGGAAGAAATACAACAGTCATATCAAAAACAAAAAGTCCATGTACTTTTGCTTCGCACTGGATAGCGCCCAGAACAGACCCAAGGACCTCTTTAATACCATCAGACGCCAAACCTCCAAACCCGATTCGTCCCTACGGCCTGCATCCAAAGAACGGTGCGCCAACTTCTTCAATGATAAGATTTCCAAGATCGAGCGATCTCTCAACACCAATTGCTCCCCCCTTTCCAGTAGCAGCCCAGGTGTGGTGTTTGGTAGCGCTCCCTCTCTCACTACTAAACCCTGGTCACTCTTCCAGCCCATCCCTGAAGAAGAGGTAACTAAACTTATATCCACCTCCAAACCGTCAACCCATGCCCTAGACCTTCCACCTGCTCAACTCACCAAAAATCTGAAACTCCACCTAGCCCCCCACTCTGGTGCAGGATTATTAACAGCTCCCTAAAAACCGGAATTGTTCCAGATTGTCTGAAAGTGGGACAAGTAACCCCACTGCTGAAAAAACCAGGCCTTGACATCAACGACCTGAACAACTTCAGACCAGTCTTCAACCTTCCCCTTCTCTCCAAAATCCTAGAAAAATGTGTACTCCAACAACTAACTCAATACCTGGACAATACCAACCTTCTCGACTCCCATCAGTCGGGATTCAGGGAAGGTTGCAGCACTGAAACCGCGATCCTCAACATAATTGATGATATCCACAAATCATTGGACTCCGATCAATGTTGCCTCCTCATTCTCCTAGACCTATCGGCAGCATTCGACACAGTTGACCACAAATTTCTCCTCAAGGCTCTCAAGGATAGGGCCGGTCTGGACGAGATGGTCAGCAAATGGTTCGCTTCTTTCCTCCACAACCGCTTCCAGAGAATCAAAATCAAAACCTTTGAGTCCGACCTCCACCCCGTCAATAGGGAAGTACCCCAAGGATCAGTGCTCTCCCCTCAACACTTCAACATTTACATGGAACCCCTCACCTCCCTACTCAGAAAAGCCAACATCCCTTTTCACTTGTATGCTGACGATACTCAAATTTATTTGGAAATCTCCTCGGCAAAAGACATACAAAGACTCAACGAAACACTAAGAGAAGTGCAACTTTGGCTGACTAGTAACCACTTAAAACTGAACCCGGACAAAACTGAACTACTCCTCATTTCAAAGATGAGAACCCACAAATGGTGGAGTGGTTTAAAGCTATCGATACTCTCAATGGGAACCTCACTCTGGCTGATTCTGGCAAATCTTTAGGCATCACCCTCGACTCAAAACTCGACATGACTAAACACATTAAGATCTCAGCGAAGAGCGCCTTCATCAACCTGAAGCTACTGAACAAAATTAAACCTTCTATCTTGCCCAAAGATCTTAAACAAGCCACCCAGGCATTGTTGCTGTCTAGACTGGACTATGGTAACGCAGTCCTCACTGGAATAGCGAAAACACATCTTGCCCCTCTGAAAACAACTCTCAACACGGCTGCCAGAATGGTCACAGGAATACAGAAATTTGATCACATCTCAACAGCCAGCCTCACTCACAAAGTCCTTCACACAGGCAAACCTAAATATCTGGCGGCTAAACTTAAAAAGCCTGCCAGAACAGAACTCTCAGAAGCTCTAACACCCTACTTCTCATCCCGCTAAAATCAGGAAAACAAAGAACTACGGCCAGGTCCTTCGCTGGTAACACGCCCAAAATCTGGAACTCTATTCCCCCTCACATCAGAACTATTCCTTCTTTCGACAAATTAAAAAATCAGCTCAAAACCCTCTTCCTCGATCGAGCCCTAGCGAACAGATAGAAATAGCTGGAGCCCTGAGAATGACACCTCACCCCTCCTGGATGCGGTGTTTTCAAGTCCTCGCAACGGAACTCTGTAGCATTGTCATTACGACTGTTTTGCGTGATTGTATTATGTTCTGCTCTCATTTCATCTGCTCCTTAATTGATGTGAAGCGCTTTGATACGCCCCGGTCTGGCTAGCGCTATATAAAACTTCTTAAATAAATAAATAAATAAAATAAGTGACTGATTACAATTTCAACAAATGTTTTCATGTTCCCCCTTGTGCTTGTCTCTGCCACCTTATAACACAAAGATTGTTTCTCTAGAATCAGGCCTCAAGATCTTAATTTTTGTCTTCTATCAGTCCCAATACTTTTTCCATGTGTAAACGTTTTTTTGTTGTTTGTCGCCATATCATTCTCCGAGATAGAAGTCCCTTTCTCCAGCATGTTGAGCTTTTCACTCTGCTTGTCCACCCTTTTACTCATACCGGTCATGAGCATCAAAGGCACGTGTATTTTCCGGTTTATAGTGGAAACATTTTGTTAAATTTCCTGTTGTGTATGTTTTACCTTCATTGGGTACTTATTTGGATATCCTTGCCTAGGCTGTTGTGCTGAAAACTTCCGTTCTTGTTGTTTACTGGCTGACTTCCTCATGCTGAGTGCCATGAGTGCACGAGGTATAACAATTCATTAAGAATTTGTGTTCTGTACAAATACAGTCCTTCTGGCCAGCAGGGACCACCAGTATAGTGAAGACTCTCACTCAAGGACAAAAAGGACACAAAGGTCATTGCCTAAACCTCACCCCCTGGTCAGCCTTTGCCATTGCATTGGTGCACAATGTTGGTGTCATGACCTAATTTAGGAATGCAGACCGGGTGGGGGCCACTCCGACATCAATCCACAATCTGCAGCTGTGCTGCAATGGGGCCTGAATTAGAGTCTTAATATAAGCCCCTAATGATGCAGCAGATAGCACAATTCCTAGCCTTGTCTTGTCTTAAATTAATACCCTAAGAGTGCAGTACAGTGCAATGCTGCCTTTTGGCTAAGTTTGCGCTGGGGAAATACTGTATACATACATATATACATACATACAGTAGATAGCTGTGGGCGATTCCCGGCCTTTATTTGGAACTAGTATGAGGACTATTCTGATCCATATATATATCCTTTTCGCTTCATCCGCAGGCTCCCACTGAGTTAATATCCTTTGCCCTGACTCTACAGGATCTCCAACTCGAGTTTCCTGAGCCTCTATGAATGTATATTGAGCCCCCATTAGCACATGCAAGCTCGCGATATATATATCAGGTACTTATATCGTTCTTATTCTTTTAGACCCTACGATGAAATGCCCTAAGAGACTCACTGGTCAGGAAAAGCGATGATATTTATGCAGCGGTTGACACTGCTACTTTTAGTGGGCCTCAATTTGAAGCCCTGAACTGAATATCCCTGACCGATTTAAACATTCCTGTATTTGTCCAACAGGCATTCATCGCGCTATTTTATCTTTGACCTGACGAATCGGAGCTCTGGCTGGAGGTACTCGATATTTGTCGCATCATTACTGAACGTGCTCCTCGGTACACGCAGGTATAGACATTTTTTATTCATTCATATGACAAAATGACTGAAGAAGCTCTTTGCCCTAGAACATGCATTATATAGGCATTGAATGTATCGTTTTTTTCCCTAGAAAAGAAACCCCTGAATTAAGCCATCTGAACGGCCTCCTGGTCATCGCTATACTCCCTTCATTAATTTATTCCTGGTGAGTAAACCCCCTCTCACCCTGACTAGTATATACCCCTGACGTGCTAATCATAGGAGGTGCCCATAGATAGGATTCCCGCCTAAAACCCATTGTTGCCATTGATTGAGTGTATGAATGTGCTATGATGGATGGATGTTAAATGAAATGTTTAAACACTGGGCTGTTAACCCTCTCCGTTTGGTCTATCATGTTTGACCGCTGGTGCTATCCCATTGAGGAAAGACCCCTATCATTCCGAGTGACTCCCTAATATCAGAGCCTTGACACATAAATTAAGTAAATGTGATAGATATGGCAATATCAAATGTATGCGTCTCCTTATTGTACATATTTTAATGTTTATAAAAAATATTTTTATTTGCAGTGTGTGAGTCCCCAACCCAGTGGTACAGCTCCGCGTGAAGAAGGTGTGGCCTGAATAGGCCCTACAACGAAACGCGCGTTGACGTGGTGGCTGTGGATGGCAGAAGCTTAGCCTTTATTAACCATCTTCTCCTACGCATCTTGCCTCCACAGCCTCATTTGTGCTTATGCAGCTAAATTTCACCTTTACCGCAGGCCTGGCTGTACCAGTATGAGTGTAATGTATAAATGTTTATGGAAGTGATTTGTTTTATTAGTGTGAAAGTGAATGTGACTTTAGTATGGTTACCTGGGGGTGTGTGGGACATTTATGTATATTGTAAATTTATCGTATGAGAGGTTGTTCTTTCCTCCTTTTATTCAATACAGCATAGGGATCAGATCGTGACCCATGCTACTTGAAAATATCTAAACAGAATAACAAATAAACTAGAAATAACAAAATGAAAATTGTGTGATGTGTACTTGGCTCTGATGTTAATTTTTGTCACCGTTATTTAAAGCAAAGGATCCCTTGTGGGACCGCTATATACGCTCTGGCAGGGTTGCTGCTTATTCTATTGTGCCGATTCCCAGCTTGTTCTAGCCATTATGATGAGTGGTCTTGATGGGGGATGCACATCTGTTCTACCTTCTCCCAGGCCCCCACTGATGTGTATGTCCTTGTGGGGCAGGTGGAGCGCACCATCCACTCCACAAAAGTCTGAGGGACCAGACAGTTCTTTTTTTTAAGATTTAGGGTGATTACCAACCTCCATGCCATATCAAAGGAACCCGCCACCCCAGCATCGTACTGAGAGCGGTGTCCTCAGCACAAAGACAACAGGAAAGACTGACAATTTCCTTGGCCCACCTGCATGACGATTGAGCGGCAATGTGCTGAATGCATGGCACTAGAACGGCTGTTCCTGCCATATGTGTGAAACCATTAATAGGTTCCTGACCTCGATGATATACGGATGAGAAATTTCATACCACAAGGTGGTTGCCCTTTTTTCACCCCTGTCCTGAGGAAGACTCGCAGGCCCAGGTACTACTCGCCCAAGTGCCACAAGCAGAGTCGAAACGTCGACGAAAATTCCCCCCCTCACCTGGACCCTACCATTTCATATTCCCCTCGTGCCTCATAAGACAACAATCTGTGATTGAGAACCAATGTAAATAGACCATGTAAAATAGCGTTGGGCCAGGCCAACTAGATTGATATGTTTAATCAATCACACACCAACCCTTCTACTTTTCCTTACTTCTATCTGGGATCATTTGCGCCCACAAAAAACTTTTACGGTACAAAAGGGGGTGGTGATGGACAGAGTATCTGAATTAATCAAACACTCACACCCAGTCAAAAGATCTGGGTTTAATCCATCACCGTTCTTTAGCCCACTCTGCCACCCCAGTTCAGACATGGCTATATGCAAATCAGTCTGACCCTGTGCCTCATGGGAACAGTCCAGCCCGAACTGCCAAGCCATGTCTTCCCTGGACCGGAAACAAGCTACCGAGGACCGGTTTCTGGCATTCCAGCCGTCTTCAGCCCGGCTTGCTTGAATCCAGTGGCAAAGTGAGCAAGGGAATCACGTCTGAGCATACCCTGCCACACTTATGGCGGCCAAAAGCGGTACAAAAGGGGGTGGTGATGGACGGAGTATCTGAATCAATCAAACACTCACACCCAGTCAAAAGATCTGGGTTTAATCCATCACCGTTCTTTAGCCCACTCTGCCACCCCAGTTCAGATATGGCTATATGCAAATCAGTCTGACCCTGTGCCTCATGGGAACAGTCCAGCCCGAACTGCCAAGCCATGTCTTTCCTGGACCGGAAACAAGCTACCGAGGACCGGTTTCTGGCATTCCAGCCGTCTTCAGCCTGGCTTGCTTGAATCCAGTGGCAAAGTGAGCAAGGGACTCACGTCTGCGCATACCCTGCCACACTTATGGCGGCCAAACGTGGTACAAAAGGGGGTGGTTATGGACGGAGTATCTGAATCAATCAAACACTCACACCCAGTCTAAAGATCTGGGTTTAATCCATCACTGTTCTTTAGACCACTCTGCCACCCCAGTTCAGACATGGCTATATGCAAATCAGTCTGACCCTGTGCCTCATGGGAACAGTCCAGCCCGAACTGCCAAGCCATGTCTTCCCTGGACCGGAAACAAGCTACTGAGGACCGGTTTCTGGCATTCCAGCTGTCTTCAGCCCGGCTTGCTTGAATCCAGTGGCAAAGTGAGCAAGGGACTCACGTCTGAACATACCCTGCCACATTTATGGCGGCCAAAAGCGGTACAAAAGGGGGTGGTGATGGACAGAGTATCTGAATTAATCAAACACTCACACCCAGTCAAAAGATCTGGGTTTAATCCATCACCGTTCTTTAGCCCACTCTGCCACCCCAGTTCAGACATGGCTATATGCAAATCAGTCTGACCCTGTGCCTCATGGGAACAGTCCAGCCCGAACTGCCAAGCCATGTCTTCCCTGGACCGGAAACAAGCTACCGAGGACCGGTTTCTGGCATTCCAACCGTCTTCAGCCTGGCTTGCTTGAATTCAGTGGCAAAGTGAGCAAGGGACTCACGTCTGAGCATACCCTGCCACACTTATGGCGGCCAAAAGCGTTACAATAGGGGGTGGTGATGGACAGAGTATCTGAATCAATCAAACACTCACACCCAGTCAAAAGATCTAGGTTTAATCCATCACCGTTCTTTAGCCCACTCTGCCACCCCAGTTCATACATGGCTATATGCAAATCAGTCTGACCCTGTGCCTCATGGGAACAGTCCAGCTCGAACTGCCAAGCCATGTCTTCCCTGGACCGGAAACAAGCTACAGAGGACCGGTTTCTGGCATTCCAGCCATCTTCAGCCCGGCTTGCTTGAATCCAGTGGCAAAGTGAGCAAGGGACTCACGTCTGAGCATACCCTGCCACACTTATGGCGGCCAAAAGCGGTACAAAAGGAGGTGGTGATGGACGGAGTATCTGAATCAATCAAACACTCACACCCAGTCAAAAGATCTAGGTTTAATCCATCACCGTTCTTTAGCCCACTCTGCCACCCCAGTTCAGACATGGCTAAATGCAAATCAGTCTGACCCTGTGCCTCATGGGAACAGTCCAGCCCGAACTGCCAAGCCATGTCTTACCTGGACCGGAAACAAGCTACCGAGGACCGGTTTCTGGCATTCCAGCCGTCTTCAGCCCGGCTTGCTTGAATCCAGTGCTTAAAAACGTTTAAGCACATCTTTTCTTTTGCACGCTCTCCTCGGATCAACCGCTTCCAATACTGTTTCATATTTCAGAAGGATATATATTCTTACTACTTAATTAAATACAATTTAAATTCATTTTTTCATGATGTCATTCATGTTTTACCTTAAAAGAGCATGGTATTAATTTAGCTCTTAAAACTAAAATTTATGTAATTTGTGCTTACTTTGATAAGTGATTGGTTTGAGGACAATTTTCTACATACCATGTCAAAGGAGCCCGCAGGCCTCTTTTCTGCCCAACGTTCTTTTTTTTTTTTTTAGTAGTAGCTTTAGCTTTATTCGATTTAAATATAAAATCATAAAAGCACATTGCAAAATATATACACAATTACAAATCAGATTATTTCAGTTCATCTCAAATCATGTCAGGTAGCGAATCAATGGAATGTCCAGAGAGGGTCTGTATATTAAAAGCCCTTCACCCCGGAGGTGTATTGGCCCAACCAAAAGTTAATCTTGGCGATGATCTTGTATGAGGGTGTAGTGCTTCTCTAGGATAAAAATCGAATAAACCCCAGGTGTGTATAGGTCCGTCTCCTATCTGTGGTTTCCAAGATTGGAGGTAAGGAACAACATTGTTATTAAGAAACTTTATTAGCACCAGATCACCGGATCTCTCTTTTCGGAGCGGGCCTAACCATCCCACCCTTCTAACACATTTTATTCTACCATCAATGTATGGGGGTAGGGGTCTATTTTTTGTTAGCCAAAATAGTGTCTTATTTCTCAGCTCCTGTTCGCTTTCAGATTTACCCTTTGGGAGTTCCGGCACCCCAGACAGGACACCCACGAACGGAGCAGCCTCCGGTGGTAGATGGATGTGATTAGTTTTCCTTTGCATGTTCCGTATCGTGGGGAGTGGCCCTTTAGGTGGCATTGTAGCGTTATTCAGTCCCGTTGTAAAGGAACAGCTGGGTATTGTTTTTATTTTGATGGGGGCTTTCCCGCTAGTTTGAGTTGGCGTACCTGGGGTTGTCCGTTGGAGTTGGGATACTCTATTTTTTGAAGTTGTTGAAGGGTTAACAGTATTACGTGGAGATGGATTGGGGTCTGCCACGTTATTTTGGGGGAGCGAGTTTATCTTGATCTTTTCCTCAATTGCCGTGATCCTGACCCCGAGGTCCTGCATTTTTTCCATTAGCGGGTGTATTGCGGCATTGATCATAATCTGTATCTGGGTCAAGAGTGTTGGTGTGATTGGGGGAGCAGACAATATCTCCTTAGCATGAGTGCCTATATGTTTGTCCGCAGCTTGATTCCTTTCACCAGAGAGGTCCTGGAAAAACATACTTGGGTTCATGTTACTTGATTCTGGTGGGCCAAGAGGAGTATCCAAACGGTTTCCATAGGGTGAGGATAAAGAACTGAGGTGGGGGCTTGTAATGGCTGTAGGACAAAAGGAGGCGTTAGTGTGCTCTGATGTCGACTTAACGGCCGCATATTTGGTGTGGCATAAGCTGTTAAGTTCCTCTAAGAAGGATAAGTTTGGAGAGGCGACAATAGACTGAGGGGGAATAATGTCATTATTGGGACGGTCGGTAAACAATTGATCTTGTGCTATTCTTACTGGTTGTTGGACAGTGGACGGTGCAGTGTTTATTAGGTATTGTACCATTGACCCCTTGGCCCGGTCACTAGACCCAGTATACAGTTTCCTGGCCCCCTTACAGGACATGTTATCAGTAGCAGCAGGCACCTGAAGGGATTTGAAGGACTTAGCACAGGAAGTCTTACCTATTATAAATGCACGGCCAGGGGGGATGGCCCGTCCCGACCTCCTCTGGCCTGTGATGGCCTTAGATGGTCCCGCCTTGTCCCGGCCTTAGCCCGGCCGCTCCCGCGCGCGACTTGCGGTGCGAGAGGTTCTCCTGTTTTTCTCCCGCGCCTCCGGGCGCTCCGCTGACGTCACCCGACCGCCGGGGCACCTGGGGGATGTAGTCCCTTTCCCTCGCGGCGGTCGGGTTGCTGGCCAATTTTCGTGCTTTCCGGCCGTTCCCCTCACGGCACCAGGGTCTCACAGCAGGTCCTCCCCAGAGCGTTCCACCTCCCTGGGCGTCCGGCCTCCCGATGGCAACTTTCCCCGCAGCGCTCACCTGCAGCGCTCGGCTCTCCTACTTTTCTCCCGCGCCTCCGGGCGCTCCGCTGACGTCACCCGACCGCCGGGGCACCTGGGGGATGTAGTCCCTTTCCCTCGCGGCGGTCAGGTTGCTGGCCAATTTTCGTGCTTTCCGGCCGTTCCCCTCACGGCACCAGGGTCTCACAGCAGGTCCTCCCCAGAGCGTTCCACCTCCCTGGGCGTCCGGCCTCCCGATGGCAACTTTCCCCGCAGCGCTCACCTGCAGCGCTCGGCTCTCCTGCTTTTCTCCCGCGCCTCCGGGCGCTCCGCTGACGTCACCCGACCGCCGGGGCACCTGGGGGATGTAGTCCCTTTCCCTCGCGGCGGTCGGGTTGCTGGCCAATTTTCGTGCTTTCCGGCCGTTCCCCTCACGGCACCAGGATCTCACAGCAGGTCCTCCCCAGAGCGTTCCACCTCCCTGGGCGTCCGGCCTCCCGATGGCAACTTTCCCCGCAGCGCTCCAACGTTCTTGATTTGATTTGATTGCGGATTTATAGAGCGCGTAGCTACCCTCGGGCATCCCAGCGCTACAGTGACAGTCTAATAGTGCTCCTGTGGAGGGATTATTGAGGGAACAGCCAGGTTTTCAGTAGTCTGTAGAATGTAAGCAGATTGTTTTCTTTGCGGATGCTAATGAGGAGGCTATTCCAGAGCTTAGGAGCGTTGTAAGAAAAGCGACGACTGCCCGTGCGAGCTCTTCTTATTCTGGGGACGCTGGCCAGAAATAATGAGTCCGACCTGAGCTGTCTGGTGGATTTGTGGGGCTTAATGAGAGGTCTTAATATGGGTGGGCCTTTGCCTTGTAAGATTTTGTTGGAGATACACAGGGCTTTGAAGGTGATGCCTTCTGGATGGGAAGCCAATGAAGTGCCTTGAGGGAAGGTTTAGCTGAGCCCCTTGGATTCGTCCCCGTTAGTAGTCTTGCTGCCGCATTTTGGGCGTGCTGAAGTTTTTTTATAACAGCTACTGGCGCGCCCAGGTACAAGGCGTTTCCGTAGTCCAGTCTCGCTATGATGAGGCCCTGGATCAGAATTTTCCTAGACTGGTGGGGGATGAGGGGGAGGATCTTCCGAGCTGCTCGCATGAGACCAAAGCAGGTGCCGGCTGTCTTTCTTGCTTGGGCTCTGAAGCTAAGGTCCTGGTCGAGCCAGAAGCCCAGGCTCTTGATTTCTTGTTTAGGTGTGGGAGGGGTGCCCAGCCAGCTCAGGTCTCAGCACAAGAATGTCGGGCCTTCAGGCCATTGTTTCTGTGTGGCGGCCCACATAGTCATTGTTTTTCCCGAGCAAGTATTCAACTCCATGTTCCAGACCTTGCGTGTTCTTAGGACGCCTCTGGATAGGAATGGATGCCAGTGCCGCATCTGGATTTACACTTTGTTGTGGAGTCCAAAGGCTGCACTGCTTTCAGGCTGTGGGCGCCATGCCATTCCTGGAGTCTTTCATGTTGCTATTGCCTGAGAATCATGCATCCACTCACCCAGAGACAAGCCCCAGGATACAGCTCAGGTGCCATAGATAGGAAATTCTTGCACCTAGAGCAATGACCAATGTTGCAAGATAATGGAGCCAGGACTGGTTTTCTGAACCGCTGTGTCCTACCAATGAGTCCACAGTCCCCAGAGGTTTGGCAGATGCTAAAGTTAGATATACCCTTACTCTCTAAAGTGTTTGCTTGGTCGAGCAGTAAGGCAGTATCAGAGGACAGTGTAAAGCATTTTTTGTACACACTCAGTCAGCAAATGGTCTCACACACTTAAGAACTGAACTCTAGGCCAATTGTTTTGTATCAAAATATATAGTTGTTTTATTTTAAAACCAACAAGGTATCAAAATATACTTTCTCAGAATGATATACTTTAATTAAATACTTTTCAAATAGGCAATAGACTTTTTGATCACAATAGTTACAGTGGTTGCAATAGGCAACATAATTTCAAACACAATGCAACATTGAGCTCAACTCGAATTTCTAGTTAAGTGCAATTAGTTACTTTGTAGATTACTTTTCTAACCACAGGACTGGATCCTAGATTCAGTCCTGGGACATTTCCTGTAAACAGTTACGTAAAAAGCGTTTTGGTTACAGTAGTGATTTTTAAGGAATATTATTGTATTTTAAAAGTTGACACTTAGAAACTTTTTCCCCTAGAATCACCAATGTGATCCTATGGGAGGAAATTCCCTTAGCAGGTAAGTAGCGTTGTTGTTACTTTTTCTAATTCAGGATTGGATCCTGGATCCAGCCCAGCGCATCTCCTGTAAACAATTGGAAGAATGCGTTTAAGTCGTACAGGCAATTTTTGTTGTAGTTTTTGAAAATCGACACTTAGAAACTTTTCTGGTGAAAATCATACAATGGATTTCTATGGAAGGAAATGCAAGTTACTGGTAAGTATGGTTAAAATTACTTTTCAGGGTCAGTGCTGGGCTAAAGGATGCAGCACTGGGTTCTCTCCTGATAACAGGTGAGTAAATCGGAATTCGAAGTTCGTCTGATTTATGGTGAGGGGCAGCCGGGTGCAGAGGTAGTTAGTCCCAATGTTATCCAATGAGAGGCAGGGGGCATTCGGTTGGTGGCTGCTGGCAAGCAGGCCACGCGGCTGTGGCAGCTGGGCTCCAGGTCACTTGCTCAGGGCAAATGGGGAAGTAGGTTAGGACCAAGTTTGCACTGCCAGGGGCACTCGGGCGGCTGGGTGCAGGGTGCTTTTGAGGCATCGGGCGTTCAAAGTTATGCAATGGAGATCTTGAAGTGAACAAAGGCTGCAGGCTCGGGACGGAGATTCTTCAGGAGCGACCAACACTTTGAGAGGTAATTTGGGATCTTGGAGGATAGGTAGGCACGCAGGAGTTGGTCACAGGGGGCCGTGGGGCGCCGGGGTGTCTTTTGACGTCGGGAAATCTTACCCTCAGCTGGTCGCGGTTGGAGGGGTCCCTTGCTGTGAGGCGGCAGGTGTCTTCTGGGTCGTCGAGGAGGGTCCTTGGGCACTGGGTTCCAGGTCAGAATCGCCGGGGGGGACGTCCTCAGGGTCTTTGTCCACTCTGGCACAGGCTGGACTCTGCGGGTGCAGAGTGTTCTGGATTTGCGGTTCCTGGCTGGCACCAGGAGTATTGCTGTTTGAACAGAACCACTGCTCATGGGAGTCCCAGTCTTTAAGAGGTTCAAGGCAGGCAGGTCCTCCAGGGTTTTTGAGGTTGCTGTCCGCAGGAGTCGACGGGATTTAGGAGGAGACGGTTAAAGGATCAACAGGCCTGTAGGGCTGGTGCCAAGTCAGTTGGTGTCGTCCTCTTGTTAGCAGCTGCACGGCGGGTCTTCTTCTTCTTGATCTTATTTTTTGGTATCTAAGGAAGGAAGGTTCAGGGTGCCTCTAAATACTAAATTTAGGGGCATTACAGGTGGGGTGAGGGCAGGGAGCAATAGGTCCCTGTCCTGGGGTGAGTACACACCCTATCCTGCTCCTCTCCTGTGGTAGGGGGGCAGGAGCCTATCTCTGATTGGACAGGGCTCCCCATCCTCAAGATGGCCGGAGCCCGAAGTTGTGCTTCACATCGTCTTCCCCACCTGAGGAGTGGGGTTGGCAGAGGCTGGCACACCCCCTTTCCTCACTTAGGGTTTCCCGCCGGTCTTCCTGCCAGAGTGGGGATCAGAACCGGTGGGGGCCAGTTGCTGAGTTCAGCAAGTGGTCTGGAGAAGCTCACAGAGGCGGCATGCCTTTGTAGCTTCCCCTGCCCATCCTGGGGGAGGAGACCTAGCGCCTCGCACAAGACGTGCATTGTTGCAGGCCCAGGAGAGCGGAGGGCTCTCTAGCCAGGGGTCCAGCAACATGTCTGCTGTGGGGCAGCCTAGGCAGTCTCTCAGACCAGACGTGGATTGAAGGTTAGGTTTCAGGGAACATCTCTAAGATGCCCTTTGTAGTGCATTTTACATTAAATCCCACACTGGCACCAGTGTGGGTTTAATGTGCTGAGAAGTTTGATATCAAACTTCCCAGTCTTCAGTATAGCCATCATGGTGCTGTGGAGTTTGTAATGACAACCTTCCAGCACCATATGCTCTTAATGGCACCACTGCCCTTACAGTGCCCAGGAATAGCCCTGGTTACTGTATGGCCACAGGGCTCATGCACCTGTGCCCTCACCACTGGCATAGTGCAGAGAGGGGTGACTGATGTATGCCAGGGCAGTGTGTTTGTGGGCATGGCACACAGGGATGTGTGCCATGTCAACTCTTTCTTTAGTTCTGCACCAGGACACTCAGCCTGCAAGGGCAGTGTGTGAGTGTCAGGGTACAGGGCCCCTAAGGGTGGCACAATAAGTGCTGCAGCCCTTAGGGGTCTTCTCTGGTCACAATGCCCTGGGTACCTAGGGTACCATTTACCAGGGGCTGACATGTGACCAGAGATGCCAATTGGGTTTTAGTTCAACACAGTTTTAGTGAAGGAACACAGGCCCTGGGCACCTGATTGGCAGGAGCCCAGGGCACACTCAGTCAAAGAACATCATCAATTTAGCAAAATGTGGGGGCACACCATGCAAGAAAGATGGTACTTTATCACAATGAGCGCCCATCTTTACTTGTTGCTCTCGAGCGACCCATTAATCTAATCTAGTCAATTGGTAAGGCGCATTGTTACCCCGAAGGCTTTCCAGTGCTGATCCAAACCAACAGATCAAAGAGGTCAACCTGGCTAGGAGCAGAGTGTGGAATGAATACAGAACGAATAGCCATGTCTTGACAGCTTTCCTGAAGGAGGGTTTTGGTTCCATCTGATGCAGTTTGAGTGGCAGGGAGTTCCAAAGTCTGGGTGCTAGATGTTTGAAGGAACGACCATCCCTTCTGGATCGGCAAATTTTAGGTGTCATTGCAAGAAAGGAGGTTGAAGATCTAAAGAATCTGACAGGGTTAAATGGCTTGATAAGGGCACATAAAATGTGAGGTCCCTTACTGTGCCTTGGGATAATGAAGAGGAGACGGGTGGCAGCGTTTTAGATGGTATCTATCCTTATCTTAACACAGTGTAGGGATCCTAGATATAGGGACTTCCCATAGTCCAGCCGGGAGATGACCAAAGCCTGAATGATGAGTCTTTGTGACAGATGGGGCAGAAGATCTAACACTTTCCTTAGAAGTCCAAGAATTCCAAGCCATCTCTCTACTAGAATGTTGGCCTGTGCTTCCATTGTGAGCATGCCATCTTATCAGATACCCAGGCTTTTTATTTTGCTTTCCGGGCTAGGAGTGGCCCAAAGATATTCCGGCAAGGGGAGTAACTCCCTCTTGGCTTTGTTGTTTCCAAATAACATGAGCTACGTCTTGTCCCAGTTAAGTTTGAGGGAGAAGTTGACCATCCCGTTGGCGACCTCTTAAGGCAAAGGACAAGTTGTTTGCAGTCAGAGCATTGTTCCAGAGTGAATGATACCACTATTTGCGTATTATCTGCATAAGATACTATGACAAGGCCAAACAGACTTGACTAGCTATGCTAAGGGGCACATGTAAAGGTTAAAGAGAGTGTGACTTAACACGGAGCCCTGCGGTACTCCACATTTCAGGGATAAAGTATCCGAAAGATATATTTGGTCCAAAACCTGAAAGCGTTTTCCTTCCAGGAAGGAAATGAGCAATTCAGTGAAAAGTCACCTATCCCTACCTCAGCATGCCTTTTGATAAGTGTTGTGTGGTACACCGTGTCAAAGGCCGCACTCAGATCGAGGAAGATAATGCCCACTGAACTACCCTGATCTAGAATTTGCCTGAGTTCTTCAGTTACAGCTAGAAGTTCAGTCTCTGTGCTATGGTCTGTTTAAAACCCATTTGGGTGTAGTGAAGAAGATTGCTGGATTCCAGTAAAATGGAGAGATGTTGGCTGACATGTTTCCCGAGAAGTTTGGATACACCTGGCAACTGGGAGATGGGCCTGTAGTTTCCCAGGCACAAGGGGTCTCGATTTCGCTTGTTCAGCAGAGGCTTTACCACTGCATGTTTCCATTATTGGGGGACAATGCTGGAGGAAAGTGACAGGTTGATTGGTTGTAATAGGACTCGAGAAATGGCTTTCGGGCCTTGTGCTAGAATATGGAGGGGGTCTAGATCAAGTGGGGATCCTGACTACACCTGGCTGAGTAGTGTCAGGAGTTTGTTATGAGTGATTGGGGAAAGGACTGGAGGCCGGGGTTTTAGCATATCGGTGCAGGAGAGCCTGCAGGAGGCTCAATATCATTTACATTGTCTGGGAATGACGAGTAGATGTCTAGGATTTTTTGGGGAGAAGAAGGAGGCTAGTTCATTGCAGTGGGCGACTGAAGGTTCTAGGGGTGGACAGACAGTACTCACCTTTACAAGTCATTTCAGAATTAGAAAGAGTTCCCTAGGTGAGTTTGAGGCGTTCTAAACGTTGGTGGTAGAGTAGGTTGCTTGGGAGGTTCTAATGTTGGAGTGGTAGAGCCGGATTGCTTCCTGGTATTCTAGCCTTCTTTTTTAAAAAAAAGGTTTTTATAACATTTTTTTATTATAATCTACAAAAAACAAACAATTCAAGCACCAACATCTCAGGTGAATATAGTACACTACATGACGGTGCAGTTGGTATACATATTTGTGATACACAGTACAATCCAATACATTTCTCTTTGTTATACATTTGGATCAAGTTTATTTACATCGCGGAGTTAGAGAACAAATTTGAATTTGCTCTTAAATAATTTGTATGGGGTATCCAGGATTCTTTAGGTCTGGACATTATTTGTAGCTCTTCCTCATATGTCTCCAAAGTTAATGTTAATGTTAATGTTAGTTGGGATTTGTTAAGCGCTCGTACGCCCGAAGGCTTCATGGTGCTACAGGAGGAACCAGGCAAGGCAGTCAAAGAATGAAGCTGTGCTATCAGTAATACGCTTGAGAAAACAGCCAAGTTTTCAGGGATTGTCTGAAGCTGAGGATGTTATCATTCAGCTTTATATGGAGGGGAAGAGAATTCCAAAGAACAGCAGCATGGTGGTCGAAACAGCTACCTCCGAGGCGCTTCCTTTTGAATGGAGGTACGATCAGGAGTGATTTATAGGTGGATCGAAGGTGACGGGAAGGGCAGTATTTTTTTAATAAATCTCTGATAAATGAAGGGCCAGAATCATTCAGAGACCTGAACAGAATACACCCGGCCTTAAAGGCCACACGTTGCTCGATTGGCAACCAGTGTAGCTGCTTGAGGCCAGATCTGATGGATTGCCTCCTGGGTATATTCAGAAGGAGCCTGGCGGCTTGGTTCTGAACAAGCTGGAGACGTTTGAGCTCTCCAGTTTGGAGGCCAAGATAAAGGCTGTTCGAAAAGTCCAGCCTGGACAGAACCAAGGAGAGGACGATCTGTGTGAGGGCTGCTGAAGAAAAGAAGCGAGCAATTTTTTTTATTTTCTTCAATTGGAAAATACTGGAAGATACCACCGCTCCAACCTGTCTTTTTAGCGAGAGATCCTCGCTGATGAAGATACCGAGGCTTTTAACCACGGAAGACTTAGATGGAGGCGCTCCCATATTAGTAGGCCAAAAGTTGGAATTCCAACTAAGTGAGCTCTGTCCAAAGTGTCTCTGCAATATGCCATATCTATTAGCCATTGTTTTCTACTGGGGGAGTGCTTGCTGTCCCAGTGAATGGAGACTCGTCTTTTCGCCTGTAGTAGTGCTATGACATAGTTTGCGTTTACTAGTACGTAGCTGTTTTACTATGCCCAAGAGACAACTTGCACCGAGCATTCTATTTCTGTTTCCAACATGTGGCTCAATGTTTCCGTTATTTCCTCCAAATATTTGCTGATCTTAGCGCACTTCCATGCTAAGTGAATGAAGTCCGCATTTTTCTCCCCACATCGCCGGCAGCAGGCCCTGCCTCGGAGACTGTATTTTTGCAATTTGAGTGGAGTGTGGTATGTTTGGTGCATATATTTATAGTGAATTATGTGCAAATTGGCATTTGTGGGAAGCATTGCTGTTAAGGCACAGCAGCTGTGCCAGTCTTCCTCGCTTAGGGGCGTCTCTAGATGAATATTCCAGCATTCTCGTGCTCTACTAGCATTCCTCGCTATATCCCCCTGTAGGAGTTTCTATAGCTTTGACACCAAATGGGCACTACTTGGATTGGTAATAATCATTTGCAGCGCTGTCAGAGAAGGCGGTTCAGCTGGAAATGTGAGGTAGAGAAGTCGTATTGCGCCCCTTAATCTGTGATACGCAAAATTAAATAAGAGGGTCTAGTTACTTATATATTTACGGTCTGTGTGATCTATAAAGCTTCCTTCAATGTATAGATCTCCCAATGTATCTATTCCCACTTGTTGCAGCATTGACATGCTATCTCCAGAATGTGCCACAGATAACGTAGGGTGATGCTGCAGAGGTGGTGCCAGTGCATAGAGTGGCATTCATTGCGCCAGTGTTCCCATGTGTTGCCATGTCGAGTTTGTAGCTTTTATGGTATTTTTTTCGTGTTTGGCTAAGTGCTCGCGCATGTGTGGCAAGATGCAGCGCAGTGGAATCGTGTGTGCATCTCCATCCTCCACAGCAACATGTGGCATATAGCGTATGGGGTGAAACCAATAATGCGCATATTGCGCCTGGGTGCATAGATAGTAGAGCAGGAAGTCCAGTACTGTAAATCCCCCTTTGTGGTATGGCAGTGTCAATGTGCGTAATTCAATTCGTGCCTGCTTACCCGCCCATATGAGCCTGGTTATATTTGCGGTTATTCTGTCAAAAACTGGCATTGGTGGCGGTATTGGTATGTTATTAAATAAGTAAAGAAGTTTCGGGAGGATGACCATTTTACCTATGGGCATTCTATCTGCCAAGGATAACGGCAGGCGGATCCAACGGTCAACTTGTTCTTCAAGTGTAGTTATTACTGTTCCATAGTTTTTCCTAATCACGGTCTCTATGGTACCAGATTACCAAGTATTTAACAGGGCCTGTGGGCCACTTTAGCGGGTATTCTACTGGATGTGGTGTGGTGATTTCTGTGAGTGGGATTATCATGGATTTGCTCCAGTTTATTTGGAGTCCTGGAATATTCTGCAAAATTCCAGCATTCTTACTTATACATACACCCCGTATAGTAGCTTTAAAAGCCTCCCATAACAAGCTGGCATCTTGCACAGAGTTTACATTCAGTTGAAAATATTCTTCTATTGCGTCTCGTATCGTGGATTTGTATTGTACGTCTAGCAGGGCCCTGGCATTAAAGCGCCATATGAAGGGGGGAGGCGTGTAGTTGGAAAGGTCTAGAGCAAGTAGTATCGTTTTGTGATTGGATAAAATTCTCGGGAGGTGCAGTATTGAACTCGCCCATGTGCCAGCCATTGCTGTTGTCAACCAGTAGTCTATGGGCGACCAACTATTATGAATCGTGGACGCATGTGTGCCTTCCAGTATGTGTGGATTTTGTAAGCGCCAGACATCCACCATTCCAAATTCAGCCATGCTGTCCTGCACTACTTTTACTGCCTGTCTGTGGGGTTCTTTCGTTGTGCCCGATCTATCCTGTGTGTCAGTGAGGGAGATTAAGATCCCCGCCCCAAAGTATTTCCATAGATGGCAAGTCCCTCAGTTTACTCCAGATTGTGCTGAAAAAGTCAGTATCATCTATGTTTGGCCCATATGTGTTTACCAGTCCCACTCTGGTACCTCGCAGGTACCCTGTGACTATAAGAAAACTACCGTGATCATATGAGATTGTTTGGTCTACAATAAATGGTGTCCCTTTTTTAATAAGTATATTAACGCCCCTGGAATAGGATGATGTCAACAATGTCTTCCCATTTGCTCCCCAGTGTGCATTTTGCAGTTTTGGCTAGGTGAGTCTCTTGCAACAGGGCTATTTCGATGTGATGTCTGTCCAAGTAGCAAAAATGTGTCTTATTATCCGCTGGTTATTAAGCCCTCAGACATTCCACGTTAGTATACGAATTAGTGATGTTCTTTTTTTATTGTCCATTTCGAAGTGGAGGTCGGTGGGCATGTATTTGTAATATGCTCCTGCTAGTACTGTGTCCCGAGTGGTGATGTCTAGTGCTCCAGCATGCATTGTATCTCATTATTGCAAATAGCATGATACATTCAACACTTGTTCCTGAGAAAACAAACAAACCCATTCCCCCCTCCCACTTCAGCATCCCAATTATGCCAAAGACATACCCCTTGAAAAAACAGAAATAACATCTCAACTTTTACAGGGATTACCCACAGGGGGCCGCTAGGTGCTTGCATTTACACCCGCAATGCGGATATGGTCGGAAAGTTCAAAGGGTATTCGGCTACCATATTCGATATCATCTTATATTATGCTTGGGTACAGCTTTGGTGTTGTGTACAGTTGCCACTCATGTATGTTCGATTTAGTATCAGCCGGATAATTGTCTAGTGCATTTCTTGTGTCAACTCCTAGATGTGGGTATACATGTTTACAGACAATTACACAGTGGGTGGCCGTATCCTGTGGTAATCCTTCTGCTATAATATATTTTTTGTAACCACAATATATGCTATTGCAAAGTTCTGACATGGAGCATATGTAATGTCCCATTGTCCATGCATTCTTTTCAGTATAGTCCATACAGTAGGCAGGGTATCCATCCTACCTTAAGAAGCTCAGGTCCAGCTAACTTTTGTCCAGTGTTAGCATCTCTCTTAAGAAGACTCAGCCTTACTATGTAGTGCAGTTTAATAGTCAGGTAACCGCTTCCACCGTCCGACTGTGAGGATGACCGTGCGAGTCTTTTTGGGTGCCATTTGTTTAATGAAATCGTGAACGGCTTTAGGTGTAGGTAGTATTCTTGATTGTCCCTCATAGGTGACGCGCAGTCTTGCGGGGTAGAGCATTGCATACTCCACGTCCATGTCCTTAAGGTTTTTTTTTTACCGAAATAAATTTCTTGTGTGCTGTTTGTACCGTCAACGCAAAGTCTGGATCCAAGGAGACATTGAAGTTGCGGTATGTAATCTGTTGTTTGTCATGTACAAGGCGCAGAATCGTGTCTCTGTCCCTATAATTCAATATTCAAGATATAATTGGCCGTGGTGGAGTTCCTGGCTATGGTTTTGGCGCTAAGGATCAATGTGTACGTTCAATAATGAGTAGTGGGGAAAAACTATCAGCTCCGAAGATCTCGCGTATCATGTCTTCGACAAAGGTTTCTAATCGACCGGTATTTGAGCTTTCTAGAATTCCCATTATTCGTATGTTGTTCTGGCGAGATCTCACCTCAAATCCTTCATTCATGTTTTTATGCTTTTTAGTAGCTTTTCCTCTTCATTGCATTTTTGGGCCGTGGCGCCAGATTCGTCTTCCACCCCTGATATTCGCAATTCCGCTGCATCTAAATGTTTGCCTTGTTTACAAGTTTTGCGGCCATGTTGTCCACTCGCATTGTGAGGGTGTAAATGTTGCCGTCAATAGCTTGCAGGTTTTGTTGTATGGCGTGCAGTGCTGCTTCCATGTTTGATTCTTTGGCGTGTGTTGTGTCCAATTCAGTATCAGAGCGTGCCGATGCCGTTCTGGGCGTGCGGCGCACGCCAAAAGCTATTTTGGGCTGGCGTCTGTCAGTTTTGCCCATTACAATGAGGAAGCGCCACAGTATTTTTTCTTTTGGGTGGCCACTGTGTTGCAGAGCCCCCGGCCTCGGTGCGCGTCGGTTCACATCATTGCGTGGTGGTTAGGAGGTTTGTTCCCAACACTTGCCACTGCACTCCGCCGCTATTTCCTTTTATCAGCCACGTCTCCCACAGCTGCACATCCTGATCAGCGCGGCACCACCGCACCACCGCTCTCAATTCGCACTCTACACCCTAAGACTGCTATTAAAGCTCTCCATATCTCATTCTTTTTTATGCCCACAGTGGGTAGGAGTACTGTGAGTGGTAGTTGTACTCCTAGGGTTTCCACACTAATTCAGTGCCCGGTGAGAGCCGCCATCTTGAATCGAGTGGCAGTCACAAAGCGCTCTGGTTTGAAATGCATTTTCCTGCCGATGTGTACTATAAAAGTGTCTTATGCTTACATATTCTGGCAGCTCCAGTATTCTGATGTGCACTTTATCTGTTTGCCATATTTTTGGGTGCCGTCTGCGCTCTTCATCGACGGATAATTATCCCGGCCAGCGCAGCTGCACTAATGCGCAGCCATCTCGCAGCACCCCGCCCCCCCCTCCTCAGTATTCTAGCCTTCTTGGTTCATCATGTCTCCTCCATTTCCTTTCTAGCTTTTTGCACGGTTTCTTGAGTGTTAACAGGTGGTGAGAGAACCATGGTGACTGTTTTGATCTCTTTACTGGGAGGACTAGGTCTAGGGAATTACCGATCCAGTTGAGGAAATTAGAATTTCCCCCAGAGATATGATCACCCAGGTCAGGTTTAGTTTTGCTAAGATTGGCATTCTAAAGTTCCTTTGTCTTAGTCCGTGGAGGAGTGTTGGGCGGGGAGGGAGGGTGCAGGGTGATGGGGATCAGGTAATGATCAGACCAAATGATGGGATTGGGCTGCTGAACCTGCAGGTTAGATGTATTACTAAAAAACAAATTGATGGTGTGTCCTTTCCTGCGGGCAAGCCCCTAGACTTTTTGTTCAAGTCGTAAACAGGTAAGATTCTGGAAAAGGCCATTGGCAGCATCCACTGTGCTGTCCTCTGCGTGAATGTTTAAATCTCCCAAAACAGTGAGGTTGGCTTTGTTAAGGCCCAAGTACGTGACTGCCTCTGATAATGTGTTGAGGAAATGGGAGGTGGGGCCGGTTGGCCTGTAAAGTAGAACCTCTGAGAAGGTGAAAGTTGGGTTAAGGGAGATGGGAAAGGCCAGACTTTTGCAGTCTTAGAGGGTGGAAGGGGTGAAAACGCCATTAAGGTTGTCTTTAAGGGTAATGGTGATGTCGCTGCCTCCCTTGTTTACTCGATCATGCCAGATAATGTGGTATCCCAAAATTAAAGCTGGAATACATCAGGCTCAGAGCCCACAAGTAGCCAGGCTTCTGTCAGAAACAAGATGTCAGGGCTATTGTCCTGAATCAGAGGCAATTTTGTGACAAACTAGTGACCTTCCGATAATAAGAAAGAGGAGTAAACCTTTCCCCTTGTTTTTCCCTTTAAACAGAGGGGGGCGGGCTGAAAACGGAAAGAGCAGGTATTACAAGATAGGTATTGGATTCAAGAGCATGTGTGCAGCTGTAGTCCACACTGACCAGAAGGTTTTGCAGCTGGACGGCTAAATAAGTGATAATTTTTTGCGTTGGCAGAGCAGGGGTTCTGGCCCCTGGTCCAGTCTGGGCGCTGACGGGCTTGCCTTTGGCATGGCGTTGGTACAGAAGTGGCACATTTGCACCACTGTCGTCCTTTTATGGGTGATGAAAAGTGCAAGATCGTTTACCAAAATGTCTCTAGTGATGCCTAAAGTGTAGAAGTGTTTCCATTTTATCCCCTGGGACCTGCCAATAACACACAATGTGAACACTTTACACTCAACATAATTCACATTAGTAACCTTTTTTTAAAAACTGGTTTAAAATGTTAAAATTTCCCCCCAAACGAGCAACGTACCAGCAGTCTGAGCCTGAGGACCATGCTGGCTTGAGTGCTTGTGCACGCCATGATCGTATTTTTATGGGCAGTGAAAATAGCTAGAGTGCCTAACAAAATGCTGTCTCTAATGATTCCTAAAGTATGAATGTGCTTCCCCATTTTCCCCTGTGGCCCGCCGATAACACACAATGTAAACACTTTCCACACTACCGAATTCAAATTAGTAGCCTTTTTTGACAAATTGTTTAAAATGTTTAAGTTCCCACCAATTGAGCAGCGTGCCAGCAGTCTGAGCCTGCAAACAATGTCAAACTTAATAGACACAAAAATGCTAGCTGTGGCCTTTACCACAAGAAGTTGCTGTCAGGAGAGTGAGAGCAGTGAGAAAGTTCAATGCGAAACAGGCCAAGGCACTTGAAAGGCTTTCATGAGCCATATGCATAGATTCAGGAGTTAATGGCGGTTTATTTGGCAAGTTTGTCATAGCATTTATCATGGAGCAAGTGTCCACTAAAAGGAGACTGTGTACTCCCTGTATTTTGACATTTAATGTAAGTTCAGATAATCGTCATCATCATGATCACTTAGGACACTGCCTCTAACAATAAAAGAGTTTTAGCATGCTTGTTGTTTCTGCTAACAATGACGGCGATAAAGAGTCATCACATGTCGCCCCCTTTCTGACTCAGTGGCGTGTCCTGGGTCAGTGTTTAGAACTTGAATTATGCAATTTTGTATTCTGTGATGATGAGGGATGTTGGAGCATGTGGCAGATATGCATTTACCATTTAAAATAATACCACGGCTCAGAATAGGTCTTAGAAAATTATTCCCATGCTCAACCCTTGGTAGATTGGCTGCGAGCAGGCAGGCTTAACTTCAAAGACAGGTATGACAAGCATTTACAAACACAAATTCAGTCAATAATTAAGACACAACACGCAATAAAAATCCAACACCAATTTAGAAAACTAGGAAATATTTGTATCTTCAAAATGACACCAAAATGGAAATAATCAACTGTAGGGAACCAGATATATGAATTTTTAAAGATTCGTCACTTTCTAATGCTTAGAAACCAACAGTGCCACTTTGGGACATTTGGTTGCCTCTGAAAGGGACAAATTCCCAATTAGCAATTGTTTTGGAGGATCTCTCACCAGACTCGTGCAGCCTCCTTCAGCAAGCTTAAATTTAGAACTTCTTCCTGAAGTTCCTCTTGCGGGTCCAACGCACAATCCAAAGTCCTGAAATTTCCATGAGGGTCCTTGAAAGTTTGGGACTTCAGTTCCCACTATCCACTTGGACAAAACCTTAAAAATCCACTGGTAGTACTCCAGGCTGAGGATTCTTTGTGGCGATGGTTCAGGTGAACTCTGTTAACCTGTAGCTTGCAGGGAGTCCACTCTTTAGTCCTTTTGAAGCAGGTTTCATCCATAGGGCTGTGGTTTCACATGGTGCAAAATGCGCCATCTTTAGTGTGCAGGACCTGGTGAATGCACATCAAACTCTTCAGCGAGGGCCCTTCTGTTTCTCTTAGGTTTCAATAAGCAGATCTGAGAGGCACTGCCCCTCTCAGATACTTATTCAGTGTTCTCTGGGGTCAAGCAAGAGGGCACTCCTGTCCAATGAGGTGCAGGGCAACACCCCAGAGCATGATCACTTCCTCCAATGTGCGGCACAATGCTAACCAAGAATGCACTATTCATTCAAAATTCAATATGGCAGAATTTTCAGCAGAGAGAGAAGAGCTGGTTAAACACATCCTTTGGGTGGCTAATTACCATAGTCTCTCCCCCTTGCATAGGGGCATTAGTTTCTTAAGTCTAGCATCTGCCTTGGTTCAAAGAGGAGAGTTGTAAATTAAACTGATGTATTTAGCTTGCTTCCCTCTTCCCGTGAAGACCATTATTTACAACCCCTTCCCCTGGCTCTGGCATTCCTATGGATTTTGGAAAAGGGGGTGGTGATGGACAGAGTTTCTGAATGATGCAGAATACTCCTACCCAGTCAAGAGATCAGGGCTTGATCCATCACCGTTTTTTAGCTCACTGCACCATCCCAGCTCAGAACCTGGCTACATGCAAATTAGTCCGCTCCTGTCCCAGTGCATGATGGGAACAGGGCAAACCAAACTACCAAGCCAATTCTTGTACTGGGAAGGAAACAAGCTTCCGGGGACCGGTTTCTGACATTTCAGCCGTCGTCGGCCCGGCTTGCTTGAATCCTGATGGTGCAATGAGCAAGGGACTCACGTCTGAGTATACCCTCCCACACTTAGTGTGGACAAAATCGATTTTGGAAAAGGGGGTGGTGATGGACAGAGTTTCTGAATGATGCAGAATACTCCTACCCAGTCAAGAGATCAGGGCTTGATCCATCACCGTTTTTTAGCTCACTGCACCATCCCAGCTCAGAACCTGGCTACATGCAAATTAGTCCGCTCCTGTCCCAGTGCATGATGGGAACAGGGCAAACCAAACTACCAAGCCAATTCTTGTACTGGGAAGGAAACAAGCTTCCGGGGACCGGTTTCTGACATTTCAGCCGTCGTCGGCCCGGCTTGCTTGAATCCTGATGGTGCAATGAGCAAGGGACTCACGTCTGAGTATACCCTCCCACACTTAGTGTGGACAAAATCGATTTTGGAAAAGGGGGTGGTGATGGACAGAGTTTCTGAATGATGCAGAATACTCCTACCCAGTCAAGAGATCAGGGCTTGATCCATCACCGTTTTTTAGCTCACTGCACCATCCCAGCTCAGAACCTGGCTACATGCAAATTAGTCCGCTCCTGTCCCAGTGCATGATGGGAACAGGGCAAACCAAACTACCAAGCCAATTCTTGTACTGGGAAGGAAACAAGCTTCCGGGGACCGGTTTCTGACATTTCAGCCGTCGTCGGCCCGGCTTGCTTGAATCCTGATGGTGCAATGAGCAAGGGACTCACGTCTGAGTATACCCTCCCACACTTAGTGTGGACAAAATCGATTTTGGAAAAGGGGGTGGTGATGGACAGTTTCTGAATGATGCAGAATACTCCTACCCAGTCAAGAGATCAGGGCTTGATCCATCACCGTTTTTTAGCTCACTGCACCATCCCAGCTCAGAACCTGGCTACATGCAAATTAGTCCGCTCCTGTCCCAGTGCATGATGGGAACAGGGCAAACCAAACTACCAAGCCAATTCTTGTACTGGGAAGGAAACAAGCTTCCGGGGACCGGTTTCTGACATTTCAGCCGTCGTCGGCCCGGCTTGCTTGAATCCTGATGGTGCAATGAGCAAGGGACTCACGTCTGAGTATACCCTCCCACACTTAGTGTGGACAAAATCGATTTTGGAAAAGGGGGTGGTGATGGACAGAGTTTCTGAATGATGCAGAATACTCCTACCCAGTCAAGAGATCAGGGCTTGATCCATCACCGTTTTTTAGCTCACTGCACCATCCCAGCTCAGAACCTGGCTACATGCAAATTAGTCCGCTCCTGTCCCAGTGCATGATGGGAACAGGGCAAACCAAACTACCAAGCCAATTCTTGTACTGGAAAGGAAACAAGCTTTCGGGGACCGGTTTCTGACATTTCAGCCGTCGTCGGCCCGGCTTGCTTGAATCCTGATGGTGCAATGAGCAAGGGACTCACGTCTGAGTATACCCTCCCACACTTAGTGTGGACAAAATCGATTTTGGAAAAGGGGGTGGTGATGGACAGAGTTTCTGAATGATGCAGAATACTCCTACCCAGTCAAGAGATCAGGGCTTGATCCATCACCGTTTTATAGCTCACTGCACCATCCCAGCTCAGAACCTGGCTACATGCAAATTAGTCCGCTCCTGTCCCAGTGCATGATGGGAACAGGGCAAACCAAACTACCAAGCCAATTCTTGTACTGGGAAGGAAACA
Source organism: Lissotriton vulgaris (assembly GCF_964263255.1). Classification (NCBI taxonomy): domain Eukaryota; kingdom Metazoa; phylum Chordata; class Amphibia; order Caudata; family Salamandridae; genus Lissotriton; species Lissotriton vulgaris. The sequence continues at coordinate 1,822,097,905 of NC_141693.1, forward strand.
AGCTTCCGGGGACCGGTTTCTGACATTTCAGCCGTCGTCGGCCCGGCTTGCTTGAATCCTGATGGTGCAATGAGCAAGGGACTCACGTCTGAGTATACCCTCCCACACTTAGTGTGGACAAAATCGATTTTGGAAAAGGGGGTGGTGATGGACAGAGTTTCTGAATGATGCAGAATACTCCTACCCAGTCAAGAGATCAGGGCTTGATCCATCACCGTTTTATAGCTCACTGCACCATCCCAGCTCAGAACCTGGCTACATGCAAATTAGTCCGCTCCTGTCCCAGTGCATGATGGGAACAGGGCAAACCAAACTACCAAGCCAATTCTTGTACTGGGAAGGAAACAAGCTTCCGGGGACCGGTTTCTGACATTTCAGCCGTCGTCGGCCCGGCTTGCTTGAATCCTGATGGTGCAATGAGCAAGGGACTCACGTCTGAGTATACCCTCCCACACTTAGTGTGGACAAAATCGATTTTGGAAAAGGGGGTGGTGATGGACAGAGTTTCTGAATGATGCAGAATACTCCTACCCAGTCAAGAGATCAGGGCTTGATCCATCACCGTTTTATAGCTCACTGCACCATCCCAGCTCAGAACCTGGCTACATGCAAATTAGTCCGCTCCTGTCCCAGTGCATGATGGGAACAGGGCAAACCAAACTACCAAGCCAATTCTTGTACTGGGAAGGAAACAAGCTTCCGGGGACCGGTTTCTGACATTTCAGCCGTCGTCGGCCCGGCTTGCTTGAATCCTGATGGTGCAATGAGCAAGGGACTCACGTCTGAGTATACCCTCCCACACTTAGTGTGGACAAAATCGATTTTGGAAAAGGGGGTGGTGATGGACAGAGTTTCTGAATGATGCAGAATACTCCTACCCAGTCAAGAGATCAGGGCTTGATCCATCACCGTTTTTTAGCTCACTGCACCATCCCAGCTCAGAACCTGGCTACATGCAAATTAGTCCGCTCCTGTCCCAGTGCATGATGGGAACAGGGCAAACCAAACTACCAAGCCAATTCTTGTACTGGGAAGGAAACAAGCTTCCGGGGACCGGTTTCTGACATTTCAGCCGTCGTCGGCCCGGCTTGCTTGAATCCTGATGGTGCAATGAGCAAGGGACTCACGTCTGAGTATACCCTCCCACACTTAGTGTGGACAAAATCGATTTTGGAAAAGGGGGTGGTGATGGACAGAGTTTCTGAATGATGCAGAATACTCCTACCCAGTCAAGAGATCAGGGCTTGATCCATCACCGTTTTATAGCTCACTGCACCATCCCAGCTCAGAACCTGGCTACATGCAAATTAGTCCGCTCCTGTCCCAGTGCATGATGGGAACAGGGCAAACCAAACTACCAAGCCAATTCTTGTACTGGGAAGGAAACAAGCTTCCGGGGACCGGTTTCTGACATTTCAGCCGTCGTCGGCCCGGCTTGCTTGAATCCTGATGGTGCAATGAGCAAGGGACTCACGTCTGAGTATACCCTCCCACACTTAGTGTGGACAAAATCGATTTTGGAAAAGGGGGTGGTGATGGACAGAGTTTCTGAATGATGCAGAATACTCCTACCCAGTCAAGAGATCAGGGCTTGATCCATCACCGTTTTGTAGCTCACTGCACCATCCCAGCTCAGAACCTGGCTACATGCAAATTAGTCCGCTCCTGTCCCAGTGCATGATGGGAACAGGGCAAACCAAACTACCAAGCCAATTCTTGTACTGGGAAGGAAACAAGCTTCCGGGGACCGGTTTCTGACATTTCAGCCGTCGTCGGCCCGGCTTGCTTGAATCCTGATGGTGCAATGAGCAAGGGACTCACGTCTGAGTATACCCTCCCACACTTAGTGTGGACAAAATCGATTTTGGAAAAGGGGGTGGTGATGGACAGAGTTTCTGAATGATGCAGAATACTCCTACCCAGTCAAGAGATCAGGGCTTGATCCATCACCGTTTAGCTTGTCTCCGTTCTGGTGAAGAATTGGCTTGGTAGTTTGGTCTGCCCTGTTCCCATCATGCACTGGGACAGGAACAGACTAATTTGCATGTAGCCACGTTCTGAGCTGGGATGGTGCAGTGAGCTAAAAAACGGTGATGGATCAAGCCCTGATCTCTTGACTGGGTAGGAGTATTCTGCATCATTCAGAAACTCTGTCCATCACCTTTTCCAAAATTGATTTTATCCACACTATGTGTGGGAGGGTATACTCAGACGTGAGTCCCTAGCTCATTGCACCATCAGGATTCAAGCAAGCCGGGCCGATGACGGCTGAAATGCCAGAAACCGGTCCCCGGTAGCTTGTCTCCGTTCTGGTGAAGAATTGGCTTGGTAGTTTGGTCTGCCCTGTTCCCATCATGCACTGGGACAGGAACAGACTAATTTGCATGTAGCCACGTTCTGAGCTGGGATGGTGCAGTGAGCTAAAAAACGGTGATGGATCAAGCCCTGATCTCTTGACTGGGTAGGAGTATTCTGCATCATTCAGAAACTCTGTCCATCACCTTTTCCAAAATTGATTTTATCCACACTATGTGTGGGAGGGTATACTCAGACGTGAGTCCCTAGCTCATTGCACCATCAGGATTCAAGCAAGCCGGGCCGATGACGGCTGAAATGCCAGAAACCGGTCCCCGGTAGCTTGTCTCCGTTCTGGTGAAGAATTGGCTTGGTAGTTTGGTCTGCCCTGTTCCCATCATGCACTGGGACAGGAACAGACTAATTTGCATGTAGCCACGTTCTGAGCTGGGATGGTGCAGTGAGCTAAAAAACGGTGATGGATCAAGCCCTGATCTCTTGACTGGGTAGGAGTATTCTGCATCATTCAGAAACTCTGTCCATCACCTTTTCCAAAATTGATTTTATCCACACTATGTGTGGGAGGGTATACTCAGACGTGAGTCCCTAGCTCATTGCACCATCAGGATTCAAGCAAGCCGGGCCGATGACGGCTGAAATGCCAGAAACCGGTCCCCGGTAGCTTGTCTCCGTTCTGGTGAAGAATTGGCTTGGTAGTTTGGTCTGCCCTGTTCCCATCATGCACTGGGACAGGAACAGACTAATTTACATGTAGCCACGTTCTGAGCTGGGATGGTGCAGTGAGCTAAAAAACGGTGATGGATCAAGCCCTGATCTCTTGACTGGGTAGGAGTATTCTGCATCATTCAGAAACTCTGTCCATCACCTTTTCCAAAATTGATTTTATCCACACTATGTGTGGGAGGGTATACTCAGACGTGAGTCCCTAGCTCATTGCACCATCAGGATTCAAGCAAGCCGGGCCGATGACGGCTGAAATGCCAGAAACCGGTCCCCGGTAGCTTGTCTCCGTTCTGGTGAAGAATTGGCTTGGTAGTTTGGTCTGCCCTGTTCCCATCATGCACTGGGACAGGAACAGACTAATTTGCATGTAGCCACGTTCTGAGCTGGGATGGTGCAGTGAGCTAAAAAACGGTGATGGATCAAGCCCTGATCTCTTGACTGGGTAGGAGTATTCTGCATCATTCAGAAACTCTGTCCATCACCTTTTCCAAAATTGATTTTATCCACACTATGTGTGGGAGGGTATACTCAGACGTGAGTCCCTAGCTCATTGCACCATCAGGATTCAAGCAAGCCGGGCCGATGACGGCTGAAATGCCAGAAACCGGTCCCCGGTAGCTTGTCTCCGTTCTGGTGAAGAATTGGCTTGGTAGTTTGGTCTGCCCTGTTCCCATCATGCACTGGGACAGGAACAGACTAATTTGCATGTAGCCACGTTCTGAGCTGGGATGGTGCAGTGAGCTAAAAAACGGTGATGGATCAAGCCCTGATCTCTTGACTGGGTAGGAGTATTCTGCATCATTCAGAAACTCTGTCCATCACCTTTTCCAAAATTGATTTTATCCACACTATGTGTGGGAGGGTATACTCAGACGTGAGTCCCTAGCTCATTGCACCATCAGGATTCAAGCAAGCCGGGCCGATGACGGCTGATATGCCAGAAACCGGTCCCCGGTAGCTTGTCTCCGTTCTGGTGAAGAATTGGCTTGGTAGTTTGGTCTGCCCTGTTCCCATCATGCACTGGGACAGGAACAGACTAATTTGCATGTAGCCACGTTCTGAGCTGGGATGGTGCAGTGAGCTAAAAAACGGTGATGGATCAAGCCCTGATCTCTTGACTGGGTAGGAGTATTCTGCATCATTCAGAAACTCTGTCCATCACCTTTTCCAAAATTGATTTTATCCACACTATGTGTGGGAGGGTATACTCAGACGTGAGTCCCTAGCTCATTGCACCATCAGGATTCAAGCAAGCCGGGCCGATGACGGCTGAAATGCCAGAAACCGGTCCCCGGTAGCTTGTCTCCGTTCTGGTGAAGAATTGGCTTGGTAGTTTGGTCTGCCCTGTTCCCATCATGCACTGGGACAGGAACAGACTAATTTGCATGTAGCCACGTTCTGAGCTGGGATGGTGCAGTGAGCTAAAAAACGGTGATGGATCAAGCCCTGATCTCTTGACTGGGTAGGAGTATTCTGCATCATTCAGAAACTCTGTCCATCACCTTTTCCAAAATTGATTTTATCCACACTATGTGTGGGAGGGTATACTCAGACGTGAGTCCCTAGCTCATTGCACCATCAGGATTCAAGCAAGCCGGGCCGATGACGGCTGAAATGCCAGAAACCGGTCCCCGGTAGCTTGTCTCCGTTCTGGTGAAGAATTGGCTTGGTAGTTTGGTCTGCCCTGTTCCCATCATGCACTGGGACAGGAACAGACTAATTTGCATGTAGCCACGTTCTGAGCTGGGATGGTGCAGTGAGCTAAAAAACGGTGATGGATCAAGCCCTGATCTCTTGACTGGGTAGGAGTATTCTGCATCATTCAGAAACTCTGTCCATCACCTTTTCCAAAATTGATTTTATCCACACTATGTGTGGGAGGGTATACTCAGACGTGAGTCCCTAGCTCATTGCACCATCAGGATTCAAGCAAGCCGGGCCGATGACGGCTGAAATGCCAGAAACCGGTCCCCGGTAGCTTGTCTCCGTTCTGGTGAAGAATTGGCTTGGTAGTTTGGTCTGCCCTGTTCCCATCATGCACTGGGACAGGAACAGACTAATTTGCATGTAGCCACGTTCTGAGCTGGGATGGTGCAGTGAGCTAAAAAACGGTGATGGATCAAGCCCTGATCTCTTGACTGGGTAGGAGTATTCTGCATCATTCAGAAACTCTGTCCATCACCTTTTCCAAAATTGATTTTATCCACACTATGTGTGGGAGGGTATACTCAGACGTGAGTCCCTAGCTCATTGCACCATCAGGATTCAAGCAAGCCGGGCCGATGACGGCTGAAATGCCAGAAACCGGTCCCCGGTAGCTTGTCTCCGTTCTGGTGAAGAATTGGCTTGGTAGTTTGGTCTGCCCTGTTCCCATCATGCACTGGGACAGGAACAGACTAATTTGCATGTAGCCACGTTCTGAGCTGGGATGGTGCAGTGAGCTAAAAAACGGTGATGGATCAAGCCCTGATCTCTTGACTGGGTAGGAGTATTCTGCATCATTCAGAAACTCTGTCCATCACCTTTTCCAAAATTGATCTGGCATTCCTATGTCCAGCAACCTCTCCTCTCCGAGAGGCTTCCTAACCCGAGGGGTCATTTATCACCTCTTCAAAGCAGCCAGGCTCACCCACTTATCTCTGACCAATCAGGGCAGAGTACTACATGGTTGATTTTTTTCCTACAGACAAAAAAAGTCTTATAATTTCTTGTCTGTACATTTTAGAAGAAATTCAACAATACCATATTGTTGGATTTATCATAACCATTCTTCTGAGTCCTCTAATCCTAGTTTTAGGGCTTTACTTTCTCCAGTTAATAACTAATAACCTCTTCCAATGTTAAACTATGGTCTGGGGATCTGCAATGGAAAAATTAACTGGGCAATTTCTCCACTACCAAGGCTTACAAAACAGGTTTTATAAGGACCCTGCTTATATCTACATACCCCCCACCCCTGGAACACTTAGGAAAGACTTTTAGAGTTTTGAATACATCAAAATATTGCAGATCCTCATTTAACAGTGCTCCTAGCAGAAAAGTCGATTTGGGGAAGCACTTTACTACTAGGTGGGGAGTGGAATGTGCAATTTTACTAACCCCAGGGCATATAAATTCCCTTTTTTATAAGAATTCTCCGTATAAGTACCTGACCCACACCCACCCCTGGAACACCTAGGGGAACTCTGCCCAAACATTGTAGTTTATTCATTTTTAAGTGCCCCAAACACAAAAGTTGAGTTTGGGTGGGCACAATTTGCATTTTAAAAGTAGTCCTGCAACAAAGGGCTGATTTTAAACTGATCTCAGGCTCCAGCTGCGCACACATGCAAGTGTAGAAAAGGCTGCTGCCCTCTAAACTGTCCTGCCCTATTCTATACTAGGGACTTAAAGGTAGGTGCAATCACCCTGCCCTTTATGTTCTAGGGTCTTCAGCATAGCACTGGTCCTGGGCCGGGTTAGGCAGAGCCCAGGGTCAGTCAGAGTCAGTTACCACCAGTATCAGTCAGCAAAAAGTTGGGGGTGACCAGGGCACAGGATGACTTTGCAACAGTTCTGTTGAGCTCTTGCTGACTGCATGAAAATTACCCATTTTCATGCACTGCTGGCAGGTCGTGTGTGTGGTAGGGCAGGCATCCATCCACAATTGTAGCATGAACATTTTACGGCATTGTCTTTGGCGTGCTCGTCTTTGACACGGTTGATCACCTCCTTCATGACATTTCTGTTCTTATATTTGTTTATTATCTGGCACAAGAATTAGCAGTGAGAGAGGCATGAGCTAAGGACAATATGTCCTCTAGTTTATGGATCTTTTGAATTTTTTTTATAAAAAACAACAGTCACTACCTGCTATGATTTGCGGAAGAAAAGCATCATCAGCCTCTTCACAGTTTAAACTTTTGAAATTGCAATGCCGAACATATTCTTTTAAGAGCGTAACAAACCAATCGTCTCTGAATATTGTATGATAGAATGAAAATTGTAGTCAACATTCATTTTTGGCATAACGTACATCATCAGACTGCCTTTTAGCTAGGTGTAGGAGCCTCCATTGCTGTCTTCAAACTGGAAAGTGATATCCCTAGCTTCAATACTGACACAATGCATCTAAAGGCAGAGCAATTGCTTGTTGTTTTCAATGCCATTCTGTCCACGTATATTTCAAATTATTTTACCTATCTGCACCACCTAGGACTGACACTGTGTCCAAAAGGCTGGAAATTAGAGGAGCGCAGAGAAAGCGAGTCATTTGATGTGTACACAGAATAGGCTGCTGACTGGACATCCAAGGCCATCAAAGTTCCAAGCTCAGTTTTTCTACCAGTCTTCTCTTCATCCAAGGACATGGTGTTCGACAATTGGCGTATGAGGGGCTCAGGCAGCACCCTAACAACAGTGAATGAAGATCAAGCAGCGTGGGCAAGTCAGAAACTGCCTTGAAGGATGCCTACCTTTGTGTTCATAAGGTAAGGAACATTCTTATATCTATCAGAGATGAGGTGGTAAAGGAGTTAAGGAAATTACAGAATGCAGAGGTATAGATAAGGTGGAATCATCAGATTGGGTGTTGCTCATGGCTGTGGCAACACAGGCCCATGGGAGGGTAAGATTAGGAGACCTATTGGTTATGCCAATGCTTTTTTTGAGTAGGGATGGTATTAGGTAGAAAATAACCTCTGTTTATCATCCAGAGGGAAATGGCAGCATGAAGAGCATGGAATAAATTTATTAAGGGCATCACTGAATTGGTGAAGAGGTACAAGTTATAGTGGGGGAGCGAGGTGATGCATACGATGGGACTCACAGAATCAACCTTGTGTGAGTAAAAGGCATAGTCCATTTGAGTCAATGAAAGGCAGGGCACCGTTAGCAAAGGATAATGTAGGGTGGATGCTAGAATTGAGAAGAGTAGAGTGGTCTCTAGAGGAAGTGAGAAGAAGAAGAATTGTTTGTGCACAGTGGGCGTACAAAACAATGTATGATATTAAGCATGGTGCCAAAGAAGTAAGTATGGAAATTGGAGACTGGGTAAGAGTTAAGAAAGGTTTGGTAACAAAGGGTGAAAGTAGATTTGCTTAGTCTAAGGAGGTTAAATAAATGATATGCAATATCTGTGGAATGATAGGACGTTATGGCATGTGAGTAGTCTAGCCAGATGGAAGCAGAGTGGTGAAGTACAGCTTCTGGCTGACAGAGATATCGGACATCTAGATTGGATGGATGAATGAGGAGCGGAAGGGTAGCAGTTTGGAGTGAGAGGGAAGATGAGGAAAGAAGAGGGAGAGTACAAACGGCAGTGTGTGAAGGTGCTTTACCTATTACCTTTAGTGGGGTGGTTGAGTCAAGGAAAATTTAGGAGGAGGATTGTAAGACCTAAAAAATGAGAAGATTTTAATCATGAGAAACAGGAGTAAAAGAGGTTTTGTGCATCTCAAAGCCTTGATGAGTGTTCTACATACATATTTTTGCAGGCTTTATGTTTTGTTTTGCGTTGTTAAGGGGAAGATGTGTTGTGTTGTATTCCGTGGGAATTACTTTTGCACCATATGCTTTCCCCCATGGTGCATGGAAGTCCCAGTGATATGGAGTCATCGGGTCACCTTATCTGTGACGGGAATCGCCAACTCAGAGAGAAGTCAGGACATTACAAATACAGCCATGTTGGTTTGTTTTATTATTTCTAAGAAATTAGATAACATGAGTGTAGAAACCGGGGGCAGGGTGGATTTTTCCCACCCACATTTGGACTAGAAGAGAGAAGGAGATAATACCCTCTCCAGATTATGGACTGCAAGGGAACATGAAGAATAACAAGTGGCAGAACATGTGTCAGTGCAGTGCATCACTTAACTCTTTGAAAATCTGTAAACTAAACTGAGGCGCAAACTCTGTGGGGGGCTTGAACGCCTCTGTTTTGTAAATGATTTAATTGTGGTTACTGAGGTGTTGAGTCTCTCCTAAAATCCTCTGGTTGTCAAATGAAGTGTGGCTAGCCAGCAGTGAAATTCACTTTAAAATAACACCTCCTGCCTTCCCTTATGCTCAAATGTGGAAGCCTGTATTAAAATGGTACTTTTTAGGTTTCGCCTCGTCGAGAGCTGCGCTCTGCGCAGCTTTTCGGCGCAGGCGAAAACCTAATGAGAATAAAATGTGCTTGGGAATCCGCCACTCTGTTCCATTGGCTAGCTCCATAAATGGAGGCTAGCCATTGGAACAGAGATCTGTCCGTCTTTTAAAAAAAAAAAATTTAAGGTTTGTTTTGTTCATTCCAGGCCGACCGCCGCCGGAAGAAGTCCAGGTGAGTGCTCGTTCCCGCCCCCCCTCCCGCTGACCGTGTGCCGCTCCCGCCCCCCCCCCTCCCGCTGTCCGTGCCTGTCCTGCCCCCCCCTTGTTGTTTTCCTCGATTGTTTTAGAACTGGTTAGTCACTCTTTTGTTGACATTTCCTCCTTGTTTTATTTTTGCCAACTATTACTTATCTACTTTTTTCATCTGAAGTGTAGTTGTTTTGCCTCGCCAATCTTTAATGTTTACAGAATCTTTGCTGCTTTTAGTCACTAGTTGTCTTTTCCGAAATTAATTTTTCAGTCGTCTTTCTTAAATACGCTGATATTCCCTTTCCGTTTGTCTGTTATCTCGGCATTGCTTTATTTTTGTTTTTAAAATGCTTTTGTTGTTGCAGTGAATCATTTTCTGTTTGGGTCATTTAGGGTGGGTCAGATGGGGTTCTAGGCGCCTCCAGGTCAGATTTTCACTTGGGTCGGAGCCTTTGATTAACTGCTTCCTTTGTGGGGTTTTATTGGTGTTGTCGGCTGTGCCGTCCTTTTCTTGTAATTATAATTCGGGAGAAGTAAAGTGAGCACGACCCGAGTGCTGTGGAGTGGAGTGTGACGTCAAAGTTCAGGTCTGAAGGGCGGAGTCAAAGCTTTAACAGCAGCAATATTCAAAGTGCCGCCATAACTACTGGAGTGAAGTGCTGTGTCTTTGGGGTTGGAGGGTTGTGCGGCGATGTCCATTCAGTGCCGCCTGTAACCACCAGTGCAAAGCTCTGTGGAGGTCCCGGGTATATCCCTTCAAAGTGCCACCCGTAACTACCGCTGTAAAGTGCATGGGGCGGGAATAGTCATTGAAAGTGCAATGTAAAATGTAACGTGGAGATGGTCTGGATGTTGAGTGTGACCTGAAGCTTGTATTCCCTGCATAGCAGACAAGTGGTGTCCAAAGTCTCGCTGCAAGAACTGTTTTTTGTAGCAGGTTTATAAAGCATGAACTCGACCTGAAGGTATCGGAGCGCTTTACATGAGCACCAGCTACATTACACAGTCAAGGACACATTCATTTTTTGTAGCTACAGGGAGAGTGAGTGTTTTGCCCAGAATCACAGGACGCTGTGTCAACGCTGAGACTCCAACACGGTTCTTCAGATTCAAAGTCGACAGTTTTGGCCGTTAGGCTACCCCCCCCCCCCCCCCGCCCCCTAAATAAAAATGAAGAGGGAAAATAAATAAGTGAAAGTGGAGCTGATAAAAAAGTTGGATCAGTTAATCCTTAAATAAATTCGGTAACCTATTAATAAATAGCAAAGTGCAGATGGGTGTGATCTCGAAATGCCACGGGAACGTTTAGGAGACTTTAGTCGAAAAAATGTCCTTTAAAGTGCAGTGGAAGGAAAGGGATTCCCTGCACTTCGGCTTCACAATATAAGCGTACCGCGTAATGTGTGCTAACGTGTTCATCCGAAGTGCAGCGGTGTTGTCTAGTATAGTATTTACGGTTGGAATGAGTTAAAGAGCAGGCGACATCTGTATACACAAAATGACCCGGGTATATGGATTTAAAGTCCAGTGATTGTGCACGAGCTTAAATTGAATTAGTGTGTGAATTTAAAGTGAAAATCAAATGAGTAATGTGCTTTGAACGTGCTGCAGGGTGTACGTTTAAATACGTAACTGAATAACGTGCAGAAGGGTGTATTCGAGTAAAGTGCTGTGAGAAGGGAGCCAGGTCCTCACCCAGAGAGACAGTGCGTCCATTTAAAGTGCAACAAATAATGTTTGAGGGTGCAGTATGTAAAGTACAGCACGGGTGCATGATTTTCGAACGCAGCAGGCCCTTCTTGTGCTCCGGTGATGTAGTAAAGTGCAATTGAGGAGTGCCGTAGGGGGTGTACAGTGCAGCGAGGGAGTACAAGAGTGTACTCCGCATTTAGAGTACGCTGAGCTTGTGCATTAATCGTGCAGCTAGCAGGGTTTCGTTTGCAGTGCAAGGGTCGTTGCTGACACGTCTCTGTAGGGCACATCAATTGTAGTAGTTGCAGGTCGTCGGAAGAGGATACATTGCGACGATTTTGGACTACCATATTTGAGGAAGCCTCATCTATTGTTTGTTTTTCAGGTGTGGTGTGAGCCAAGATCTTCTCGTTCTAGTAATATCATATATTTCACTCTTACTTATAGGGCTTTCAGGCAGCCCTCTTCACCCATTGGTCTGCTGCTGTGCCATTCACACTTCTCTTTTGCTCGCTGCTTTGAACCCCCTGGCCCAGCCCACTTCAGCCATTGGCTTACTGCATCCTGAGCGAGGGCAAAAGCAAACCCTGTCAAAATGAACACATCCACACACAAAGTAGCACCCCCTCAGGGGCCACTTTGACACTGTGTTTGTTTAGAGAAAAAAATGCATTTTTCTATTTTTTAAAAATATTAGTGAAGACCTGACAACTTCCACGGCCGCGTTTTATGCAATCGATGGCAATACAGAACAACTATTAACCAAACCCAAAGCCTGGAACCCAACGCTAGATGGATTGGCTTTGCTAATGTTTGCTTTCCTATGTTGCCCATTTTTTGCGAAGCTCCAGTTACACAGAAGTCCGAGAGAGATACTCTGCGCAGTTTCTAACCTTTTCTAAACCTCCAGGCTTGTCCTCAGTCTACCTCTGTGTGCAGTGAGTCCCTCCTGGCTTGTCCTCAGTCTCCCTCTGTGTGCAGTGAGTCCCTCCAGGCCTGTCCTCAGTCTCCCTCTGTGTGCAGTGAGTCCCTTCAGGCTTGTCCTCAGTCTCCCTCTGTGTGCAGTGAGTCCCTCCAGGATTGTCTTCAGTCTCCCTCTCTGTGCAGTGAGTCCCTCAAGACTTGTCCTCAGTCTCACTCTGTGTGCAGTGAGTCACCCCCATGCTTGTCCTCAGTCTCCCTCTCTGTGCAGTGAGTCCCTCAAGACTTGTCCTCAGTCTCCCTCTCTGTGCAGTGAGTCCCTCAAGACTTGTCCTCAGTCTCCCTCTGTGTGTAGTGAGTCCCCCCATGCTTGTCCTCAGTCTCCCTCTCTGTGCAGTGAGTCCCTCAAGACGTGTCCTCAGTCTCCCTCAGTGTGCAGTGAGTCCCTCCAGGCCTGTCCTCAGTCTCCCTCTGTGTGCAGTGAGTCCCTTCAGGCCTGTCCCCAGTCTTCCTCCCTGTGCAGGGAGTCCCTCCAGGCCTGAAATGAGACTCCGCCTTTGTGCAGCTAGCTCATGCAAGTGGGTTCTAGCCTGCACCAAAATAACAGATACAACTTTATTTTGTTTTTTCTTGCCTTCTGCCTTATGATTGTGCTTGTGCCTGTTCCCGCCCCCCCCTCCCGCTGTCCGTGTGCTCGTTCCTGCCCCCCCTCCCGCTGTCCGTGTCTCCGGCCCCACTTGTAAATGCTTGTTTTATTTTTGCAGTATATTTCCTTGGGAAAGCACATGTCTGTAGTTGCATTTGGGGAATGAATCTCTGAAACTGAGATCTGGTTTGAATTTGGGAAGTGCTTCTCTTAGAGACAGAAGCATAGTGTGGGCTATGAGAGCTGTGTGGGCTGTGAGAGCTGTGTGGGCTGTGAGAGCTGTGAGAGCTGTGTGGGCTGTGAGAGCTGTGTGGGCTGTGAGAGCTGTGTGGGCGTGAGAGCTGTGAGAGCTGTGTGGGCTGTGAGAGCTGTGTGGGCTGTGAGAGCTGTGTGGGCTGTGTGGGCTGTGAGAGCTGTGTGGGCTGTGAGAGCTGTGTGGGCTGAGAGAGCTGTTGGCAATGTAAATAACAATGCCATTTATTTATAAGTAAAAAAAAAAAAGAAATGTCATGAGCAATGCCAATAGCTCTAACTTTTCCAAAGGCGAAACCATTGCATTGTAAATGCTTGTTTCAAACATACAGTTGAAAGGAGAGAGGATGCACTCTAATGGCTAGAGCGGTCGACCTCGAAGCTGGGGAACCAGGGTTGAATCTCGGCAGGGACGCTCAACATCCTGTGATTCTGGGCAAATCACGTAGTCTTCCCGTGCCTAAAATGAATGTGTCTGTCTGTAACGTAACTGGTGCTCATGTAAAGCGCTCTGATACCTTCGGGTTGAGTTTGCGCTGCATAAAACAAAACAAAAAAGTGTAAAGGAAAAGGAGGATGGTATTTATATTTTAATGTTACTGTTGGCTCACCTGAATTGACTAAAAAACGTTTTAAGTAAGGCTAAACACCTCAATGGCACAATTAAATAATTAGCAAACTCAGGAGTTCTTAGAATCCCCCAACCCCCAGAGTTTGCTCCATGGGTCACGCCAGTTAAAGGACGCATCGGATGTGCTAAATGGCTTGAGACAGACACGATCTGTCACTCTGTTTGATCATCAGTGTCTGTGGAAACATTCCAAATAGAAAAGCAGATCTGTAACTAAACACACACACATATATATACATATGCATAATATACAGTGTGTGTGTGTGGCTAGTGTCACTTTGATTCAGATGTGAAGTGTAATCATGGAGGTCAATGTGCTAAATCTAATATGTGAAATCACTGAAAACAAAGCATTGACCATTGGCGCTAAATGGAAGAAAGAAGGATGTACACCTACAGTGGCTGAATTGCACAATTTCAAACCTGGTCTCAAATCATAGCTTACCTACTTGACCGAATTGTGTGATCCTGGCACATTGCTTTAACTCACTTTATGTATTTTCCTTAACAACCAATTTGACAGCACCTTCAAATAATTCAGTTCAGGGAATGAGCTACACAAAAACCTCACTTGCATATGGGTAATGGTAATATAAAATAATCTTGCTTTACATTAGAAACTGTATGAGCATTGTAAGCAAAAAATATGACAAGCTGGCATGTCTGGGTAACATTATTCACTAAATGTCACTCAATTTAGTCATGTATTCGCAATTGAAATAACAATTTTAATTTGAGGGATTTTTATAATAGTTTATCCTGACGCTTGTTGGCCGATTTACATTTTTGATGGCTCGGCTGGAGCTTTGGCTCTTAGGGCCAAGCAAGGCCGCTGCCTCAGCTCTGCATAGGCTTTCCCCAAAAGGTTAGTGTATATAAACAACATACCATCACGCGATGACAACTTTAATGTGCGTGGAGTGACTCCAGTAAGGTGAACATTTTCCCTTTCTGCAGACCACTGCGAGAATGGCAAAAACATTCTGTACGTAAGTCTCAAATTCACCAACGACCGTTAAATACACACTCCCTCTCTCAAATAATCGATAAATAATAATACTTAACTAAAGTGGTTGACAATGTATGACCACAAAAACGTGCCTTCTCCAACAAGGTACCAACTAAGTTCGCAATAAAGCGAGCAGTTCTTCCATCGTTGTGATCCCATGTTCCTCGTCGTAAATAAACAATTTGTGGTCGTGTTCAATCTTTCAAAATATTCATACGTGTGCCCTCTTTCTAGTTCCATAGTTCAGTCTGTAGCCGCTCTCTCTGATTGGCTCTGTCTCCCGTCTGACGTCCCGTGCCAGTCGCGGTCTTCTTACGTAGCCTTGGTTTACATTTCAGTTTACTTCCTGCTTTGGCTGCTGAAGGCTGTGAGTGCGGTGAAAGATGCATCGGCGTGGGGTTGGGGCTGGCGCCATCGCCAAGAAGAAACTGGCAGAAGTAAGTTTAGTGGTAAACGTAAATTTGTCTAATCCGTACTGTCTGCAGGCACACTAGTTATTTCGTCGAGCTCTCCAAAGCATAGCTCATGTCAGAATCTAACAACTTTTGCAGACACCAGTACCCTTAAAACAACAAAGATAGAAAAGCAGAGAACGGGCTAGCAATAAAGATAGTGTTTTACATTGGTTGAAATCACGCTGTGTCATTGCCATCTGGATACCACTTTCAGCCATTATAGTGGCTCCGTAGCACTAAACATGTGTGATGGAATTTGGTTGTTCGTTGTTGGTACACATTAAACCCACTCTTAGTTTTAAACAGGATTGTGTGAATTAGTGTAGTAGAACAGTGCAGTGCTTTAAATGCGACCAACTTACTGGTACTCGTTTTGATACTGGAACTCTCCTAGTCGAAGGAGAGTGCTTTAATTTGGGGCAGTGTTTTGCAGGAGATTCTGATGAGGGTATCCGAGCAATCCCTGTCTTGAAAGGCTGAGCGAAAGCTGTGTGGCAGTCACCACAGACATTGAAGCACAGTGGATGGCAAGCATTTTCAAACAAGCATTGGCATTGCCAATAGGTCTCACCATTGTGACCGTATCAGTGTTTAGCCAAAACTATTGGCTTTGGTAATTTTTTTTAAGCTATGATGCTTAGTGATACTGAAGTGGTGGTCCTGTGTTGGTGCTTATGTGTAGTGGAGTGTGCAGTGATGCTGAGGTGAAGCTCATGTGGTGTTGCACTGATGCTAAAGTGGTGCTGCATTGATGCTAAAGTGGTGCTGCATTGGTGCTGAAATGCTGTTGAGGTAGGGTGGTGCTGAGGTGTGGCTGCGCTGGTGCTGAGGTGTGGCTGCACTGGTGCTGAGGTGAGGCTGTGTTTTGTGCTTTGGCGGGTCTGTGCTGGTGCTCAGGTGGGGCTGTATTGATGCTGAGGTGGTGCTGCACTGGTGATGATTTGGTGGTGCAGTTGGTGCATACCGGTGGTTAAGTGATGAGGAGGTAGCACTGTGCTGATGCAGAGATTGTGCTGTGGTGGTGCTCAGGTGGTGTGTGCTGATGATGAGTTGGTGCTGAATTGCTGCTGAGGTGGAGTTGTGCTGGTGCTGAGGTGGTTCTGCACTGGTGCTGAGATGGGACTGCGCTGATCCTGAGTTGGTGGTGCACTGGTGGTGGTAAACTGATTGGGAGGTGGGTCTGTGCTGATTCTGAGGTGGGGCTGTGATGGTGCTTATGTGATGGCATGCTAATGCTGAGGTGGTGCTGCACTGGTGCTTCACTGGTGCCTGTGTGGTGCAGTGCTGATGCTGAAGTGGTGCTGCATTGAGGGCTGAATTCATTCTGAGGTGGGGTTGATCTGGTGCTGAAGTGGGGTCTGTGCTGGTGCTGAGGTGGGGGCTTTTCTCGCCTGCTGAGGTGGGTGCTTTTCTCGCCTGCTGAGGTGGGGTCCACGCTGGTACTGAGGTGCAGCTGTGTTCCTGCAGACTTTGTGCTGAATTAGGAATGACACTTATGGTGTGCGCTTGTAATAATCTGTAGGCGAAGGTGAGGGAAGGAAGCTTGCAGTACAATACGATTGTTGGGGATCCAGAGTATAAATATGTTAGCTGAGTTGGGGAGAGGTCACCCTGCAGAAGTAATCTGCAGTGGAATTAATAGGGAAAGGTCACCCCTCAGTAGTAGTCTGGAGTAGAATTAACACAACCTGTGGGTATTTGTTTGTGAAATATTAACATCCACACAGTAAAGTGGTGTTCCGGTCCTAAGTATGAACACCAAAAAGTTTCCAACCTTCCACTCTCCAAACTTTAAAGTCTTAAATTGTAAAGTTTGAAAGTGCACAAGGTAGTCCCACACTGTTTAGCTAGCTTGAATGTAACTCCGGAGCGATCCCCAAAAAGAAATTAAACGTGAGGTGGGCTGGGGCGAGGTCACTATAATTAAAAGATCCTTCTTTGAAAATGTTATTGATGCTTCTGGAACATAAAAGCAAAGCCTACATTAATAACCATGAATACAAAATCGCTCTAAAATGGGCAGCTCTTGGTGCACAAAGTAGTTGTGCACAGTATATTTAAAACATTATGGGAGACCAAAAAAAGCTCCAAAGCTCCGAAGTGGACAGACCTATTATTTAGACAAGCCTTGATAATGCATCTGTTTCGCAGATGTAATGAATAAAGAGCTGTTTTTATCGTCCGTGAGAAGGAAAGCGACAGATAACACTGGAGTGGAGATGATGCGGCCAGCGCTGCTGACTCCAGAGCTCGGGATCCTGGTTTGAGTCTTGGCGGGCCCGTGCAACATCCTGTGATTTTATGCTAATCGCTTATTCTCTCCAGGTGATACACTTTTATATAAATATGCTGCAAGAGTGAAAGGCATAACTTTATGAAAATATAGTTCTACCAAAGCGGACGTTAACAGTATTTTGGTGGTGGGAAAATAAGAGAAGCAGATGAGGAACAAGTATTGCTAAATGCAGGAAAATATGCTGCAACCAATAGAAATGGAGGAAAGGTAAGTGGCACGCACAGGAAACAATGAGCAGGCGGGAAAGAAAGGAAGCGGGTTGTAAGTCCCTTTAAGTTTATATTAAAAACATTAGATTTCTCAAGCACAGTGCAAGTGCTGCGCAGGGGAAACATAATGACAAAATAATCAAGTAATACTATCTCAAAATGTGCAATCTCATGCTGCATAATTTGCGATTTCTTGCGTCATAATTTAACCTACCCTGACTCATAATGTGGCCTTTCACTGCCGTATAATTGCAGTGGCCCTACTTACATTCTGTGATACAAGGCATGATGTGTGGCGCTTGTTTAAAGTGCTTCAGGACTTTTTAGCCAAAGCAACTGTCATCTTGTTTGATGTAATGGTGACACACATTTATCCTTTTTGAGAGGTATTGTGAAGGAGTTATCAGCAAAGGTGTGCTTTTAAAAGACACTTACAAATAAATTGCTTCCTGATGACACGCATTCATTTTTAGGTCTCGCAGAGAGACCTATTGCCGTCAAACCACAAAGCTGGATGCGGATTTGTAGAAGTGCACACGCTCGTGAACGCGCTTCCATCCCCCTGCCTTGCTCTTCAAAGGCTCCCCTTACTGTTGCTTGCTCCTGCCTCACCGCCCAGCAGCTTCAAAGGGATCTGCTTCCCCGCCCACTGCTTCACACTTCACGGCCTGGCGGCCGTGACTCGCATTTCTCCTTCCCCCTCCCCACAGCAATGCCAAGAGCTTGTCCTTTTACCCTCCCTGTCATTTCTTTGTTTGATTTCTTCCCTTCTTGCTTGTTTTCCAGGCATGCTGCACAACAGCCGCTCTGCTGTACATCTTGGCTAAAAACACACTGAGAAAGCCAATAGTTCTCTCATAGGCAATACCCATTGGCTTTGCAATAGTTAACAGGTGGGGATGGTAGTGGTCATTTTATAATGGTGAAAGACTGGTGCTAGCCCTGTTCACTTCTGCACAATCAGTGCTTGCTTACATCTACATTACAACCACAGTGCACACAGACGGACAATTAATTCATGGATTAAAGTTGCCGCACTTTGTGGCAACCACTGCTTACCTACCCCAGAGATAAGCCACCCACCACCTTTCAGTTGTTGCAGGGTCTCCACTGTAGCACCAGCGCTCTGCGGCCCCACAGGGGAGGGCTAATCCCCAAAGCCAGGGGCACGCCTCCACACTTGCTGGCTTGTAAAGCCACCCTGGTGCCCCATGGTTTAGTGATCTTGTTTATTTTAAACTTTGAAATCTCTAGTAATCGTGATTTATAACTGGACGATCTTAAACCTCCATATATTTGTATCTATTAAAGACAAATGGGCCACTGGGTGCACTGTCATAAACAGACCCCCTCCACTCCCCCCCCCCCCACACACACAACCCCTCCACACACACAACCCCTCCACACAACCAACCCCACACATACACAACCCCCCACAACCCCAAACACACACAACCCCCCACACACAATCCCACACACATCCAACCACACACACACACACACACACAACCACATGCACATAACCACAAGCACACACATAACCACACTCAACCACACACACAACCACAAAACAACCCCAAATACACAACACACACCCACAAAACCCAAAACACAACACACATAACCCCCCCACACATACAAACCCACACACAACCCCACAAACATAACCACACTCACACAACCACACACACACAACCATCTATCTATCTATTGCACTCAATCTATCGTCCTCACTCTCTATCGCCCTCACTCTATCGTCCTCACTCTATCTATTGCCATCAGTCTATCTATCTATCGCCCTCTATCTATCTATCGCCCTCTATCTATCTATCGCCCTCTATCTATCGCCCTCTATCTATCGCCCTCTATCTATCTATCGCCCTCTATCTATCTATCGCCCTCTATCTATCTATCTATCGCCCTCTATCTATCTATCTATCGCCCTCACTCTATCTATCGCACTCACTCACTCTATCTATCTATCTATTGCACTCACTCTATCTATCGCATCACCACAGCATCACTCGCCACCACCACAGCATCACTCAGGGGCACCACAACATCACTATGCGCTACCACAGCATCACTGAACGCTACAGCATCACTCGTCGCCACCACAACATCACTCAGCGCCACCACAGCATCAATCTGTGTAACCATTCAACAACAACTGGTTCAAATATGTTCTCTGAATGTTTCAAGCTTTATTACAAGGGTCACAAAAAAGTTAATATTTCGCTTCTGTTCTTGGATTTTCGTCACAAAAAAATACACTGAACATAATCTTCACAAAAGTTATTTACAAAAGTTTAAGCTAATGCCATTATAAATTACAATAACTTAAGTATTAATTATTTTTAAAAAAGCCATTGTTATTTGTAATATCAATATATCTAAATCACCTAAATACAACACATATTGCATTACAAATGCTATATGTGTCACATTTGCGAAAGTTATAACTATTGGCATTGTAAATGACAAAGCTATTAAATCCGCTATTTTCAAAACCAACACAGAAATAACAAATTTGTCATTTACAATACCAATAGCTCAAAGTTTCCTAATGCGAGACCTATTGCATTGCAAATGCTTGTTTTTACGGGTTACTGTAACTTGGCAAACTACCAGCTAAGCTGTCAAGTGTGTGCTTTTAAACTGCACTTCGTGCAGCCTGCAAAAAGAACCCAATGTTTTTGGAAACAGTGTATCTTTAACCTTTTTGTTCATTCTGTAGCAGCCTATTTTATACTGTGTGTAATGCAAGTTTAAAATATTGACTTGCATGTTCACAGTGCTTTCTGTCACAGAGTGGGGACTTGTAGCACTAAACATACACAAGTCACTATTCCCCACTGCACCAACCAAGATTTGTTGCAGTTCATTAACTAATAGAGGCTTCACAATCTAGGGAAGTGCATTTCCCACTGATTGAAATTAATTTTCATTTAAGCTGTGTGTTATTTTATATGTAGTTACCAGAAGGTGAAAAACTGAAAAAAGTTACAGAACATTTTGTTTATAGCCGCACCCACATGCTTACTCACCACGCCCCCTTGCGCGCAGCCACACAGTTCTCCTACTTTTTAAATGCACTTGGACCACTGCCCTGAACCAAGCACCATCATGCATATACAACTTCTTAGACTGACACTTTCTTTCTCTGACCTGCGTTGGGCCATTTATCACCCTTGTATCCAACACCTAACTCGAGCACTGACTTCCGGGCCGACCTGAAGATAGCTAGCTTGCTATTGTAGTTCCAGTTTCTGACAGTCGGTGTGTGTGTGACCGTTCGTGCATGATCGACTCAGCCACTGACTTCTGGGGTACCTCAGGAGAGCCCACTCACTACCCTCCATGTCCAACTCCCGACCTAGTCGCTGATTGTGCGACACATGCAGATTGTCCCCTTACCTCCTATGTGTGCCTGACACAGCCACTGATTCTTTGTATGATCTGAAGCGAATCTGTGTTTGCAGTACCTGGCTCCACCACCCGAGGAGGGCCATTTGCTGTACTACATGGGCCCAACTAAGACACAGACTCCCGAAGTGACCTTAGGAGAGCACACTCCCAACTTTACATGTCCAGCTCCCGACTCATCCACTGACTGTATGACCTGAGGAGGGACCCCAACGTACCTTTCCAGCTCCTGTCTCTAGTGGAGACTCTTTGTTGGACATGAGTGCCACTCAACACCCTATTTATCCCGCACCGTACTCAAACTCCGAGTCCCAAGTGTGACCTGTATGGAGGAACATTTTACCACTGCGCTTGTCCACCACTAGCACCTCGTGTGTGAACGGATATGTTCCACACGGAGAGCCTGTTATCATGATTTCCCATTTGCAACTCATATCACTGGCTTCCTAGGTGACTTGGGTGGTGCCCACTCGCTCCCAAGTCTGTCTCCAGTCTGAGAGCTCATTCACTGGCCCATGTGGGCCAATCTCGGCCGTTCTTTCCTTACAATTGCTCAAATGAAGTAGTATTTTGTCTCGCCACTTACAAAGGTCACCAGACACCGATGATTCACACGAAGAAAATCACGAACCAATAACTTGTCTGCCTCTTAGCCACCCTGTACTTAATTTGGTGAGTACTCGGTAAAATAAAATGAGTTCAGTCTATGAATTTCTTCTTGTCCTAATGTGTATGAGTGAGTGTGCCTAAAGACGTACATTTGTGTCCGTTTGTGACTCGAGGGTCAGGTAATTAACGTAGAATGATCGCTCAGAAAAGAAATAGACCGGCTTCTTTCTGCTTCATCAGTACCTGCACTCTAATCCACCTGATTAAAAAAGATTGTTCTAATTGATAAATACTTTTGAACACATTCGCTTTTACGTTTGATTTTTTTAGGCTAAATATAAAGAACGAGGAACTGTGTTGGCCGAAGACCAGTTGGCTCAGGTGAGAACTAGTTTTTTTACAGTGTCTTTTGTTTGAATTCGAAGTCCTGAAACTGGTGTGCATAGCTAATCTGAGGAATGCTTCCTGTTACGCTGCATTAAATATTACAATAGCATTTAACTCTTAAGGTTTTCAAAGACAGTAGAAACGTAAAGATCACTTTAGTCACTCCGGGTGTAATCACAAGAATTCTGGCAGGCATTGAGTGGCAAAACGTGGTGCATCACCCAGATTTTCAGGAGGACGCACACTACCTAGAAGGTCCTCTGGCTAATATTTGAACAAGAAAATACATGGCACAGTTCTATACAAAAATCACTTAAACATGTTTTTAGTTATTTCATTTTTTCCTCCTTAAGGATTCAGTGTCTCTAAGTGAACCACAACTTTTTGTTAGATTAGCTATGCCTGGGACTATTTAATAATGACAAAAATCATAGGCTTGATGATCTATACCAACATAACTGCAACCCCTCTATGGTAAGTGGCAAAGTCCATAACTGTTCTAATCAACACTGCAAGCAAATGAACAAATGTTTGTTTCTGTGATATAGGCATCAGTCACCGACTTCTCTGTGTATGTGGTGTAACGGTCCATTTTGATCTTCCAATGAGATCCATTCTCCACCACTGCTTCTCAGAACAGAAATAGGAGGCCGCAGATGGGAAGCAGTCTGCCCTTGGTACTGCTCGGCTGATATGTGCGAATTGATGGTATATGAAGCCTGGCACAACGAGGAGGTAGTCTACTGCTGCTGTCTGATCTGAGTCAAGTCTTTATGATGAAAATACATCTTTATATTTATGTTGCATACCAGCTTAATATAAAAATATTTTTATGGTCTGATAATACTTTTACGTTGAATGAGAGTTGCTTTTTACTTCCTGCAAAAATCACATTACCCCATGACTTTCTGCTCCCTCTCAAAATGTTACCTAGATTCCTGCTCCTCAGAGTCTAAAAGGTAATTGCTTTCACCTTCTCTGAAATTGTTAGAAGGCGAGCTCTAACCTTAGCATTGAGGTACCAGAATGTTCTATTTGTGTGACTCTTTCACCTTAAGTACTATTAAGGGGTTCATTGAGCATGCAGCCAGGATCGAGTAATCCAATGACTCTGATTCTCTGTCAGCTGCCGAAAGCAAGTGGTGTAAAGTACTGAAACTAAATTGTGTCCCTCTTCATTCAGGAGAGCCGATGTGCCTCATGTTGTACTCTGTAACAGAATTCACAAAAACCTGGAAATTTTTTTTTCCTGGGGAAGCTATTACTGAATCAACCACCTTTGTTTGTTAACTAAACTATTTTCCACCCGAGTGTGGGCAGGGACTACAAGTTCAGTGCCATAATACTTTCTTTTGGTAATTGTTCTTTTGAATCATAGGACAACCAACCATTCATTAATCTATGTGTCCTTAAGTTGTATTATGTTAGACGGCATGTTCACACTCAAGCTGGGCTCTTGATCTTAGATGAAAGGAATTTTTAGTAGCCACAGGAGATAGACAGAACCCCCATATGTAAAAATCTGCTGATTTTCAGTGGATTAGCAATTTTAAAGATGCATAAACCTGGACTAAAAGTGCTGAGCCACTACAAATATGATGACAGCAAATTACCAGGACAACCAAAACAGCAAGGCACCAACACCTCTACTAAAAGAAAGTGAAACTATTCTTCCCAAAGCCAATTTCAGATAAATAGTGCAAGCTCTAGCCCGTTGATCTGGATGGCAACACTGATCACCGATTTTCCAGGCAGCACATTGCCACCTTTAAAGACATCACAAACTCGGTGACTTCGGCTTTTTAAGGACTAGAAGGTCAACACATCACCCCTAACCCGAAGCAACTGCAGTGGCTGCCCTTATAGGCTTATATCATTTTTAGACAATTTATATCACATTCAAGTCCATCAGAATGGATACCTTCATATACCTGGGTAAAAAACTATACTGGACACATATCTAGACTCTTACAAACCTTCATGAACAAAGTGTTTACCATTGATTCATTTCCTGTACCTTTACTGAGGCACCGCCTGTATAATTGTATTTAAGTGTAATAACCATTGTTACCTGTACTAGGCTGCTGCACTATGTTGAGCATGCCAATATCGTATTGCTCTGTGCCAACATATGCATAGAATGTTGGAAGTGATTGATACAGCTCGACTGCCGTTGCTCTACCTTTCCTTCTCTTCTTTTCTCTTTCCTCTTTTCCTTCTTTTGCCTGACCTTTCTTCTTCTATTATTGATCACTGAGGTTAGTCTCATGTTACCATATAGGCGCATTACCCTCACTTTATGACTATATATGTATCATTTTGCCTTAGATATCGTATGCTAACCCTGTTACAGGCTTTCTGTCTGACCTTGTGAAAATCAATAAAGCATTATAAATGAATAAAACTATACTTCTCAGGTGACTGCCCCCGCCCCCACCCCGCCACACACAGTCGGCAGTATATTTGAATCTGTCAAGTTCGGGATCCTTGAAAGAGTGCTCATATTTAGGTGAAGTGAGCTTGGAAAGACATCTATGCCTCACTTCGTGTCACAACAATTTTCGGTGGGGGAATTGGGGGTGAGGGCGGCAACAGCAATGTTGGAAGTATGATCCATTAAAATGTATATGATTGGAAAGTAGAAGCGACCTTGGAGAACATTTCAAGTTATTACCTTCAATCAGTACAAGTACTTATGTCTCGGTAATTTCAGTGAGATTTGAGATCTTATTATGAGGGGATGAAGGCTTTAAGACTCTACCCACGACTGAGCAGCAGATTCAGCCGCTCTGTGCATAGATATGGATGCTGTGAAAGACTCTTCCCAAGTCGGAGAAAACTCCATCTCTGTCAGATGCCATATGTGGTTTCAGAACAAGCACATGTATACTCTCCTGAACAATCTGCAGAGTAAAGTCCTCTTTTTGTAGGTCCAAACCGGAGGAGGCTGTGAAACATTTGTAGCCTACATTTTGACAGTTTAGTTCTCTGCAGTATTTTCCTATACTAAGAAGTCAAGCATCCTTTACAAATATGTAGAAAATGCTTCCTCAACAGGCAAGGAGCAAGGTGGTCAGTAGAAAAAACTGTAAGTTGTTGCATCAGGCAACATGAAGGCATTAGAATAAATATTGGGGTTCATTGCAGTATGAGGAGACTGCTACATTATACTTATTCAGACTCTAACGGGTCGTTATGCCTTGGTTGAGCAATCCAGCCAGGCAGCGATCCTCATAGGGAGAGTTATCGAGGGATCAGCCCATTACATAAGTCTGTTGAAAAAAAATGGGTGGAAGAATTTTACTCCATTTTGTTTCTATTATAAAAGTGGTTTCGGAGGTATCCCTCCGTTTTTAAACTCAAAAAATAAAACCAGTACTTAAGTAATGTGGGTATCGAAACAAGCAACTTGGTCTGCCATCTCCAGAATGGCAATATGGATGTTTTGATTCACCTGAGCTTTAATAGGTACCTTTTAGTTCACCATCTCAGATTAGCATTATCAGTTTCATGTGGTTCCATCTGTGCTCCAGTTGGTTATCAGGACTTTCACAAACAACATTGTGGCAGTGATTTAGAGGTCCTATACATCCTTCCCTACCTAGTATAGACTCTTGTTGATGCTCCCTACCCGTAGTTGGGAATAGAGAACATATTAGAGACCTGCAAGGTCCTCCTGTCCCTTTAGTAGCTGATAACATTCAAAGAAAACCAAGTAATCACAGATTCAGAATTTTGACTTCTTTGAGGTCTCTTTTACGTAGTGTTGCTTCCCAGAAAGAAAACAGAAAATTCAGGTTTCTGTCTCTCGACCTTTTTGTATTCTGGAAGAATGCATGTCTTCCTCTTGTATTGCTGGATCCATCCATATCCTCAGGTCTTACATGTTTTTTTGTGCTGTCTTCTAGTTTTCTTCGCGATGTATCATGGCAGCAAAGATCCGAAAGAAATACGTGGCAGTAATCTTAGTCATCCAATTTTGGATGGCAAGGACTTTATTTTCCATAGTGAAGAGGATGCTAGTTGGTCACAAGTGGTTGCAACTCCTCTTATAGAGTACTTCCAAGCCACCTTGCATCTTATCTCTGATGTTCGAAAGTGTCACCTCTTGGTTTAGAAGGTTGTAAACATTTGGGTTTTTATGGGAGATTTCCCACAATGACTCGCAATTCAGATGTCCCTCCTCAATAAGAGATGGAATTCAGCTTTTTTTTTTATTATGGTTTCCACAAAATGGTGTAAGGCCAATCCCTTTTCCTCCTGTACTGTAATATAAAACGCTGCTTTGAAACTTATTACATTTTCATGTAACGCCTGCAAGCTCGGCTGAAGGCAATGGGCAGGATGTACCACTCATTTCGAGAAATGGCTGCAAGGTCGGCTGAAAGCTGTGGGCAGGATGTACCAGTCAGTACGAGAAAAATTATTTGAATGGAACATTGTCATCTAGTGTCTTAGAAAACAAAGTTATGATATCGAAGAGTTAGTTGTAAGTACTGAACACCCCTGTCCTTTTCAATATATGGTACAGAGGTTTGCAAGAGAGCTCTGACGCCTTTCGGCTGTTTATCAGCGTTCCTTTCGTAATTTGTTAACTTGCAATGTTCCCATGTATCAGCTCTGCTCCTACTGTGAAGCGCTCTGACGCCTTCAGGTCAAGTCCGCGCAATCCCTTTTCCTCCTGTACTGTACCGATTGCTACCTCTATATTTTCGCTGTCCACTCTTATCAATTTTCCCATGCGTCCTAGCGTTTCTTTTGTAATTTGCTCACTTGCAATGTTCCCATGTATCCGCTCTGCTCCTATTGTGAAGCGCTCTGATGCCTTCCGGTCAAGTCAGCGCAATCTAAAACCCATAGAAACCCATTCCGTATCCTAGCTCCCCCACGTTCGTTATTCCTGGGTCTGAGAAGTAATAATCTGAAAGCCACATACAGCTAAATTGGACAAACTGATAGTACTAGAAAACTCATCCCGTTCCTAATTGCAAAATCAGTGTCAGTGCAGAGTGAGTGCAGGTGCAAAGTGAGTGCAGGTGCAAAGTGAGTGCAGGTGCAGAGTGAGTGCAGTGTGAGTGCAAGTGCAGAATGACTGCAGAGTGAGTGCGAGTGCAGAATGACTGCAGAGTGAGTGCAGAATGACTGCAGAGTGAGTGCGAGTGCAGAATGACTGCAGAGTGAGTGCGAGTGCAGAATGACTGCAGAGTGAGTGCGAGTGCAGAATGACTGCAGAGTGAGTGCGAGTGCAGAATGACTGCAGAGGGAGCACGAGTGCAGAGTGACTGCAGCGTGAGCTTGACTGCAGAGTGACTGCAAAGTGTGTGACTGGAGAGTGACTGCAGAGTGAGTGTGACTGCAGAGTGCCTGCAGAGTGTGTGTGACTGCAGAGTGTGTGTGACTGCAGAGTGTGTGTGACTGCAGAGTGTGTGTGACTGCAGAGTGTGTGTGACTGCAGAGTGTGTGTGACTGCAGAGTGTGTGTGACTGCAGAGTGTGTGTGACTGCAGAGTGTGTGTGACTGCAGAGTGTGTGTGACTGCAGAGTGTGTGTGACTGCAGTATGTGAGTGTGCAAGGTAAACAGTGTGTGAGTGTGCAGGATGAACAGTGTGTGAGTGTGCAGGATGAACAGTGTGTGAGTGTGCAGGGTGAACAGTGTAAGACTATGCAGGGTGAACAGTGTAAGACTATGCAGGTTGAACAGTGTAAGACTGTGCAGGGTGAACAGTGTGAGTGTGCAGGGAGAGCACTGTATGAGTGTGTAGGGGCACTGTGCGAGTGTGCAGGAGAAGAACACTCAAACTAAGTCCACCACACATATACATAAGACCACACACATACACCACACACACATACCACACTCACACACACCAGCCTCTCACCACCGCACACTCACTCCCACACACTCCCCCCCACACACTCACCACTACACACACAACCACACACCACCAGCCGTCAGTGCACGCTTTCACCAGGCGCAAATACCACCAGCCATCAATGTACACTTTCATCAAGCACAAACGCCACTAGGCGTCAGTGCAGGCTTCCACCACGCAAACAACACCAAATGTCAGTGCATGCTTTCACCAAACACACACACACACACACACCACCAGCTGTCCGTGCACACTTTCACCAGTCACACACAACACCAGCTGTCAGTGCATGCTTTCACTAGGCTCACTCGCCACCAGCTGTCCGTGCACCCTTTCACCAAACACACTAAGCATGGGCGGAAAATCCGTTACGCTCGCGGATTTTTGCGGATTTTCGGTAAATTTGCAATCCGCGAGATCCGCGAATTTCCCGCAAATGCGCACGCAGCGGATTTTTTTTTCTTGGTGATACAATTTTGCTGCGTGCGGTGTAAGTTCGAAATTGCGAACTGGTACAAAACCCTCGCGAACTGGCAGAAATCCTTGCGAACTGGCAGAAATGCTTGCGAACACAAAAAAAGCATTCAGCAGGTTCAAAAGTTCAAACTCCTCATTAGTAACCATTCCCTGTAGTGCTTCCTGACAAGGGCCCCTCCAGAGTTCAGTTGCTAGTTGCAACAATTATATGACCCTGC
Organism: Lissotriton vulgaris; assembly: GCF_964263255.1. NCBI lineage: Eukaryota > Metazoa > Chordata > Amphibia > Caudata > Salamandridae > Lissotriton > Lissotriton vulgaris. The sequence continues at coordinate 1,822,126,363 of NC_141693.1, forward strand.
TCTGACCCTCACAGCAGGCTCATAGAATAGCTACAAGTAGGCCACAAAGGTCCTGGAAAAAAAAATTGCACTGCAACAGAAAGCAAATTACAGATAAGGAAGCAGGTGCCAGACTGGAATTTTAAAACAGTGACACATTAATAAATCAACCCCAAATTAATTCATGTCAGTTGAAGCAGGCAGGTGTGCTTGCTTTTCCCCTACAGTGATGATGAACCAGACGGTGGCATTGATGCACCAGAGGATGGCATGGGTGAAACAGAGGGTGGCAGGGGTGAAACAGAGGGTTCGGGGAACCTGTGATGATGAACCAGACGTAGAAACAACATAATCGTGACTGTTGCGAGCCGACATGTAAGTTCGCAATTGCGAACTGGTACAAAACCCTCGCGAACTGGCAGAGATCCTTGCGAACTGGCAGAAATCCTTGCGAACACACAAAAAAAAAATCGCGAGAATTTGCGGATTTTGCGGATTGCGAGTTCGCAAATTCGCAAAATTCGCGAACGCCAGATTCGCAAAATTCGCCCATGCTTAAAACACACACCACCAGCCTGCTGTGCACGCTTTTAACAAGCACGCACACCACCAGCCATCAGTCCACAATTCCTACAGGCACACACACCACCACCCATCAGTGCACACATCAATTGTTAACGCATCCACAATTAACTATTGTAGCAATCGCAATATGGTGCCCTTTACTTTTAAACATATTCATCTAAAGCGCAGCATGCCACCATTCCTACTATTCCAATCCAACACACATATTTCCACTACACACCACATGCATACACTCCATAACACATGGCTAAAAGACATTGCCATTTACAATTCCATTAGCTCTAACTCAAAAAAAATCCAAGACCTATTGCATTTCTAATGCTTGTTCTTGAGGCAATTATATCAGTTAGCCATGTAGGTGATTTAGACGCTTTTATGAGTAGAAAGGTGTGTCTAAAAGTTTTTCTGATCTTGTTTTGTTGGGGCAGAAAAATCCCCTGCATGGTGACAGGCATGAATCCCTGCCCTGTGTGCCCCAGCTGCATGGAAATCTTGATCCTCAGTACTGATTTTTTGTTATGGAAGAACACAGATAATGGATGTACGCAATTATCTAGACATATCTCGTGGTGATGCGGTCTTGTTAGACCAGAATGGGTGCTCAAAGCTCTACCTTAATAGTGATAGAGGGCTACTGCCTTTCCCAGGAGTCGAGTGACATGAGCGCAGTGGTGGCGCCATACCCATTTAGTGTTCTTAAGAATCAATTATGTTATTGGACCTTTTTAGGTCTCGACTATTTTATCCCACAGGGATAAATAGACGAGAGTAATGTAGTTGAAACAAACTCTCTGACCAAGAGGATTCCAAGCCGGATTCCTCCCAATGCATGTTGTCTAATGAACCGTGACGCTTCGCCAGGCACGCGCTTGCTCTCCCGCCCCCCAGGCGTATTGAAAGGAAGCCTCGCACACCAACATTTGTCTCACCCCCCTCCGACCCCCCGCAATGCCGAGCCAGCCACTTCACGCGCTCAGCAGGTCATAAACACATAAACAGGACCAGTTGCCCAGCCCCCCTCCCAGCGCTGCCTTTCCTCTGCCGGCTACTTTTCACCCTTTTCTTTTAGTGCTTATCCTCTTCTCCCCTGCCTTATTTCTTCAAGCAGATTATTTTGCATCATTCTTGTTTCTTGTTCTTGTCGTTAATTTACGCACCAAAGACCGTTGGAGCACACCGCAACACCTCTAAACTCAGGGGTGGCAACCGGGAATTAATACTTTTTTTTCTAGCTCATGTATGCGTGCCCATGCGTGGTGAGGTATGTCTGTGCATATATTCATCATCACGGTGGGCCGCTACAACGCCATGAGCACTAATCTTGCATGTGTCATGATGTGCGTTCATGTACACATCATCATGCTTGTTAATTATTTTCGCAAGGCTTGTTAATTATTTTGGTTCCATCCTTATGTGCACACCATCATTCCTCCCACAAAACAAAGGCTTTGAGACAGATCTGTTTACAAAACCCACAGACAGGAATAACCTGCTTCATTTCACAAGTTTTCATGAACCCAATCTCAAACAGTACCTCCCTTTTTCACAGATGGCACGTGTCAAAAGAATAACGTCGGATCCCAATAAATTGGAACAAAGAATTGATGAAATATCAACCAAATTCTACAAAAGAGGATACCCTACAGACATCATAGAGGAATCCAAACACAGGATTTCAAATATCGATAGGAAAAAACTGTTACAACCTAGCCAAAAGCAACAACAGACCCGCATAGTGGTAGTTTATAAATATTCCACTTCAAGTGCCAAATTCAAAAGGATCATATTCCAACACTGGCCACTGTTAAACCTCGAACCTGACTTCAACCAGATTTTTTCTGAACTTCCACTATTTGCTTTTACTAGAGCACGTAACCTAGGAGAACTCCTACAATACAAACCGGCAATAACCACTATATTCACAGGCACTAAAGCATGCTTAAACTGTGGAAACTGTAACAGCATTATCAAGGGAAACAAAATCAACTACCCTATTAAAGGACATGAGGTAAAACTCAGGATCAACGCTACATGTGACTCCAGTAACGTCATGTATGCTCTTAAATGCCCATGTGGCAAACTATACATCGGAAAAACGGAGCGCAAAATTAAAATCAGACTCACCGAACATAAATCAAACAAAACATCCGTCTTAAAAATACGAAATCCTCAGTGGCAACCCACTTCATAGAAGAAAAACACAACATTTACCAAATTAAGTTCATCATACTGGAAACCATCCCTAAAATCGAAGGCAGAGATAACACCAAATTTTTACTCCAGAGAGAAAATGCCTGGATACAAAAACTTTCAACCCACAAGCCGTTTGGCTTAAACGACAGAATCGAACTTTCTTGTTACCTTTAAAATTGCTCCAAGGTCGAATAAGTAACCTATGTGAGATTTCACGTTTATTTGTTATGTTTTTTGGATGTTTCTCTGTAAATATGTATCTCCTATGTACTATTCCTATACCCTTCCAAATATACCACATCATTATTCATGATCTATTAGCGCATCCGGCTAAGATATAGGTGACCTACGCTAACCTCACCGGGTTCGAACCCCCGCACCACCTCTACACATTTTTCATCCCATAAACTTTTATTTCACACCAATCCGTCTTCCTTTTGTAAATATGTAATGGCATTTATTGAAGTTAAAATCCGTTAGACTATAACATGGATTGTAACACTAACATCCATACACGCCCGCCCTTCTGGTCGATCGAATATCCGAACATGAGTCTATCCTCAGTTTCAATCGTCACGTGATCGGAACCAAGCAACTTCATTAAACGCGGTTAATGGACGATACGTCCATACCGGCGTTCACGAGAAGAGAAAGATTGGGCTGACACCATGACGAACCTTCAGGTTAGTTTCTCGGCAACATTGGCCTGGATGCGGCAGTAATACTGCAATCGTATTCAAAACGCTTTCTTACTGGTTTTTTCTTTTCTTTTTGATTCCTGACCTATAGAGACCACCGCGCTAACTCAGCAAACGCGACATGTAAGAGATTCCTTACAACTTTTTGCTTTATACACATGGGCATAGAGGATACTTAAGGTGACACCCTAACTATCCACATATCATTATCACGACTCACCATGATGAGATTACCACACCCCCCCCCTTCATTCATAGTTTATATAGGAGACTCATTGACAGTTTGTTTACTTATGTTTTATTTTCATAGTGTCTTTTCCCTGATGAAGGGCTCAACTATTGGCCCAAAATGAATTGGATCTGATTGAAGGACTTTGTCACATGTTGAAAATGATGAAAAAAAGACTGATTATCGAATGCTAAATGTGGAATATATTTTTTTGCCAAGTACTCACTGAATAAAAACAACAAATATTCGGACAAATATAACAGACAACAAATCCTCTGTTTTGTGGGAGGAATGATGGTGTGCACATAAGGATGGAACCAGTGTTTCACTGGTTTCACAGTTGAATAACATTGTTACAGACGCCGCAGGACACTCGACGTCACTTATGCAGTACCTATAAATTTGAGAAACTTACCAAATTGTTAAAATCAGCTGTGCACCTGCCCTGTCAGTATCTTTCTTAATTATTTTCACACATATCAACAAAAAAAGCTTTAGCTAAGCCAACAGCTCCGCATTTCTTTAAAAAGTCTAAACTGCTTGCCCGTGCTTGTTCTCTGTTCACTGTGTGCCAGCATCTACGTTTTTTTCTTTTCATTAAAAAGACTCCCAGCAGTTTTATCTTCATTTTTTTCTGCAACTGTGCAGTTATAAAATCGCTTTATGTGCTTCCCCCTGAGCTGTGCTGCCCCTGACCTTTTTAGGAACCCGTGTGGCGATCCAAGGGCCAGCTTTTGGCACTGCGACCTGGGCCAGGCCGCCAAAACAACTGTCTTTATAAAGGCCATGCACCCGTAAGTCTGTTTAAAGTGCTAATTGTTTTAATCGTGCTGGAGGTGCTGTTTTAGCACCCTATCAGCCCCTACCTTGCCCCCCATCGATCCCTCACCCCTGCTGCCACACATCAGCACCCCCTCCCCAGCAAACAAATTGTTTTATTTTTAAACTTTTTCCGTCTTCGCAAGTGGTGCACGCGCACCCCTGCTTTCACTTTTGCCGTCTTGTTCATATTGCTTGGCAGTCCCTGCCTGCTACTGTATCGACTGGGAAAAACACTTGTGCTTGCATTACAAAGCAATATATGGGGCCTCGTGCATTTAATAAATAGAATTCATGTTTGGTATCTATTTCAGTATTTTGTTCTCAGTATCTATGATTCCTAATACATTCGAATGGTAAGTGAGAAACCTATCCCTCTCACGGAACAAAAATAATTTGTGTTTCAAAGTCCTTCTGCCGGCAAGTATGAGCGCATTCCACGTGACTGCTGGTGGTGCTTGAACAGAATCACTGGCATGCAGTATCGTCCAGATTCCCCACCCCCCCCGACTTTAGGAGGTGTGTGTGTGACAGAGCCCCGCTGCTCCCTTTTAATTTCTCGCTAGCTGCAGCTACCACCTACCAGTGCATTTAAAGAGCTCCGCTGCCTCTGCTCTCATCCCGCCAGTCCCCCTGCACCCCACCCCGCTCCCCTCCTGTCTTGCGCCTGCACCGTCCTCAAGCACCTTTCCCCCTGTTTCACGGCGGCCCCAGTGTTTCTCTCTCGTTGCTCCTACACTGCTTGTGTTTTACTCTTCGGGTGCTTGTACCCCGCTGTAGGTCCCCTGCTGCCAAAGCGCCTGTGCCACCCTTGTTGACATTGCCCCTTACAAAGAAAATATTTTAACAGCTTGAAAAAACGTACCGTGTGATTAAATTCCCAAACACATATAACCATGTTCTGATTTATGATGTGGCTAGGCGTCTAGGGCAACAAAAATGAATTGTAATTTCACGTCTCCAAACTTTCAAAATAGTGCCAAAGTAGCATACTTCCTATGATCCGGCAGTTGACTACACCTCTCAGTGCCCTACTGTGAGCGCACCACTCCCGAGCTCATTTGCTTCCCCCTTCAGCTTTACGTTATAAGCTCTCCCACCACCCTCCGGGCACAAACAGAGCGTTTCCCTTTCTCAGACGCTAATGTCCTGGCTGGAGATGCCTCTTCCAGTGCCATGTGTCATTGTTCAAAGCGGCAACCCTTGTGAAGTTTACAGTGGCACGCATGGTATTGCAGGCTTTACACGGTAATTCACCTCCTGCAATTCAACCTAAATGTGTAGGCATCATGGCAATATGCGGCACAGTGGAGGCACGGGCAAAACTGAATTATTTGCCATTCCGCCTACTCTTAGTCATCCAAGTTCTACACTATCAGGTGTATCTTCCGTATCGGGGCTGTGACCCAATGCTTTTTAAGTTTTTACTGCACCCGAGAAGGCCAACCCCAGCTATCGGGATATCAACTGACCCTTACGGCATGAAAGGGTCGCCGTCACAATCTCCTCATGCGTCGGTATTACAAGGTGAGCTAATGTTATAAATATGTGCTGTAATATATCATCACATCTGATGTTAGCAGGGAGCTTAAAACCTGCTGTTTTTTTTTAAATTGCACATCCATCTGTAATTATCAATTCATTCGTATTTTAAGATATGCTTAGTTTCTATTGTACATGGGCTCAGCTTTATAGGGTGTTTTATAGTTGTAATTTCTGGTTTGAGTAATTTTCCAATAAGTGGCACATTTTGGATACTTTGGCATAGAATGTTGACTACGCAAGGATAGCAGAGTGAGTAGATATAGCATGCATGTAAAAGTTGGGCGATTTTAAAGGTTATTTTATTTTTGTTCTTTTCACTCTCATCCAACTACACCCTCCAACTTGAAATCCACCCTCCAAATCCACTCTCCAAATCCACCCACGAACTCCAAATCCACCCTATCACCCCCACATCACTCGGGGACACCCCCACATCACTCGGGGACACCCCCACATCACTCGGGTGTAACAACACATCACTCAGGGGCACCACTCGGGGACACCACCACATCACTCGGGTGTAACAACACATCACTCTGGGACACCCCCACATCACTCTGGCTGGACACCCCCACATCACTCTGGCTGGACCCCCCCACATCACTCTGGCTGGACACCCCCACATCACTCTGGCTGGACACCCCCACATCACTCTGGCTGGACACCCCCACATCACTCTGGCTGGACACCCCCACACCACTCTGGCTGGACACGCCCACACCACTCTGTCTGGACACGCCCACACCACTCTGTCTGGACACGCCCACACCACTCTGTCTGGACACGCCCACACCACTCTGTCTAGACACGCCCACACCACTCTGTCTGGACACGCCCACACCACTCTGGCTGGACACGCCCACACCACTCTGGCTGGACACGCCCACACCACTCTGGCTGGACACGCCCACACCACTCTGGCTGGACACGCCCACACCACTCTGGCTGGACACCAGCACATCACTCTGGCTGGACACCAGCACATCACTCTGGCTGGACACCAGCACATCACTCTGGCTGGACACCAGCACATCACTCTGGCTGGACACCAGCACATCACTCAGCCCAACCACATCATCCCTCAGCACTGTCCTTGCTTGCTAGCAACAAGCATTGCCATAGCCAATAGGACTCTCATTAGGAAAGCGTAAGCTATTGGCTTTGTGAATAACAATGCTATTAATTTATATATTTTCAAAGCCAACACATATTAAACAAGCACTGGCGTTGCCAATAGGTTTCGCATTTGGAAAGTTGGAGCTATTGGTTTTGTAAATGACATTTTATATTTATATATTGTTATTGTGGTTGAGGAATGAAGAATCCAGGGTTCTTGCACTCCCTACTTTGAAACACATTGGTGTATGAAGCAATGCTTCCATGGCACCAGCACAACAATATGTTATTCCCTACCATCAGTTATACTAGTAATGCCTATTTTTCAGCTTTTAAAAAGGAGCGAAAAATTCCCCGGATCCTTGGACACTTTAAGACTACAAACGTCTACACTTCTAATATTCACATCTTATTGCCATATATGCAGATAGGTCACATGTAGCTAGTTCCTCACCGACACCACCCTAATTCTGACCCAACTTTCTCAAAGCACTCTAAATGTTTCCTCACTTTTCCAAATTCTTTCAGAGTACCTTCCTGCGTTAACCTTTTGACTTTTCTGGCTCTTCCTATTTTCTCGCGTTTTCCCACATGTGCTTATTACCCTACTGTTGCCTCTCTCTTTTTAAACTGTTCTTACTCTGTTCATTAGTTGTGTAATTGATTTTTACCCTGTGTTGGACAAGATCATAGATAGTCTTTATCGTTATTTGTAACTTATTTCTGTTACTTTGTAAAACTCTCTTTTCCCTCTGGGTTTCGATTCCACCACAAACAGTGAATCAATAAATGCAGTGATCGAGAATTGTGTTCATAACAGGGGTCACCACAATCCTTTCGGCGGGTATCAAATTAGTACTGTACTCTATGGAACAGGTGAACATGATGTTACGTGATCAGTTTTAGAGTGTTGCAATATTTGCCGGACATTGATGTGCACATTGAAGCAGACACATGCTTAGCTTAAGCCAGGAGGTTTTTTTGTGGCCACAAAGCACTCCATTCGTTCGCACTATGCGCATTGTTATGGTCTATGGGTCGTCAAGAGCAGTATTTGGATCAGTGACCGAGAGGTTACTAATGATGGTGCTAGTATTCTAAATAGATGAATACCAGTGCAGCACTAAGGGTTATGGCTGGGATCAGTCATCGCCTTCCACTGTTGCTGCCCATGCCAGGTGTTCGGTGCAAGGTCAACGTTGATACACCCAATATGTTATGTTGCTGCCCGGGTCCTTGCTCTCGTACTACCCCTCAAGTCCTCCACTCACCGCTATCTCGCTGGCCGCTCTCCGGCTCTCGTAGATGGGGACATCAGAAGTCCCGCACCAGGCGAATGTCCTGAAAGTGACAAAACTCCAACAGGGAGCAGGACATGGCGCCGTCTCACCAAGCCAAGCCAAGGCAGCGCAGACCTGGACTCCCTGCAGCTTGGCCCCACCGAGGTCCCGGTGTATCATGGGTTGCTGCCTCCCTGGTAGCCTGCCGCTGCCTTGGTTCCAGCAAAAACGAAACCGGAAGCTGTCGCATCCCCCAGCATCATCTTTCAGACCTGGTCGGCTGCGTCACCGAGGTTCCGTGTCTCGATCGTGCGCTTCGTTCGTGCCAATCGGTATATGTCGCTTTCCCGTGTGGATGTTGACAACCACGCGAACAAAACATCGTGTTTAAATGGGAGGGTCAACTAACGACTTGCCAAACTTGGTAATTATATATAAATGTATACATTTAAACCGTTATTGTAGGGGGATTAATTTATTTTATGAGGTTAAAATCTTATGGGGATCGATTGAGGCAAATAATTGCTGTTCCCATATTAGTGAGTGTCAATGTAGTAAGGGCTCCTCGCAGAAACACGACTACAATCCAAGTTGGTTGAAACAGGATCTTTATTCCACATATAAAATTACGACTGCTTCCCGGCTGCATGCAACACAAGTGCTTGACCAGGTGCTAACCCCATGTGAATACATCATCACCATTCCATAATCTCTGACATTTTCCATACTGCCATACTACGGTTCACGTGTTTTGCTATTTATTTATGGGTTCCAGTAAAAATATTGTAGTTTTAAGATTATTGAAAAAGACCAGCGCGTCTAAACGAGGGTCACTTGCGAGTTGTCTAAATAACCTTTGTAAAGAAATGCAATTGAGCACAACCAGTACTGGTGCTAATTCTATAATTCACAACCAACCCGTTAACAATTTAAACACGTATGCAAACATGGAAAAGTCTCTAAATATGTTTGTAGAGTATCGCAAAAACTGGACTTTAGAAAAATGAAAGTATAACAGATGTTGAGAAAGAGGGTAATGTTTCAAGTGTCCTTGGAAAGTAGCATCAAAAGGCTAGTTTGTAGGTAGGCGTGATTATAGAGATAAAGTGCAGTGCGCGAGTAGCTCATTTAATAGAGGTTTTAGCTTTGTTCGGTGACTGGGAAGAATGGCTGCAAGTGGACCGCCAGCAGATAGTCCTCAAATTGTTTCAGTCCTCTTCAAATGCTTAATTTGAACCGCATTGGGAAGCCCGGCTGATTTCCTTCAGACATGGAAATGGCCAGAGGGAAGCCGGATGGGGGCGGGAGAGCTGGGGAGGAGAAGTGTGGCAGGCAGATGCGCGGAGGGAAGCCGGATGGGGGCGGGAATGCGAGCGAGGGGAGGAGAAGTGTGGCAAAAGGATTAGGGAGATGCGCATGCTTGTGTGGTCACGTGACCCGCTTTTGTGGTCACGTGACTCACATGCACTGTGAAGAAACCGCAGTGGTTTGACTAGTCGATCGAGCAATTGAATTCTCGCCTATTACATTCGCAAGCGAATGATAATAGGCGAAACCTAAGAAATGTGTCATTTACAATACCAATAGCTCACACTTTCCTAATACGAGACCTATTTCATTGCAAATGCTTCTTAACTAGGTCACTGGAGTGGTGCCTACGGGCACACTTGTGTAAAGGTCTGCTGCAGTGTACTTAACACACCTTTGGCCTACACAGTGACTGTGTGTTGCGCCATGACATGCATGACACTTGCGTGTACATGCTGGGATGTATGTGCTCCTGTAAATGGTACACACCGTGAAGGCCTGTGAGTTACATTCTGAAAGTCCAGGGCCTGGAAAGGTTTTTGAAGGTGAGGACTGCAATCTTCAGACTAGAGATGTGGATTTTTGAACCAGGACTAGGGACAAAGGTCTGCTAGTCTAACTGTTGGTTGAAGGCCCATCACCCAGGAAGTCAAGACTACTTGTCCTCAACCTGGAGCACCAGCCTTCTCCTTGTCTGTTAAGACGAGCGGACTCTGTGAGGAGGAAAGGGCTGGAGGGAGTGAGGCCCAACGGGGATCCGGCTGATTGGATCCCAGTGAGCAAAGTGTGATTCTCACGGTTGGGACCCCTGCAAGAGTGCAGCCAGCTGGCCTAATCTTGAAAAGCCAGTGACCCCTGTGTGCCAGGAGGGGGCCACCATGAAACTAGGGTCATTAACCTGGTGTAAGCCAAATTGGCGACCCACAGGTGCCAGGAGGCAGCTGCTGTGAAGAATACTTAACAATTGCCAAAGTCCAGGAAAGTACGTCAGACGCAGACCTTTCATCCAAAGACTGTGCCATCAGGGAAAAACTGTGAGAGGTCACAGGCCCTCGGCATAGGAGACCGGAGCCAGCAAATTCCCACCCCGGTACTCCTGAACTTACTGGTTGCAATCAGGATGCGTAAGACTATTCGAGGCTGTTATGCCTGCCGGACTGTTGCACAACCCAATGCATAGAGCTGGTATAGTTGATTATTAGGGCAAACTTAGACTTTGTTGTGTGGGTACTAGCATGGGCCACATCTGAAATTCACATCCATTACCGAATGGGGAATAACCAGCTCCACTACAAGGGACAGGTGGACTCGGGGATACCACCCAGGACGACTCTATCATGTCGACCTTAATAGACTGTGGATATTTTTTAATGTGTTGTCTCTATAACTTTGTGTGTGTCTATTAAAATACAAATTTGTTGGGGGCGTTAGAGGGCGCACAGCGGAATGACTGCCTTCTGAGACCGCTTCGTCGGCCAGGTCCGAAATTTTGTGAAAAAGATCGTATTGTGGATGCCAACTTGCTCTGCAAGGACAGATACGGACATCGAATGTTTTGGCTTTGATACCCGCGCCACACGATGCTGTGTTAACGCTGCTGCTGCCAGGAATTTAAAAGTGAAGGTATAGCACCGGGCGGGCCGAGACCTGAACAAGATGGTGGTGCCCTGATGCGAGGCTCAACCGGAGCGAATATGGTAAAGACCTGCGGTTGTAATGCAACATAGGCTACACATCACACAGCGGGACTGTGTGTTGCGATGCTCCCAATAAACCGAAGTGAGGCGCTAGTGGTGCTGAGAGACGTGGTGCCCACACTTGATATGAGGACCACGAGGTGCTGGCATGAAATGGCGGCTAACACGGACTGCAGCGATTGCTAGCGAATCAGAGTGCTATGTAGCTGCAGCAATTTAATAGTGACGATCTAAAAGAGCCTGCGCCCAAATATCGTGGCTGCCAATTATAGCCCTGTTATTACTGAGGATGATGTGGCAAATGATCCAAGGTACATGAATGAAAATTAACTCGCCTGCCCCATAAGTACGGGACTCCGGTGGCGTGTGCAGTCACTGCGCAGTGTGCTCATAACTGGGACAGGTGCGAAGCGTTTATCTACAGGAAGCTCTGCAGCCCATCGGAATTGGGAGAGTGCTGAACTGGATGCACAAAGAGCGCTATTACATGCTGGGGCGATGGATAATACACGCGGGGATCCTGCTGCGCGTGACACCCTTGAATAATTGTTTCACTCCCCTTCTACAGCACAAATTTGTGAGGTGCCTGTAGCTGGGTGTCTTGTATGGTGGCGAAATCCCCCTTACCTCGGTGCCTCACTGAGTCAAATAAACCGCTCCTGCTGACCACTACCTACGGGCCCAGCCAGGATCTGTCTGTAACATAGCGGCAACTGCACAAAGTAAGGTGTGGAAACACATCCTGGCCTTCCTGAGGTTTTTATAGCGTCCCGCCCAATTTCAGCTGTTTACTATCGCTGTTTCTCCGGACTGGTGATAACCAATTGCGTGCTAATGGAGAAGCCTGAGAAACAACAATTTTTTTTTTTTTTTTTTTTTTGAAATATATTTTTATTGCAGGAATCAGTAAACTGTTACAATTACGACCAGCATCAAAAATACACTGAAATCAATCGACTGCGTCCCGTCCACCCCCCGCATCACGTTTCTATACACTATCCTCCAGCCCACAGTTCCAAAGTCGGGCGATAAAATCTAGCGGGGGTTCAGCAGGAGCGAGAGGCTGGTCCGGATAATCCACTGTCCGTCATCTGCTTTTCTAAACAAGCCCCCAAACCCAAAAGAAAGTCCCACCCACAAAACACTAACTTGCAAGGAAATCCCTCCCCCACCCAACCCCGCCATCAGTGTATGGTAGCTACCGCAATAGGATTCGTGAGAGGACCCAAGATGTGCGTATCAGTAACAGAAAACACCATCGCCTATCGGGACTCTGGGCGCGCTGCTATCTCACTATCAGAGTCGCTGGGGGCGCAATAGTCTCTGAGGGCCTGCACTAGTGTCTCCCATTCCAGCGCTGTCTCCTGTGCTCGTTCGTTACGTTGTCTCCCAGCCAGTTGGTATCTCAGCGTGCTCTCCCCCGCCGCCCACTTCAAAAATTCGCTATGCCATCTGCTCCCAGTCGGACCAGCTCGTGCCTTCCAGTTCCTGGTCACCTCTCGTTTGGCTAAGAGAAGCCCTAAATCAATAAATTTACTGGAAATTTTGTTTTTGGGGGTATGTGGAAACCAATGTAACAGCCCCACCGCCGCATCAACCGATAGAGGTCTCCCCGTCACCTCCATCAGGGTCTTCTCCACCTCCACCCAGTAAGAGGATAGACCCGGGCAGGTCCACAACATATGGAGGAGGTCTGCCTCTGGCGCCGGGCATCTGGGGCAGGCTGCCGAGCCCGTAGCGAAATACTGTTGGATTTTCGCCGGGGTCAGGTATGCCCGATGGAGTATATAATAGTGGACCAACTGAAAACGTGCGTGACGCGTCCCTTTCCAAGCTCGCCGCACGAGTTGAGACCAGGTCGCTTCCGGGATTTCCTTGCCTATGTCTGCCTCCCACCTGATCTTGAGGGTCGTAAGGGGGGTCAACCCCTCACTGATCAATCTACCGTAGAGGCAGGTGACCGCCTTCACCGTGCCCGCAGCCATCATGACGTATTGACACACCGGAGACGTAGGGGGTTCCTCCTGTCCGCCTTTCCAATGCGCCTGGATCGCACGGACCAGGGCCGAGTGCAACAGGAAGTCCCCTGGGGGAATCTCGAAGCGGTCTATGAGTTCCTGGAAAGGCAAGAGTACCCCAGCCTCATAAAGATCCCCCACCAACTGCAGCCCCGCGTCCTCCCAGTCCGCCAACCGTGACCAATCCCCGCCATGGGGCAACGCCGTCAGCATCCCCAATGGTATTTCCGGCGCATACGGTATCCGGAGTTGGCCCCTGGCGTGAGCCCGGTTCCAACACAGGCGAATGGTCTTTTCCTCCAACGTCAGGTCCTGTGAGGTCAAACGTTGGCGTAGAGCTATGAAAGATAGGACATGCCTGGCCATCCCTGTGCCTCTTCTGTCCTCCGGGCCTCGGAACTCCCTGGCAACCTCCTGGGTGAGAGTCTGGAGCTGCGCCGCCAGATAGTATTTCTCAAAATCCGGCACTGCAAGTCCCCCTTCGGCTTTCGGCCTCATCAGGGTCTGAAGGGCCACTCTACGGCGGCCCGAGCCCCAAAGGAATCCAGTCACCGTCGACCGTAGGAGCCTAAACGTGGCTGGCGGGATCCAAACCGGCAGCGCCCGGAAATAGTATAGCAGTCGGGGGAGAGCCACCATTTTGAGGAGGGCGACCCGCCCCGCCAGCGAAAGCGGCAGTGTAGCCCAGAAGTCCATGTTCCCCCGTAGAGCTCGACTGCATCTGGCGATGTTTCCGTCCAGGAGGTCAGATGGATCATGATAAATGTACACCCCCAGGTATCTGAAACAGTCAGGTTCCCATCTAAGTCCTCCAATGAGGGCTGGGCTAGGGGTGCCTCTATGGACCGGGAAGAGGCATGTCTTGCTCCAATTTACCCGTAGGCCCGAGACCGCCCCGAACGCCGTGAGCGCCGTCCTAGCTCCAAGTAGGGCCTTGACTGGGTCCTCAAGGAAGAGTAATAGGTCGTCGGCATATAACGAAACATGGTGTGGGCCCGAAGGGGTCCGGAAACCACCGTAATGCGCCCCCGACCGGAGTAACACTGCGAGGGGCTCCACCGCCAGCGCAAAGAGGAGTGGGGATAACGAACAGCCCTGTCTCGTGCCCCTTTCCACCGGGTACTGTGAGGAAATTAATGGGCCCGCCCGAACCCTGGCCGACACGGAGGCGTACAGGACCGCGGTCCATCTAATGAAGCCCTCCCCGAGGCCAAACCGTCGTAGCACCGCATGTAGGTAGTCCCATTCCAAGCTATCAAACGCCTTCTCTAAGTCCACCGACAGGACCACTGGGCACGGAGCATCTATTAGCGGCTCACCCAGTAAGCGGAACAACCTACGGATGTTCATTGTGGTATTGCGCTTGGGGATGAACCCGGCCTGGTCCTCATGCACTAGGGAGGCCATGTGGCCGACTAGTCTCGAGGCCAGGATGCTGCTCAGGATCTTATAATCGACCGTCAGCATCGATAAAGGCCGGTAGGACGCCGGATCGGCTGAGTCCCGCCCCGGCTTGAGGAGGGGAACCACCAGGGCCTCACGCATCGAGCCAGGCAGTCGGCCAAGCCTCTTCGCCTCTCTATAAACAATCACCAGTCTCGGAGCCAGGAGGTCGGCATAAGTCGAGTAAAACTCCACAGGAAGACCGTCCAGTCCTGGGGTCTTGTTCCGCGCCATCCTTTTGATGGCGCCGCGGATCTCCCCCAGTTCGATATCGGAACCTAGGGCTTTCGCCACGTCAGGCTCCACCACCGGGAGCACCAGGGGTCGCAAATAGTCCTCAAGAAGGTCGGGGTCTTTGGCAGCGCGACTGCGATATAACTGATCGTAGTAGTGCCGGTAGCAGCTTAGAATCTCCGGTTGAGTGTGCACCATGGACCCGTTCGCCATACGCATGGATGTCGTCAGTGAGGTCTGGCGCGTGGGGTTTGCCAACCATGCCAGCAATGCACTCGATTTATCCCCTTCTGCAAGGGACCGAACCGTATAGGCCTTGTAGTCGAAGCAGCGCAGCCGCTCAACCTCAGCCGCTACCGCCTCCTTCGCCTCCGCCGTGCGTCCCTGGAGCTCAGGGTGCCCGGGGCGGCGGAGCTCCAACTCCCGAAGCTTCCGATCGGCCACCTCCAAGTCATCGAGGATAACCCGCCTCATACCTACCTTCTTGGTGATGCAATAACCCCTCACCACCACCTTAAAAGCGTCCCATTCCAGCGCCCTCGAGCTCGCAGAGCCCCCGTTGGACGCGAAATACTCCTCGATTTTAGCACCTAAGTCCGCTCTGAAGACAATGTCCTCGAGCATCTCAGGGCGTAACTTCCAGGTGGGCACCGCCGGCGCCCCCGGAAACCAGCGAAGGGCCAGCAGGAGGGGGTTATGGTCCGAGATGGTCCTAGTCAAGTATTCGGAACAGATGGCCGCCGAAACCAGTTCTGTCGAGCCAAGAAACCCGTCCAGCCGAACGTGCAACTCGTGGAGGCCCGAAAAGTAGGAGTAATCTCTAGTGTCGGGGTGCTGCGCTCTCCAAATATCCGTCAAACCCCACCGTGTCTGCCAGTCTCTACGGCCCTTGGCCACGCGGCGAACCGGAGAATCGGGGAGGGGCGGGTGCGAGCGATCGGTCTCCACGTCCACCACTGAATTAAAGTCCCCACCGAGCAGGAGGGGCCCCGTGAAAAAGTGGGCTAACGAGCCCGATAACCTAGAAAGGAAGGCAATCTGGTCTATGTTAGGAGCGTAAACACAGCAAACGTTCAGGTCCCTCCCCCCCAGAGTACCAGAGATGGCCACGTAGCGCCCCTCGGGATCTACCACTGAGTTTGTGACCTGGAAGGGAACCCCAGCCCGGATCCAGATTAGCGCCCCTCTGGCATACGCTGAGTACGACGTGCAAAAGACCTGTCCCCTCCATCTACGCTGTAGCGCCGCCCCTTCCGCCTTGTTCAGATGGGTCTCCTGCAGTAGCGCCATTTGTATTCCCCTGCGCACTAAATAAGCGT
This sequence comes from Lissotriton vulgaris, assembly GCF_964263255.1. NCBI lineage: Eukaryota > Metazoa > Chordata > Amphibia > Caudata > Salamandridae > Lissotriton > Lissotriton vulgaris. The sequence goes on from NC_141693.1 coordinate 1,822,142,826, forward strand.
GGACTTTGTGCCGCCTAGACATGGTGTGAAGCCCCCGCACGTTCCAAGTAATACACTTCACATTAGCAACGTCAGCCATTGTCCCATACAGTGCGAGCGAAGTCTCTCCATCTGGGTCTCAGCAATAGGCAAACAACAATCCCCCCAACACTGATGGCGGCCATTTTCCCCAACCAAAACTCAACAAATCGAACGTTACCCAAACCCCTGCCCACCCCCCCCAGAACAGGACCCAAATAACTCCATCTAGTTCCCATCCAAACCATGCCCTCAAGAAATCCCCTCATCCCAAACTAATCCTACAGTCGCCACCGTAGGAAGGCCTTAAGGGCCAGGTGCGGGCTGGGCGGTGGCAGTGGGCCCTCGATGCCCTGGCTGCCAGGACTAAAGCAAGCCCTAAACAGTAACGGAAACCCTCGGGGCAAAGGCAGGGCACCCCACCCCCCCGCTTCTCACGTAATCATGTTGAACCATCGGCCCCCTCCACCCCCGCTACGGGCCCCCACCCAAAAGGATACAGCTCACCCCGTCAACCCTGTCCATCAAGAAGGTCCTCAACCGAGTTTGGTGTAATCACCGGTGTGCCGGTACTATCCGTCACCGAGTTCTCCGAGTCCGTCGATGCCCCCTCGCCACCAGGGATCTCTTCTTCTGCAATAGCGTCCTCTCGTGACCCAGACAGGGCGGACAACACCTCCAATACACCTTTCCGCTCCGTCGATGTCTCTACAGTAGTAGGGCCGCCTGAACGGCCCCGGCGACTCCGCACCCTCGTGGATCGCCGTCGCTGTCCCGGCACCGCCGTTGTCTGAGATGTGGAGGCAAAGCCATCTTTCCCAGCCCTATAAAGTTCAAGCCAGTTACAGGCCTCCTCCGGGGTATCAAAAAATTGAGTCCTGTCATCAACAATGACGCGGAGCCTTGCAGGAAATAGGAGCGAGTATTGAATACCCTCGCTCCGGAGCTCCCGCTTGACCGCCAAGAATGAGTACCGCCTACGTTGGGTGTCATAGGTGTAGTCCGGGAAGATGTTCACCTGGCTGTTCTCCACCTTGAAAGGGCCATTATGTCTAGCGGCATTAAGGATGAGGTCCCTGTCGCGAAAATGCAGGAGGCGCGCCACCACCGGGCGCGGCGCCCGGCCCAATTGCGGTGGCCGTGCTGGGACTCTATGAGCCCGTTCAAGGGTGTAGAAAGAGGATAGGCCCTCCGGGGCTACCGTGTCTCGGAGCCAGGCCTCCAAGTAGGCCACCATGTCGCCATCCTCAATCTTCTCCGGCAGGCCTACCACTCGGATATTGTTGCGCCTGTTACGGCCTTCCGCATCCTCCGCTCGCTGTTCCAGGGCAGAAATCCGGGTTAGAGCATCTTTCATTGCCGCGGCCAGGGTTCGCTGCGCCGGCTCCAAGGTCTTCACCGAGCCTTCTACTTCTTTGACCCTGTCCGATAGCTTGCCATGATCCGCTCTGAGGAGGCCCAGACTCGTCGCCACCTGAGCAATGTCCTGCTGGAGGGCCGAGCGTGTGGTCGCAATCGCTTCCAGGACGCGATCAAACTGTTGCTGCAGCGGAGCGCCACCAGCGTCCCCCGGGTTGCCGCTGCCTTCCTTGTCTGGGGTCTCCGAGTCCGAGGCGGCCGGGGTGGGCCCCTTGGCCCCTCTCGGCTTTCCCATAGCGTGGGAAGCGCACAGTGTGGGCTCAGATAAAGGTGCCACCGAGTGCGGACGCCGACTATAACTCTCCCGATTGGGAGTCCTCGGGGTGGGGGCCGGTGATCCTCTTCTCCAAGGCCAGGTGGATCTCCGCAGGTTCGGCTCGCGCCACCACCGTGTCGTCTGAGAGCGCTGAGGAGGAGGCGGAGACACCCGGCGCCAGGCCGGGCAGGTCCGTCTGGTTGACGAGGATCTGGAACGAGGGCCACCCACACCTCCAGAGACTTTGTGGCACCAGGGGGTTATGCTCCCCATGGGATCGGGACGATCGGGGGATGCAGCCAAGCGCCGCGTCGGAGGTCGTCACCACCGCCGGGACTTCCAGTCGTCCGCGTGCCGGGGTCCACTATGGTAGGAGCTCCGATCGCCCGGGTGCATCCATCAATACCAGGGTCTCAACAGGGCAGAGTCCAGCTCCTCACTCTCCTGGGTAACACAAGAGCGGAGGGCACGCTATGACCAACGGCGTTCATCCAGGCTGATGGCCCCGTCCAAGGGGACAAAGGGGTCCGGGCGCCATATTGGGTCGTCCTTCCCGGGACCTCAAACTTCGTGTTTCGGGCAAAGCACCACTCGTCCAGGCCGCGCCGGGCGTCTCAGTGGGGTCCAGGTGGGCCGAGCAACGATTTGCGGGGGCTAGGGTGCCCCGCGGCCTCCGATTAACAGGATAATCCCGGGCTCAGTCCCGGAGCCGAGCTCTCAGGCGACCATCGCCATCGGCGCCCAAGCCACGCCCCACTGCCTGAGAAACAACAATCCAAACGTTAGAGTCAAAAAAGCATACTAAGTACGCGATAGCGCACTTGGACACTGAACTTGACAGTGAAACGGGGACGTCCAGCGGCATGGAACATGTGCTGCAGGCCATACAACAGAGCTTGCAGGACATAAATGGGAAGCTGGGCACCATCATGCAACGAGTTGATAACATGGTGGCTAAGCTGGACTACCATGGGGAACGCCTGGTGGAGGCCGAAACCAGAATCGCCGTAGTGGAAGATGAATCCCATACCACGACCAAAAAATGCTCCGAAATTGAGAGGCTACTGGACGTCATTAAAAACAAAGCAGGGGACTTAGAAGCGAGAGCCCGCCGCAATAACGTGCGTATTGCAGATGTTCCAGAATCTACCAACACTGGAAGGATAGAAACATATGTGGCGAAAATGATCCGCAATGTATTCGGTACGGAGCCCTTCTCAACAGTTCTACTAGTAGTGCGCGCACACAGATCCCTAGCCCGAGGCCGAAACCAGGCGCAACTCCACGACCCATTGTCGCCCGCATTCTTAATTACAGGGATCGCGACACCATTTTGAGGGTGGCTCGAGAGAAGCGAGACATAAACTATCAGGGCAACATGCAGAAATTTTACAGAGACTTCACCATGGCGGTTCAACTGGCGCGCAAAGAGTACAACCCTGCGAAAAAGAAACTACGTGAGTTGGGGATTGAATACGCCATGCTCTACCCAGTACGACTAAAGGTGACACACAACGGCTGCTCCACAATCCTCCAAACACCGAAAGCAGCGCAGGACTTTCTGAAGCAATTCCATCGCAGGCGCAAGAAACGGAGGAACTGTGATGAGCAGAACCAGGACTCTGAATGAACAGTTACTGGCGTGGTAAGAAGCACATCATCCTCGAGCTCCAAGACTGGTAAGTTGCACGTGCGACATACTGATGGGACAGTGAACTATTGTCACTCTAAATCTGCAATGCAGGCCCATACAATTTGAACACATTCGTAGTTATTTACTCTAAATTGTTATTATTAACACTATAACCTACCAAAAATGCACTGGAATGTACTTGTATCTGATTTTGGGGTGTTCACATAGATCAAGAGGTGGCGTGCGCACATGGAGCTGACACCCACACTGGATGACAAACCCCTTTATCTCTCATCGAGCTCACTGTTCTAATTCTGACTTTGATACAGGCGATGGCAGTGCTGTAGGAATACACTACTCTACATCTACTGCTATACTATAATTGTTAACTATGTTATGCATGTACAGCAGTGGGTCAAAAGTAATACCTAGTGGGACGCTGCGTGTATCATCCGTGCTTAACAATGTAGATTGTGATTATGTACCTGTCCTCTCCTTTCGAGCCCAAAGTCACTGAACACTGAGTGCTTTACTGGAGGGGTGTGAGCACAACTGGATGGTTGGGTATTGCTTATGTCGTGTGTGTGCAACTAACATCTTTGCTGCCAACAGCTACACCTATCTTATAACTAGTCTGCATACCTAATGAACACCTGGCCACATCCACCATGTTGGATGCAGATGTGTGCACGGGTGAACCCCCCCACCCCCCGAGTGGGAGTACCCCAACCAATGTTTGGTTCTAAAGTTTTCTTCTGAAGGGGTATGTCTTTGGCATAGTTGGGATGCTGAAGTGGGTGGGGGGGGGACAAAGTTGGGCTTAGTTCTACAGACCAATGCACTTGCGAGGCATCGCAGAAATCCAGTGTTCTATCTCTTCAGACACACATATGTGACATCCATGCTACCAATATCATTCTGCACTGTACAAGATAATAAGGTCAATTGATGTCCACTGAGAAATTACAGTCCAAACATTTTAGTTTATTAACTTGGATTGTTAGAGGGTTAAATAATCTGAAGATTCGTAAAATCTTTGCATACTTCGACAGGCTGAAAGTTGACATTGTTCTCCTTCAGGAGACCCACATTGCCTCTCACACAACCAATAATATTGGCCACAGATGGGCGGAATCAATGCATAGCTCAACCTATTCCTCTTATTTTAGGGGGTCCTCATATTGATAAGGAAAGGCCTGAATTTCAACGTTACTGATGTCATTAAGGATGAAGAGGGGCGCTATGTGATGATAATAGGGGTCATAAGAGGGCAAAAACTGGCTTTAATAAATACATACAGCCTGAATATAGAGGACCCTGACTTCTATCATAGAGTGTGGAATAGACTTCATGATTAACAGGACATTCCTTTGCTTTGGGGTGGGGATTTCAATATTGCTCTTCAGGACAGCTTGGATAAATGGAACCTCACAAACGGGCATTAGCTACATTAAAAGATATAATGACTGATATGCACCTTACTGACATTTGGAGGGTTCGTCACCATGAATATAAGGAGGCCACACACACGACGGCAGCGCACAATAGTTGGTCAAGTATAGACTACTGGCTAGGCACAGACGACTTATCACTCTGGACGAATACTGTCACGCACATGCCTCGGACATTATCCGATCATAATCCGGTACTACTCTCAATAACCATAACGCATTATGTACTGCCACCTTTTAGTTGGAGATTTAATGCGAAAGCATTATTAGACTCCGTATACTCTGACACTATTCACAACGCCATAACGGACTATTTTGAACTGAATACCCCAACCACTGAGAACCCGGGGCTGTTATGGGAGGCTTTCAAAGCAACAATCGGGGGGGTATGGATCAGCACCACTGCTTGTATCCTTAAAGATATAAGGCAACAGATTTCCATGCGGGAAGACAAACTGAGAACACTAGAGCGCGACTATGAACATACGCAGGATACCAGGTTGCTAGGGGAAATTAGGACTGTACTAGCGGAATATCAAACATATGCCGATGATGAACTGAAATATATCAGGAAACTGCAAATAGCACGTTCCTATGGGGAAGGCGGTAGACCTGGTAGGAATTTGGCAGCTAAATTATGTACAGGTCGTGCCCCAAAAGCAGTTCGGGCGATTAGGGATACAGTGGGAGTTTTACAATATGACGCGCAGGGTATACTGCGGGAATTCATGACGGCATATGGAGAATTATACACTTCCCAGCCTTCTGCCACTTCAGAGGAAATCATGGAAAACATCTTGCAGATGTGTCGATAGCATGGCTGTCGGATGCCCAGAGAGAATACTTTTCATAACTCGTCACCGTTGAAGAGGTCATTGCCATTATTAAATCACTACCAAATGGAAAAGTGCCGGGCCCTGACTGTTTCACGTGCAAATTTTATAAAGCATTTGCAGATCAATTAGCCCCACATCTGGTGGAAATGTACGGGGACGCTCACGACAAGCAGCTACTTTAAGAGAAGCCATATTAATTTCCCTTTTAAAGCTGAACAAGGATTCAGAATACTGCGATTCCTATAGGCCCCTGTCCCTCATAAACGTAGATATGAATATTTTTGCCAAACTGATTGCTACGTGCCTACAACCGTTGATGACTAATCTCATCCTGCTGGACCAATCGGGGTTCATTTCGTCATGATTGTTGGACCACAATACCAGAACACTGTTCGCACTATCCCATTATTTAGTCCCCAATACCAAGGCCACAACAGTTTTATTAGGTGCGGCTAAAGCATTTGATTCCATTGAATGGTCGTACTTGCACACAGTTCTAAAAAGAATCGTTTTCCCTCCTATCTTTTTACAATGGGTGAATATGCTCTACACCGCCCCAACGGCACAAATTAAAGTCAACAAATATATATCTGAAACAATGCAAATTACCAGAGGGACACGACAAGGTTGTCCCCTGTCTCCTTTACTATTTGCAATAGCGCTTGAGCCCTTGGTGTGCAAAATAAGACTGGGACACCATTATTCAGTGCACCAATTCCCACAAAGACCATTGCATATCTCGTTATATGCAGATGACAGATGTTATATGTCGTGATCCCGCGCAACACTTGAATCCTCTGCTGACGGAATATATAAAATTCGGACAGCAATCGGGACTTAAAATAGACTGGTCCAAATCCCTGATCATACCATTGACTGTTACCACATGTCCGCACTCCATAGACTATCCGTTAGAATGGCAATCGGAGCCAGTAAGATATCTCGGAGTCTGGTTCCACCGGGACCCAGAAATTGTCATCCGCACAAATTATGGTAGAGCGGTTAGTGCCGTAGAAGACAAAATTAAGAGGTGAAACTGTCTACCGCTATCTCAAGCTTATAGTCTTGCCATAGTAAAAATGGTAATCTTACACAAGTTTCTATATTTGTTTAATAACATTCAAATCAAATCTCCGGCGGTGTTCCGTAGGATTTCTACAATGGTGCTAAACCTGAAATGGGTGGAAAAACAAGCCCGAATTGAAATGCCTTTTCTAACATTACCCTACTCACAAGGGGGATTCAAGGTACCAGATTTTTTTACTTTATTACTTATGCGCACAAGCACAATAGGCACACTTTTGGTATCATGAGATCCCTTACCTTATGCATGTCGCAATCGAAGAGGGAGATGCGCATCCTATACCACTGACAGCTATCATAACACATCGACGACCTCCGCTGCACAACCGGGATATCCACACCATAGATGCGACAAACAACGCCTGGTACACAATGGGGCATAAAGCACATAAACTACCACTGTACGCTGATGCACTGCCACTACACCACCACCCGGAACTATCTGTCACTCAGGAAGAGGTGGGAATGGGTTTACTCAAACAAGTTGGTATAGATACCATGGGCGACCTGTATCATGACTGTCAGTTTCAGTCCCTTGACGATCTCTCCTTCGTAAGCAATCAAACATTGCTTTTTAGATTCATGTATCATAGGCTGCATGGGGCAATAAAGAAACTGTATCCATCCTACCCCGCGGAGCCACAACAACTGATCTCACTACAATTTTCGCTCACTACATAGTATCTAGACTATATGTTAAATTGCAAGAGGATATAGCGGGCAACACAATGAGAGCACTAGAAAAATGGAATGCTAGTCTAGATACGCCACTAACAACAGAGGAAAGGACCATTACCTGCATACTCACAGGATTACTAACACCAAATGAGAACTTGCGTATCTTACACTATAAATACCTTCACCAGACCTACTATACACCTGCCCGGCTCTATAGATACGGTCTACGCACGGATTCGAAATGCAATCAATGTTATGCTGAAGAAGCAGATTTTATACACCTCGCATGGTATAGTCCAAAGGTAGCAGAATACTGGGTACAGTTGATAGAAATGTTGAGTGCCATGGTGGATATTCCCATTAAATGTGCTGCTCGCACATGTCTACTGGGTCAGGTGCCTGATGTTCGTGCCACCAAACGTACTCCTGGCTAAACATAGAATTTCAATCGGTTGGAATGGCAGAAGGGCCCCGAAAATCAAACAGTGGCTTCTGGACCTAACATATTGTAAAGACACCCTACTAACCTACGAGGAGGAATTACCTGCAGGCTCAAGACCTTAGGGATTATTGCAAATATTTAATTGACTAATTAAAATAGTACCATGCTGAATAACTGCATGTCCTAGCTACATTATCGTAAATGTATATATGAAGTATAATGTAATCTTATCAATACTGGATAATGGATGTTGTTGTGCAACGGTCTGTATGTTTATTCACTGTTGTCATTGGAAGTCTTACAAATGCCAATAAATTGTTTTAAAAAAAAATACGAATTTGTTTAGCAAGTATTTAGACAAACAGCTCATTGCTGTCTACCAGACAGCACAGCTGTCTGGCCGTGACAAACCTCTTGGGGACAGGCTGGAAGGTGTCCTAGGAATGCATGCCTGCCACTTCTAACCATTGGCTTTGTCTTTTGTCTTTTACATTTCCTTGCTTTCTGTTGGCTGGCTTTATTTGTATTTGTCCCTCCTACTTTTGTTTGTCTCTCCCGTAGAGTACTTTATTTTTACCACATCCCTGATAGACTGCTTCTATCTTTCCAGGAGTGCTTGCCTTTTTCGAGAAGCTCTCCATGAAAGTGCATGTTTTGAGCTCTCTTTCCCTTATTTGCTTCTCTCACCCCGCCACGCTGTGTGTTGTGTTACACAATGCTGCTGTGGACCATTGCTTTCCACGTTGCTGTCTCGCAGGCCGTATTGCTTTCTCTCACCCATGTGCTTCTGTTTCCCACCCGCTTTGCTCTCTAGTTAAGTTTTTTTTTTTGTTAAAAGACGCGCGTTCATAGTTCTGGTTTTATCAATACTTGTGTCCATCACAGATCTGTAAGGTAAATTATTCCTTTTGTGTTTAGCCCTGTAGGTTTCTGTCCCCCTGCATTGCTGTTTGTTGTCTGCACCCTCTCTGTTGTGCTCTGCCGGGTGTTCTTCCATTGTCTCTCTTGCACTAGTGTATGCAGTGATGGAGGGGCACTTTTGTAGGCGCACAGATTTCTTCTGCCTTTCAAACTAACATTGAGGATGAAGGTGTGTGCATTTCTGCCCTCCTCCAGTTGGAAGGAAAGTCTGAAGTAGCACTGGAGGGGGGTTTAAAGGGCATGTTATGCGCTGTTCTTGAATGACATTCTGGAACCTTGCTAATTATGAGTTTCTGTCACATGTTCCTCTATACTTGATTATTATAATCCGGCATCATTTTTGTGTGGGTCAACATGTTTGGTTGGCAACTCCTCCCGGATCGTGTTCTGTACTTTACATTTTTTTATGAATGTTCTGATGGTACCTGGAAAAATGTACATAGTTTTTCTTGGAAAGGTGGCAGTCCGCAAGCCTAGCTTTGTTATTGATGCTTCACGGGGTCTGTGATGGACGGCTTCCCCGTGGGATCAGGCCTGTGCCATTATGGAAAAGTTGCAGGCTGTGAGTTGACAGTGTGAGCAGTTTGGGGTAACACTGAGGTTGCAGCATGTGTCTGGTTATATTAACTTACCCCCAAGTTCTGGGTTTCCTTCACAGGAGCCGGTAGCAGGCCAAGTTCCTGTGGCCAAAAGGAGGTCTGGGCTCCGAATTGTAAGACCTCAGTCTTAGCTGTGTTAAGTTTTAAGCAATTACTATCCAAATAGTATTTGACGGCGAGCATGCACCTGCTGAATATGGAGCCTAGTGTGTTGCAGTTTTTGGCTGCGGATACGACTATCTGACAATTAGAGAGAAGTCAAAGTTTGTTATCAGGCCGGCCAGAGAAGTAACATAAATATTAAAGAGTTTGGTTGAGCAAAGTGCCCTGTGGAACCCCGCAAAGCAGTGAAAAACAGTAAGAAGTGAATTGGTCCAAGCCGACTGACTGTTCACGATCCTGAAGGAAGGATTTCAAAAGAGTCCAGGCCTGGCCTGGAATTCATTGGTTTCTAATACAGTCCAACAATAACATGTGGTCACTGTATCAAAGGCCGCCGAGAGATCAAGCAGGATTAGGGCTTCCCCTTTCCACTAGTCAACAACTATTCTGACCTCTTCTGTGGTCTTGATTAGAGTGGACTCCGTGCTGTGGCCGCTCCGAAAGTGGAGTCAAGAAAAATATTTTAATGAATATACTTTCACCAAGAGCTGCGAGTTCATTATTTTTTCCTCAATTTGGACTGGAAGAGGAAGATGCAAAGTAGGACAGGAGTTGTCTGGTCTTTAAGGTCAAGTGTGTGTTATTTTTTTTTTAGAAGACATTGAGGCTTTTTTCCATGAGGTAGGAAAAGTGCCACAGTTGAACATACATTGGAAGATAGATGTTAGTAGTGAGGCAATGACTCGTTTGAGCTAAAAATATATCCCCAAATGCCAGTTATGCATTTTATGTAATTATGCAAAAGCAAATTATGCACATTTCACACACAACTAGGTAGCAACTAGCTAGAAGCTTGTTTCTGGTCTGTATTGGGAGCACTACGTAACTGCAAGGAAATTAGTTGTGGTGCAGAAATTCTCCAATTTTATATTTTATATATGCACTCTCTTCTTTCACTAGCACTGCACATAGTTACCCTATCAAATGGTTCCACCCCTATTTTTCATACACTGTTTTCATAAAAGATTGGCATTGAACATTGAGTCTTTCCATTGACTGCCAACATGCTCTCCCTGGTGTAGGGAGAACCCATATGATGACAAGGGCGGTACAGAACGAACACTGATGGGTACTTTTCACACCCTGGTGATACCATGTTGTACTCACAATTTGCACAGGTATAACTCTCTCTCCTCCTTGTAAATTGATCACACCTTATCAGATTCTCCAGAAAAAATATCATTTTAGACCCATAGACACTCCGTATGTTACATGATCGCAGAGTCTAGCCATTGAGTGTATTGGGAAACAGCTGTATCTACATTGTTTGAAAGTTCCCGGGAGTGAGTTGATAGGTTGGAAGAGAGAAGATCTGATTGAATTATATGCCAGGCCTGAGATGAAGAACTAAGCAGCTGTGCTTTATTTTGGAGGTTAGGGTTATTAATGCTGATGTCGAACAGTACAGCCCTGTGGTCAGATCAAACTAGTGGAAGGGTGTTAATGTTGTCCAGAAAAGAATTGCTAGAGAGAATTCCATCAAGTGTGTGTCCTGCCAGGTGTATAGTGGCATCTACCATCTGAGATAGACCCAGACTCGATAGTGTATCTACAAGAATGTCATTGTCTGTGTTAAGATGGGCTTTTAAGTGGAAATTAAAATTGCCCAGTACTGGGTAGTCATTGGTGAGGATGTTTTACTCTAGAAGGCTCAGATTTCCTGAGAGAAAGATTGTCTGGGACCGGGAGGTCTGTAAATGATCATGCTGTTGAAAGACTCTGTTGAGGAAAATATTATCGTAAAAGAAGAAGCTTCGCATTGCAAAGCGGCAACAAGGCTACATTTTACTGAGAGATCTGCCCTGTGGACTATTGCTATACCACACCCCCATGTTTTAGTGTCCTGTCTGCGCTAAACATTACAACACTGTCAAGAAGGACAGATAACAAATCTGAATTACAAGCTGGATCGGCCCACGTTTCTATAACAAAAGCTAGGCAAGGCTAGTGGGTTTCCATAAACTGGTGGAAATCAATGCTATGTCTTACCAATGACCTGGCATTGAATAACATGCAAAGCATGACTTGACTAGGCAATAACGCATGTCTATAAGAATTCTCAAGAGTTGAGGGCTGTTCCAAGGTCCCTCCGTCCAGGTCAGAGGTGGAAGAGGTAAACCCACCTGAAGCTAGCTGGTCTCCCCAGCTCTGGCAAATGAGTGGAATGTCAACTATGAAGCAGGAGCAATCCAAAACAGGTAGTCCACTCCCGATCCTGGATTTAGTGTGAGTAGCTGGTCCCTGGCAAAATAAAGGGGTTTTAGAGCCTTTCCGGATCAGCGGGGGGGGACTGGCACTAGGCGCGGATGGGCGCAGACGGGCTTGCCTTTGGTGTGCCAGCGGCAGTGACATACTGCATAGTTTTAGATACAGCCTACCATGAAAAGGGGGGTGAAAATTGCAAAAAACACAGTTGATGGACAGAATGCAGAACAATGTCTTACATTCACCCCAGTGCAAAGATCTGGTCCTGAATCCATCGTTGTTTTTGTACTCCACACCACCCTAGGTCAGACAATGGCTATATGCAAATCGGCCTTGACCCTGTGCCTCATGGGAACAGTTCAGCCCGAACTACCAAGCCATGTCTTTCCCAGATCGGAATCAAGCATCCAAGGACCGGTTTCTGGCTATCAGCCTTCTTCAGCCTGGATAGCTTGACTCCAGTGATGTGAAGTGCCTGGGACTCACGTTGGAGTATACCCAGCCCACTCGGGGTGAAAATTGCCAAAAACACAGTTGATGGACAGAATGCAGAACAATGTCTTACATTCACCCCAGTACAAAGATCTGGGCCTAAATCCATCGTTGTTTTGCACTCCACACCCCCCTAGGTCAGACAATGGCTATATGCAAATCAGCCTTGACCCTGTGCCTCATGGGAACAGTCCAGCCCGAACTACCAAGCCATGTCTTTCCCAGACCGGAATCAAGCATCCAAGGACCGGTTTCTGGCTATCAGCCTTCTTCAGCCTGGATAGCTTGACTCCAGTGGTGTGGAGAGCCTGGGACTCACGTCTGAGTATACCCAGCCCACTCGGGGTGAAAATTGCAAAAAACACAGTTTTTTGCAATTTTCGCCCTGAGTGTGGATGCTTGATTCCGGTCTGGGAAAGACATGGCTTGGTAGTTCGGACTGGACTGTTCCCATGATGCACAGGGTCAGAGCTGATTTGCATATAGCCAGTGTCTAACCCAGGGTGGTGTGGAGTGCAAAGAAACAATGGATTTAGGCCCAGATCCTTGTACTGGGGTGAATGTATGACATTGTTCTACATTCTGTCCATCAACTGTGTTTTTTGCAATTTTCACCCCGAGTGTGCTGGGTATACTCAGACGTGAGTCCCAGGCTCTCCACACCACTGGAGTAAAGCTATCCAGGCTGATGAAGGCTGATAGCCAGAAACCAGTCCTTGGATGCTTGATTCCGGTCTGGCAAAGACATGGAAAGTCAGTCTGTGTGCTTAAAATGCATGAAATGGGTAATGCCTATGCCTCAATACTCTTTCACACGATGCACTTAAGTGGCCCCTTTATCTTGAATGCTTCTCAGGACTTCAGCAACACAAAAAGATGATCCAGCCTGAACTGCCAAGCCAGGTCCTCCTCAACCAGAAAACAAGCTTCCTGGGACCGGTTTCGGGGTACATCCCCTTTCTAGCCAGGCTAGCTTGAATCCAGTGGCATAGTGAACACTGGACCCACATTTGGGATACCCTTCCCACTAAGGGCTACTATAGCAACACAAAAAGACGATAGACAGGATGCTGAACATTGTCAAACATTCACCCCCAGTCACAGATCTGGGTTTAATCCATAATTCTTTAGCTCACTTCTCCACCACAGTTTAGACCCAGTCATACGCAAATCAGTCTTGGCGCTGGTCCCTGTGGAAACGATCCAGCCTGAACTGCCAGGCCAGGGCTTCCCTGGACCAGAACACCAGCATCCTGGGACCCATTTTGAGGTATCACCCCTCACCAGTGAGGCTAGCTTTGTAAGAAAGTGCCCTCTTGTTGCATGGTTGCCCCCACTTTTTCCTAAACTGCTGATGTACTGTGAGTGTGCCCTGGTGTTTCCTGCCAAACGGGTACCCGGGGTTTATGTTTTTTCCCTAATTCTGCATTAAGACAAATCTCAATTGGCACTCTTTGGCCACAGGTCAGTCCCTTGTAAATGGTACCACAAGTATAAAGGGTACTGTGGCCAGGGAAGGCCTCAAGGGGCTGCATCACTTATTGTGCCACCCTTTAAAGCCCTGTACCTTTACAGACACACACTGCCTTTGCAGGCTGCGTGTTTTGGTGCAGAACAAAGTGAAGAGTCAACATGGCACACATCCCTGTGTGCCATGCCTACAACCCACTGCCCTGGCATAGCTCAGCCACCCCTCTAGCTGGGTACACTGTACCAGTGGTGACGGTACAGGTGCATGAGCCCTGTACCCCTACAGTGTCTTAACTCAATTCTTAGACATTGAATGTGCAGTGATGCCATTAAGAGTATATGGTGCTGGGAGCTTGTCATTACTAACTCCACAGTACCATAATGGCTTTACTGAAAACTGGGAAGTTTGGTATCAAACTTGTCAGCACATTAAACCCACACTGAAGCCAGTGTGGGATTTAAGGAAAAATGCACACAGAGGGCATCTTGGAGATGCCCCCTGAAAATACCTAACACTAGTGTCCAGGCTGAGTGGCTGCTCGCCAGCTGCCACCACCAGACATGTTTCTGGATATGTGGGTCGAGAGCTTGCTGCTCTCAGGGGTCTAAAACCATGCACATTCTGGGACAATGTGCCAAGCCTCCTCTCCCAGGATCGGCAGGGTCCACAGAGGGGAAGCTTCAAAGGCTTCCTGCCTTTGTGACCTTCCCCAGGCCTTTTGCTGCTTCCAGCAACTGGCCCCCTACTGTTCTGACTCCCACTTTGAGCGGCAGAATCTGTGGGAAAACCAAGTGAGAAAGGGAGGTGTGCCCACCTTTGCCAACCCCACCCTTCAGGTGGGGGAGGCGAGGTGAAGCACAACTCTCAGTCCCCGCCATCTTGCAGATGGGGGACCCAGCCAACCAAAGTGAGGCATATGCCCCCCTCTCACTGGAGGGTGGCATAATAGGGTGTGTACCCACCCCAAGGAAGGGACCCATTGGTCACAACCTTTACCTACCTATAACGCCCCTAAATCTAGTATTTAGGTGCAACTCTGAACCTTGTTTCCTCAGACAAGAACCGACCAAGTAGAAGAGAAGAAAAACAGACTGAAGAGCCGTGCTGAATCTAGGAAGAGGTGGACGCCCACTGACTTGGCCCCAGCCTTACCGACCTGTCCCCACCCCAAATCTGCTCCAGCGAAATACTGGTGTGTCCTGCAGCCAGCGGCCTCAAGAACCCGAAGGACCTGACCTGCCTTCCACAAGAAAGACTTTGTCTCCTGTGAGCACCGGAGTTGCTCACCCACAGACTCCGTCCAAATCCGTGAGTCTGCCCGATGCCCACGGCCCAAGTTTGAGTGGCCCAACACCACGAAGAAGTCTCCCTGGTGATCCTGACCTGAGATTTGGTGATCTCTGACCTGCCTTGTATCTCCAAGCAAAGCCTGCAGCCTCTTTCTGGAGCATCCCTCCGACCGCGACTGGAGCTGGTAAGAAAACCAGAAGCCTAAAGACACCCCTGCACCCGACGTCCCATGGCCTCGGGCGGCCGAACTGACAGTGTACCAGCATCCCAGGCATCCCAACTTACCTCTCCAACCAGTGGTCACCCCCAGAGATCTTCGTCCCCAAGCCTTCAGTTTTTGTTGCAACCGGAGAATCCTCATTGAAAACAACAGGGCACCCAACGCCAAAACAACACCCTGCACCCAACAGCCCCTGCGCCACTGTGGGTGTACTTTAGGTGCTAACTCGGATCCCCCTTTGCCCTGAGCTTAAAACCAAAAGCTTTACTCTCACAATCCTGTGGCCTGCTCGTGAGCAGCCACCAACCGGAGGCCCCCTATCCCCAATTGGATAACATTGAGCCTCAGCACTCTGCACCCAGCCATCCTAGTGCAGCTAAGGCTGTTTCAAGTGTGCATCCTTGGACCTGGGGAAACCCTGGTTCTAACCCCAGGATACTTACCTGTTAACCGATAACTTCATTTCTCTACATAGGAATACTTTGATTGTTTTTCCTTGAAATAATTTCTACGTTTGAAGTTGATTTGTATGAATCCCTGAAAAATTGCAAATGTTCAAAAACTGACTTACTTATCTTTTCTCTAGGAAATGTCCCAGCATGATATCTAGGCATATCACACTGAGTAGAAACAGTCACTTCAAACGTAATCCGTAAAGTAATCTGTGAAGTAACCAAAAAGAAATTTCGACATTTTGACCTACCTGTATTTCAATCAACTGCATTTGAACAGGCATTCAATTGTAAAAACATTGCATAAGATTTAGCAAATCATTTATTTCACTTTCCTGCACCAGGCCTGGCTTGGTTCTGAAATAAAATAACTAAATAATATTTTTGATACAAACAAATTGGCCTGAGTTCAGTCTTTAAGTATGTGACATCATTTGCTGATTGAGTGTGTATAACAAATGCTTAACACTACCCTCTGATAAAGCCTTACTGCTCACCCACACTACCACAAATAGAGAGTAAGGTGCTATCTACTTTTACCTCTTCCTACCTTTGGGGTTCAACTGGACTCTGTGCACACTATACCTCATTTTAGTATAGTGTATACAGAACCAGCTTCCTACATTGGTGGATCAGCAGTGGAATATATAATTCTGGCATTTGTTGGACTGACTTAGTCACACAACAGAACTCTTAAATTGTCTGTTAGGGCTCACCTGCTGATGCGCTTGAGCATAGCTGGCAAGGCTCTATAGTGGCTTATCCAGAGTTTAACCAAGCACGATTCCACTGGCGATTCCATGCCGTGCATGTGCTTTTTAGGTCATTGCGCAAGCACAAGCCCTAAAAAGCACGTGCACAATGCCACCAGCCGCCTGCCTGCCTCGCATTACCACATCAAAGGCAGCCCAGCCTCCCTCCCACAAGCTTCTCGGCGTGCGCTCTGCATTTCTCCTCCCAGCGCATTTCTCGTCCCCTAATTATTCACGGCCGGCCGGCCGTACTTTCAGTTTCACGGCCGCCAGGCCGTGTCTCCTTTTATGCTCTTTGATGCTTGTTTTCATTGCAGATCGATAACTTCACTGTGATTGACAGTGGTGCATTTCCAGGATTGTTACGTATAGTAATGTTACCATTGCTGCGTTCAGGGAGTGGCATTACAAAAAGAAAGTGTTTTTTTATAAAAGCTCTACAAATTTTAACACATTACTGTACCCATCCATTGTTTAGTTGTGAATGGAATAAAAAAAACTATTATTGTATCTCGAACTAGTGTCTCATCGTTGGTTTTTTTCCTTTAGGGGGTCAGAATTATATAGATAGATGAGCGCTGCATACAGCTAAAGAATAGAAGGCTCATGAGGTGCTTTAATAGACTTTAAAAAATGTAAGCGTAAGCACAGCCTATGAATTTGGGGAGTTAATCGGTGCCAACAATTCAATCTTGCGGCATCAGCAGTTGTTTTCCCTAAAACTTGTTTAGGGGGGAAGGTCAGTCTTCCGCCCAACTCCCTGACATCAGATTACTTGTTTCCCCATTTACAACTAAACACCAGTACTTTTCAAACTTGGTGCGCAGTGTTTTACGGCTGTGAACTGCTTTGATCTGTAGCCCGTGTTTAAGTGCCCAGGGCAGTACTCTCATCTGTGGTATGGAGGAATACCAGGAATGCAGAATTGGATTCAGGGGCCTCACAAAACCCAAAACCAATCCTGGATTGACTTTTTTTGACCAATCAGTTAAGATACTAGATGGATGGTTAACTGGAAATAATGTGCATGATTTCAATGGAATTTACAATGTGTTTATGAAGGAACATATTTTGAGTAATGGCACTAATGAAAAGTTACATCATGATTTGGTAGACCTAGGTCTAATTTCTCCCCAAGAATTTGGAAAGAAGGCAGACCACTGGATCAAGACATGGGTAACAGAAACAGCTACTGGGGTGACCAATAGAAAGGGATTACAAAACCTCCCCAGGGGGAAGGAGATGAGAACTCCAAAGATAACAAACCTGAGTCTTCTAAAGGGCTCCAAAAACCTGGTCAGGAGGGTGGGTTCCAAAACTCTTCCAGTCCAATAATAGGCACAAGAGAAATAACTTTGATCCCTTAAAGGCCTGGTGTCACAGCTGTAAAAAGTTGGGGCACTTAACTGGAAAGCCTACTTATCCTACCAGGAAGCCCCCTAGTTCTACTACAGCTACTCCTGGTGTAGTGTCTCCAGATGGGATCAACAGTGTGCCTAGAGCAAATCGGGAGTCCCACATGAAGCAGTTCTAGTCACTGAGGGTGAAGTTGAGTTTGCCACTTTAGCTGTGTGACCACCCAACACGAAGTATTTTGAACACCTCTGGATCAATGGGATTAGAATAGAAAGCCCTGAGGGATACAGGTGCCAGTGTCCCTATGGTGAGAGAGACACTGGTTTCCCCAGACCTATACCTGACAGGGAATTCTTACTCAGTCCCCAATGCTGACAGTGTTACTACTAACCATGCCATGGCTATGGTGACATTAGACTGGGGGGGTTTACTGGGCTGAAACAGGTAGTGGTCTCTCCAAAGCTTCAAGCTGCATGTCTGGTTAGTAATTATTGGGAAGCCTTGGCTGAGGTAGAACTGAAAACTCATACAGCACTGCTGGACATCCCTGATATTTTGTGTGTTAAGACAAGAGCCCAGAGCCAAAAGCAGGGTGAAAAAGAAGTGTTGGAGCCTGAAAGAATGGCCCAATCATCTAAGAGGAAAGGTAAGAAGATTGGGAAACCAGCTTCTGAACCACTCAAAACACAGGACCCTCTCCTCAGGGAGAGGACTTGGAAGCCCTGGAGGGAACCAAGCCTATGGAACTTGACCCTTACCAGGTTGAGCTCTTAGGCCCAAGGGGACCCACTAGTGAAGAGCTGTGCCTTGGACAGCAGACCGGTCCAACTCCTGAGAGCCTGAATCAGCAAGCTGCTGCACTGGAAAAGATAGATATCAGTGGAACCCGCCGAGTTTATTGGGAGGAGGGACTACTGTACACTGAGGCCAGAGACAGACCCCAACCCTAGAGCCACTAGAAGAGTGGTAGTGCCTCTGAAGTACATGGAGTTCTTAGTCACTTTAGCTCATGACACCCCCTAGCTGGACGTCTGGGCCGAACCAAAACTTGGGAAAGGCTAGTTAGCCACTTTTACTGGCCCCAGATATCTCAGAAGGTAAAGGAGTTTGTCAGCTCCTCTGTCACCTGTCAAACCAGTGGCAAAACAGGTTGACTCCCAAACCCCTGATACCACTACCAGTGTTTGGGGTTCCCTTTGAAAGGGTAGGTGTGGACATAGTGGGTCCACTTAACCTCCCACAGTATCAGGAAACACATTTATACTAATGGTAGTGGATCATGCAAGGTAGGGTTTCCTAAGGAGGTGGTTTTAGAAAGGGGGGCAAACTTCATGTCTGCATGCCTAAACATATGTGGAAAGAGTGTGGAGTGCAGCACAAGTTTACTACACCCTATCACTCACAAACCAATGGTCTTGTTGAGAGGTTTAACAAGACATTGAAAGGCATGATTATGGGGATCCCTGAAAAGCTCAAAAGGAGACGGGATGTCCTCTTACCATGCTTGATTTTCGCCTACAGAGAGGTGCTTCAGAAGGGAGTAGGGGTTTCCCCCTTTGAAATTCTGTTTGGCCACCCTGTTAGGGGACCACTCTTTCTTGTAAAAGAGGGTTGGGAGATGCCTCTCCCGGAACTCAAACAAGACATTGTGGACCACGTACTAGGCCTAAGGTCCAGAATTTCAGAGTTCATGGAACATGTTACCAAAAATCTTGAGGCCCTCCAGGAACCCCAGAAGCACAGCTATGACCAAAAAGCTGCACTGGTAGAATTTCAACCAGGGCAAAAGGTGTGGGTGATGGAGCCAGTGGCACCAAGGGCTCTCAAGGACAAATGGAGTGGCCCTTACCCCATTTTAGAAAAGAAAAGTGAGGTCATCTACTTGGTTGACCTGGGCTCAAGCAGGACCCCAAAAGGGTGATCCATGCGAACCGCCTTAAGCTTTTCCATGACGGGCTGACGTCACCATGCTGATGGTGACTGATGAGGATCAGGAGACAGAGTGAACCTCTCCGTGACCTCCTCGCACAGCCACAAAGATGGGTCAGTAGATGGGGTTGTCTACTCAGACACCCCTCTGCCCAACAGCAGGCTGATTGCAAACAAGTCTTCCAACAGTGTGCTGCGCTCTTTTCCTTGACCCCTGGTCAGACAAACTGCGGTACCCATGATGTGGACACTGGGGACAGTGTACCTGTCAAGAACAACATTTATTGACAGCCTGATCAAGTTAAGGAGAGCATCAGAGTTGAAGTCAGCAAGATGCTGAGTTAGGGGTTATTGAACATTCTGAGAGCCCCTAGGCCAGCCCAGTGGTTCTAGTCCCCAAACCTCATCCACAGAGTGGAAAGAGAGAAATGAGGTTCTGTTTGAACTATAGAGGGTTCAAATCTGTCACCAGGACAGATGCTCACCCTATCCCAAGAGCTAATTAATTGATCGATAAGTTAGGTACAGCCAAATTTCTAAGTACCTTTGACGTAACTGCAGGGTACTGGCAGATTGGCATGGCACCAGGAGAAAAACGAAAATACAGCATTCCCCTCACCTGGTGGGCATTATCAGTTACTATTATGCCTTTTGGTTTAAAGAATGCCCCTGCCACCTTCCAAAGGTTGGTGAATCAAGTCCTCGCTGGTTTGGAAGCCTTTAGTGTGGCATATCTAGATGATATTGCTTTCTTTAGCTCCACTTGGCAAGATCACCTGGTCCACCTGGGGAAGGTTTTAAAAGCCATGGAAACTGCAGGCCTAACTATCATGGCATCCAAATGGCAGATAGGGCAGGGAACAGTTGTATTCAACCCCTACAACCCAAGATCCAGGCCATCCTGGACTGGGTAGCTCCAACAACCCAGACACCAGTCTGGGCAATCCTTGGCTTGACCTGGTACTACCGGTTTGTGAAGGGATATGGGTCCATTGTGACTCCCCTTACAGAAAGTACCTCTAAGAAGATGCCCAAAAAGGTAAACTGGACAGTTAGCTGTCAAAAGGCTTTTGACACCCTGAAAGAGGCAATACCAATTCTCAAAGCTCCATTCTATACCAAGCAGTTCATAGTGCCGACTGATGTCTCTGAGCTAGGGATAGGAGCGGTCCTATCCCAGACCAATGATGAAGGCCAAGATCAACCTGTTGTTTTTTTAAGCAGAAGGCTTCTTCCCAGGGAACAGCGTTGGAGTGCCATTGAGAGGGAGGCCTTTGCTGTGGTTGGGTCCTTGAAGAAGCTGAGACCATACTTGTTGGTACTCACTTCCTAGTTCAAACTGATCACAGACCTCTCAAATGGCTATTGCAGATGAAAGGTGAAAATCCTAAACTTTTTTTATTTTCGTTGAAATGTTTTAGCATTTTCAAAAACAGAAAACATACCAGCAACCATAGCAGTAATATGCAATAGACTCTGTCGTACATCCTTTTCAGCAATATAAAATAGGTAAAATGCTTACAAACTGTTAGGGCTAGAAAAACCTTGCATTGCAATGGAAAGCATTGTGTATGTAAAACAAAAACCTGAACCCACCCCCTGCCCCCTCCCCCAAAAAAATCCTAAACTTTAGAGGACAATGAAGACTCTCTAGGAAAAGGTTAGTCTCATCCTCTTTAGTTTGGAGGGGGGGGGTTGTGTAGGAAAGTGCTCTCTTTTTGCATAGTTGCCCCCACTTTTTGCTAAAGTGCTGATGTACTTTGACTGAGTGTGCCCTGGGTTCCTGCCAAACAGGTTCTTTCCTTAAGACCGCATTAAGACAATACCCAGTTGGCACTCTTTGGCCACAGGTCAGCCACCCTTAAAGGCTCTTTACATATATATATATATACTCACACTCACACACTTACTTCCCCTTGCAGGCTGCGTGTTTTGGTGCAGAACAAAGTGAGTCGACATGGCACACATCCCTTTGTGCCATGCCTACAACCCACTGCCCTGGCATAGACCAGCCACCCATCTAGCTGGGTGCACTACACCAGTAGTGAGGGTACAGGTGTGTCCAAGCGAATTCTTAGACGTTGAAAGTGCAGTAATGCTATTAAGAGTATGTAGTGCTTGGAGTTTGTCATTACGGATTGATTGCAATTTAATTGTTATATTCTTTCTTTTACAGATGTCTAAGCAGCTGGACACATTTAAGACTAATCTTGAGGAATTTGCAAGCAAACACAAGCAAGAAATTCGGAAAAATTCCCAGTTCAGGGTGCAATTTCAAGATATGTGTGCAACAATCGGTGTGGATCCATTGGCTTGTAAGGCATCTGCTCTTAGTTTCTTCCCTCACTTCTAAAATAAGCATAGTTTTTCCATTAGTAGTTTACGCTTGTTCTAATTAAGGCCACAGTGCTGGCAGAGACTGGATTTGAGTGAAACCTCTTACCTGGACTGCTGGACTTTGTTTGCTTATTTAGCCTCCAACTTCAGTTCTGTGTTTCTTTTACTTCTAAAAAACTGCTTTTTGACTTGCCATGACTTATATCTGTGTGCCAACACTTTGCCTCTTTCCCTTACACCATTCTGTTTCAAAGCATAATGTGTTCTTACTATTAAGTTGTTCAAAGAGTTCACCTTACTTGGGTGGACACAGTCCTAGAATAATTGTTTGTTTGCTCATTGTGCACCTGCCTAATTTTTCTAAAGTCTTTTGAAAATGATGAGTAATTAAAATTGGTAAATGGTAGCTTGGCAATACAACTATCTTCTTGAAAGATGTGCCTGTTGTGTGTTCAGAGCGTGTTATATTAAATATTATACTCATTATGCTGTGTTTCTCATACACACTTATGCTTTTAATTTTTTTATAAACCTAAATAGCTGTATGTTAGATATGTGTCCTTTTGAATGACTGTTCTGACACTGACACCGAAAAGGGAGGACGGGAGAATGATACTTGAACTTGTGTTACCATCGCAATGTTGACTTGCATCACCCGTCACTCTGCCATTCTTCCTTCAACATTCTGAACTGTTCTCCTTTGTTCTACCTTTGATCTCTTCTCTTTCCCTGATCCTGCACCTAATGACATGGTATATTTATGGCATTGTCACAATGAGCTGGTTTCCACCCTGTTCTGCTTGTATCATGTAAGAAATCAATTCTTATTAACATTCAGAATGCTGCAGCCATCTTACCATTAAGCTGTTGATGCCCACTTCATGGAACTAGTATTTCTCTTTCCATGCCCACTCTCCCACGTAATTGAATATTTTGTTATTTAGCGCTTTATGTTAAAACATGATCTGATATAGTGACCAGCTCTGTACTTATTTTACGGGACAATATTTAAATGAAGATGGTGTGACCCTGATAACTGACACTGTCACTGACCTGCAGATAGAAAGAAACTGCAAGCAGTGAACTTGTATGTTACTATTGAACGCACCATTAATAAAGCTGACTCCCCAGCAAATGTTACACTTACTATGGGTCGCATGATCCATTGTGGTGTGCATCATGGCTCAGCATATTGTTGACTTCTTGTCGTCCAATTGTCTGCTGTGGCGTTTATGGCTTTCTCCCTTACATTTGTTTTCTTTTCTATCCAGCTGGTAAAGGCTTTTGGTCAGAGATGTTAGGAGTTGGAGACTTTTACTATGAGTTGGGGGTACAGATTATTGAAGTCTGCTTGGCACTGAAGCACAGAAACGGAGGTAAGGATGAACTTTGGTTTCTTACGGTATTTTGTGGCCATATATTACAAAATTACACACACAACTGCCCAAGTCTTCAAACCTCCCAGTACTCAGTTTGCATTTTTTTAAATCAAGTTTTCATGAACAGTGTGATTCATTTCCAATTCTCCGGATTCATCATAGATCTACAAATATGCAATTTGTGGTCATGTGGCAAGTTCATAATAGTGCAGTGCTCTTTGTTTTGTCTTCAAACTGTGGTGTCACTTAATTAAACATTCAGTTACCACGTAGCACTGTACTGAAATGATCTTTTATTACTTAGGAAAATCATGCAAAGCATATTCAATAAAACCCAGGGGAGCAATGGCCCTAATAAATATCCTAACCATAATGTGTTGGTCGCAGTGCAGGCTCTGGAATAGAACAATATAACGTAGTATTACAGCTAAAAATTGTTTTGTACAGCTCTCCGGGTATGCAAACAGTCAGTTCAAGGTTTTCTAATAATTTTATCATAATATTGCAAATTGAACCAATCTACTGCAGTCCAGCAAACATTATTTTTAACCCGTTCGATGACGGAACCGCTTCGTCATCAGCTGCGGTTGGGCTGTGCTGATGACGGAGCGGTTCCGTCATGGCCCTGCCGCCGCGCCTGCGCAGCGCTGATTTCGCGCCTACGCGGCGCGTTCTATTGAGCGGGCGAGGCCATGACGGAACCGCTCCGTCACAAGCACAGCCCAACCGCGGCTGGCGACGGAGCGGTTCTGTCACCAGCATGCGGCCGCCGCGTGCACGCCCCGCACACTTAGCGCTGCGGCGGAATAGCCGCCGCAGCGATGTGGTTAAAGTATTTCTTCCTAGTCCTCAACCAGTCACTGCACTTATTTTGTGCCCTACATTTAACCAGGATATGGGCAAATCAAGCTAGTTATATCTTCTTGCTTAGACACTAGAAACCTACAGCATTCCCACAACTGAGGGAAAATATGACCAGGAAAACTGTATCACTTAATAGTCTGAGCCAGAGCTCTAAGGCCCAAAGATACAGAGGATGCCATTAAAATGCTTGGCAGTAAGATTATTATACAGCACTTCTTTAAAGTTAAAAAAGTGTCATCTTGGAACCAATTTACTACCTTTCTCAGTATTTTAATTACGTCAAGCAAAACCTTCCGTTAAGCACTGCAAGCAATGGTGACATTTCTGTAAAATGTTTGATTTTAAGCTTTTTATCACATATTAGCTAAATTGGTTTTAAATCATCACTAGGGATTTTCTGCATCATGTTCATCCTTGATTATCGTCTGGCCCTTACCTCACTTCTAGTTTATCAATATATTATTAAAATAATTTATTTGTGCAAATTTAATGAATTAACCTTTGTTTTATCAATATCTCTCCGGGGCATTTTGTGACCTTTGTATGGTCAAAAATATCTTTCCTTCTCCCGTAGATTGGTACTACCCCCCCCCCCCCTACACTGACCCCAATCACCTACCTAGTGCTGCCACATTAGAAGCCTGCTCTGGTGTGTGGCCATAGGCTGTTATTACCATCCATTGAGCTTCTTTTTTCCTAAGTCGGAATGTGATGCATCTGTCATGTCCTCTTTCTGGGGCTTAGATTAAATTAACATCATACATAGACATGCACTTCTAACAATTTTGGGCTCACTACACTGTAGCAAGGTTTTCAACACAAAAAGATTTTATTACCTCAGACTTGTTTTCCCATCTGTCCGATGACTTCCCTTAGAACTCAATCCAACATTCAAAACAGCAATGGGTTAAGATGAACTACCTTGTAGTTCATCTCAACACTTCTAGCAGAAACTGAGTCCTAAGAATGCACTCCCTTTTCACTAGTTATATACCCATATTTAAAAAGACATCCACAATAAAACATTCCTTCTCTGTCACACATCAGACTTTCCTCCTTGCTCCTTCATTCAAGAGAAGACTCCCAAAATACTCAATCAACTAGAGCTGTTTCAACCTAATTTCATAGCACCAATTCCAGCTTATGCTAAGCTTTATCAGTAATGTCCCATCAACTTATTTTAACATTGCATGCTTTCTGTTCTCTGAATATTCTTATCTCTAAATGCTCCGCTGCACTTTGACCTCTATAACTTCCCAAAATCGACCATTATAGAAAGTCTTTTTTATAACCACAATGTTTAGGATGATCAGAAAGTGTTTTGCAAAATATGCCATGTCATTACTTGCCATTTGAGTGATCCACATCCTGTTGCATTCAATTTATTGAATTGTTAAATACCGCAATATGGGCTTTTGTAGAAGACTCTGATGCACCTTGCAAGGGGTTTTATTTGCGCTATATCAAGCATTATATTTAACACTTTAATATAGTTGCTAGACTGCTACCTGATCACCACGCCTTGTCTCACTGCAATCATTGCTCTGGGTTCCTGCCAGCCCCTGTTGTTATTTTCGCATACTTACTGTGGTGAATGGTCCTTTTCGAGAATTTGAGTTGAGCAGCTTAGATGGCTTGATCTTTGGACAAAGAACCCTTCGTTATTTCTTTTATTTGTGAGCGCTCTAGTAATATTTGGACTTGAAAACTTTTGCCCAGAAGTTGCTAGCACCTTGTAGTGTATTGCGTTGGTCCTTAAGGAAAAAGTTAGTTACCTTCGTAAACTCTCTATCTGGTGGATAATCTATCTAATCCCAGATTCTTTACATTTAGAATATCCCTTGCTGCCAGACTGCATCCAGAAGATTTATTTTTAGGATAACCCCAGCTGGGCAATAGGTGTTGTCTTGTGGTGGTTCTGTATCGACTCAGCCCCATCAAGTGAGGACTGGAGTTGAATATAGGTGCCACCCAAGTGCGTTGATGTGTAGGCTCCTTTTTGGACGTTGTCCGCGTCCTCCGACACTGAGCTCAAAAACAAATTTTCGTTCCAGTGTGCAAATCTCTGATCTGGGACATTTTCAGATTAAAAAGAGTCCTTTCCACAGAACTGGGAGGTGGGAGTGTTGTGAGGAATGTGCGGTTAAAGTAACCACCAGGAAGAGCGTTTTACTGGAGTTAAGTAACTTGTTCTTCTAATGGATCATTTTAACTTCAGATTCCACACCATTCCAATAAATAACAATACCTCCCCAAATGGTTGGTGTGTGTAATGACGCGGACCTTCCCATCGGACCCCACTGTCAAGGCAGTAGTGCTTTGTGAATGTGTGCACTGATGTCCGCATTGCAACCTGACAAATATCCAGAACAGTCACCCCTCATCCTAACACAGTGGTAGCAGCCTTGGTCCTGGTGGAAGGGGCCCTCGACTCTTCTGGAGGCTGCTTTTTGGCCATCTCGCTTCTGATATTAATGCAGAAGGCTATCTATCTGGACAGTTTTCGTTTCTGCATCGCTTTGCCTATCTTTTCCCCAGTGAAACCCACAAGGAGATGGTCGTCCACCTGATGGTCTTAGGTGCAATCAATGTAAAAGCTGAATGCTCTTTTGGGATCCAAATGTTGGCATGTCTCCTCCTCTTTTGAGGGGTGAGGTGGGGGAAAAACATCAGAAAGTGAGGTTGGTTGGTGTGAAAGAAGGCGACGTCAGGCAGCACTGTTGTCCTCAGCACCAGGTTGTCAAGAAAGAAGGAGATATTGGGCTGCTGGACTGACAGAGTAGAGAGAAGTTTACTCAAATGACATACTGAGGTTGTCGTGATGAGAAAGACCGTCTTCAAGATCAGGAGACCTAGGACAAGGCTGCGCAGCAAGTTTGCAGGAGTACACACAAGGAGAATTAGAACCAAATTAAGGTCCCATTGTGGCATTACAAAATGTTTGGGAGGAGACATTACAAAATGTTTGGGAGGAGACATATGGACCAAACATTGAGAATACTTAGCAACATACATGTGATTTGAACAAGGACAATAGTGAAAGGTACCTTTAACTGAGGACACTGCAAGTCCTTGATGTACCAAAGACAAAATAAACTTGTGGCAGTTTAGCTTCTTATGGTTGCACATCATGCCTACTTTTGTAGGACACCAGGCTGGCAGGATGACCTCCTCTTCCGCGGGAGGTAGGTGGGTTGCAGTCAACTGCCATTTCTCAATCTCCATGCATGGAGGTGTAGATTGGGCAGGCCTGGGTGCAAGACGTTGCCTGATAGAAAAGCCTCCTGTTTCCGATCGGCTGCAGAACTCTGGGTAGGAGAGGTAGCCTCTGGGAAGTGTACAGGAGTCCCATACTCCACTCTAGGCAGACTGACTCTGAGAGGTAGAGCCTTCTTGGGAACTCCATCATGCATAATTCCTGGTGGGGAAGAGATCGAGCCACCACCAGGTATAACTGCCATTAGTGATCTGCTAGGCGTAGGTCGTCCTCCCTGGCATTTAAAAATCCTCCCAGGTGGTATACGGTCCGGGAGATGCCCTGATGATTCAACCAAGTACAGACGCGCCTGGGGCCATATGTACATAGCTTTTTTGTTTGTTGCAAACAACCTAATTCACAGAATTGGGCCGATTTGAGACTGCAAAAAAGCCTTTTTGTATTAACAGAACCTAACTTTGCGATTCCATAACCTATTACCGACTTGCAAAATGGGTTAACAATTCAAATATTAGGAAGGGTCGTGTTAAAGGCGTCCGTTCCTAATAGCGACTTGCAAGGTATCTACAAATGTTTTTCAACCGTAATGCTATCTCAAAACATTTCTATTTTACTGCCTACTTCAAGTAGGCAAATGGGAAGGGTCCACAGGGGACCCCATCCCCTATGTGAATAAAAATTATTAATATTTGTTAGGTGCAAAACGACTCATCCCAAAGGGGATCTCTCGGCACCACAATATCAAAAAAGCAGATGGGAGACATCTGATTAGTGACTGAACAGCGAGGTTTTAAGACATTTTTTAAACTGCCCTAAGGTGGGGCAAGCTTGTTCCAGTGGGAAAGAGCAAGATGCGAAAATGAACGGCCTCCCATTCTAATTTTATTGATCCTCGTAGGGTACAAAAGCCGCTGATTGCTCTATCTCATTTGCCAGGAAGGAATATAAGGTATTAGCTTTTAAATAAGGTAGGCCGGATCATGCCCCTGTAGAGTTTTAAATACCAGACACAGAAGCTTGAATACTGCTAGTTTTCTAATGGGCAGCCAATGGAGTAGTCGCAGGAGAGGTTCCGAAGGTGATTGAGAGGGCCGATTGAGGGCCAGATGTGCAGCTGTGTTCTGCACAACCTGCAGCCTAGAGAGCAGATCTTCCAACTGGGAAATACTGTAATCTAGTCTACTTACTAGTAGAGCCTGTATGAGCAACTTTCTTGCGGACAGAGGAAGCCAATGAAAAATCTTTCTGAGCTTAGGCATCAGGCCGAAACAGGTGCCCATAATGCTTTTCACGTGTTCTTCCAAGGAGAGTATGTCGTCCACCTACATTTTTCACTCATTTTTTCGGGGCAGGGGATGGGGGGGAGGTTCACCCAGTTCAGGAGGCCACCAATCAGTACACCAAAGCTCCTCCGCTTTCCCGACGGCAAAATCTCAGTTTTGGTGGTGTTCAACTGCAAACAATTAGCTGTCATCCAAGCTGCCGTATTTAGCAATTTAGAAAAGGGGGTGGTGATGAACAGAGTGTCTGAGTTAAACAGACCACTCTTACCCAGTCCAAAGATCAGGGATTGATCCATCACCGTTATTTATCTCACTGCCCCATCCCAGCTCAGAACCTGGCTATATGCAAATCAGTCTGTCCCTGGCCCAGTGCATCATGGGAACAGGGCAGACTAAACTACCAAGCCAATTCTTCACCAGAATGGAGACAAGCTACCGGGGACCGGTTTCTGGCATTTCAGCCTTCTTCGGCCCGGCTTGCTTGAATCCTGATGGAGCAGTGAGAAAGGGACTCATGTCTGAGTATACCCTGCCACACCTATAGTGGCCAAAAACGATTTAGAAAAGGGGGTGGTGATGAACAGAGTGTCTGAGTTAAACAGACCACTCTTACCCAGTCCAAAGATCAGGGCTTGATCCATCACCGTTATTTATCTCACTGCCCCATCCCAGCTCAGAACCTGGCTATATGCAAATCAGTCTGTCCCTCACCACCCCTTGTTGTAAATATTTTTGTCCACCCTAAGCGTGGAAGGGTATTCTCAGATGTGAGACCCTTGCTCATTGCACCATCAGGATTCAAGCAAACCGGGTCGAAGACGGCTGTAATGCCAGAAACCGGTCCCCGGGAGCTTGTTTCCTTCCCAGTGTAAGAATTGGCTTTTGTAGTTTGGTTTGCCCTGTTCCCATCATGCACTGGGACAGGAACAGACTAATTTGCATACAGCCAGGTTCTGAAACTGGGATGGTGCAGTGAGCTAAAAAACGGTGTTGGATCTAGCCCTGATCTCTTGACTGGGTGAGAGCTTTCTGCTTAATTCAGAGACTCTGTCCCTCACCACCCCTTGTTGTAAATATTTTTGTCCACCCTAAGCGTGGAAGGGTATTCTCAGATGTGAGACCCTTGCTCATTGCACCATCAGGATTCAAGCAAACCGGGCCGAAGACGGCTGTAATGCCAGAAACCGGTCCCCGGGAGCTTGTTTCCTTCCCAGTGTAAGAATTGGCTTTTGTAGTTTGGTTTGCCCTGTTCCCATCATGCACTGGGACAGGAACAGACTAATTTGCATACAGCCAGGTTCTGAAACTGGGATGGTGCAGTGAGCTAAAAAACGGTGTTGGATCTAGCCCTGATCTCTTGACTGGGTGAGAGCTTTCTGCTTAATTCAGAGACTCTGTCCCTCACCACCCCTTGTTGCCGTATTTAGCATACACTTTAAAAAAAATTCTCTGGTCGACGCGGAATGTGTGTGGATAGTAACTATCAGTTGTATATTGTCCGCGTGCATCAGCATAGTTGGTGTCCCATTATCTAGGGCCAACTTGATCATATCTGTCACTTCAGTTAGTGCGGTTCGGTACTGTGCAACGCACTAAAGCCTGAGTGAGAAGGATCAAGTAAATTATTCAGTTCAAGATATTGAATTAACCGCTCATTAACTAAGGCTTCCATAACTCTTGTGATATGGGTCTATAATTTTGAAGATCCTGGGGATCCGTCAAGGCTTTTTTTTTAAAATATAGGTGTTATTTGAGCCATCTTCCATTTCTGGGGGAAGATGGCTGTGATTAGAGAGAGGTTACAAACTTCAATAATGGGAGCTGCAAGAGCCGGGGCCAAAGCTTTGATGTTAAAAGGGGAATCCAGGTCAAGATGGGAACCATATTTTAAGTGTACCAGTAAAGACTGGACGTGCTCTGAAGTGATGGCCGTAAAAGCTTCCAATGAGGAAGAGATGGAATTATCGTGGTTATATGAAACCATGCTAAATTCCACCTGTGCTGAAAGAGCTTTAGATTTTATCAATCTTTAGCTTAAAATGGCTTGCCAGATCATCAAAGAACTGAGTCAGCGGGATGGATTAGTGGCCCCCAGGTGAGGTCTTCTAGTGGTTATATTTATTTAAGTATTGCCTAAGAGCCCTTCTATACACAAGTTTGTCTGCCTCCTGTTTCCCATTTCCTGCAAGCAGATTTTTCTTTCTTAAGGCTGTCATTGTACCATGGTGCTGGAGCTGACTTTACCCAAGTCTACTTATTTGGGGCAATAGAGTCCAGAGCTTTAGTCAGAGAGACCTCTTGCATTTCCAGTGCCGAGTCATTGTCCACACAGTCCTGGAAGACTGGGGCTTTGAACGCTGAGGTAAATGATAAGGTCACCTTCCTCCATGGTCTCTAAAAACCTTGGACATATTGAGGTTTATTGATAGCCTTAATTTAAGAGCCGGCAGTGGTCACAGGGACCACTGCCCTCTCTTTAAAAATGAAACTGAAGCATTTAATTTTTGTTTTTGGAACGCATGCCATTTTTCTTTATGGATAACGGGCTGCATTTAAAAAAAAAAAAAGTTTGCTTTATTTAAGAGCAAACACAGACATTCTGGTCTGCTGTCCTCCGTCAGGCCAACATCCCTGTCTTTTGAGCAATTCTCCATTGGTCGCAAATTGCAACTTACCTCATAAATGATTACGAGGTAGGTCAATTGCGACCCCAATAGGAATCTCTAAATGTGTCGAGCACATTTGTACATAGGTGTCTGCAATTTCCTGATAGCGAATCGCAAAGATTCACTGTTAGGAACTTTCAAAATGAAACCTACGTACATGTGGTCCAGGAACTCATCCCACCCTGATTTTTTTCCAATACCATGTGGTTGTGGTGTTCTCGTGAGGATCTCTTCCCCTTGATGGACTGCATTAAGGATTTCAATGCCTCGCAAATGGCTTGCAGCTCTAGGACGTTGATGTGGAGGCAGGCCTCCACCTGAGACCAGAGTCCTCTGATCCCCCGCCTCCTCTAAATGACCCTAGCCCAGCAGTGACACGTCTATCACTATTGTCCGCTCTGGGTGTAATAGGAATAGGGGTCTGCTGCTGGTCCAACTGCAGATCTTTTGCAGTCTCCTCTGAAACCTGCATGGAGTCAAGAGGTGCATTCCCACTGAGACTTCAGATCCCTTTGCAGAACTCGCATATGCCACCTAGCTAGCATGTAGAGGAGCAAGATGGAGGATGCCAAAAAGAGAAAATGCCAGAGAAATCCTCACTGAGATCCAAGACTGAGCCTGAAAAATCTGGATCATTGCCTAAATGTCCTGATCTCGCTCTGGATGCAGTGTATCAAGGATGACTCCAATGAAAGGGAGCGTCAGCGAAGGACTAACTGTGACTTCAGCCGGTTGATTGTAAACCCCAACGATGTAAGGGGGTTCCCTGTCTTCTGGAGGGGGTCCACAACTGACTGTGGAGAGCATGCATTTAACAGCCGGTTGAGGTAGGGGAAGACTAGTACTCCAAAGGTACGCTGTGACCATGGCCATCACCTTCGTGAGCACTCCTGGGACACTGGTGAGCCAGAAGGGAGCACGGAAAAGTAAAAGTGCTCATAGCCCGACTTGAACTGCAGGTAACTCCTGTGGTCCTGCAAGAGGGGGATATGTGAATAAGTGTCCTGCATGTCCAGCACCACCATACAGTCTCCTGGATATAGGGCAGAGAGAATCTGGGCCAGCATAAGTATGTCGAATTTGCCCTTCCGCAGGAAGAAGTTGAGGCTCAAAGAGCTAAAATAAGGAGAAGGCCTCCAGCTTTTCTTTGGAACTAGGAAATAATGGGAATATCACCCAGGTCTGATCTCTGAGGCCGGGACCCTCTGTCTAGCTCATTTGTGCATTTTGCTACAAAAAGTTCAGGCTGTTTTTGTAAAATGGCTCTGAAAGCCGCTCTGATGTAAGTGGAAGAGGTGGTGGGGCAGAAAAGAACAGCAGGCTATAACCTTGTTGTATTGTCTGCAAGACCCTCCTGTTGGGTGGTACAACTTGCCACTAGTGGAGAAAATTAGTAATCCTGCTGTCTACGGTGTGGTTATGCACAGTTATGGATCAACTAAAGTGGCTTCGGATGCTGCTGCTGGAGTGGCCGGGGACTGGAAAGGTCGCTGACCCTGCTGTCCCGGACGATATCCCCTACTCCGACCCTAGACTGACTGCGGTGTCTGATGTGGGGGTGATGGGCCATGGTGCTGGCAGAAGGCAAAATCCCTATCGATACCTTGAAATGTGCAGCATTTTAGAAAGACAGAGCGAGTGCATAGTAGTTCTACTCTCTTTAAAGTTCTCGAGTTTGAAATCCGCCTTCTAGCCATAAAGGCAAGATCCATCAATAGTACTATTCATGAGTGATGCCTGGATATCCCACGGGAAGCCCATAGATCTCATCTATGTATGGGGCCGAAGTACAACGCTTGTGCCAACCACTCTGCCTAAGTAATATGTTATGTCCAGGCCTAACCAAATGAAGTACTTATCTACATCCTGGCTATCTTGAATGGTCTGTGCCAAATTGGCGCAAAATTGTTCTGAGGCTGCAGGTCATATTTCAGAGACTAAGTTCCACAATACGAGGGAGTAGCTTCCAAGCAAGCAGCTGGCATTGACTGATCTGAGAGCGAGGCTAGTGGAGGAAAACACCCAATTTCCAAATGCCTCATTTACAGGTGGGCAAGAGCCGGGTATGGTCCAGGTAACCATGTGGGTGTCAGTCAGGGCTTTGTTGAAGGCACTAGGTGTTCATATGAGGATTGTTCAGGTTGTAACTCTTTGTGAGAACATAGTTTTTTAGCTCCAAGGAGGGAATAGCCAATCCAAGACATAGGCTCCCCATCTAAGAACCATGGCAAAGGAAGCATACTCTTCTGAGGAAAAGCTGGGGGGAGGGAGGTAGGAGACCAGTCCTGTATCACAGGAAGCTTCCAGCTCACTAGCTCTTGTGGGTCATATTAAATGTGATATCATATTGTCAGGAGAATTCGTCCTCTCCATTACCACACAAAGCTAGGTGGCTTTGGTCCTAGTCCGATCTGAAAAGTTGTTAGAACACTAGAAGGTGGCTCCTTGTCAAAGGCACTGTCTTAGCAGATTCACAATATATCGGGGACTGGAGCATAGGGGATTAGCTCAAGCATGGCTTTGGACGAGGTAGAGACAGATTTGGCTCGGAGTCAGATAAAACTATGTGATTGAAGTCATCCTTCAGCATAGATCCTGGTGCCATGTGTGGAATCCGATCTGAACCCAAAGCAGGACCAGGAGGCATAGACTGCACCAAGTATGGGCCCGCCTTGGGAATCCAACCAGATTAACCCGAAAATTTGGGGTGCATCTGAATCCACTGCAGAAGCTGCTTTTCAGTCTGGTACCGTAAGCGAGAGCTTGGGTCACCCTGAAATCCTTGTGAATTCTCAAAGAGAGAGGCGAGGCAGGAAGAGGCCTGCTTGGACTTCTTGTATTTCTTTTGGGATTTAGACTTGCCCAAAGATGTGGAGTGTGACTACAACATGTAACAGATCGGCCTTGGGAGCGGTAATGGGTCCGTGTCCTTGAGCGACTTCCTTCAATGCTCACGATCTACAGCTTAGCCTTGCAGTCCTGGGTTGCCTTTGGGTGCATTGAGTTGCACTTCTTGCACGGTTTGGAGTTGTGGCCTGACCCCAAACACCAGACCCACACACCTTGTGGGTGTCCGTCAAAGAAATGTGTTTGCGACATCCCCTACAAGGCTTAAACCCTTTAGTTTTAGAATGGGACAGATTCCCTTGCACACTGGAAAGAAATATTAGAGAGCGAAAGTCAACTGCTGAGAAAAAGGGGGCCTTGTTCTGGATCAACATACAAAAACGTGGCAATAAAGGAACTGACACCAGTTCCCTTGGGTTGTAGATCTATGCGGCTCCAGTTGTCACTTTCAGGGCAGCGAGGAGTCCCTGCGGACACCAACTATTAGTACATGGGCTATGCTGAAAAATCTTCTGGAGATATCTAAAGGTGAGAAATCTGCAGTTAGAAGTATCCATCAGAATTACCTGTGCTGGTTAACCTATATTTAAATGAAAAGATTTTCAGCTGAGAATTTATAGCTCAGGTTTGGCATAGTTTATTTTCTGTTTCTTAATCTCCTATTAAATATGAGTTTCCTGCTTAACATTGCTACCAATAGAGTGTCAGGTGTTCAGAGAGAGTAACTAAATGGAGTATACCATTACTGGTAGCTCAGAGACAAAAGTGGTAAATTATATGCCCAAACCATTGTGGAGATTGCCAGTTTTGGTGGCCCCTTCCATATCTTCCATTAGCAGACTTCTAAAATGTTAACAAGTGGTATTTGTACAAGCCTAATAGAAGATGTATTGCCACAAAAGTCTGTTGTCTAGATACAAACAAGAAAAAATATCTTCAAAGATATCTTTTCCGCCAGTCTCGAACCAAAGACTTTGCTGTCCTTTAACAGGGAGACATTTTGCTTTTTTGTCATATAACAAACTCCCTTTTCTGCTACTGAAGCGGTACAAGACCTGTTGTTGGAGTCCTGGGGCAATAATTGAACCTTGGACAAAATCTGTGATGGGCACTGTTGGACTTGGCCCTTTAATGGAATTTTTTTTTGCTTTTCGCTCCCCTAATTCTGAAAGTCCCTCCTTGTAATGTAGTTGTATAGGCCCTGTGAGGTTAAAAAGCCCTGGGTAATGTTAAAATCACTGCTAGGTGCAGGTGCCCTCTACCCTCAACATGGCTGCCACTGACCCTTGTTACTGTAGCGTGGTCTTGTTAAGGCGCATTCTAGTTGCCAGGAGCTGGCAGGGACCCCAAACATTGTTGCCATTCCAGCCTGCCTTGCCTGCTCCCAGTTAGAGTAGGGAAGCTCCTGGCACCTTCTAGAATAGGGGCGGAGCCTAGTTTTGCCGCCTTAGAGGGTGGTCACCTGACCTGGGCCTATAAAAAGAAAGGGAGGGAAACTTTCCAGTCAGTTGGGGCATCACTGACCTGGGGGACCCACGCAGGAGATTTAGGCGGTAGGGCCTAGTCAGGGACTTATGCCACTGGGAGTGACAGGACTTAGGTGCTGCCTCTTAAGTTGAGTGAGGTACCCTGAGCTAACCCACTGATCTGGCCCGGCGGGAGGGGAACCCAGGGACCATCTGCAGTGACCTGCTGAGGATTTCTGTCAGCAGCCCTCAACTCCACCCCCCTTAAGTAACAAGAGACTGCTATTTACAAGGGCGCCAAAACCATCCAGCTCCAAGAAGAAACTTAACTACCACAGGACTGCTGGGGATCAACCAGGTACTGGGCTGTGTTACTTCTGCGCCCCTTAATCCTGTCCTGGACACCCTTTGCTGATTTGCCACTACCGTGTGGCCTGTCCTGTTTGAGCTGCTGACTAAACTGCTAAGCGCTCCCCTTTCTCTGCGCCAGTATCCTGGACTGCCGATCTGCTGAGTGCTTCTGCCAAAAGAGTGCTGTTGTAATTGCCCCCGAGAAGCGCTGGTGACTGCCAGAGTTGTGGTGCCCTTAAAGCGCCATGAAGCTCCTGGGCGCTGTTCCTGCCTGAAGTGCTGCAAAGGCTGAGCGCTGTGTGCATCTCTGAAGCGCTGCCCTTATTTGCGCTGACTAGCCCCCACTCACCGCCGCATCACGTGATGGGGGCGCGTCAAGCCACGCCCCCGCCGCGCATTTATTGGCTGCGTGGCCAATCAATGCGCGGCGGGGGATTGGCTCTGGGGCTCGGCACACGCTATTGCTGCACCATGATTGGCCGCAACCCCTTCGCCGGCCGCGCTGTGATTGGCGGCGGGCGCTGAGTATTGTAGAGCTTCCCCGGACTGGGCTCCACACTGGGAAAAGCTCCGGAACCCCCCCCAAGGACCTCGGGAAGCCTGAGATCAGTCCGCCGCCTTGCAGGGGTAGGCCGCGCTGGGCCCCGAAGTCATCCTTACGTGATGGGGGCGCGGAAGAGACTCCGCCCCCGCCTCTATTGGACAGGGTCGCCGCACCCCCGCAGGCTGCGCTGCCATTGGCGGGCGTGCCCTTGATCTGGCTGCTCCTGATTGGCCCTGGGCCCGGGAACAGCCGGGAGGCCCGGGACCCGGGGAGAAACCCGCGTGGGGGCTCAGGAGGAGCCTGTGAGCCCTAGAGAGGCTGAAAGAGATTCCCCTGACTGCGTGAGGCCTCGAGGAGCGCCGGAGCCCTCAAACTCAACCAGAAGCCTACGCAAGGGCTCCGTGAGGAGCCGAAGATTGAGGTAATAATGCGGGTGGGCGGGCGATAGGCCTGAGACCTCCCCCACCCCTGGGGAAACTGTTTTTGGGCCCCGTTGGCCCCCAATTGTTGTGGAAGGCATCCTGAACTGGGCCAGAGCCCCGTAAGAGCATTCGGGGCCTGAACTTAATGGAGTTAACCCCGTGTCGGGGGGGGGGGTTTGTGTTCAAACCTGCCCCTAGCAGGTCCCAAGGAAAACACTGCTGTGGGCATGTGCTAAGTGTGGAGAAGGGAGGGCTTATACCTGTTTCCTCCTGACTCTTAATTAAATGTTTAATCCTGCCTAGTGCAATGCCTTTAGGAATGCCCTCAGTTACCTAAGGAAATGTTCTATTCTTGCATACTAATATGTTGCCTGATTCTCCAGGAAGGGTGTACTCAGGCATAGGGAAAGGTTGACTCTTGCTTAATGAAATGTTCACCCTGCTTTCTTAATGGGATGCTGATTGAGTCCTCAGGCACAATATCTATTCCTACCTAATGAAATGTTGACCTACCTAATGAAATGTTTTACCTGCTATGACATGTTTTACTCCTGCTCGGGTAAGTGTTCTCTACTCCTGCCACGACAGTGATCTGCCAGTGCCTAGGGAAATGTTCGCCCTGGCCTAATGGGCGGTTGTATTCTGGTAATGCGAGGTTGCCCGAATTCTAAAAGATGGGGGACTGCATGAGGTTCCCTGAGGAAATGTTTTAATCCTGTCTAACGCAGTGTTCCCTGAGCCCTACTCCAGGAAATGTTTAGCGCTGAGTAACCTAGTGTTTATTCGTCTAATGAAATGAGTAAAGCTGCGTCGTGAAACGTTTAAATGCCTAAGGAGATGTTTATCTTTGCATAAGGAAATGTTTTGCTCATAGGGATTACAGAAAGGTTTACTTCTGACTAATTAAAGGTTTAATCCTGTTTAGTGCTGCAATCCCTGAAGGCCTACAGGCATCTAGTGAAAGAGTTAACCTTACCTACTGAAAGGGTTTACCTTGGTCAATTAACTGTTCTACATTTAATGAAATGGTTATTGCAATATGCTATATTGATTACTGAACTGCTCCCTTTACTCCCCTCTGATGAAATGCTTTGATGTGTAATTGATACTGTGATTTTCCACTCCTGAACCTTGATCTTAGATAAAAAGTTATTGTTTTTAATCAAACTCACTGGAGTGGCGTCAGTCATTGCGTGCCTTTTATTGTCTCAGTGGATGCGTGTGCTGTGTAGTCACTAACACCTAAGCTTTCGGGTGCCTACCTGCTCGTGCCAGGCTACCCC
This sequence comes from Lissotriton vulgaris, assembly GCF_964263255.1. Lineage (NCBI taxonomy): Eukaryota > Metazoa > Chordata > Amphibia > Caudata > Salamandridae > Lissotriton > Lissotriton vulgaris. The sequence continues at coordinate 1,822,181,150 of NC_141693.1, forward strand.
CGGGGAACTGGTGACCCCAGTTCCTACAGGCACTGATCCTTCTGTCTCTCCAAAACATCAAGTCACTCCTGAGTTGGCAACAAGGGGTGGTGAGGGACAGAGTCTCTGAATTAAGCAGAAAACTCTCACCCAGTCAAGAGATCAGGGCTAGATCCAACACCGTTTTTTAGCTCACTGCACCATCCCAGTTTCAGAACCTGGCTGTATGCAAATTAGTCTGTTCCTGTCCCAGTGCATGATGGGAACAGGGCAAACCAAACTACAAAAGCCAATTCTTACACTGGGAAGGAAACAAGCTCCCGGGGACCGGTTTCTGGCATTACAGCCGTCTTCGGCCCGGTTTGCTTGAATCCTGATGGTGCAATGAGCAAGGGACTCACATCTGAGTATACCCTTCCATGCTTAGGGTGGACAAAATTATTTACAACAAGGGGTGGTGAGGGACAGGGTCTCTGAATTAAGCAGAAAACTCTCACCCAGTCAAGAGATCAGGGCTAGATCCAACACCGTTTTTTAGCTCACTGCACCATCACAGTTTCAGAACCTGGCTGTATGCAAATTAGTCTGTTCCTGTCCCAGTGCATGATGGGAACAGGGCAAACCAAACTACAAAAGCCAATTCTTACACTGGGAAGGAAACAAGCTCCCGGGGACCGGTTTCTGGCATTACAGCCGTCTTCGGCCCGGTTTGCTTGAATCCTGATGGTGCAATGAGCAAGGGACTCACATCTGAGTATACCCTTCCACGCTTAGGGTGGACAAAATTATTTACAACAAGGGGTGGTGAGGGACAGAGTCTCTGAATTAAGCAGAAAACTCTCACCCAGTCAAGAGATCAGGGCTAGATCCAACACCGTTTTTTAGCTCACTGCACCATCCCCGTTTCAGAACCTGGCTGTATGCAAATTAGTCTGTTCCTGTCCCAGTGCATGATGGGAACAGGGCAAGGTTCTGAGCCGGGGTGGGGCAGTGAGATAAATAACGGTGATAGATCAAGCCCTGATCTTTGGACTGGGTAAGAGTGGTCTGCTCAATTCAGACACTCTGTTCATCACCACCCCCTTTTCTAAATCACTCCTGAGTTGGCAGCATGGATGTAGACAGTGCCAGTCCTGAAATTAATGAATCAGCCATATTTCTTCACTTTATGTATCCTGGAAGGCCTTCGCCACTGATGCCAGAAGTGGCATTGTGTGTGATGCTATCTGTGGCGCTATCAAAGAATGTGCAAGCAAAGAATAGAGAGAAGTACCTATGGTTTAGGAAGCCTTGGATTAGTCGAGGCTGAAGCAAAAGTCAGAGGGACCAGTGCAGATATGTGCTAAAAATCCCTGTGTTCTTGCAAGGAATATTGGAAACCAGCGGAGGTGGCTGGGCTATGTAGGCAAAAACCTGGCCATTGCCTCTTCAAGAGGCTCTTTCTTTCTCGTAGCCGAGCAGTTTGATTAGATGCCCTCCCCGTTGCTCTTTCGGGTTCGGAGCTTTATCGACGAATTTCCCATAAAGATGCTTTCCCCCAGACTCAGTGTTAAGGGAAATCGAGATCGGAACACTCTCTGAGTATGATTCCGCTCGTAAATAATCTGGAAATCGTCAGAATCACGACATCAGACTGAGTTTTGAGCTTCCCGGTGCGATGAGTTAAAATGGCGAATGGAGCAGATTTTCAGATTAAAGCCCGAGCGGACTAATGATGACGATATGACCCCTGTCGAGGAGTAGCTCCACAATTTACAACTTTGGTAGAGGTCCGATAAGGCATTTGCAGATTATTTACAGCCAAGGAGTTAATATTGGAGGTGCTAGTTACCAAGACTGACCTTAAAATGGTGGTATGATACAGTAAGCAAGATGAACGATCAGCGGATCTGTTATCTCGAAAGGGTGTCTAACATTGTGAAAGTGTCCTTAATGAACACGGAGCATTTACTGAGGGTTGCCTGGTGAAGGAGACGGGCGTGACACCATAAGTAGCGCCAGTGGCAACTCCATTAATGAGGCACCTTGAAGGTCTGGAATACGAGCACCAACACAAAGAGCTGTCCTGTTGGTAGCGGAAGATTGAGAGATAGTGCTGCAGACTGTGGGCTTCGCTCTGTCGATGCGGGGGGTTCAACAACTTGGCCACAATAAAGGAGGAATACAAATATCTCGGCCCGCCTGACCCCAAAATGGCGGGCGACATCCCTTCACACAGGAGGAGTGCAGGAGGCTTCCCTGTGGTCCCTTGAGGGTACGTAGAACTGAATTACGGCTACCTGGTTTGTCGTGGACAGTTGGGAATGAAGACTCTGGATCAGTGATACACAGGAGCCCATACCCACTGCCTGACCTAAAGATGGCCGCCGTGTGACATTATTACCTCCAGGGGTCTTCCATTACAGGCCCTACTACTAGATGCTTATTGTTAATCCCTATCCCTTTTCAGCCACATAGCCTTGGGCGGACTCTGACAGGAGGGCGCTGAAGCGGGGGGGATAGGTGCGGAGCACACTGAACGCAGTTTGACGCCTCTGGTAGCTCCCACTGCATCCTGGGGGCACCCTGGGTGTGACGAGAGCTGACTCCCACGTGTAGGAGATGTCCAGGAGAAAGCAGCAGAAGCCCCAGCAGGTCATTTCGGACTGTGAGACTCCACCGGCTCCAAGAATGGCACTTCAGATGCCACCTATCAAGTTCAGGCAAGAGCCGCACCCTGACAGGTGCCCATGATGGAACTTTTTAACAATGCCCCCCTAGGCAGAATCTAGAACCTTCTGTATGTACTGCGGTGCCCGAGCAACCTTTGGCCGATGACCGGTGGAGCTGCCCTATGCAGCTAAGAGGAATTTGGCTTGGGTTCACCCTCGGACACTGTTTTTCTTAGTCTCCCTGTTGTATTTCTTACCCCCTCCACCCTATGCTTTTGTAACTCATGTAACTATTCTCCAGCACCTTTGGCTGTCACCTACACAGGTCTTCTGACATTCTTTTCCTCGTCTCCCCGTATGTGCCTCCTTCCCTCCCCCTTCCTCCTCCCTCTTTTGATCCTTTGATTCAAACTGATGTAACTATATAACTCATAACTCACTGATTCAACTGATATAAATTAAAAAACTGTTTGTACCTACCATGGAGCCTGAGCAACTTTGGCGGATGCCTGGTGGAGCTGTCCTATGCAGCTATAGAGGAGTCGGGCCCCTTGGCCAACACCTACCCAGCCGGTCATCTGACATTGTTTTTCCTCGTCTCCCCGTTATGTGTCTTCTTCTCTCCCCCTTCGATAGAACTATGACGACACCCCCTGGGCGGATACCAAATCTGTTTGTACCTACCGCGGAGACCAAGCAACCTTGGCCGATGCCCGGTGGAGCTGTCCTATGCAGCTATAGAGGAGTCTTGGCCGTCACCTACCCAGCCAGTCAGCTGTCATTGTTTTCCTCTTCTCCCAGTTTTTGTCTCTTTCACTCCCCCCCCCTCTTTGATTCAAATGGTTGTAACTATGTAACCTGTAACTCACTGATTCAACTGATATAACTATGTATCCTATAACTTGCTGATCCTCATGTAAAGCGCTCTCATACCGCCGGGTCTAGCCAGTGCTATATAAAACTTAGCAAATAAATACAAATAAATAGAACCTGATGGGAAGGAATAAACCTGGTTGATTATATATGTTCTTGGAAGTGTTCTATGTAGTAGCACTTCTTTAATTAGAGTTGGGGAAGATGGTTGAGTGGTGGAAAGAACCTATTTCTGAACTGAATTTGAGCGATGTTTAAGTCCAATGCCCTTTTTAGTGTCTTTATGCGTCCTATGGTGTATACTACAGTCTTCACAGTTGTGAGTTAGCCCCATCTGGCATGGTGGATAAAGTGTGGGAGGGAGGACATGTCAACACATCCAGTAGCACCTGATACATTCCTGAGCCTAGCCATTGTGGCACATCCAACCACCTATTGTTGACATGAATATTTTCCCAATTGTCTGATGTCTGGAGATGTTACATTAAATGGGAAATCTATTGGAGGAAACGTTAGAACTGTGAGCAGTGTGGCATTTTAGGTATTTGCCTTGAATTAATATTTGTTTGAGTTAGAAGGATTGGAAGGGGTTCCCTTCTAACAGTCTCTTGCGGAAGTTTTATTTTTTATCTATTTTTTGGAACAATCACAGCGCTTGTTAACTACTTACTTTTGCCCGCCTAGTGGTTGCACACCATGATTTTTCAAACAGAAGCATTGTTTAAGGTTACAATGCATTCTCAGTCTTAACCTGTCCACCAGTAGGGTTCATGTAAAGATAGACCAATGCATTGTCGACAGCAGTTGGGTTGAATACTACAAGTGTATCTGTTTCTTAGTATCTACTATCTCTCTCCTCCCCCTCCACCCCCTGCTGAGTTTGTGAGCATCTCCTCTGGATACAGAGGCCTTCAGATGTATAACGGCGCATATTTGTGAAGACAAAGCCATTCAGCAGCATTTCTAACAGTAATAAACCTCCCATGCCTAACTTCTCAAACCACGTTCCAACCCACAGCTCTGTTGACTTTGTGCCATGGACACGTTTTGTTCCCAGCGGTGCCAGAAAAGCAACCTATAGGGGGCTGCTAAAACTGATATTCACATTCTGAATTTGAGAAATAAAACTTCACAAAGTTATCATTCTTTAAGGCTAATTTTGTTTCAATTTACAGACCTGCTCAAAATTAAAGTGCAACATGTAAACAAGTGCCACACCATCGCTTACACGTCTGATACATTTTCTTATTTCTGTGCATTCTGTTACCTTCATATTATTTCTGTGCATTCGGTTACCTTCATATTTTATCACGCTGAACCTTGCTCTGGCTAGTCTTTTGCCAGATGTGCCTGAGATTATATTAACTAATATTAAAGGTACAGTACAAGCAGTGCAGCCTCAGATGCCAATATGTGGAGAGGTTTGGAGCTACATTTCCATATTCCTTAACCATCTAGCAACAAAGTTGGCTCTTATGAATTAAAATGATTGTACAGAAAAAGTGACATGGTGATGATCATTTCACTTCAGAAATCCAAGTTTTATCACTTCTTTCTTCACTAAAAACGTTCTTATTCTTGTATTATTCCTTACTCGCACAGGTCTCATAACTCTACAGGAGCTTCATCAGCAGGTGTTGAAAGGCCGAGGAAAGTTTGCTCAAGACGTTAGCCAGTGAGTATCATATTACTTGATTGATATCTGCTCTTTGCTTGCTTTCCTGCATCTTCATTTGACTTGTGCAGGAACTGCAACCCACACTTTGGTTATCCATTTTGTCTCCACCATTCTATCCTTGTTCAGAGATGATCTCATCCGGGCAATTAAAAAGCTGAAAGTTCTAGGAAATGGATTTGGAATCATTCCAGTAGGTGGAACATACCTGATCCAGTCTGTGCCAGCAGAACTCAACATGGATCACACAGTCGTACTCCAGTTGGCAGAGGTAAGATACTCTGTGAACATAAGATCGTGTCAGCCTGTAGAAGGTTTGCATCACCAGAGTTTATAAACCCCACTTAATTTTGGAAAAACCCATATGTAGAGTTATGCATCCTCTTCCGTCACCCACTTCCTATTGAATGCTTCAATATAGAAATCTCGTTCACACCCTTACGAAACAACCTGTACATGTTCCTTTCGAAAACCATTCTTATGTGGGTAATCCATCTGCTTTCTTGTTTTATGGATGAGGTTCTCCCTATATCCTCCATCACTGTTCCTGTCTGAGGACAGATGAATGGAACTCTTCTTCTAGTTGCAGTTTCACAGTTAGACCAATTTAAAAATGTGTGGGGTAGGATAAGTAGTTTTTATTATGCCCTCCTGCCACCTGGGAGGTGGAGTGGTCTCTGCATGTCTATTCAATCTACATATTTATGTGCTCAGATTTCTGTCTATAACAGGTCATGTAGATTTATCAGGGCAATTGATTTAAAGGGCCCTGGAAATGTTTTTAGAATGCTGGACAGGGAAGGTGAGTGGGACTTGAATGCACCGACATGGACTAATCCTTTGAATCCATCCTGTCCATTATAAGGTTGCTAGTACCTGTAAAAACTCCTGCATGATCTAGAGTACTAGGATTGTTGAAACATGAGAACCCATAGAGCACTTAGAAACTCTAAACCCGTCATGGGTTATTTCACAGAATATTGTAGAAACAATTGCAGAAATCAGTGAGACCGATGCAGTCTTCAAAATGTGGACTAGGGTATGTCTATTAAGTCGGCCTGTCCCCATATTTATTATTTTTCTCCATTAAAACAATTCTTAGGGTGTGCTTTTAAGCACTTGGAAAGCAGGCCTGGATATTTGCATGCAGTTATAAAAATAGAGTACTAATGTAATTAATTCGACTTTGCAATGAATAATTGTAAAAGAAAGGCTTCTGAAGTTGAATATTGACTGCAGTGAGGAGAATTCACTCCCAGTCTTAACCTGCATTCTAATTGATACATTTAGAAACAAGACCTGCATTTGATTGATTTCAGCAAGCATGTGGAACAGATAAATTGTTAGAGGCATAATTCCGTTTTTTTGTGTAGCTCACATTGCTTTGCTGTTTATACGTAGATATTAGCAGGCCTCCCAGGTAGTTGTAGTTAATGACCGGATGTTTGCCGTCCTCAGTAGGAGTAATCCTTGAACACTGATTGACAAGCTTTGAGCCAGAGAGGCTATCTCAGTGCTTCATTTGAGGGATGAAAGTATTCTGACAACTATGCCAGATGGCAACAGAGAAGTGGTGAATGTGGCATTTAAGCGAACAGATTGACAGAATGTCAAATGCCATTGGGGGGCTCGGTTTTACGCTGCAAACTGCAGCAGCTATAATGATTTAAAAGATGGGATTCTATAGGAATATCTAATTTGGTAAATGTGGGAGATGGTCAGTTGGTATCAAAACATTCTCAGATTTGAAGGGCAAGTTCAGCCATGCACAGAGGGAGAGGTATGACACAGCGCCTACAGCGACTGCCTCTGGAGTGCGAGGATCACAGTTCGATCGCCGGCTGAAGCTCAGCATTATGCGACTCCGGGCAGTAGCTTTTTTTAATCTTCGGGATGGCCCCCAGCGCCTTGAAACATTAAGGGGTGATATTTACGCGCTTTACAAGTCAGGATTAGTATACATTTGCAATTCTTCAGGTACATACAGGCTTCGCAAATGCTCCACAGGGACCTGTTGTCGAGTGTGCGGAAGGAATGTCTCCTCCGTTGAGTATCCAAGAAGAGAAAGGTCACTCATGGGGTTCCACAGAGCAGGGCTCAACATTGTCTCCTATATTGTTTAATATTATGTGTTTCCTTTAAATTCCTTTATTTGTTCCTTCTGGCTTCATGTGGGAGGGTGTCTTATGCTGATGGCACTGCTGTTTTTAGCTTAAATGTCCTGTGTTAGAAATTCAAAATCATTTTAACCCCTCTTTCCCAGCCGATCAGGTATGCACGAGCCATAATGAGCTCAATCTGAACCCAGAAGACAGAGCTTTTGATTGTGGTTGTGTATCTTCTTGAATGGCTAACTTCTGGCCTGATAATCTTGGCTTTCCCCCTGAACATCTGGAAGTGATTAATTGTCTGAGCTTTAAGCTAGACAAATAACTATCACATGAAGAGCAGTTCAATTCAGTGATATTCTATTGTATTGGCTTAAATTACATAGGAAAAGCTTGAAAGTAATGTCACTTAAAGACAGGCCTACAGCATCAATCTTCACGGATAGACTACTCCTAGCCCGCCATTCTCAGGCTGGAAGAAAAGTTTAACCTGCTAGCCCACTTTGCTGTTAAAAGTCATGGCAAAGCCAGACTTCCCCCTGGTATTTGTGTACGTGAACCCTATGGCAGGCCTATTGAGTCCCCAGGCAGGGTGCAACATATGCCACGCACAGAATGTGTAATTTCACATGTTGTGATAGTAAAAACACAAAACTGTTGTTTTTACTGTGGTAAAGCTTGGTCGCCCATTGGCAAGTACAGAGTTACATGCTGACCCCTCAGTGCGCTAACTCTGGAACGGTGCGACAGTGAGTAATCCAAGTGATGAAACAACTTGTTACATTAAGCCAGACTTGATTCTCAGGTCGAAATTAATATAACACGTTGCATTGTGCAACTTTAGCAGAGTGCCCATAGTTGTTGCTCACTGGGTCCTGTTTCTGAGACCGCTTTCTGCCCTCGTGGGGAGACGTGCTAACGACAAGAAAGATACAGAGGGAGCCTGCTATTGAAGGAGATGTCACCTCAAACCCACAGGAAGCCACACGGGTGTCGTCCCAAAAGGCAAGCTTTAAAGTAGAAACTACGTTTGAAGGGCAAATGGTAAAACTTGGTAGAGGGGCTGCCCATTGTTCAGGCAGATGGACTGGCACCAGGGAAAGGAGAGGGGGAAATAGTTGCCAAACTGGTTTTTCAGGGGCATGTAGCACCCTTGGTAGCCACCCCTCTTGGCTGGACCAGGGAGCTCCACAGGCTGGGAGAGTGGTCCTGCAAAATTGGAAGAGGGCAAAATGGTGCATCCTGGGATGCCCGAATGTAACATTAAATGATCATCAGGTGGGAGGGAACCTGGTAGCCACTGGCCACCAACAGCATCCTGCCCTGAGATAATTTTCTGAGCAGAAGTATGGCACTCCAAACTCAGATGTCGACTGGAAGAAGGACTGCCCTGCTGCATCGTCGCAGAGGGACTGTGTCTGCTGTATCCTGCTAAAAAGAAGTATTCAAATTGTATACAAAAGATCCTAGGCAACATTGTTTTAACGTGGATTTAACTCAGTTTTCGTACTATTGGGGCATTAATTGAAATGATCAGAGAAACAGCTGGGCTCACATATCATTCATTTATATATCAAAATTATGTTTTTATATAACTTCACATGTATAATAGAACAGTGATTTAAATATCATCTGAAAAAATCATCCCGATTATTTTTAATACTTAGTCGTACAAATATTCATACTCTCTCATCCTTCCATACAGTACATAGTCAAAGACTTGCATAGTTATAACATGCTTATCTTTATGAACTCTCAAAAGCTTGATAATGTAATGTTCAATAAAATTAATTTAGATCATAGGCCTTTTGTTCAAAAATGTAAACAATCACCAGAGTATTGTCTTACTCCTTAGTCAGACAGATTTGTCAATCGTAGGTTCTATAATTCATTCCTCTACTCTCGTTTCGGCTGGAAGCCTTCATAAGAAAGAAAAAACACACATTAGCCCACCTGGGTCCTGTATCTGTAAACAACACAGCACACTTATTAATAGTCATTTGTACTCTAAGTTTATGCTGTGCCACATTTAGTTTCATAGTGTTCATAGAGATATGGATCCATAGACATGTGTATGTCACATGGCGCCGATATATTTGAGTGCTCCAAGGCAAAAAAAGAGGTGAGGACAAAAAAAGGTGAAAATAAGATGTTTAATCAATAATTAAAAGATACCAGATCTAACCAAAGGGCATAGGAGTGGGTACAATACAAGGGTGCATACAATCTCTAACAGACAAGAGAACAAGTGACCTGGAAATGTTGACATTGCTGTTGAAGAATTGAAAAACCTGCGAAAGCATAGATGTTATGCACCAATCCCATACGTGGCATGAATAAATTCCTACCATACCTATTGATAGTATGAGGGTATATGCAGTTGTGCAGGAGTCCCGTAGTGGGTTTTATTTGGGTATCCAAATTTTGTTGATGCCAGTCTATATTGACTTATGTGTACAATTAAGTCACATCTTTAGGGATCGTCCTAAAATTCATTGTCTCACTCTGAGAAATCTTTTGTACGGGTGATTTTTTTTTTTTTTTAGCATATGTAGACAGCAACTCAGTCCCGTGAATGGATGCACGGTTATATGCTACAAAACAATATGGTTGGAGTCGCATGTCCAGAATGAAAATACTTTTTGGGTTAGGTTACGCAGACTTCTAAACCTAAATGAAGAACGCTTTGTGGGGGTCCAGTATCAGCTGTCCAAAAAGGGAAAGGTTTAAAAAAATATAGAAATTAAACTAAGAGGATGGCTATTTGCTATGGATTGAGACAACTCAATGTGAGTCGAGTGTCTTATGGCCAAAATGGAAACAATTAGTTGAAATGTAATGTTCTAACCCTGCTGGGTTATTGAATTTGTGCCAATGGTTTCAGACTGCTTTCCGAGCAGTCACTTCGGTTGTGAGCTGCATTCCCCAGTGTCTGTCTGGTCCTTACTCTGACTGGTCTTATTTGGGATCCGGGCCGCATAACCATTCTCCTTGTTGCGCGTTCATACAAAAAACTGTGAAGGGCAAGAAGTTGTTGTCTCCAGAGCCCAACCAAACTCAAGGTACAGCTGACTGGCCTCCTGTTTGTACACAGGGACACAACAGCTGAAGAAGCCTGCTGGGGCAAGCTAGTAGCCCAAAGTCGTATACCTGCTGCAAATCACTGCTGTGCGGGACCAGGACGCATTACACAAAGTGGACCTGAGGTTGCTTGAACTCTGGCGGTTCCAGCTGCACTCCAACAACACTCCTGAGGATGATTCATCAACTCAGGACGAATTGGCCTGTGACTGGTAGTCCAGTGGCGACTAGACTTCTGCTAGCACCGAGAGCTCGCTGACACTGTAACCAGGATCAACTCAACCCCCTTTATGAACCGAGGAGTAGTCGCCGAAAGAGTCTTGTCGACTGTTTTGCATCCTTTGAGCATCTTCAGCATCCTTCAACCCTTGCATCAGGACCACTTTCATAGGAAAGCCCTTCAAAGGACAAAAGCGCCTAGAACGGACTGAATACTGCTTCGCCTGCTGAGGTAACTATTTCTGAGGACCATGCTGTTCCCCCTAAGTATCTCCCACTGCAGTTGGTTGCCTAAAATGACTCCAAGTGACCGCATTACACGTAGCCCAAACATTTTAGTGTAAAAGTTTCTAAGTGTTAGGTTTGTTGAATTTGCAAATGCTTGTTTGCGGTTAAGTGAAAAGCTTTGATTTACTATACTTTGTAAATTCTATATCCACTGAACCCTTCAGTGGATCTTCTTCGTTGTGGTATCGAAAAATCCAAACTATTTTTATGATTTCTTTACTGTCTTGTCTAATTCTTCTTCAATTGTTTTGGTGCTGTTTAAATGTGTTAAACTTGTTTCTTTGTATAGACCTTGCTGCTTAGAGCCACAGATACCCAGGGTTGAGGGGAGGTTTGACAAACGAAACCCAAGGTAGCTAAAGGGGTTGTTGAGTGTATTACACAGTGAAGTCGCACAACCGGGGCAACTAGAGAAGCAGCAGCAGTATTTTTGACTTTTTATTGTGACTTTTACCTGATAAACTTGATTTACTGAAGTAAAAGTTTATGATTTTGACAGCTTATTTTTAACTTTTTAGTGGAATTTGTTATACTCCGAGGAGTTGGAGGGTTTAGTGAACTCTCTTCACAGAGAACAGGGGAAGGGGCAATCAGAATTGTATTTCCCAGTTTCAGTCTACTTACTCTGTTCTACGGTCTGCCCTGGTCTATACAGTTTGTGTGGGGAGAGCAGGAGCTCCAAAGGCAAACACGACCATCTCCTGGACACCTGCATCTTTTGGTTCAGTATCTGTGATAAGGCTGCAATATAAATGTGTAGGAAAGTAGGATCTGCTTTCATGGTCACCCCCACTGTATGCTGAGATCCTGCTAATCAGGACCCCTATTATTTGTGCTTCTTCCCTAAATTCAATTGGGTGAGTACTTGGGTACACCTCGGATTGACTACTGGTCTACTCGTGTAAGTCCCTAATATATGGAACCAAGGTACTCAGAGCATAGGTACACTAGGAGTCTCCCATGGGCTGAAGCATTTATCATGCCATCCATGGGAGACCACTCCAATTGGGACTACAAGCCTACCATTGTAGCCTGTGTATCTGGTGCTAGCACCACCTCCGACGGATAGGTTTCCTTACACCTGAGGTCACTGCACTTTAAACCTATGTCACCCCTAAGGTAGACCTTTCAATCCTGAAGTCAGGGTGCTCAGTTATAAGTGTGAGTGTGCCCCTGCTTGAGTGGGACACCCCTACAACCCAAGGAGTACACTCTCCTAGGTTGTAAGTGCATCAGCTATTATGATACATAGAGTGGCCATGCGTTATTATGCGAGGGCTAACTCTAAACTGGCTGTAATGAACCCTGTTGTGTTTGGTATCAAACATGTTGGAATCATACCCCTAACACTGTAAATGGTGATTCCATGTACTGTAAAGCTCCTCTGGGAGGCCCTCCGTGCTCCCCGGCACCAGTTTTCTAGACCCGGACAGCAAACTATGGCTTCTGCTTGTAAGAAAGTGCCCTCTTTTTGCATGGTCACCCCGCTTTTTGCCTGTTTGACTGTTGATGTACTTTGACTGAATGTGCCCTGCGTTCCTGCCATCCAGGTACCCAGAGCCTATGTTCTTTCCCTAAACTGCTTTAAAACAAAACCCATTTGGCACTCTTTGGCCACGTCAGTCCCCTGTAAATGGTACCATAGGTACCAAGGGGCACTGTGGCCAGGGAAGGCCTCTAAGGGCTGCAGCACTCATTGTGCCACTCTTAAAACCCTGTACCTTTACACACGCACACTGCCATGGCAGGCTGCATGTTTTAATCTATTAGAAGGGTTTTTAGTGACTCAGGAGAAAAAAGGGCTATATCTACAGTTAAGTAAATTGGTAGTGAGTGTACGGTGCCACCAGGCAAGGGGATAATTCCCTAAAACCCCTTCTTATGTGTAAGGAAACCCTACACAAAGTCAATAGCACTTAAGTCCTGGGCACACATGAACAAGGTACCAGTCCAAAGGATAATTTCAGTAGTTTTCAAAAAAATCTCAAAAGAGTTCAATCTTCAGTAAATTCTTGTATGTCAGGGGTGAGGTGTTTAGATGATAAACTGACTACCTGTACCTCGTTATCTGTGTTAACTATTTGTTCCTCACATCCCCGGACCTCAACTTCTTTCTGTAATCGTTTTTGTCCTCCTCTCTTCCCTCTATCGGTCTTAAGTCTGGTCCACCCCTGGTTGGTTGTGTTCTGTTTCCCCTCTTTATCCGTTGAACTTCCCTTAAAAAAGATGATTTGGTGGGATCTGTACCTGTGGAGCTTTCTGCCTCGCTTTCGCTGATGGGCGGGGCACCCAAAGAGGTCGAGCTAGAGGATACTGATACTGTATATATCTATAAGAGGGGAGGAGGTAGGGGAGGCGAGTTTCCCACTCAAAGAGAGAGTGGTAAGTCCAGCTAGGTGTTCGCCCCAATATGTATGACACACAAGAAGTACCAAGCTGTTCCTAAATAGAGTGAAAGATTGTGAATGGTGACTACTCAATGTCGTGGATGAACGCGTGGGTATCTACTGTGTTGGATATAAAGGCCTCACACACCCTTGCAGGTGTCATGCTTCATCATCGGCAATGCTCCTCGTTGGGTCGGCGGTGCAATACCCAACGGGCAACACCTCAAAGAGGGGCTCTTTGGCGGAGATCTTTTTCCAACTGCCGTATGGGTGAAGTGTGGGTGAGGGGCCAGTAATATGTAGACGTGGGGAATAAGTTAAAATTGGAGTAAAGGGTACCAGGATCAACTTTATTCTAGCAGTCCCTTATTCCAAATTAAAATTGGAAAATAGAGTAGGCTCTTAGGGAAATAATGTCCCCCAGTGCGAGTCTAGACTATAAAGTTTATCAATCGGTCAACATGTTTCTCGCTGTAAGTCCTCTGACTAGCGATTCATCAGGACCAAGAAAATTTAAACAATAAGTTTGTAATTCATTAACTATCTACATGTTGCCTTTACCTGCTAGAGGACATTATCCGATAAGTGTAAAGGGACAAAAGTACCTGTGTTGCGCTGTAATTGACTAAAGTGGGAGACAAAAAGAGCATTTCACAACAGGTCGCGATTACTCTAGAATCGCAATCGGCAATAGGTTAAAGAATACGAGGAACCCCATCCCCACCACGTGACCCTACGAACGGCTTAAGGCTTCTCCCTTCCCGCGGTCCGTTTATCTATCCGGTCCCGGCGGAGAGGGGTAGGTCTTCCTGTAGGAGCTCGGAGTTACACAAGTAAGTGCAGCTAAACGATCGTGGAACTGGTATAAATGTGTATTGCAACGCACACGGACGGTGCACCTTTAACCTGCGTGTGCGCAAGCCTTCACATGTGTTGTGTGAGTTAGGTCTGTCTCGCCTGCATTTATCGGCACTCACTAAACAGGGCAGTATCAGAGCATGAATATCAATTGTTCCTCATTTTGTATTACTTACATAATTTCACTGTAACCAAGCCATGAACTGAAAAGCCTAAGATCATGTCCCGCTTTTTACCGGCAGACCGACATTGGCCTACTCTGACTAATGGCCACTAGGGTGCCTGTATATCATCATATTGCAATCCAGACTGGCCCCAGACCACCCCCTACATCCCGGTTTTGCGCATTAATCATACATAATCAAACAAATCTATGTGCACATATGAGAACTACCCGCAGAGAGAGTGAGAGAGAGAGATGAGGATTTTTGACAATAAAAGTAGTCTGGAACCAGTGTGATCATGATCCTGGGTGTTTACACTAGATACCTATAAACAAAACCACCCAATTAAAAAACCAGAAGGGGCATCACACGACTCAGATCTAACGAGGCGCTCTCCTTATCATTATGGTGAACACAGATATTTTGTGAACCTCAGCATGGAACTACGGGATATATGCATTCTCTACTGTTTCACACAACGTTTGATTTCTGTTACCAACATTAGCCTGAAAACTGAGAGGTTGAACCCGTAGCTCTACCTGCCGGGTGCTGTTGTTGTAGCTCACCCAACCAAGATAGGTGAGTGCTCAACCATTGAATGTCATGAGAATATTGCTGCGAATCATTGTTTTTAATTAGAGGGACTACTCCCTTTGAGCATGCCACTTGCTTTGCTCGTCACGGTTGAGTCCACTTGTTTTTAACACTTTTCTATTATACACTCAGATAGGCATGCCTCCCACTGTTTTGTTTGTTTTGGTGTCACAAGGTAACTACATTGGAAACGCGACCTGTCTACATATTACTGGCCCCTCACCCACACGGCAGTTGGAAAAAGATCTCCGCCAAAGAGCCCCTCTTTGAGGTGTTGCCCGTTGGGTATTACACCGCCGACCCAACGAGGAGCATTGCCGATGATGAAGCATGACACCTGCAAGGGTGTGTGTGGCCTTTATATCCAACACAGTGGATACCCACGCGTTCATCCACGACATTGAGTAGTCACCATTCACAATCTTTCACTCTATTTAGGAACAGCTTGGTACTTCCTGTTGGCGATACTGATACTGTCCCTGTTCTAGCTGGTCTGTCTGATTGTAAACCGGTCTGGATCAGTTGATCAAATTTTCTAGCGTACGTAAAGACTCTACTTTCTCTGTAATCTATCTCATCCCTTTTAAGTTGTTTCGCTTTCCTAGTCTTAATCTCATTCTGGCGTTTTAGTAGTATTTCGTTTAACATGCCGTAGTTTTTCTCACAAGCAGCCTATTAAAATGAGAAAATAACATTGGCTAAATCGAAGCCGAAAGAAATATATCGAATAGTTAAATCTCTGGACACCCCCCCCCCCCCTCCCCCTCCAAGGCAGATAACAGTAAATCTATCTCCAGATGCAACAAGTTGGTTGATTTTTTCTTTCACAAAGTCACTAAAATTTACCTTTCCTTTCCAGAAGCAGTCACTGAACTACCCACCCAATGCACCGACCCGGCCCTGGATACTGTAACTCCTTTTCAAAATAAACTAGACTCTTTCCCTCTGTTGAATTTGGAAACATTAGAGTCTCTAGCACAGCAAGTAAAATCTGGCTCTCCGTGGGACCCTGCTCCTCCAGGCTCGCTGGTGCTGGCCAGCAAAACCATTCTCCCTACTCTCATGGAGTTGTTGAACTCCTCCATTCTTAGTGGGATGGTACCTCTGGCATGGAAGCATGCAATGGTACGGGCCTTGCTGAAAAAAACTGCCCTTGACCCAGCTAACCCTAGTAACTATCGCCCGATCTCTCTGCTCCCATCGGC
Organism: Lissotriton vulgaris; assembly: GCF_964263255.1. Taxonomy (NCBI): domain Eukaryota; kingdom Metazoa; phylum Chordata; class Amphibia; order Caudata; family Salamandridae; genus Lissotriton; species Lissotriton vulgaris. Next base: position 1,822,197,232 of record NC_141693.1, read on the forward strand.
AACCAAGATCTTGGAGAACCACATTAACACCATTCTGATGAAGTTTCTCGAGGAAAATCATCTCCTCGATGCTTCCCAGACGGGCTTTTGCCCTAAACATGGGACAGAGACTGCTCTGTTAGCTGTGACCGAGGAGGCGAGGCGGATCTTGGATCGGGGGGGTCAGTGGCAGTGATCCTACTCTATCTGAGTGCCGCTTTTGATACTGTTCATCATAAAATCCTGGTGAACCGCCTCGCCGACCTGTGTCCGGAGAAGCCCTGGCCTGGTTCATGTCTTTTTTAACTGATAGAGCCTTCCAGGTCTTTGACGGCACATCCGTCTCGTCAAGCAGGCCTCTGGGGTGTGGAGTACCTCAGGGTTCGTCATTGAGCCCTACGCTCTTCAATGCATATATGAAACCGCTGGCTGGGATTGTTCGCCGCATGGCATTAACATAATTTCCTATGCGGATGACACCCAGCTGGTGGTTTCCCTGGTGCAGAAGAGTGGTCTCCAATCACTGCCTAACTTAGCAGTGTGTTTGGAGGAGGTGAAGAGCTGGATGATGAGCTCCTGTTTGAAGCTCAATGACGATAAGACCCAGCTCCTGCTCTTGGCCCCGCAGCCCCTTCTACTTTGGGGCTGTTATGGCCCGTGAGAATGGGTGCGGTCCCTGCCCCCAGAGATAACATCAAAAGTCTGGGGGTATGGTTAGATAAGTCGTTGAGCTTCAATACACAGGCTACCAAGGTGGTGGCCACCTGCTTTGGCCTCCTCAGGGTGATAAAAAAAATCCTTCCCCTCCTTCCGTTTGAGGCCAAGCAGATAATTATACAGGGCCTTGTTCAATCCCGTCTGGATTTTAGCAACGCCCTGTATCTTGGGGCACCAAAATATAGCCTACAAAAACTTCAGCGCACTCAAAATTGTGCAGCACGCGCACTACTTGGAGTCCCACGAAGATTGTCAATAAAAGCTGGGCTAAGAATGTTACACTGGTTGCCAATCAGGGACAGAGTAAAGTTTAAATCTCTGTGCATTGCTCATCAAGCATTCTGGAAAATGGGCCCAGAAATCAATCGCTCTCTGATCTCCCCTTACCTGCCCAATGAAGTGCTTTGTTGTTCATCTGCATCTCTGGATCAAGATTCCCAGAATTCTTAGAGCCAGAGCAGGAGGCCGTTCCTTTTCTTATAATGTATCAAAGTTATGGAACACCCTCCCTTTGTACATGAGAATTAACTCTAATTTATCTAGCTTTCGTAAACAGCTTAAAACATTTCTGTTCCAGTAATTAGAACCCTTTGTTTCTGTCTGATGGCAGCTTTTTTAGTCTTAGCGCCTGGACGCCTGAGGGCAGCTGTAGCGCTTTATACATTTTATTTTCATGTCATTTAATTTCCATTGCCGCTGGAATATTAGGATCTTTAATTTCTTGTTCCAGAGCCGAGATCTCTATCTGTAGACGTGTCCCTTTACGTTCAGCACTCTCCACCAATATATTAATCAGTGTGTTTGAATTAACTGTTAGAGATTCTTCCTACTTAGCAAGAACCGACCAAGAATAAAATCAGAATGACAAAAGAAGCCATGCTGAACTAAGAGGAGGAGAACACCCACTGACTTGGTCCCTGCCCTACCGGCTTGTCCGCACCTCAAACCTGCTATAGAGAAAGCCCGGTGTGCCCTGCAGCCCCCAAGAACCTGGAGGATCTGCCCTGCTTTCCCAAACCAAGACTGTCTCCCGTGAGCACCGGATTTGCTTACCCACAGACTCTGGCTCCAGCCAAATCTGCCAGTCTGCACCCGACCACCATGGCCCGAGTTCAAGTGGCCCAACACCAGAAGAGGTCTCCCCAGTGATCCTGACCTGAGATCTGGTGATCTCTGACCTACCTCGAATCTCCAATAGACGCCTGCAGCCCCTTTCTGGAGGGTCCCCCTGACCGTGACCTGAACTGGTAAGAAAAACAGACACCTAAAGACACCCCTGCACCAGACATCCCATAACCTTGGGTGGCCCAACCGACTGCATCCTCAGGCATCCCAACGTTCCTCTTCAACTGGTGGTCACCTCCAGAAGATCTTCGTCCCTGAGCCTGCAGTGTTTGTTGTTATCGGAGAATCCCCATTGAAATCAACAGGGCAGCCAACGCCAAAACAGCACCCTGCACCCAGCCACCCCTGTGCTGCTGCAGGTGTACTTTGGGTGCTAACTCTAATCCCTCTTTGCCCTGAGCCTAACACTAGGAGCTTTGCTCCTACAATCTTGTGGCCTGCTCGTGAGCAGCCACCAACCAGAGGCCCCCTATCCCACATTGGATAACATTGGGCCTTAGCACTCTGCACCCAGCCGCCAAGGGTGTTCTGAGAGTGAATCCTCGACCCTGGGGGAACCCTGGTTCTAACCCAAGAAATCCAAATCCCACAACCAAGTACTGACCTTTAAACCGATAAATTCATTTCACTCCGTAGGATTGCATTGATTGCTTTTCTTGAAAATTGTTCTAAGTTGGTTTGAATGAAAACTTGAAAAACTGCAAATGTACTAAAAGTGAATTACTTACCTTTTGTCCAGGAGATGTCTCAGTGTGATTTCTAGGGATATCGCGCTGATTAGCAAAAGTAATCAAAAAGTAACGTGCACAGTAATCTGTAAAGTAACTGGAAAGTAATTTCAAACTGTTAAATTACCTGTAATTCAACCAATTGCATTTAAGCCTGCATTCAACTGTAAATCACTGCATAAGATTTTGCAAAGTATTATTTCACTTACCTGCACCAGGTTCTAGAAATAAAGCAACTAAATAATATTTTTTATACAAACAAATTGGTCTGAGTTCAGTCTTTGAGTGTGTAATATCATTTGATGCCTGTGTGTACAACAAATGCTTAACACCGCATTCGGATAACGCCTTACTGCTCGCCCACACTACCACAAATAGAGAGTAAGGTGTTATCTACTTTTACCTCTGCCTACCTTTGGTGTTGCACTAGACTCTGCACACTATACCTCATTTTTGTGTAGTATATACAGAGCCTGCTTCCTACACTGATGACCAGAGACCCGATTTGCCCTCCTACTGCTGAGCCAAGCTCAACAATAGGTCAATAGGACAATAGGTTTCCTGTCACCACCTCCCAGACAGGACTTAGTGTATTGGGACAGGGTGGGGGTACTTGCCAGTGCCACTAGACTGACTTGAAGGGCACATTGGAACCATTTCAGGGATCCATTAGCTCCAGCTCTGGAATGAAACTTGACACAGGACATGGGAGTATCCTCCCCATTGTCCAGCCCCTCCGATGGGAGGGACCCCTGAATCGTCCCAACCCTTTCCTTACAGTACTTATGGGCTTCCCTGTGGGTGGTTCCTTAGATTCGTCGTGGGACAAGATTCAGATCCAAAACCACTTTATCTTCAACCGTCTGGGCACTTTGGACTTCGCTGGACTTCCCTTTGGAAATAGAGACTGCACCTGGGAAGACTACTACAGGATCTCATTGTCCTACCAGTCTTCTGCGCCTGTGCTCCATACAGGTTCTTCTACAGGCCTGTGGACATCTTAGACACCCAATGGAATCTCCAAGTATTTTTGAAATGCTTTTAGGGCTAGATATATCGCTAGCAATTCTAGTTGGTTGCTATGCAGCTTTTTTTGTTTGGTTGTCCAGAGCCCTTGTACTGTGCATTGAAGGAGATGGGATCCCCAGCCTGTCAGTGATGCGTCCGCTGTTAGTACTAGTTGTGGAACCGGCTCTTGGAACAGTCGCCCCTTGGAAAGGTTTTGTGGGTTCCACCACTGCAGAGAGTTGTGAGCGCGACTGTCTACCAACACTAGGTCTTTTAGTTGTCCTTCAGCCTGGTTCCATTGCCGTGCTAGGCATTCCTGTAATGAGCGCATTTGCAGTCTGGCATGGGGGACAACGAATATGCAGGAGGTCATCATGCCTATGAGCTGCATAAAGACTCGAGCTGGTAGAGAGTGTTGTGGCAGGAATTTGCGAATGAGTGTCTGCAAACTGGCTATCCTTGCTGAGTTTGGATATGCCTTCGCCACTGAGGTGTTTATAGTGGCTCCCAGGTATTGCTGTACGTGGGATGGTTGCAGATGCGATTTTGTGTAGTTGATTGAAAAGCCTAGGCTGTGTAGCAACTGAATTGTTTGAGACGTGTGTGCTGCACACTATTGGTACGATTTTGCTTGTATTAGCCAATCGTCCAGGTAAGGGTGCAAATGGACGTGTTGCATCCGGAGATGTGCTGCCACTGTCGCTAAGCATTTTGTAAACACTCTTGGAGCCGTTGTAACCCTGAAGGGCAAAACCTTGAATTGGTAGTGTTGACCTTCTATTGTGAACCTGAGGTATTCTCTGTGTGCTGGATGGATGGCTATGTGGAAATACGCATCTTTGAGTTGCAGTGTTGCTAGGAAATCTCCTTGCTGTAGCAACGGGAGCACTTGTAGTGTGATCATATGGAAGTGCTCCGATAGTATATATTGATTTAGGGGTCTGAGGTCCAATATTGGTCTGAGGGAACCATCCTTTTTTGGAATAAGGAAGTATAGGGAGTATACTCCTGTCCCTTGTTGGTGGAAAGGGACTTGCTCTATGGCCCCCTTTACCAGCATGCATTTCACCTCTTGTTGTAGCAGGGTGATGTGTTCCGTGGACATAGGGTGGTATGTTTGGTGGTGTAGAGGTCAGTTCTAGGCAATAGCCAGACTGGATAATTTATCTCACCCACCTGTCCGTGGTAATTGCATGCCAGACAGGTAGGAACTGTTGTATTCTGCCTCTGACCGGTGTTAAGTGGTCTGGAGGTAGCGTAATAAAGTCACTGTTTTGTGGCAGTGGAGGCTCTGCTGGTATTGCCTCCACGTCCTCTTCCCTTATTATTGTTACCTCTGTAACCTCCGTAACCTCCTCTGGTTGTGTTCTTGTTGAAGGAACCTTGTGTGTTACTTTTGTATGAGGCAGATGTTTGCGAGGTATTTCCTCGTGCATTTGCTCTGTATGAGGAGCATCGAAAGGAGCCCCTGTGTTGCAGAAATTGCAATGCACCCATTGATTTTGCTGTTTGTGTCTTTTTTCATTTTATCCAAAATGGTGTCGACAGCAGGGCCAAATAGAAAGTCCTGATTGACAGGTTGGTTAAGAATGGTGGATTGCACCTCATTCTTAAACCCGGAAATACGCAGCCATGCATGTCTGTATAGTAAGACGCTAGTGTTAATTGACCTAGCTGCGGTGTCTGCTGCATCAAGCGCACATTTGATGGAAGGCGTTTGATATGAATTTTCCCTCTTGTATGAGATCATTAGCTTGTGCTTTAAAAGGCTCAGGTAGGTGTTGCATTAGGCTTTCGAGCATATCATAGTGCGCCCTGTCATAACGAGCCAGTAGGGCTTGTGTATTAGCAATCCTCCATGAGTTTGAGGCTTGTGCTGCGACCCTTTTGCCTGATGCTTTTAGTATTTTTGACTCTGTCAGGGGGAGGTGCTTCCCCTGTTGTCTGGGAGTTGTCTCTTTTACGTGCATTAGCCACCACCAGTGAGTCTAGTGGCAACTGCCCTTTGATGTAAGTAGGGTCTGTAGGAGCTGCCCTATACTTCTTCTCTATTCTGGGATTGATTACCCGTGCCCTGGCTGTATCCTTAAATATGTCAGGTGCGTGTTTTAGAACTCCCATTAACATGGGAAGTGTTCTGACACTCTTTTCTGCTGTAGGGAATGTGTCAAATAAGAAGTCTTCTTCCACCGGGCCTTTATGCAGGTCCACATTGTGGAATTGTGCTGCCCTGTCTGAGTTGATTGAAGACTACTGTGTCATCAGTAGGTGACGGCTTGGTAGGATAAGTGGCTACATCGGGGATGGGATGGGTGTTGTAAGGGTCTTGTGAGTCATCCCAAGGTTCCTCTTCTGGTTTCAGGATCCTGTGGGAAATCATATAGAGGCTGTGGCTCATCCCCTGTGTCCCCCTCATTGTCCCCGTGGTGAGAAGGAGAGTAAGGTGCAAAAGGTGTAGTGGGCATGATAGGTTGAAAAGGGATGAAGGGTCTAGAGGGAGAAGTCCCAAAGTCCTTTTTCTTCAGTGGAATAGGGGAATGAGGTTCAAAGTCCAAAGGCCTCTTTTTCCTATGCAGGATGGTAACTTTACCAGTCTCTGGATTAATATATATTTTTGCTTGGTCGTCCGATGGATCTGGGTGGAATAGTTCTTCCTCTACAGTCCTGGGTTGAGTGTTGGACTTTTTCGGGTCAGTAACACTTGGTTTGTGAACGACTTTTGGTGTTTTGTCAGACTTTTTTGGTTCGGGCCCTTTTTTCGGGTCGACAGGTGTCTCCGGCTCGACCGGAACTTTCGGTTCGACACGTTTTTTGTGCTCCGTTGGCTTTTTTGGATGAGTGTCTTTTTCCAAGCCGATGTTCTTTTTTGGATCGACTGGTGTCTTTGGAGCAGTTATCTTTGGGTCGACAGGTTTTTCCGGCCTTGATACGGGCTTCGGTACAGCCCCGTGTACAGAGTTGACGGATTTCGAACTTTAGGCTTGTTTGGGTCGCCGACCTTTTTCGGTTCGGCACCCTTCGGCAGTGTGCCATTGTTCGGTTGGACTACTTTTTTAGGGTCGACAGTTTTTGGCTGAACGGCCTTTTTGGGGTCAACAGTCTTCTTTGGCTCGACGCTCTTTGGCTGTACGGCCTTTTTGGGATCGTCGCCCTTCGGGTCGACTACCTTCTTCGGCTCTGGAACCTTCTTCGGCTCTGGAACCTTCTTCGGCTCTGGAACCTTCTTCGGGACTATGGTACTGGGCCCTGGGGTCTCTGAAGGTTTCGATTTCGATGCCGAGCCGGGCGGCGGGGCTGGCAAAACTTTTTTATGATCTTGGCTAAGTCCTTTTGGCGATGCCTTTGGTAACGGAGCAATTGGTGTCGGGGCAGGGTACTCACGATTTGCCCCGGTGGGATCTCGTCGTCAGAGTAGTCCTCGACGGTGACTATTTCTAGGTCGGAGTCTGAAGCTTCTTGGAGATCCTGGTCATCATAGAAGATGTTGTCCGGTTCCGGTGCCTGTCGCTGCATTTCTTGCCTAGCGGCCCTTCGGTTTCGAATAGTTTTCTTGGATCGGAACTGGGCGCAGGCTGGGCAGGTTTCTTCCCTATGATCTGGGGAAAGGCACTTGTTGCATACTGAGTGTTTATCAGTATGTGGGAACTTGGAGTGGCATTGTGGGCACCTTTTAAACGGGCTCCTTTCCATCGATGGTCTGAGAACAATACCGTCGAAGTCTAAGGCCTTTTGGCCTTAAGAAAAGTTTTGTTTTCGATTCCGAAGTTGGAGTATAGGAGTTAACATCCGAACCCAATGGCAGAAAAAAACAATCTGAGGATGGAGAAGATGCCCATGCGCACTGTAGTCCAGGGGAGGAGTCACCTATCTCGTGATACTTCGAAGACTCTTCCAAGACAAAAAAGTGCAATCATCCGGACCCAACACTAGGCGGCAATCTATGCACAGATGTGAATTCAGCAGCCCACATGCCTCGAACATACATATTTTTTATAACTACACTGTGTGGTTCTTTTTCACTTAACCTACACTATAAGATTAAGTACTGATAAAACAAGCTGCTTTACACTCCTGTTTGACTAAGCCTGAAGGCTGCTCTCCACAGCTACCACTGAAAGAGCTTTCTAAGGTTGTCTAAAACCACTAAAATCACCATAAGGGTTGTCTGGATTAGTGCAGGGTGCTACACTTACATAAGTGAGCACCATATACTAAGCCAGCCTTCTACAAGGGGTGAGTAATCAACCAGGATTGAAAGGTGGGAGAGGTATGATAAGACACAACTAAACCGTGTGTTAAACTTTCTCTTTGTTGGGTCAATTTTTCTGATACACTTACAGATTTTCTTGTGGGGAACAGACACCTTCAAGAGGGCAGGGAAACTTGGATGGGGTATAATAGAGAGTCGAGTTAGGAGAAAAAACCCTAAAAGAGTTGGGAAATAAGCTGGCTCCCAACAGTAATGACCATGGTCTGGAAATTAGAGTCCTTTATTGGAATGCCAGATCTTTTCCCAAGCACGTAGTAGAGCTAAGGGATTTGTTGTCCTCCCAGAATCCTGAAATTTGTTTCATCACTGAAACTTGGCTACACCTTGTATAGTCATTGCGTACCCTGAAAAATATAAGGTGGTCAGGTTTGATAGAATGGGAGGTGGAGTAGCTATTGCTTTATCTAATAAAGTAGTGGTTTCAATTATCAATGCACATCTCTCTGAACAGCTTGAGATGCGCATGTTGAAGATCGTTCTATATACTTATGACTCATGGAAAGGGGCATTAGTCTACGGCCCCAAGGTATGACTTTAGCCTTAAGCTGGTCTCTTGGCGGGCTCCACATATTCTAGCAACTGAGAAATATTTTTTTTTACTGTTGGGGATTTTTAATTATTATGGAGAGTATGCATCCGACAATGAGATGAACCAATTGCAGGCAAACCTGGAAGTGGTAGGCCTGCAGCAGAAGGTGGGTGGCCCAACACATTTAGTGGGCCACACACTAGATTTAATAATAATAATCCACATTTGTAAAGCGCACAATCACCCGTAAGGGTCTCTAGGCGCTGGGGGCCGTCGGGAAGATTAAGCAAGCTATTGCCCAGAGTCACATGGTGCTGGGCTAATCTGCCGCCAGTGCCGGGGATCGAACTGTGATTCCCCAGATTCCGGAGTCAGTTGCCCTAGCCGCGGCGCCACACCTCTTCCTTTTTACTTTTTACGAACTCCATGAATCTGAAAATTGACAGTCCCATGCCTTTATTATGGACCAACTGTTATTCCATTGGCTTTGAGTTAATACTGACCCACACTATGGGTTATAGGTTTGGTTAGACTGTGGAGGAAGGTGAATTCAATGAACTCTGTCTAGCCTCAAACTTGCACTCATTCAAAAGACTGATTATATCAACGATGCAGGCTCTAGCTTTCATGACTCCATATCAAGGCCTTTGACTTAGTAGCTCTTCCTACAGTCTGCAAAATTAGACAGGCTAAACAAACAGCAAGCAGTCTGGTACTCAGAGGAACTTAGTAGTGAAAAAAACGCACTGGAAAGGAAGTGGTGCGGGCCTAAATCCCCTCAGGATAGAGGGGAATAGGAAATAGCTCTCACAAATTAGTTCTAGAATTGAGAAATCAAATTAGTTCTAGAATTGAGAAATCAGGAAATTCAACGAGGGAGTAATTCAAAGTTTTGAATAAATTTGCTAAGCCAGAGTCCTGTAGGCTGACAATACCTGCCTCTCAAGACTTATGTGAGTCGCTTGCAATCTACGTTGAATACAAGATCAGTACAATATATAAAGTATTTTTGCCTCAAGCAAAAAGGTCAGATAAAATAGTAAACTAGAAGGTACCGCCCTCGAAAGCTCCGAGCCAACTGGGAAGGTGTGATGTTATCACACAGGATAGATACTCTGGTGAAAGTAAAATCTGGTTCACTAGGAGACCCTTGCCCTGTGCATATACTGAACTATATGTCTTCCTTGCTGATATCGCACATCACAAATTCATTTAACCCATCTTTGGGCAACGCCAAGATCCCAAAAGCCTGGAAATTGGCATTTGTTTCCCCTATTTATAAAAAATAAAAATGCTAATGTTGATCCAAACAACTGCACTATCTGCAAATTTCTGTTCTCCATTTTCTCAGGAAGGTTTTGGAGAGCTTAGTAAATTAACAATTTTCTGAATACAGCACAGCTGTTCTAAAGCCCGACTGTAAAGAATCCAGTCTTTGGTTGTTCTCTAACTATGGTTTTAGAACAGCACGGAGACAGCACTTTATTAGGATCATGTTGGACAAGATTACCAATCAACGCTGGTATTATTATATTTGTCAGCTGCCTTTGATACGGTCTCCCATCCTCTTTCTGAGACTTTATGATAAAGGTAGGTATGCCCTAGTGTGGTTCAGGTACTTCCTGGAAGAGAGAACCCATGTGGTTGTGATCCAGCTTATATCTAGGACAGTCGCAAAAACTGGGGTACCTCAAAGGTCTGCCCTTGGTACCACTCATTTTAATATTTATTCGGCCTGCTTGCGAACATTGTAAAATCCTGCCGGATTTTAATAATATCCTAAGTGGATAACACCTAACTGGTGATATCAATAGTGCAAGACCCAGGAGCCTCCAAATCCAGATTTATTGATTGTATTTGGAAAGTGGCTGCTTGGATGAATTTGACCTACTTACAACTCAACGGAGGGAAGACTGAAATCCTTCGGTTTGGAAAGGTGCAGGAATTGTGGTCAGAGGACTGCTGGACAAAAGAGTTTTGTACATGCTCTTGTACAAAGGGAGTAGTAAATACATTTATGTTTTTATGTTGACAATAAGCTCACAGTGATGGAACATGTAACTTACACTTGGGGTACCTGTTTGAGCATCTTACGACTCCTCGAGTTTTCTGCTGGCTCCCAATTAGTTCTAGGAAAATGATAGTCCAGGCACGTCTAATGGGTCACCTGGACTACGGTAATGCACTTCTTGTTGTGGTGAACAAGACTCTCCTGTCTAAACTACAGGTGGTATAAAGTACAGCACCCCCTTAGTCTGTAAACTCCCTCTTGGCTCTCCTTCGCTGCCCACTTTAAGAGCCCTGCATTGGCTAGCCATAAGGAAGCGCAATCTGTTCATACTTGTGTGTCTTACTCACAGAGCATTATTTGGGAATTGTACTGCATACCTTCGCACGGGGCTCCCATGGTACCTTCTAGGTAGAAACTGGAGGTCTGTGGATAAGGTACTACTAACCCCACGGCACATACATACAACTCTATATGGATGTTGTTCGTTTTCATATTTAGCCGAATTTCATTAGAACAGACTACCTCTTCAAACGCGCTTCTGCCTGCATTTTGAAAGGTGTACAAAAAAAACTGCTGAAAACCTGTCTTTCCCCGAGACTGCAGTATCCGCGCCAGGAGACTCATCTGGTACTGATATGTGCACTTTACAACCGTAGCTAACTATGCCATATAATACACCCCTTTCCTCACACCGCTGAGAGGCTGGCCTAATTCCTCTAACGGACTCCTTAACTCTCCCTCAGAAGTTCTGGCTTTGGTTGCCCAAGTTAGAACAACTGTGTATGGGAAGGGCATGTTCGGTGATTGCTGCAAAACCTTAGAACCGTCTCCCTGCAATCTATTACTGATCAAACACTTCCTCAAAAGTTAACTTATTTGTTCATGTATCTGTGTTCTAGTAAGTTCTTTCATCATTTATGACCCTCTTTAACTTTTGCATCAGTAGAGGGCAAATATGCTGACACTGTGTATAATGCACTTAATAAGTACCCTTTTCCATCCTGTGTCCTGTCATCCCCATTAAGGAAGCACACTACATCACTGATGTACAGGAGAAAGATGTAGGTCAAATGAAGCACGATGACTGGGCAGCAGTCCAAATGTATACAAGGAAGTCTGTGTTCATGCTCTTGCAGATAAAGGTACTTAATGAATATACTACACCAGGGAATGGCTGGAGAAATTTGGCCTACGCAGAGAAACAGCTGCTTGCAGGGCTTGGGACTTATATACCCTATGGAACTTATATATCCTATGGAACTTATGTATCCTATGGAACTTATGTATCCTATGGAACTTATGTATCCTATGGAACTTATGTATCCTATGGGACTTATATATCCTATGGCACTTCACACCTGTATTCAAGTATTCTGGATTCAAAAAATGACCAGTTTATCTGGGGTGCTGGCTTTTCCCTTTGATCTGCCTGCTGTGACTTGCCTCGTTGGGCTTATGGATAGGTGAGACAGCCTCAAAATGCAGGTTATAGTGACACTGCTTTACTGGTTGTCAAAAGAGATATTATAGGACTCGGTTGGGGGGGGGGGGTTGAAGAATTCTGACATTGTTGATTGGTTTAAGAACATGGACTAGTGCATGATGCCACAAAACAAATAGTACCAAAAAAAAACACTGGATTGCCACAAAAGTTTGGGAACTTTTAGGGCCCATTGCAAAAACGTCAGGGATTTTGAAATGTACGAGTGGGCAATAAGACAAAGAGAACTAGGTAAACAGCCGGTAGATGACAACCCACGGGCCCAACCGAGACTGCACTGCACTGCAGAGGCCAACCAAGTGGATCAAGGCACTGTGGATTGTATTAGCAGGAGAAGCCAAGTGCAAAGACAGACTTATGAGAGGATCCACTCTTGAACAGATGGGCGCAATCACCGATCTGGATTCAATTTAAGCATCTGATGATGTGATTGAAAAGGTTTTCTTTTCCTGGTAATTGTCTGCATTTTTATGTTTCAATACTTAACACCTTGGCTGCTAGGCGTTTTCCCCCCCTGTGCTGGAAATTGCTCTTACTATGTATTCATGACGAGCTCAGCTCGTCATCAGCACAGCTCAACTGTGCATCATGACGAGCTGAGCTCGTCATCAGCATCGAAAGGGTTAATCATAGCGCACTTTTAAACTTTTTAGAGAAGTGTGCATATTTTTATAACATGTTATTTGATACACAGCCATAAAACCCTTTTAACAATTTTTTTCCAGGAATTTTTTTCAACATTTGCCCCAGGCACCAAGTATCCAGTGGTTACTAGCCTTAACATAGTCCATGATTTTTCTCCCCCTGCCTAGAGCCTTTGGCTGTGCCCTGTACATATAGGCATTATCCGTGCAGGATTATCAAACTAGTTCTTCCCAATGAAAAAAAGTCCGCATTTTGTCCTCGACAATCACTCGCTGCTTATTAACTCTTCGCTTGTTAAAGCGTACTCTAAACAGGGGTTCACTTGTGGGGGAAGCAGGCCTTTTACAGGATTCATTCTCACTTTTTGCCCCTATTTTGACTATTAGGCACTGATGTAATGAATACCTTCAGCCCTGCTAACCAGGACGCAGTTCATGTGCTTTGATCCTTAAAATTGTATCTGTTTGTCTTGTCCCCAGTTGTTATATCTCAACTTAGTTGTAAGTCCAGCGTATATGGCGTCGGGGGTACCTAAGGCCTGTAGGATGGAGTGGCACTCCTAGATTGCAGCACTAGTTGTGTCACCACGAGTACAAGGTAAAACCTGGCTCCCAATTTGCCCCTGTGATTCTGCTTCTACCATAGGTACTGTGGGAGGATAGGGCACCTCTAATCCATATTGCCTAATGTAGGAAGCGGTCTCTCTCTATATAGTGCACCAAAACGAGATACACTGTGCAGAGAGTCCAGGCAAACCTTATTAATTTAGAGGCAAAAATGATAACACTAAATGCTCTCTTTTGTGATAGTGTGGGTGAGCGGTTTAGGCTCATTAGAGGGTAGTGCTAAGCATTTGTTGACTATGGGGGAGTATAGGAGGATACTGCTGTTTTGGTGCCGGAGGACTACAGGGGAGCTCCTCTACTCCCAGGGAGATTGCTGGCAATTTGTGAAGGGTTGGCAGTCTACTGGGGTTGTTGGTAGAGGCTCAGCGGCAGGACGAGTGTGTCTTCACGATTGTCGTGACTTTGCAGGCAGGCAGGGGTTGGTGCCAAAAAGTCCACAGCAAGTCTTCAGTTATTTATTCTCCTCTGGGTCCATCGAATCGGAGTTCCTGACATCAGGGGTTCCACCTAACTACTTAACATAGGGGTGTCAAAGAAGCGACGGGTGGAAGCCAATGGGCTACTCCCCTTTAGGGTGGCTACACCCCCCATATGACCACTTCCTGAGGGAAGTGGGCACAGCCTTGCCCCAGTGAACCACATTCCGCCAAAACCAAGATCTTTGAGTTTTAGTGTTCACATCTAGTACCCCTCGTTAAGTGTGAAATTGACCGGATAGTGAACACGCCTCCAGACTTGCTAATTTTCCTGCCTGCTCTGGTGCAACATGGGCCTGGGGTAGGAGGTGGCATTTCCCATATCTGGGGGAGCCTGGGTCACATATCAAAGGCAGCAGAAGCTTTTGAAGCCCCCTGCATTTATATGCTGATTATTAGCCTGGCTGCTTGGAGGAGGTGACCTGCAGGGATCAGAAACCTGTCAGTGGTAGCAGGTTGGTCTACACCATTCAGTCAGCCAGCACCCTAGAGGTTGGTAGGTTTTCATGGGGTACTGTTAAGGTACCCTGTGGCTGCATGTATAAATAAATACATCACTGGAATCAGTGTGTGGGTTTATTAATATGAGATGTTTGATACCAACCATCTTTGGTTTTAGTGAAGCCATCAAAGAGATGGGGAACTCATAATCATCAGTGCCCAGTATAAATACTCAATATGGCTTCCCTGTTCACTGGCAATGTCCAAGAATCGACTTGAACATCACAGAAGCATATGTGCTTGTCCAGATATATCCTCACATTTAATATAAAGAACCCTGCCGTAGGGCTGTAAGGCCTGCTGTAGGGATGACTTGCATATATTGCATGCAGTGTGGCACACAGAAGGTGTGCTATGTCATGTCTTTACTTTTGTCTGCACCATGGCACGCAGCCTGCAATTGCAGTTTGGGTGGGGGGGGGGGGGGGGGGGGTGTCTCTTAGGGTGGGCCAATACATGCTGCACTAAGTGTAGGAAGCTGGCTCTGCATATACTATACCAAAACTATACCAAAGTGAGGTATAGTGTGCACAGAGTCCAGTGGAACCCCAAAGGTAGACAGAGATAAAAGTAGATAGCACCTTACTCTCCATTTGTGGCAGTGTGGTCGAGCAGTAAGGCTTTATCAGAGGGTAGTGTTAAGCATTTATTGTACACAATGAGCAAACTATCACACACTCAAAGACTGAACTTTAGACCAATTAGTTTTGTATAAAAATATAATTTGTTATTTTATTTCCTAGAACCAAGCAAGCTTGGCCCAGGTAAGGGATAAGTACTTAGCAGTAATAGTACAGTTTGGATTGCAATTGTGTATATATACTTTGATTACAGTAGAACTACTAGTAATGTAATGCTTTGAAATATTGTACATATACTTTGTATTGGCTTTTTAGCAGAATGTCAAGTAGATTACTCTTCTTACACAGTGCAGTATACCTGGATGCTGCACTGGGACATTTCCTGTAAAAAGATAAGTAAATGCGTTTTGGTTATTCTGTTACAGTTTTAGAGACTTTTATTGGTTTTCCAACTCCATACTTAAAAACTTTTCACAGAAAAACAGTCAATGTTATCCTATGGAGGAAAATAGGGTTATCGGTTCAGAGGTAAGTATTCAGTTGTGGGAGTTGGAATTCTGGGGGTAGACGCAGGGGTTATCCCCCTCCCCGGACCCCCCCCCCAGAGCTAGAGTCTGTTGGTGAACAAATCCCGTGATCACGGGAGACAGTGTCTTTTCCATTGAAGGTAGGGCAGGTCCTCTGGGTTCTTGAGGCTGCTGGCTGCAGGACACACTGGAGTTTCACTTCTGTGGGTTCAAGGTAGGGACAGGCCGGTAGGGCTGTGGCCAAGTCAGTGGACATCCTCCTTTTCTTAGCTGCGGCACAGCTGTTGGGTCCTTCTTCTTGTAGTTTCTTGTCTGAGGAAGCAAGGTTAAGGGGTACCCCTAAATACTAGATTTAGGGATGTTTCAGGTAGGTAAAAGGTTGAGACCAATGGGTACCTTCCCAGGGTTGGGTACATCCCCTTTTACGCCACCCTCCAGTGGGAGGGGGGCATAAGCCTCACCCTGGTTGCCTGGGTCACCCCATCTGCAAGAAGGCGGGACTGCGAGTTGTGCTTCACCTCCCCTCCCCCACCTGAGGGGTTAGGTCGGAAGAGGTGGGCACACCTTCCATTCCTCACTTGGTTTTCCCGCCGGTTCTCCTGCCCAAAGTGGGGGTCAGAACCGGTGGTGACCAATTGCTGGAAGCAGCAAAAGGCCTGGGGAAGTTCACAAAGGAGGCAAGCCTTTGAAGCTTTCCCTTCGTGGACCCTGCCCATCCTGGGGAAGGAGGCTTGGCACCTCGTCCCAGGATGTGCATTGTTTCATATTCCCTAGAACAGCAGGCTCTCGACCCAGGGGTCCAGGAACATGTCTGGTGGTGGCAGCTGAAAGCAGCCCATCAGCCTGGACAATTGTGGTAGGTAGTTTTTCAGGGGCCATTAGAGATGCCCTCTGTGTGCATTTTTCATGAAATGCCCCACAGGCATCAGTGTGGGTTTAATGTGCTGAGAAGTTTGATACCAATCTTCCCAGTTTTCAGTGCTGCCATTATGGTACTGTGGAGTTCGTAATGACAAACTCCTAGCACCATATACTCCTAATGGCAGCACTGCACTTACAATGTCTAAGAATTGACTTACACACTGTAGGGGTACAGGGCTCATTCACCTGTACTCTCACCACTGATCTATGTCAGGGCAGTGGGTTGTAGGCATGGTACACAGGGGTGTGTGCCATGTAGACTCTTCACTTTGTTCTGAACCAAAACACGCAGCCTGCAAAGGCAATGTGTGAGGGTAGAAGACCTCTAAGGGTGGAACAATAAGTGCTGCAGCCCTTAGAGGCCATCCCTGGTCACAGTGCCCTGTGTACCTGTGGTACCATTTACCAGGGACCGACCTGTGGCCAGTGTGTGCCAATTGGGTTTGGTCTTCAGTGCAGTTTTAGGGAGAGAATATAGGCCCTGGGTACCTGATTGGCAGGAGCCAGACCACGCTCAATCACAGCACAACAGCAAAATGTGTAGGCAACCATGCAGAAAGGGGGCACTTTCTCACACCAAGTGTGCCTCTCAGGCAGATATGCTGGCAAGCATACCCACCTGGTCCCAAAACACAAAAATCCTGTCTGGGAGGTGGTCACACCTCCCGGTGACACAATGCCTATTGTTTCACCTTCCTCTGCTCGAGCCTAGCTCAGCAGCAGGAGGGCAGAAATATGTCTCTGGTCTGCAGCAACCATTTTGTGTTGTCCAGGTCTAGAAGGTTGGCACCGGGAACACAGAGCCTAACGGAGGGCTCTTCCAGTGCTTGGAATCATACCTCCCACACCATTGGGGTGGGGGTGCGGGGGGGGGGGGCGGTGTATGATTCCAACATGTTTCATACCAAACCGGATAGGCAGTGCTTAATTTGTAAAATATGAAGTGCAGGTGCTCAAATCTTTGTCGGAGGCCACACCTACTTCTCTGGCTCCACCCACTTCCTTCATGGGCCCTGCCCACTTTCTATATGAGCTCCACCCACTTCCTCAACTGGCACTGCAAAAAGACAGATGAATTTCAGCAAAGGAGCCTTCCTCATAGTAATGTTTGATAGGAGGTTCCCCTACTACTTCTAGGAACATCCAGGCTAGTGTCCAACGCTCAATATTTCATCTGCCTCAAATCACACATGCAGTCGGTCTTAAAAAAACATAATTACCTAGCTGCAGGCGGGTTAGAAAAGCACGACATTCTGATAATACAGTGCTCTAAATGGGATTTTACAGCCACAAGAAACTCACTTAAAGAGATATCACAGAAATACTCCTCAGTCCTGAAACAACACCCAGGCGGTGTAAAATGCACTGAATGCATTGGGCTCAAATAATTAACTGTATGTCATGAGAAGCTGCAGTTAAACATACCTAATGAAGTATTTGTACAAGTCATCCACAGCCCCAGCCTGTGCCTGTACCTCCCTGAGCTGAAGATTCCTAAAATAAGAACCTCTTTCCCAGTACTGTTCTCTCCACAAGCCCAGGCTTTCCCTCCTGGCCCTGAATATTCCTGGCCTAGGAGGATCTTTCCATAGTCCCAGCCTATCGCCTCCCACAGCACTACTGTTATCAGAACACCTGTGACCTGTCCACACCCCCGGGTATGGCTCCCTCTGGCAGCTGTCCCTGTTCTAGGAACCTCTCTCCACAGTCCCATTCTGCCTCTTTTGTTGCAGCATTGTCTACTAAGAGCCTCTCTTCTCCTTCAGACCCTCTGGAGCCTGCTGCACCGCTCCGAGGAACCTCCTGCTCGCTGCCAGAAGTTTGAGGCGAACCTCTTTGCCAGGGCCGGTGCCAGCACTTCGTCCTTTAGCCTGCTGCCTGAGGTACCACCGGCTGGGCCACGGGGCTCAGCCTGGTAAGGGCTGGCCTCAGCCGCCATGACTATTTCAACAGGAGCCTGGGAAGTGGGAACAGACACCGCTGCAGGGGGTGCGTTCTCTCGAATTACGCCACCTCTCTCTAACCCCTGAGTCTCTTACTG
This sequence comes from Lissotriton vulgaris, assembly GCF_964263255.1. Taxonomy (NCBI): domain Eukaryota; kingdom Metazoa; phylum Chordata; class Amphibia; order Caudata; family Salamandridae; genus Lissotriton; species Lissotriton vulgaris. The sequence goes on from NC_141693.1 coordinate 1,822,215,418, forward strand.
TCTGTGACTGTGACCCAAGACCTCCTCTGTGCCACCTTAGTGGCCCTCAGACACACTGTGGTTTTGCTGGTGATGCCTCTCTGACCCCTAAGTCTAGCACTCTCTGCGACCCCCCCAGTGATGTCTCTCTGCGTGCCGTCTGCCCCCTGTGTCTAGTGGTACTGTCTGAGGCTGCGAGGCACCAGTTCTGTCCCTCTGCCCCAAGTGTGGTACTCTGTGGCCTCTGTGACGCTGCCCCTTGAGGCTGGCACTGTCTGAGGCACCAGTGTGTCCCACTATGAGTGACCCTTTCTTGTGAGCAAAATCAAGCAATGAAGACGAGGGAATCATATAGATATCAGGAATTGCACCCATTTGAGTCTAGCTGCTAATGTTTCAGATTGCTTATAAGTTATGTGTGACATTTTCATACATTCAGCGGATTTATGAGTCATTCAATGACTAAATGTGTGGCACTTTTTTGCGACCAAAATCATGCAATTAATTCAATTGAAATAGACAAATATCAGAAATCACACTCATTTGAGCAACAAGAAATTCGAACTCTGCAGCAGGTGCTTTTAAGGCGATTATTTAATTTCTAAAAAATCAGCACCCTCCACCACAAACTCAGCTTCAGTTGTGGATGAACCACATGTAACAAAGGGATCTCTGTGACAAAAGCTGCAACCCACTGAGCTATCCACATACAATACGGTTAAATGCAATACAATATGCCGGTACCAGTAGGCATATTAACCCCCTGGGCTACTCCATGGTTAAAGTAAAAACTGAAACTGCCACTAGATAAAACTCTGACCTCTCTCCAGCGGGAACATTAATTGCCTGCCTCATCTCTGATATAACAAGTCTCTTTGCACTGGGAAAATAAAGGCTGCTGCTTCATTGTGCCACTGTCAATCACGGATATTTAACACTTTTCACTAATAAATCATAAAAGCTGCTAGTTTAGAGAAAATTTCCACCTTCGATGGCCCTGCATTTACAGCACAGAGAGAAAAGGTTAGTGTGCCCATTTTCCAAGGCGCTATGCCGTGCTGGAGCCCCCTCCCCATTCTAGTAACAAACATACCAAATGTCATCAGTAGCAAATTAATAAATTAATATCTGACTTGCCCGAATCTCTTTATAGCGGCCTGTCGGAATGATCCACGGAGAGGAGCTGCTGCTGGCGTGGCACCGTGGAACTATCTTGCCTCTTCAGAGTTTGAGAGCGAGCCATGCTATCTTGCCTCAATCTGTGCCACCTGCTCTCACTATGACCCAGACTCAGCACAAGTTGGGCTCTGCCTGGACAGGGCACAGCAAAAGAACATGTGGAGGTCAGGAAGAAGTGAAGACCGGCTTCCTCCTTTAACTCTGGGCCATGCAGTAGGAGGTTTCCTGGGTGCCATGGGGCCCGGTTTGCAGACAGGAAATTGAACATCCTGCCACAGAATGCGCGCGGACCGACATGCCTCCTCTGCAACAGTGTGTCAGTGCGGGACCTGACACTACCTGGGGAACAGTAGCAGAAAGCAGGTTTGACTGCACAAGTTTAAAGAGTGTGGTATTTGATGCATTTCATTAGGAACATACTTGTCTCTGCAGAGAGCAGTTAGAGACGAGCTTACAGCATTCTCCTCAATAGTATTGTCTGGACACCGACCCTCCCGCAAGGAGAAAGTACTACTGGAAGTGTGAATCCTCCGCCCTTGCTTGCCCCTGACAACATTTCTATAAATGTAAGCAATACCGACCATTCGCAGTCACCCTGCTGTGACGCCAAATTGAGCGAGATGCTGTAGACCCGGCCCTGTAAATTAAGTGCTGGTGCAAAGCACCGGCACAAATTAGGCACTGCGGATAGGATTCGTTGCACCGTTTGAGATAGTCATCGTGTAATTACGCTGTGCCACTCTATATAATATATGGATGCCTGACTGACAACCAAGCAGAATGGACTCTGTAGGCTGCAGGGACGTTCTGCTCATACAGGGACACGCCCTCACTTAGAACCAAGCACCCTACCATCAGGATTGCCAAGGTCTGCTCTAGGGGTGACTTATAGGTTTTAAGTGCAGTGACCCTAGATATAGTAAACCTATATCTTTAATAAGAGGCGCTAGCACCAGAGTACACAGGCTGCAATGGCAGGCCTGTAGTTCCATTTTCAATGGTCTCTCATGGGTGGCATAATACATGCTTCAGCCCGTGGGAGACCTCTGGGTTAGCTATGCCCGGGTACCCTATACTAGGGACTGATAAGGTACCCCAGTATCTAATCTGGGGTGTACCCAAGTACTGATCATGACCATTTAGGGAGAAAGCAGACAGACCGATTAGCAGGATCAAACTAGTCAAATACAGCTTAGCAGCAGGCGAAAACTAGGGGTAACTAGCGATGCAGATCCTACTTTCCTACAACTGATAAGGGAACCCCTGTACTCTTAATACAGTATATTAACTTTTTGATACATCATTTAAAGAGCCAGCGTCTTACATGTGGATTAACACATCTCCTGGATCATGGATTACCAAGTTTGTCTGCCTAGGTTGACACCATTAGGATGGATAATGTTTCCTGACAACTTTTGGAATGAGTGGGAGAGGGGGAAAGGCATAAGCAAATAACTTAGACCAGCTCATCCAGAGTGCATTGCTTATGGACACCTAGAGGCAAAGCTTTGGACTTTTGTGTTTTAAAGAGTGGCTAACCGCTCCATGTTGGTGTGGACTTGTGAGTTCAGTTACTATTTGCAGACTTCTTTTGATGCATCCTGCTTAGCAAGTCCACAAAATCTGTGTCTGCCAACAGATGTATGTTGTGAACTGCCTAATTCCATACCTCCTATGCAAGTGCAGACAGTTGAAATGAGTGAGTGAGTGGCATTTGCATGTAGTACATGGCTGTTATGTTGTTCATCTGTGAGGACTGTTTTGCCCTAAAGCCATTGGGGCTAAAAGAATGAGCAAGAGCTCCAGGTAGTTGACGTGACTGCCCTGCTATTCTGAGGTCAAGGTGCCATAAACGGGTATGTGGTGGAGGCGAGTTCCCTACTCTGATTGGGGCATTTGTGGTAATGGTCACCTGCGGAAGAGGGGTAAGAAAGGCCTTTCGAACAACTAATTGTTGCTGTTCAATCATAGGTGAGCACACTGGGTTTTGGCTTTTACCAACACTGGATCCTCCAATTCTTTTGCCCATTGCCTCGGGGGCGCTCTTGATATATGTACAGCCTGGCATGTTGCACTGTGGCAATGCAAAAAGCCATCATCCTAAACAACTTCTTTAATGTCCTTATAGTAAGAGGACGTTTTATCTGAAGAAGAGGAAGCAGCTTTTGGTATACTATCACCCTTTCTTGGTTGGAGTATGCTGTCCTGGTGCAGACTTCAGGACAAGCCATAGGAAGGACGTGGGTCATTTTGGCATTGTGGTGAATCCTAATCTATGGAGTAGGGACACAGATGTTTGATTGTGTGCATGACTGTTCTTGATGAGCCAGTCATTTAGATACGGAAACATGCGACTGACGTTTCTGAGCGGATTTGTGGCCTAACTAGAACCTCTGAATACCCTTGGAACTCTAGTGACCCCCTAAGAGTTGCACCTTGAACTGGTAGGGTTGGCCACTTACTACGAGGCAGGCGTTCTACTAATGGGCTGGATGAATGGGGAGGTGGAATTAGGTGTCTAAAGTCTAGCGCTGTAATGAAGTCAGAGCAGTGGGGATGATATCCTGCTGTGTGGTTATGTAAAAGTGCTGCTGGATGTAGTGGTTGAGAACTAGCTCAAGGAACTTGAGCTTCTTGGTCAAGGTAGAACACAACTTTGCCATGCTTGTGTGTGGGCACCATATCCTCGGCCCCTTTAGGTAGTAGCACCTGTGCCTCTTCCTTGAGCAGCTAAAGACTATCTGGGCTGAGGACGTGGCATTGAGGCAGACAGTTTGGCGGCATGATGTGGAACTCTAGGCAGTACCCATCTGTTGAGGGAATTGCCTTTCATTATGGAAGGGAAGTAATTTGTTTGATGCTGAGGAGCCCCAGTTGCAGGCAACTTGTGAGGGGGCTACTTCCTGAAACGACTTCTGTTTCAATGCCCTGTCTTTTTTTTTGCAGGGATGTGTAATTTTATGAAATATTTTGTTGTTCTAGGAACCGGATGCTTCTGACATCTACAGGTCACTTTTGGTGCCATAAAGATAAGTGACTAATTAGAGCAGCACACTTATGTCAGAGCTCTCCAAACAGCCTGATTATGTTATGGCTCTTATCAGGCTTTGGATATTAGCTGTGCTTTGATTTTGGCTCCTTTCTGCAAATTGGCATGCATGCATTTTAAATCGAGAGGAAACAGCAGTTTGAGTTGGAAAACCCTGTAGTATGTGCACAACCCAACATGCTCAGAGGCATTCGCCAGCTCCTCTCTAACACCTTACGACACTGGGAAACTTCAGATTTGTTTTTAACAACGGCAGTGGTGGGTAAAAAATTTTTTTATAAAAGGAGGGGGTGTTCAGCAGATTTTCGCTTCTCATTGTTTTTTGCTAACGTGTGTACACATTTTTATTCTGGAACCACTATCAGTTATTCAAGCGGAGCTCAACCTTCCAGTGCTCTATCAAATATTAAAAGCTGTAGTATTAATGATATATTTACATATTTGAACAAAATGTACACACCTTTAGAGGCAACCACTCTTTTCACAGTGTGCTGCAGCAGGTTGGGCTTGTCAAGTGGACATAATAGACATGAAAATGTGTTGTCTTCAAGCTCAGGCGATAGGAATTCCACAAGGAGTTGTTAACATAAGGCACTTCTTTGTCTGAACAGTCCTCCAGGCATAGAATGAGCAGGAATTGTTTTTGATGTCACTGGGATAAAAGTCTCAGGCTGCTCCCAAAGAATCAGAGTTAGAACATGTCGGTCTTTGAGCTGGCACTGGACTATCTGAACCTGATGGTGAAACAAAACAATCTAAGGTGGAAACATCCTGGTACATTGTGGACTAGGGGAGGAATCATACCAAACCTTGTGACTCAAAACTTCAGATAAAAACAAGTTGCAAATTCCGTGCCCAACACTGGATAGGTGGACTATGAAGAGCATGCGTATCTACAGTGATAAATGCTACAAACATATTGTTACTTAAAGCCAAGTACCTTTACATTGTTCTCCTGGTGTGCAATGCTTTGAGGCTCAGTACCTTCTGGGTGTGGTTAAGCACCCTGGCATCCCAAAAAATCCAAATGATTCCAGTTAACTGAACACTAACAACATTTGGGATGCTCCACACGCCTAGTTTTAATTGAACAAAGTTTGTAGGGCAGCAAAACTAAAGCTACTGGCAACTCTCCCAAGCTAAGCAGATGGTCCTAGCTCCATTTAAGTGGGCATTCAGGGGGGCGCGCACACACATTGGGCTTCAGGAACGGGGAGCACACCTTAATTCCTCTTAGTGCTCATCTTCCCCATGCCTCATAACATTAGTGCAATGGTCAGTTTTTAATCCCTCCTCACAACTTACTCTTTACTGCAGGTTGCTTAACTGTGGGTTGCCATTTTTTAGACAGTGCTCCTCTGGGCACAATCGTTCCACAACAGTTTGCTTCTCTCATGGACAGGGTCCAGCTGCACATTTTGCAGAATTCGGGATTCCCCATCTTTGATGGGAAGTCCAATAATCCATCCATGTAGCTTGAAGATTACTTGGTTACTCTTTTGTGGGCTAACCTTCCATGCTAGCACAATGGCCTGGGGGATTCGATCCAGTTTTTATCCCTGGCCTGCGGACTTAAATGTGAATTCTACAGCCTTGCTCTGTTTTTGGGTGTTTCAGGGAAGATAGTATGTTTAAAACGGGCTGCCAAGGCACAGCCATTTGTTATGAATATTTGGCAGGTAAGATGGAAAACAGTGGCACAATAGGAGGCCTTTCATTCCTAACTGCTACACAAAACGTCTGAAGCACTCTAGGGGAGAGGTTAGGAGCACCGCCTCAGCTTCTAAAGAACATTCGTCTCCAATCACTACAGCATGGCTCACTTCCAAGAGTACTCTGTGTGTTCCAGGGCCTTCCTACAGACTAAATCTGTCTAGGTCACCTTCAGTCTTCATTTTATCAGCCAACCACACACAGTGGTTTCAAGATTGATTCCTGTCCTCATATAATCAAGCACAACACACCTACTCACTACTTCATACATGAAGTGTCGACATGCAGTCTCCATTCATGTCCCACATGGATGGGGGTAAGGACTAGCTTGAGAACTAGCAGTACCTTTAAAACAGGAAAGGCTACTAAGTATTTCTACCCTTCAACCCTCCCTCCGAGCGAACAGATAAAAGGGGCTGGATTCTAATTAGATAAGTTGTCCCTGATCATCACTAGATTTCCATTCTAGTAACCTCCAGTGAATCCTTCAAAATTACACTGCAACCGAAAGCCACCTTTATTGTAGAACTGCTGATCTAATGCATTGCAAGTGGCAAGATTATACAGATGTACATCAATTTTTCATTGAAGCAAGTAAATTGTATGCCATTAACTAGTTTAATTGTTTCTATTTCAATTTCAGAAAAAAGGATTCGTAACAGTCAATGAAATAAAAACCAGTTTAAAGTGGGAAACTGAAAGAGCCAATCACGTGTTGGTAAGTATCGCAAGGAGTTCCAAAATGCTTGATAATGAGATCTGAACTTCTGACCAGATTAATGCAGACGCTAGCATTGAGCATTTAACTCAATCTGTATGGCTATGTGTGACATAGCTTAAACGCCACTGGGCAGAGTGGCAATCCCACTTTACTTTTTAAATGAATAATGAAAAGCAAATAAAGAAAAGATGTACACACAGGTGCATGTGTTACTGTTCAAACATGTTTAAGTCCTAGATGTTTTCATAGGTGCCCTTGGTTTTCAGATGCTAAATACCTCTTTTCCTCTCTCAAACAGGAACATTTACTGAAGGAAGGCCTGGCTTGGTTGGATTTACAAGCACCAGGAGGGTCCCATTACTGGTTCCCAGCATTATTTGCAGACCTCTACAGCCAAGAAATAACTCCAGAGGAAGCTAAAGAAGCCATTCCCTGAGTCGGATGCAAGACCGTATCTGAATATAACCACATCAGAAACACATAAACGAGAACTTATCCAGGAGAGTGTGTGGGAACATTGTCCTGCCTCCCTGGTTTAATCTTCAGGGTGATTTTGTAGTGAAGTAACGGGCTGCAAGCCAAAGACTGCATAAAAAGACACGTGTCCGGATACTAGCAAAACAAACACACAGCATAGGTTTTCGTTTATGTACAATTTATTAACATGTTGTTTTCACAAAAACATCTTTGTAGGTGTTGTTTCTCGCTTCCAACAAGGAGGTGTATCTTACCTTTACATCAAAGCTGGTTCTGTGGATTGTCTCTAGTGGAAACGCTTAGAAAGGGAGTACACTCATGACAGCCAAGGAAAGGGGAAAGACAAATTCTGCCATGCACCAAGCAAGTAAGGTGCCTAGCTGTGAGCGGAAAGTGCATGTTTTGTTAGCCACCACAAGGGAATTTTACAACTTCAAGTTTACTATGTTGAAATAATAGCCATCAATTCCTGCTACCTTTCACATTCCTTAATCTAAAGCAGGCCTCTACAGGGTGGACTGGATCACTTGCTGATCCACTTTACCCCCCCCCCCACCCAATATGTTTAATTGCACACTGGTGAAAGGTACTGCACCATGGTGCATAGGATCAGCTAAGTTGTCTGCTTCAAAGTGACAGACACATGGCAACTAAACCGCCTAGGAATTTCCTTTACATGCCAACCCTGAATTCTGAAAGTCGAGGTTGCAACACGGTCTCAAAGGACTGCTTCCACAGCCCAAAAGCAAGTAAACTAATGTGACAAAAAAACTCTGAAGAGAGGCAGGCAACTTCAAAAGAATGATTGCTGTACATTTTTCGAGTTAGTGGCTAATGGCATTTTAACAAAGTAAAGGGGCCAGGTGCACACCAGGTCTTGACATATAGAAATGCATAGAAAAGTAATTGCGTGTGTTCTATTTTAGAATAGTTCCTTGTTATCCACACACACAGTGGTAATTTATTCCCCTCACCTAACAGATGGGTTTACGATTCAGAGTTTATAGACTAGACTTATTTAGTTAAAAACCATTTGCACTCTCAACAAACCAATGTGGTCCTGTCCCCTTGTATTCAGTGATGCAGTCTTCCTATAAGCCAGAAAGAAGATTGTTAAATAAAAACATTACACTGTAGCTTCCATAACACTTGCAAGAAAAAGAATATGCGTAAAAAGAGGTAATAGCTCGGTTGGGAGAAGTTGGAGTACACTTTCTTCAAGACTGGCATCACAGTGGGTAAGCCTAGAGTGCCATCCCATGTAAAACACCACGTACCTCAGACCGCCAGCATAGGTCTAATAAAGAACCTCCTACTGTACCCTAGAAGGCATTCTCCCATTTATATGAAAGAAATGGTGGGGTGGGCTATTGTGACCACAAGCATCCCGGCCACGAAAGTTTAGTGCAGTAGTTGGAACAAACAAATACAAAAAAGTCAACATATCTGCGAGTGACTTGGCTCTTCTGGTGCATGGTCTACCGTTTGTGATGGCTGCAGAAAATGCAGCTATTTTTAATAAAAGCAAAGTTAATTGTAAGGCGCACCGTAGCTCAGCTCTCTAAAGAACATGTGCCAATCGATCTCCCCCTCCCCCACTATTTCTTGTCCCATACTCGCCTCAATAGTGCCCATATCGTCCTTAGAATGCCAAATCTTTGGTCTGTCTAAAGCAGGGACCTTTACCTGGGGTGCCACCGGTGACAGTAAGAACCTAACTTCATACCCTTATGGTCCATTTTGGTACCAGACCTGGACTTCTGCTCAAAAACACCATACAGCACTGCGTGCCTTTGATCACATCAGATAAAATTGGTCTAAAGAATCCATACGCTGTAATCCCAGGTCCTGCTTCCAATAGTCTGTTCTTTTAAAACTGATGAGAGCATGGTTACCTTCTGGTAGTTAAAAGATCTGAAGGTGTCTGCAACCAAACGGAAATAGGGTTTGTGGAAGAGACGCACAGTTATTTCTTCCCAAAAGCTCACACCGGGCCAGTCTTGGCCGCTGGATAGTCATGTGCTCTTCCGAGTGGTTGAAGTGGAAGTCCAGCCTCCGGAGGTGCTCCATTCCTGGGGCTTAAGGATACCGACATCCCTCTACGGCTTCGAGCACTCCTGTGTGTCAGTCTGTGTGTCAGTCTCTGTCTCCGAGGAGCTGCTCTCAGAGTCTATGTCCATGTTCTCCTGGTGATGCTTCTCCTGTACCTTTTGTCGAATGGCTTGCAGGCGGATTAGTAAGGACTGGTAGTCGAAGTGCCCTCGTTTTTCACCAAAGGGGTCCTGTAACACAAGCAACTTAATTAGCAGATTGGCCTAGTTTAGCCGTTACAAGCAAACCATAACATAAGCTGCACTACAATACAATCTTTCAAAAACATTCACATCAAAAGCCAAAAAACGGCTCTGTAATGCTACCTGAATGAAGAATCCCTCTGAAAGTAAAAAAAAATAAAAAATAGCAGGTTAGCAGTTTAGAGCACGTGTTTAGTCTTATGTTCCTTTGGCAAATCGGTTTTTCCAAATGGGTTAGGCTGCTGCATATCTTGTTCTCAGAGGGGCTGGCCAAAAATTAGATCCTTAATCAGGGTAGGGTGATTGTCAAATTCCTTGTGGTAAAGGGGGAGGAACTGGCGTAGGACTGTTTGGCACCTCAATTTGCATTGCAAAGGGCCAGTTCAGGTGGGGGAAGTCTATTGGCTTTGCACAAGATACGCAGATCTTCGATTTTATTACCGGCTACACCAGGATAAGCTACAGGATAACAGGTGAATGTTTCAATATGTCCTGGCTCACTCACCAGGCTCTGTTGACTACTCTCTTAGAGTCTCTTAAGGATTTGTACATATAAGTTCAAAGTCGGGAGATCAACTTCATAGTGAGCCCCACACTGTTTTTGCTGGGTCATTATTCCCTTACTCAACTGCGAATTTCATAGTAAAATTTTCCAAAGCTTGCACTATTTGGGCGGGTGGGGGGGGGGGTGGGGTTTAAATACCCATGCTGTACAGCAACTGCATTGCTGTGCCACATGGCCAAAAGAGACTGGGAAAGGGAATAGGTCCCATAGATGGACTCTACTGGTTTTGTAAATGCTAGTTTTGATATTTGGAGCACTTAGCACCTGAGCCATCATAACTAAAGGGTTAATTACTCATACTTGCCAGGAGGAGTAAATTTGTAGCTTGAATTTTTTTGGGGAATCACATGCTGTGCATCATTACACCAGCAAGTGGTTGGTTCCAGACTACTACTATTAGTCCTCTTTTTGTTGTTGATGGGTATAGTCGGTGGCCATTTGGTGGGATGTTCGTCCCTACATGATGCCAGATGTGCACAGTAGAAGCTCCAGTGTGCGTTTTTATCTCTCCTCTGCCTCATCTTGTCCTCACTGGCTTCATGCTACGGTTGAAAGTACTACAGCCTTTCCCCAGCGTAGTTGCACCTCATTTCCTGGGGAGGTGGTGGGTTGCATGTGAATCTAGATTCTTCAAGCTGAAAAATTACTCCTACTGCTAACTACTTAGTTTTGCAGAATGAATATTTTCTGGATTCACATGCTATGCATTAATTTTGTAGCGGTATCCCTGGCTGCTCCTACAGGTTGGGTCGAAATGAGGTTGAGCTTGTGTACAGATGTTTTAGTAGGCTTTGCCCCACCTGTGACTCTTAGTTCACTTGAATGTCCATGCAGTAGTGTTTTGTGAACGTGTGGACCACGTGGGTGCCATACATATATCCCTTACGGAAAAATGTGCTTGGAAAGCCAGGGTAGCTTCCATTTTCCTTGTGGAATGTGCTTTGGGTCTTGCATTTTGGTAGGACAATTGGGTTATTTGGACTATTCACCCTGCAATGGTGCCCTTTGTAATCAATGTGCCTTTGCTTGAATTGGCAAAAGATACAAAGAAATTAATTACTGACTTTCTTTGTCCTTCCTAGGTAATACAATACTGCCCTATGTACATCTAGCGTTGGCAGGGTTTTTTCTGCTTGTACTTTCGGTTGTTGGAAGAAGCCTGGGATCTGAATTATTAGAATCACATAGAATTGTGATACCAATTTTAAGAGGAAGCGTGGGTTGGTCCACATGACTACACTGCCCTTGTACATTTCCAGGGTAGGCTCTTTCTTCTGTAGTTAGTTAGTGCTTGCAGGAAGGCAGATTCACCTTGTAAAGCCATTCAAAGGGTTCTTTCATTAGTTGTGTTAGCACTAGGTTAAGATTCCACGTGGGAATGCGTGCCAATCTGGTGGCGCTACTCTTTCTACTCCTTCTAGGAACCTTTTATTAACTCTTCTAGCTTTCTTTAGGCTGTCTATGTATCGTTTGGGATATCCTGGAGGGCAAAATCGGTGTCCGGAGGAGGAGGGCCGCTAGGCTCAGGCTGCTGGAGTCTGCCTCCCTGTATGGAGAGTAGGTTCTGTGATGCTGGCAGCAGTTTTAAGTTTCCTTGAGCTATCTTTACTAGGTCTAAAAACTACGACTGCCTTGCCCACCATGGATCAACTAAGATCACTTGTCACCAGAGCTATAAGAAGAATTGGTGTAAAAGCATACATACGTTTCCTTGACCAGTCTATCGACAGGGTATTCCTAGGTAGCGGTAGTGTGAGTGACTGAAGTCGCAGAAAATTTAAAATGCCAAGACTTTGCTTCCAGACAGGCCGATCTCTGGAGGACCCACTGTTGGAACCTCTTGGAAAACTGTTTAGTTCTCATGTATGTGATATAGATCCTTGCATGATATTCTGTTTGCTTTCCAGTTTTTCACATCTGGCAGGTGTATCACTATCAAGTGTATTCTTCTCGGATTGACCCACCTCCAAATCTTCTGGGCTAGTTTTGACAGCACATGTCACTTTGTCCCTCCTTTTTTGTTCAATAGAACATTGTGGTAATGTTATCCGTTTGGATTTGCACTGCCCTTTCCCTCATGTGTGTCTTGAATGCCGTTAGTGCCAGAAAGACTGGTTTGAGCTCCTGGACATTTATGATCGCCTCTTCTGCTTTCCATAGTCCTCTGATTTTGAGATGCCCCATGTGGGATGCATCTATGGAAATTATCACTGTTGGGTATGTGAAAGGGCAGCCTACTGTTACGTTGTCCATGTTCCATCAGGTTATCTCTTCCTGTACTTTTTGTGATACAACCACTAGATCTTCCAACTCATACCTCCACCCAGCTGTGACTTGATTTTGGGTCCATCCTTAAAGGGTTCTATTATGTAATCTTGTGGGGGATTCAGTTGAATGCAGGAGGTCATCATGCTCATCAATTTCCTTACAGTCCTCAATGTCTAAGACTGACCCTTGCAGTAGCAACAAGCAGGTTTTGTGATCACTTGAATCCTCTTGAGGGTGGAGAAGACTTTCGCCTCTACTATGGTGATTCTTGTTTCCAGAAAGAACTTCTCTCTCTGGCTTCGTTGATGACTTTTCTAGGTTTATCATGAACCCTAGTCGGTGAAGAGTGTCCCTGATCATCCTGGTTCTCTTGCAATTGAGAGAACAAGCTTGCCTTGACAATCCACTTGTCTAGGTAAGGGTAACCATGCATCCTTAGGTAAGCTACCACTGCAGCTAGTATTTTGTAAACACTCTGGGTACTAACTTGGCCCAGAAGGGAAATACTCTGAACTGGTAGTAGTTTTGGTTGACAACATACAGCAGTTATTTTTTGTGTTTGACTTTCATGAGAATGTGTAAATAAGCATCTTTTAGGTCTATAGTTGCCACATAGGTCTTTTCCCACAGACGCGGGATTACCTCCTTTATTGTTATTTAGAATTTTTGTGTTTTTATGCATTTTTTTTTAAGAAGGTTACATTTGGAACCAGTCTTAAATAATTGTCTGATTTTGGAACCAGGAAGTATGCAGATTATTTTCCCTGATTGATTTCTGCTGTGGGTACTCGCTCTAGAGTTCCGGCACTTCTTATAGAAGGCATAGTCTTTCTTCCTTTGTGTGCGATCTTTTCTTTGGTCTGACCACACATGGTGTATTTATAAGTTCTGTGCAATAACCGTGTTGGGCGGTGCGGAGTATCTATTCATCTGATTTGACTTTCCCCCACTTCCCCGTCTGATGTTATGTGGTGGGGCAGCTAGTGTGCAGAATCACTTATTTGAGGAGCTTGCTCCTCTGGAGGGCTGGCATTTCTCTCTTGCTCTACCCTGAAAGGGCTGGCGCTGAGTTTTTTGGCACTGCTGCACTGACTACTAGGGTTGCCCTATGTGTTAATAGGGTGCCTGCGGAAGTGCGCTCTGGAAACGTCCACGTCCAGATGGTCTCTTCATCGGGTATGTCCCTCTCTACTCGTGACTCGTGGAGCTGCAGCATCCCTATGGCCTTGGCCATGTTGTTATCCTTCTTAAGTTGTTGTAGCGTGTCGTGCACCGATGATCCAAACAATTTGTTCTCTGGTGAAGGGGGCATTGATGTTTGCCTGCACATCACTCTTGAACCCTGACATCTGTAGCAAGGCGTGCCTCCTCAGGGGGGTACCTGTGACCATTTGGCTGCGGCACAGACTTCAGCCATGTGTTGGCAATGGTCTTTCCCTCTTCTATGAGTGCAGGTGCCCATCTTTGGAACTGCGCGGCAAGGTATTTCATTAACTCTCCCACTCCTTACCAATGTTGGTGGGCATACTTTAGGAGGGCGTTGGAGTTAGCCATCCTCCACTGCGTTGCTGCTCCTAATTAAAAATGTTGCCCCATCATTTCCACTTTTTTTTAACTGGTAGTGGGTTGGCTGATATAGGGACACTGGCCATCTTTCTTGCCGTGGCCATGATGATTAAATCGGTCATTGCATTTCCCCAGATGTACAACAGGTCCTTGGAAGAGTGATAATACTTCTTTTTCACCCTCCGAGTTACAGCCTTGCTGGTTTGCTGAATGCCTCCTTTCCCAGATCTAAGATGCTGGCAGAATCAGTAGATACTGCCTCTTCTTCTGCGAGGGTAGGAGGGTTTCTAGAAGGAAGGAAGGAAGGAAGGAAGGAAGGAAGGAAGGAAGGAAGGAAGCCTGTGCCTTCTCTTCTTACAGTTGAACTCCCACACCGGCCTGCTGCTCTTTTCGCTGTACATGGTGATATCATCTGGAGAGGATGGCCTTTAAGAAGTAGTAGTCGCCTCAAACCCCTCCCTCTTTTCCAGGTCTTTTTCTTCTAAGACCATTTCATGCGCTTCCCCTGGTTCTTCTCACATGGTGGGCAGTTTGAGTTTGACCTGCTCAGTCGTCTATTGGCTTGGCTCGCCTGAAGACTACGGTGGGATTCCAAATTTTCGAAGGGACTACAAAAAAAAAAAATATAGGATTTTGGTGTATCACCACCATTTCAGCTTAAAGGAGTCTTTTCCTGAGCTCGAGCACCCTCTCTCCGAGCATCAATTGTGCTCGACAGCCTCTACTTCGGAGCATGCCTTCAATGTTTGTCAATTTCTTCTGCCCTGCCACACACTCACACCTTTCGATGTCTGATGTTTCTCAGAGGGATGTCTTCTAATAGTTTCCTGTGCCAGTCACTGAGGCAGTCTGGGCCCTTCAGTCGCTGAGGCAATCTTGTGGGACTTTGAGTCAGACGATTTTTGGTTGTTACCAGAGGGCAGTTTGAGTTCTCCATCCTTATGTTTCGTCTACAGAAAAACTGATCCAACTCAACGACTTCTCCCTCAGCATTGGATATTTAAGCACCAACAGATTTCAGGGATAGCACCAGACAAAGAAAAAAAAGTTTATGACCGTAATGTTTGGCAGTTTTGATGATTTCTTGTTGGGCCAATATTTTCACATGGAACCTGCAGAGGTGCACCCAAAGCCAAACAACTGAAAGAATCACATGACTGAGAATGTTCTGAAAGTGACTATTTCCCAGGAGGTTTTTTTGTGATAGTTAATCGTGCCCTGTTCTTCTAAACAGGGCAGGGTCAAACTTCTCCAGGGATTACAAAAAGATAAATCCAGTTAACCACATCCTAGATGCACCAGCTAGGATATACAAATTTCCATCATGTCCTCTTTGAAATGCAGAACTAGGATAAAAGTCAGAACATGCTGCCACATTTGCCTCATCATTTAAATGTGCAGGCTATGTAGACTTAATGGGTAAACCGGAGACTCGTGCAGGATATCTTTCACCAAGAAAACCTACAGTTATAAACTGTTGAGTTTCTAGGCCCTCTTATTCTGATTTTACCAAGCACAATTGCTTAGTTTGATGTTGTTTTAAAATTTTATGGTGCACCAACTTTTCAATGTGCCTGACTGACTTGCCACTGAAATTTGTTCCCTCCTGGAGTTTGCCTATGGAGCCTTTGGCTGAGTTACCTTGTAAGGAAGGGGCTTACATGGCTATACTGCTCAATGGATATTCACATGCAATATCATACAGTGATCATGTGCTGATCTCCGCAAGATAGCTACTAACCATGAACACATTAATGACCTCTTGCAACTGTTCTTGTCTTGGAGTTAACAAGCACAAATCTTGCATGTGTTCATTCCATTCCCATGGTGCTTTAGGTTCACAAGCTCTTATCACACCCTGCCTTAGATAGGAGAGAGTAAAATTCAGCTATTGGGGAATACCATTGAAACTTGTTCATCAAGGCTGCCTAGGCAAGGAAAGTCCAGCTTTCCACTCTTAACCCCAAATTTTCAGTGGCACTAATTCGCACTTTCTGAATAAAGCAGTCTTGCATTTCATCTCAACCAACCTCTCCAGAAGCCTTCATTTATATGCACCCTACCTCCAACGTGGGGGTCAGCCAATATGTTATCGAAAACGTTTCTTTACGATTTTGACAATATAAATGCTGGAGGCTAATTTAAGTGTTGACTTTTGACAGTATTGCCATCAAACTGTTTGCACTGCATTTTCCTGCAATGGTGCAAAACTACTGAATAATTCCAGGTGTTGCAAGGGCCAGAGCAGCATCCAATTCTTATTAGGAAAACAAGCATTGGAAATGCAATAGGTCTCGCATTAGAAAAGTTGGAGCTATTGTTAATGACAAATATTTTATTTATTTGTTGGTTTTTAAAATAGCTAAATTGATAGCTTTGTCATTTACAATGCCAATAGTTATAACTTTCGCGAATGTGACACCTATAGCATTTGGAATGCAACATGTTTTGTATTTACGTGACTAAGATGGCAGCTCTGGTCGTTAGGCCACATCTCTAGAGAGCAGGAGAGTGCAGCAGGGGAGAGAAGCACAGCAATGCAATAGGTCAAGCATTAGGAAAGTTTGAGCTATTGGTATTGTAAAGGACACATTTTTTTATTTATGTGCTTGTTTTGAAAATAGCGAAATTAATAGCTTTGTTATTTACAATGCCAATAGTTTTATCTTTCGCAAATGTGACACCTATTGTAACACAATGTGTTGTGGCACTGAGTGGTGTGAGGGTGAGGGTGAGTGAGGGGGGGTGAGGGTGAGGGGGTGTGAGGGTGAGTCAGGGTGTGTGAGGGTGATGGGATGAGGGTAAGGGTGTGTGAGGGGGGTGATGGTGAGAGAGGGTGAGGGGGGGTGAGGGTGTAGAGAGGAATGTGTGCCGGTTACGTAAGCTCATCACAACAAGACGGAGGGCATTGCTGGGGGGAGGAGGAATGCGACACGGGGCGGAGCGGGGAGAGCGGCGATGAGGGAGAGACACGGCCTGGCGGCCGTGAATAGTGTGAAGCAGCAGGGGCCTTTGAAGTGAAGCAAAGCTTCACTTCAAAGGTGTGGGAGGAGTGCGGCTGAGGCAGAGCGCACGCTGGGGGAAGCTTGTGGGGCGGAGCGGGAAGAGCTGCTGGGGAACAAATGGCTGGCGATTTGATGCTGTGCACGCGCATTTTAACTCATTGTACTTGCGCATTGAGCTAAAAGCGCACATGCACTTCATCAAATCGCCAGTCTGGTTAAACTCTGTTTAAGCCCCTATAGTCTCACTCCGCTCAATGCGCATGCGCATTGACAGGCGAGACCTAAAAAGGGGCCTACGTCTGTAAATCAGCACAGTTTTAAACTTGTAAACGCTGAGCTGTATAGATGTTTTGCAAAGTATGGTAGACTGCATGCATTTGTGCTTGCTGCAGACAGCACAGAAATTAACAGTAAACAGTCCACCAAACCATAAAAGAGGCAAGCAGCCCAAAAACATGCCCACACTATACACTTTGAACGGTCAAGCCAGCCCCATTGGGCACTGCCAGACTGCCCTATAGGCAGGGCTACTGGAATTATGAGGCAAGGGAGGACCAAATTATGAGGCAATGTTCACTAAATTGTGTGATAAGAAAGCGTAAATAATATTACGTGATGCGGCATGTTTTGTTTTGAAGCGACTGAGCTACAAACTATTTTTTGGGGTTCAAATCTGTAGATTATACAGCAAATTATGGATTAAGTGGAAACTGGGGCAAATCTGCAACTGCGGAAAACACAGCGACAGCAGAATTGCATAGTTCTGGTGTACTTCCCTGCTTACAGCCAGGGCAGTCTGAACCTAACCATCACTTCTCAACCAGGACCATTCGATGTTCCCTTCCAAGCCTGCACGGTCCTCCGGACACCGCGCTGCTACCCATCCTGCATTACTCTCCACTTATTTAAACGAAGCCCCATTTACTCACTGTCGCTAACAACTTTTTTAATATGCAGACATCAAAACGAATATAATTGAAAACGCTTATTTTCGTAACTGGCGGTATGTGTGTGTTTTTTCCAGCCTGCTTCCGGCGCTGCAGCAACATCCACCGTACCGAGTACTGAGCCCATCACACTGCGTGGACACCAGGAATTACTTCACTCATTTTTTTTTTCTCGGTCCTTCCAGTGGCGCAGGAGCAGCACGGCTGGCGCCGCCTCTGCACGTGGGTGTGTGCCTGCCTCCGTGCGAGCCCGGGATAGCCTAACTGGGCTTCCCCTCACGCCAGCACGACAAACGGAGGCAGGAGAGCGGCAGCAGCTACCAGCGGGGACAGAGCAGAGGAATCCCGAAGACTGCAGTGGGGAAAGGGCGTGCGGGAAAACAACGGGGGTGAGGGCAGCAGAAGAGAGATGGTGGGCACAAGGCGGAGTCAGAGAGCTAGAGAAAAGGCGAGGCAAGGGGAAACGAGTAGACAAGAAAGGACCGGGCGGGGGCGAGCGGCAGTGTCAATTAAAAGATGGAGAAAGGAGGTAACGAGAAACAGAAGCGAGATGATTAGACTGAAAGGGCAACAGTGGGGATATATGAGGGATGAGAAGTAGAAAGAGAGGAGAGGCACACTGTGGGAAATAGAAGAGAGAGGGCAGCTAAGATCTCTGGTGGCACTTATTTTAGTGAAAACAATCTATTTCCCGCTGCTACGACCAAGGTGTATTCGCCTAGTTAAATGCAATTCACTTGAATGGGTTTTAGAGTTTGGGTAGTTTATCACAACAAGACGGAGAGCATTGCTGTGGGGAGGGGGGAGGAGAAATGCGACACAGCCGCAGCAAGGGGCGGAGCGGGGAGAGCGGCGATGAGGGAGAGACCCGGCCTGGCGGCCGTGAATAGTGTGAAGCAGCAGGGGCCTTTGAAGTGAAGCTAAGCTTCACTTCAAAGGTGTGGGAGGAGTACGGCTGAGGCAGAGCGCACGCTGGGGGAAGCTTGTGGGGCGGAGTGGGAAGAGCTGCTGGGGAACAGATGGCTGGCGATTTGATGCTGTGCACGCGCATTTTAAATCATTGCGCTTGCGCATTGAGCTAAAAGCGCACATGCACTTCATCAAATCGCCAGTCTGGTTAAACTCTGTTTAAGCCCCTACAGTCTCGCTCTGCTCAATGCGCATGCGCATTGACAGGCGAGACCTAAAAAACTTAAGGCGGATGATAGACATTCAATACTCTGCAGCATGGCCTTCTGTTTACTATACCTTGTTATTACCAATTTGGGCAACTCAAAATTTGTTTTCAGGTTTTCTAGATCAGTCCTGGAGAAAGTTAGATTTTTTTTATGGGATCCAATACAGCAAAGTTTGATTTTAAAGATATTAAGTAGTTAAGCTTACTGTAGGGTGATGCAAGGATAGTGAGCTTGCCATTAGGGTTAGCAATTCAATCAGCACATTAATGTGGTACTCATTTTGATGTGTTTTGTTTGTCCTTGTATTAAGCTTGCAGTGACCACAGTCATGCAGTGCCGAGAACAAATCAAACACCCTACAAGCACATCCTAGTACCACAAAGCTATGGTTCTACTCAGCCACGATTCCCCTATGGATATGCTGAAGGTACAACTGGATTTCGGAGATCAGTGTTCTGCACAGAATAATCTAGACGCTCTATTATGAACAGATTAGGTAGAACTATCAAACAAGCATTTATAATGCAATGGTCTCGGCATTATTAAAGGTAGAGTGTTGGACTTGGCCCTTCTGGCAGGTTCACCCCTTAACTTTTTGCTTTTAATGGTGACCTGGTGGTAGTGATTTTTGGTTTCTGCGCACTTTCACTGTGTCCCAGTGGAAAGTGCGTGCGCACTCTGAGTGCATGGAGTGAGGTTGGCCTGCCCTCCCATAGGAATGCATGGGGAATGTCTGTGTCCCTGATGCGTGAGGCGTGCATGCTCAAGTTTGGTATGAGCGAACTTGGGTGATTGAATGCCTCGCAATGATGTATGTGGCATGAGTGTGTCTTGTGCGGAAGTGCCACTTCTAGACATGGCTGTGTATGTGCTGGCGTGTGATTGGCTGGAGCTGGCTGGGATGCCAGGCTCCATGAGTCATGATGGGTCTGCCGGGTGGTGAGTGTGGAGATTAGCATGCTGATGGCTGGGGAGGAGTGTACCTATGTCCTGAATGAGGCTGGGTTTTCCCCAGAAAATGCTGGCTCCGCCCTCTGTGGTGCGACTGATGACCCTAGCCCTGCCAGTGAATAGAGTGAGGTGATGAGCATATCAAGGGTGCTCCAAAACCAGCTGCGACTGGTTTCTCCCCCACCCTGCACCTACAGACAAAGGAATGTGGTGTATAAAAATGGGGCTGTGTCCCCACACAATCTGTTCTCTTCCAGGATCCTGAGGGGGCTGCTGCTGTTGCTGGGCAGGAGGACAGCCACTTGGATTGTCTCCCTGCCTGGAGACCCAGTGAGCTGGCTCTGGCCCCAGCCTTGCTCCCCTGCCTACCTAAGGACTTTGCTGGACTTTGCCAGGCGCCTGGGAGCGCTTGATTTCGGCCCCCAGCTCTTGATGGCGCTTTAAATTGCTATTCTAGCGCCGAGAGCGCTTTGCTTTCCCCCTTAGCGCTAAGGAGCGCTTCATCTTGCTTATAGCGCTGGGCGCGCGGATATTTCTTCCCCCAGCGCTTAGGAGCGCTTTTATGCCTCGATTGGAGTGTTCATTTGGGAAAGCCGGTGCCCACCCGGCATTGATTTGCCTCGTTTTGTTGGTCAACTCGAGGGAGCCAACCCCTCGGTTGAATCATTGCCTGCCTGCCTGCCTGAGAAGGGCCGCCGCACTGCCCGCGGCGACCCGGAAGCTCTAGGGGCCAGGACCGGAAGTCCTGCCCTCGCAGGTCAGCCCGGAAGAAGAGGAAGTCTGAAGCTGCCTGCCGGGGCTCCCATGTGAAGAGAGAGCCCCGGGGAGAGAGGAGTCCGGCCGCAGCGTCGGAGAGTCCCGAGGAGCGGGAGCTCTCCGTCCACAGCCTCCGCAGTCACCGGTGAGTGAACGGGGAACCCCACTGGGTTCCTGCGCGAAGGACTCCCCGCCAGAGAGTCCCGGCAGCCAGAGTGGAGATCTCCCACCGAAGCCCGGTGAGTGCGAAGGGCTGGGCGGGGGCTCCGTTTTATATTTCTGAGCCCCAAGAGGCTCTTGGTGTCCACGAGTCCCCAGGAGGGGGACTCCAACAACGGCCGCATTTGGTGCGCGAGCCTGAAAGGCTCAGGGGGGGGGGATTTCCTCATTAAGAGCCCGAGAGGCTCGGGCCCATTTGTTTTTATTTCGAGTCCCCCGGGAGGGACTCCAACGATAGTGACGGGCCCAGAGAGGCTCGTGGGGGCATTGTTTGTTGGGAGCGCTTCAAGGCTCCACTCGAGGGCCGCCCCCTGCCACAGTTGTTCTCAGAGCCAAGAGGGCTCCAGGCGGCATTTCTCGGTTTGGCGAGCCACACAGGCTCAAGGGGGCACAGTGGTTTTACGAGCCCTGAGAGGCTCAGGAGGGCCAGTCATTTGTGTAGAGCCCTGAGAGGCTCAGGGGGACATTTTATTTGTTCAGGGCCTGGAAGGCTCCAACGTTGTCCTCACCATTTTCACCAGTTGCCCAGCACTTTGTGGGCAACTGCCACGTTTAGGCCCCTGACATTTGGGACAGTTCTGGGTGTTCCTGCCTAAAGGTGATTTGTGCGCAATTGTTCTTGTTCTACACCGCTGAATGTTTTTATGCATCATGTGTCTTGCTCTTACACCGCTGAATGTATTTTAGGCGTCATGCGTTATGTTCCTATGCTTATACCCCTACAGGTATTGTGATACTTAGGTGGTTGTTTTCTTGCTAGTACAGGTGGTGCTAGTGAGGTCCTGGTTCCCTGCGTGACCTGTTCCTAAGATGGTTAGGACTGCGTAGATGGTACTTAACCTTTACCAGTAGTTACTGGTTGTGTGCTTTATGTTCTATTTGATGCTAAAGTGAATGCACACAAACACACAAAGCCACACACACAAAGCCACGCACACAGAGCCGCGCGCACATGCACCCAGAGCCGTGCGCACACACCCAGAGCCGTGCGCACACACCCAGAGCCGCGCGCACACACCCAGAGCCGCGCGCACACACCCAGAGCTACGCGCGCACACACGCAGAGCCACGCGCGCACACACACACGCAGAGCCACGCGCGCACACACACACGCAGAGCCACGCGCACACACACGCAGAGCCACGCGCACACACACGCAGAGCCACGCGCACACACACACGCAGACGCGCGCACACACACACGCAGAGGCACACACGCAGAGGCACACACGCAGAGGCACACACGCAGAGCCGCGCGCGCACACGCGCAGAGCCGCGCGCGCACACACGCAGAGCCGCGCGCGCACACACGCAGAGCCACGCGCACACACGCAGAGCCACGCGCACACACGCAGAGCCACGCGCACACACGCAGAGCCACGCGCACACACGCAGAGCCACGCGCACACACGCAGAGCCGCGCGCACACACGCAGAGCCGCGCGCACACACGCAGAGCCGCGCGCACACACGCAGAGCCGCGCGCACACACGCAGAGCCGCGCGCACACACGCAGAGCCGCGCGCACACACGCAGAGCCGCGCACACATGCAGAGCCGCGCACACACGCAGAGCCACGCACACACGCAGAGCCACGCACACACACTAATGAATCGTACACACTGAGATCACACCACTCTTACGAACGGACACCACACTGTAGGTTTTCAGTAACACGTTCTTTATGAACAGGAAAAGAAATCAGCACTCTTATTTACAGGCGATCGAGGGATCGTAAAGTCTCAGAGATTCGGGTAACGGGGAAGCGGGACAGTCTTAGTGGTTTGGTCAGTACGATGCGTACCCTGCGCACAGCTCTCAATCCTCGAGCCGGGGGGATACAGGGGATGATAGTCGTACTGGATGTCCTACTCACTTCAGGTTGACTCAGTTCGTGTTGGTAGCGTCGATGGTCTAGCCAGACCAGAGTACTTCTCGAGCCGCGACGAAGCCAGCAGGGCTCGGGATGTTCGATGCAGATCTTTGAGGTTCAAGATCGAGCCGCGACAAGGTCAGCAGGGCTCCGATGTTCCGGTTCCGTAGGTACAAGGAAGAGCCGCAACAGCGTCAGCAGGGCTCGAAGAGTTCCAATGTTCAGTTTTCCCCAAGGGTCAGAACTTCAGAGTCTGGTTTCGGAGGGCCAGAATGTATCGAAATACATCTGGAGGGGGTCCAGAGACGCCGTATCCCATCCTTCCTTAACCAGGCTGAGGGGCCCCCGCACGGAGTCTCCATATAGCAGCTTGAAAGGGCTAAACCCCAAGGACTTCTGGGGAACTTCTCGGTATGCGAATAGGAGGCAGGGAAGAAGGACGTTCCATTTGCGCATCAGGGGCTCCTCGAGACCCATAATCATTCCCTTGAGGGTGTGGTTGAACCACTCAAGCAGGCCGTTACCTTGGGGATGGTATGGGGTGGTGAACTTGTACGTCACCCCACACTTTTGCCAGAGGGACTTCATGTTCTTGGGGATGAAGTTCTTCCCTCGGTCGATCACTTCTCGCGGGAATCCCACCCGGGAGAAGATCCCCATGAGGGCCCGCCCCACTACGGGGGCCGTCACCGTTCGAAGCGGAATAGCCTCGGGATATCGGGTGGCATGGTCTACCAGGACCAGGATGAAACGGTGGCCTAAGGAGGTCGGGGGGTCAAGGGGCCCCACAATGTTTATTCCCACCCGTTCAAAGGGGGTACTGACCACGGGGAAGGGTTGGAGGGGAGCTTTGCGCCTCCCGCCGCTCTTTCCGCTGGCCTGACATGTGGGGCAGGACTTACAGTGGGCCTCCACATCGGAGCGCATGTGGGGCCAGTAGAAATGTGTGACCAGACGGTGGTACGTTTTGTCTTGTCCCAAGTGTCCCGCCAAGAGCACATCATGGGCGAGGTTCAGGAGAAAGCCGCGGAAACGTAGGGGTACCACCAGCACCCGGGCTGACCCTAGTTCGGCGGACTTTTGCTCGCTATACAGGAGGCCGTTTTCCCAATATACGTGGTGGGAGCCGGACTGGTCACCGGCGGCCTGCTGCCGCGGCCCCACTAGAGAGGGACAGGAGGTCTGTTCCAGGCAGAATTCTTCGAGAGGCGCCCCCCCCCCCCCTCCTGGCGCCACTGGGCTAGCTCAGGGAGGTCGTCCGGGTTCGGGGTGGATTCACCGGCAGGGCCCGGAAAACCCGGGCCGGGGTTACTGCTCTCGCCAGGAAGAAGATCTAGGCCTTCGGTTCGCCTGCTGCCCTCCGGATTGGCGGGGAAAGGGCGAGGGTTCTCGGGTTCCACCCCCTCGGGCGGTCATGGATGGCGTGTTTACGCAGGCCCACTCGGGCAGGCCCACCATCTCTAGGTGAGTTCTCCGCTCTACCTGCTTCCACGGGGAGCTCTCCAGGTCGTTACCCAGTAGACAGTCCACAGGCATGTCGGTGCGGACTGCTACTCGTAATTCCCCGGAGACGCCCTCCCACTCGAATGAGACCTGAGCTATTCGGCAGGTGTGGCCGGAGTAGTCAGCTGATATCACCCTGCAGGAGGCGTGGGGTATAATTTGGTCTTCAGTAACTAGGTGCCCCCTTACTGCAGTAATGCTGGCCCCTGTGTCTCGGAGGGCCCCTTTGCGGTGTCCGTTGACGGTAACCTGCTGTCGGTACTTTTCAGTGTTATCGGGCAGGAGAGCTCTGGGAACAATCTCTCTATCCCCCAGGGATACTAAGGTCATGGCTGCTGGTTCCAACCCCTCCGCATCTTCTCCCTCTTCTAGTGCTACTGTGGCTAGCTGGCGCACGGGGGGCTCGCAGCAGCGGGTTTTCTGAGCATGGGGCAGTTAGGGTCACTGGCATAATGCCCTGTCTGTTGACATCGGTAGCAGCCTGTGCTTATTCTAGGTCCCTGTTTAGCTGGGGGGAACCCTGCCCTCGTGGCAGGAGGAGCGGTCCCGGACTGGTTTCTGGGGGAGGCTTCGGAGAGGCCCTGTCTGGGGTCCCCTGTCTACCCTGGCCCTTCTGGTGGGGAGACCCTTGCTTGTTTCAGCCATAATCCCCCAGGGGACCCCGTGGGACTCTGGTGCTCACCCATCGATCGGCCTCAACAGCCAGCTTCCGGGGGTCGGTCAATTTGCTGTCCAGTAGGTGCCGTCTCGGTTCTACAAAGCAGTTGTTGGACAGGTGTTCATAGGCAATGAGATCAATGAGTCCTTCAAAGGTGGTAACCTTACTGCCCTTGATCCACCCTTCCAAGGCCCGGCTGTAGAAATCCACGTATTCCACCCAAGTGGTGCCCGGGATCTTCTTGCAGTCTCTGAATCGTTGCCGGTACATCTCGGGGGTGAGCCCATATCGAGATAGTAGGGCGTCCTTCATATAGGGGTAGGAGTTCATGACGGTGGTGGGCAGGTCCAGCATGGTGTCTCTCCCCTCACTGAGGAAGCGACCCCATAATCCGGCCCCCAATCCTTTTCAGGTACTCGATGGGAGGTCATGGCGACCTCATACGCCTTGAACCATTGCTGGATGTCGTCTCCCTTGTAATATTCTTTCACGACATCCTTTGGTATATGCACTTTAGCTTCGGCCGGGGCAGGGACTTCTGTTCCCCGGGGGTCGGGCTGCTTCGTTTCTGGCCTTGAGTTCTAGTTCCTTTAAGCTGCCCTCATGTTCAAGCTGGAGTTTCTTTCCTTCATGCTCCCTCTGGAGCTTCTTCTCTTCCAGTTCTCCTTGCAGCCGTAATTGTTCTACGGCCAGTTTCTTTTCAGCTAACTTAAGTTCTCCTATTTTAAGGCGTGACCGTTCTAGCTCGTGGTTTCTGTTGCGTTCTCGGTCTGTCATTTCTTCTATCGTCAGAACCTTCTCCGCGCTGGTATTTCGTGTCAGGGAGTCGGCTCCCTCTTCTTCCTGGCCGTTGGCATCTATCGGTGTCTCTTCCTGCATGCCATCTCCTGTCGCGGGGATGCGGGCCCCGGCATCTACCCAGGCCGCTAGGTCTTTCTGGTAGTAGTCTTTGGTACTCAATCCAGTGGTAGCGATGTGGAAGTCTTTGCAGAATTGTTTGAGTTCTCGGTGTGTATAATCTTGCAGCAGGTCCTTTTGGAATGTGGTCTTTTCGCTTGTTCCGGTGAGACTCATGGTTGTTCTTCGTTCAGGAGGTGTGTCAGTGGCTTTACTGTACGATTACTAGACGTAGGCTCTTATCCCGTCGCTTGCCACCAATGTTAGAAGGGGCGGCCCCAGAGGTCAAGTTATGTCTACCCGACTGCTCCGTGACCCACCTCTCCCGCCAATATTGCCGAGCCTGGACGAGAGGTCCCCACCCGGGAGGACTTAAGAGTAATGAATCGTACACACTGAGATCATACCACACTTACGAACGGACACCACACTGTAGGTTTTCAGTAACACGTTCTTTTTGAACAGGAAAAGAAATCAGCACTCCTATTTACAGGCGATCGAGGGATCGTAAAGTCTCAGAGAATTGGGTAATGGGGAAGCGGGACAGTCTTAGTGGTTTGATCAGTACGATGCGTACCCTGCGCACAGCTCTCAATCCTCGAGCCGGGGGGATACGGGGGATGATAGTCGTACTGGATGTCCTACTCACTTCAGGTTGACTCAGTTCGTGTTGGTAGCGTCGATGGTCTAGCCAGACCAGAGTACTCCTCGAGCCGCGACGAAGTCAGCAGGGCTCGGTTCCGTAGTTAGTTCTTGAGGAGCCGCAACCACGTCAGCAGGGCTCGGGATGTTCGAGGCAGATCTTTGAGGTTCAAGATCGAGCCGCGACGAGGTCAGCAGGGCTCCGATGTTCCGGTCCCGTAGGTACGAGGAAGAGCCGAAACAGCGTCAGCAAGGCTTGAAGAGTTCCAATGTTCAGTTTTCCCCAAGGGTCAGCCGCGATCAGATCAGCAGGGCTTTCTTGTCCAGGATACAACTGCCCGCTAGTTCTTGGGCAAGCCTTGATATAGTCCAGTGGCCCTTTGATGTCCAGACCCTCGCAGGCGGAGGTCTTAGGCCTTGTGGGCTGGTCGTTGCTGAGGTCTGGCGGTTGGCCGTTTGTTCTCTTTGAGGCTGCGTCCGGGAATTCCCAGACGCCCAGCAGGGTTTGGAGCCAGCACTCGGGGAGGCCAGAGGTGTGATCGAAACCGGCTCCCAGGGGATGGCCAGAGGTGTGACAGAAACCAGTCTCTCAAGCGAGGCCGGAGGTCTAATCGAAACTCCCTGTCTTATCTCACTCGGGGAGCCCTCACCCTCCCAGCAGGGCCTGGCGTGTCTGGAGCCTGAGTGTCGCCGGGGCTGGGGGTCATGCTAGGCCCAGGGAGAAGGGAAAATGGCTGCTGGTGGTCCTATGGGGCCATGCAGGGACTGGTGTGCAGGGCCGGGGAAGGTACGGGTGTATGCCGAGGCTGGTCGTCGGCGTTTGGGCGGACATGGATAGGACGACCAGGGATTTCTGGGTGCAGGGCTGAGCTAATGGGGTGATGAGGATCGGGGGGAACCACGCCACGAGGCCAGGTCCAACAGACTTCTTCCGGCGGCGGTCGGCCTGAAATGGCTGCTGCTAAGCTACAACATTTTCGCGATTCGGGGCGTGTTTTTAGCAGCTGAGTGACGGATGACATCACGGCTTAAAAACTGCAAAAAAACACGCCCCCGAATCGCAAAAAGACAGGGCTTGAACAGAGTGACTGCCACTCTCCTCCAATGGCTGGCCTCCGTTTAGGAAGCCAGCCAATGGAGAAGAGGGGCGGGTTCAAGCCCCACTGTAGCCCAAAAAAAAATCTCAGACTCTGCCCACTGCTTACGCAGTGCTACAGAGGCCGAGACCTAAAAAGGGACACTTGCATTCAAACTTTCTAACTAGTTATCCTGGAATGCGTTGCTAATTATTTTTGGGTTCAAAGGCAAAAGCCATCAGTGCACAATCCTTCACCAGTTGTGTGGCAGTAGGTTCTCAAAGTTACTGCTTGATAGCTACTTTATGCCAATACTTTCTTTAATGAATCCTCTTGGGTGGTCTCAGGAGCACATGATATAGCAGCATGTGCACAACAGCCTTGAGATCGCCAAACTTCAGATTTCCATAAGGAATATTACCTAATGATCATATTATAAGCACACAAAAGTTTCATGCCCCTTTTTAAATTGAGGATATGTTACTAACCCTGTAAGCATCTGTTCTTGGCATGTAGAGCTGTAGATTCACATGCCTTGCATACTTCTGCCATCTAGTTTTGCGTCCGGATGTTTGCAAGTTGTTTTTCTTTGAAGACTTCTTTTCCAGTCACAAGGCAAGTAGACTCCTCCTTTCGGTGATAGTGCGCATGGCATTGTCTCCATTGTTATATTGTTTTCCCACAAGAGGGTGAGAATGGAGAGTGTAGTGATGTCCATGCCTATATAATGCCAATAGTAATAACTGCAACAACCATAGGTGTCGGGGGATGGCACATGCGAATCTACATGCCAAGAACTGATGTCTACAGGGTAACAATCCATTCGAGGTATGTGTGCTGTAGATACATATGCTTTGCATAGACTGTACAGCAGTACTTCTCCCAAAGCGATGCCTATCTTGCGGAAGTTGCTGTTGTTTGAAAAAGTGTTTTTAGCACTGATTGTCCTACATTAGCCTGTTAACGTGCTAATACATCCACACAATGTTTTGTAAATGTGTGTGGTGTGGACCATGTAGCTGCCTTACATATATCAGCTATGGGAATATTACCTAAAACAGCCATTGATGCTCCTATTTTGCGAGTTGAATGTGCTCCAGGAGGTCCTGTTAAAGTTATATTAGCTTTTTTAAACACCTTTATTCGGTTTTGCATTTAGAAAACCATAAAAGTTATACAGCATCCAAAACTCATTTAAAACATGATACATAAAAAATATTTAGCTTTAAAATAGCATGTTTGAATACATTTGACAATCTATCTTGAAATACTGGATTTTGAGATCGGTTTTCCTTTATAAGGTGGAGCAAAGGCAACAAAAAGTTGTTTTGCGAAAATCTTGTGTCCTATCAATGTAGTATAATAGTGCTCTTTTAACATCAAGTGTGTGTAGAGCTCTTTCTGCTACTGAATCAGGTTGAGGAAAGAACACAGGTAACTCAACCGATTGGTTAATATGAAAAGCAGAGAACTTTTGAAATACATTTTAGATTTGTACAAATAACTATTCTATCTTTGTGAATTTGAAAGAAGGGTTCTTGATAGGTTAATGCGTGTAACTCACTAACACGTCTTGTTGATGTGATTGCTATTAAGAAGACAACCTTCCATCAAAGAAATTGTAATTCACAATTGTGTGATGGTTCAAAAGGTAGGCCCATGAGTCTTAAGAACTATGTTAAGGTTCCAGATAGGTGCAGCAGGTACCCTGGGTGGGTTAATTCTTTTAAGGCCTTCCATAAAGGCTTTGATGACAGGTACTTTGAATAAAGATAAATGCTGTCTGTTTTGGAGATACACAGCTACTGCTGTAAGGTGTAGTTGAATAGATGTGTAGGCTAAACCTGCCTGTTGTAGATGCAAAAGATAACCAATAATATTTTGTATAGATGCATTTAGCGAATCAATTGAATTATTACTACAATATCTGATTAATATTTTCCACTTTGCCGCATAACAAGCTGTAATGGTAGGTTTTCTCGCTTCTCTAAGGATTGTCATGCAATCTGGTGGTGGTTTAGATAACCAAACTGACTTCAGGAGTCAAATCGCAAGATTGAGGTCTTTAGGATTTGGAGGTCTGATTTGTCCACTGTTCTGTGTGGGAAAAGCTGGTGTTATGTGAAGCTTCTCATGTGGAACCTCTGGCAATTCCAACAGTGTTGTGATCCAGGGCTGATGAGCCCATGTGGGAGCTACGGGAATTAGTGTGAGAGATGTCTGCCTGGGTTTCCAAACCAGAAATGGAAGGAGAGGGAGAGGCGGAAAAGCGTAATCAAATATCTCTGACCACTTCATCCATAGAGAACTGCCTTTGGATGGAGGGAGTGGGAATCTGGAGCTGAAGTCTGGGCATTTTGAGTTCTGTGCTGTGGCAAAGAGGTCTATTTGTGAAAATCCCCATTTTTTAAAGTACAGAAGGAGAACGTGTGGGTGAAGTTCCCATTTGTGTATTTGTTGTTTCTTTCTGCTGAGGAGATTGGCAAAGATGTTGTCTGTGCCTGGAAGGTGGTCCATTAGTAGTTGGATTTTGTAATGAATTGACCAAATGGTCAGAGAGGCGAGACAGTTGTAGTGTCCCCCTCCCTCTTTTTGTATGTATTGGCTGTCTGGATTAAGACAACTTTCTTTACCAGGTGAGGTAGAAACGCTTTCAACGCTAGTTGAACTGCTTGCTGCTCTAGGTAGTTGATGTGATAGTTCTGTTTGGAGTTCCAAAAACCATGACCTGTTAAGTGTAGTAAAGTGTCCCCCTCCCCCCTGTGAGGGCAACTTGTGGAATAGGGTTGATGAACGGTTACTCTTGACAAATTTCGTGTGGTCCACTACTGCAGAGAGTGATGAGTGCAGCCGTCTACCAACACTAGATCTGTCAGTTGACCATGTGATAGATTCCACTGACGTACTAAGCATTCTTGTAGAGGGCACATGTTTAATCTCGCATGAGGCACTATAGCAATGTATGAGACCATTCCTAGTAGCTGCATGAATGTTCTGGCTGAGAGATACTGGTTGGCTTGAAACTAGTGAGTCTGTAAATGCGGAATCTAGATTGTATTGCGATATGCTAGAGCAATGTGAGGGTTTAGAATGGCTCCTAGATATGTTTGATTGGGTTGAAGATGGGATTTTTGTATATTGACTGTGAATCCCAACTGATGTAGAAGGTTGATGGTATTTGAGTGTGATGAACACACTTGAGATGTGTGTTGGATTTTAAGAGCCAATCAACTAAGTATGGGAAGACATGTATTTGTTGTCTTAGATGTGCTGCTACTACTGCTAAGCACTAGGTAAATACTTTGGGAGCAGTTGTTACTGCGAACGGCAGCAAGTTGAACTGATAATTATTTTTTCCTATCACAAATCTGAGGTATTTGCGATGTGCTGGTTGAATGGGTATATGAAAGTATGCGTCCTTTAAGTCAAGGGTGGACATAAAGTCTCCTTGCCGCAAAAGTGGAAGTACTTGTTTTAGAGTGACCATGTGGAAGTGTTCTGGTAATATGTATAGGTTTAAAGGTCTGAGATCCAATACTGGTCTTAACGAACCGTCTTTTTTGGTAATTAGGAAGTATAGTGAATATACTCCTGTTCGTTGTTGTAATGAAATGAGGTCTTTAGTTCTTTTTGTTAGAAGGGCCTGTACCTCTTGTTTTGAAAGACATTTTGTGAATACGAGGGGTGATGTTGGGAGGGATGCTTGTGAATTCCAGGCAATAACCATGTTGGATAATATCCAGTGCCCATTTGTCTGTTATTGACTGCCAAATGGGTAAAAATTAATGTAATCTTCCCCCTACAGGTGATGAATGTTCAGGGGAATGGAGATCAAGTCACTGTTAGAAGAGGGTGGGATATGTGAGGCTGTTCCTTTACCTCTTTCTTTGAAATTGTTACCACTGCATCCACCTCTATGAAATCCTTTAGAGGGGGAAGAATGTGCTTGTGCTTTAAATGAAGGTGTGCTGGCATCTGTGGTGTTATTTTTGTGACATCGTCTGTAGAAGGAGCGACAAAAGGAACGCCTGATGGAGGCAGAGGGCACCCACTGACTTTGCCACCTGTGTCTTTTTTCATTTTCTCTAGTGATTGGTCTATCGGAGGCCCAAAAAGGTGTTCCTTTTCAAATGGTGCATTCAATATAGTTTGTTGTACTTCTGGTTTGAAACCAGAAATTTGGAGCCATGCAGGTCTCCTTAATAAAATGCTGGTGTTGAGTGCTCTAGCTGCAGTACCTGCAGCATCTACAGCACATCTAAAGGACAAATAAGAAATAAGCTTGCCTTCTTGCAATATTTCTTGGCCTTTTTTCCCTGTGTTCTTCTGGAAGATATTGTAATTCTTCCATCTCATCCTATTCTGCCCTATCATACCTAGCCAACAACCTTTGAGTGTCCGCTATGCACCAATGGTTGGCTGAGTGAGCGGCTACTCTTTTTCCAGAAGCATCTATAAATTTTGATTCCTTATAAAGGAGGGGATTCCTCTCCTGAGCTTTGTGAATTTGCTCTTTTACGTGCATTTGAAACTACTAAGGAATCTAGAGTGAACTGACCCTTAATAAAGACTGAGTCAGATGGAGGGGCTTTATTTTTATTGGCCTTAGGTGAACCTAACAGGATCCTTAAATATTTTGCCTGCATACCTCATCATACCCTTTAACATGGGCAAAGATTGGGATGTTCTGTGTGTATTTCCTAAAGTTTCAAAAAGGAAATCTTCTAGGTCTTCTTTATGTAAAGTGACCCCGTGATAAATGGCAGCTCTAGCAATTAATTCCTGATATGTATTATCATCAGGAGGGGATGGTTTGGCTGCATATAGATCAGCATCTGTGTCCCCTGGTGGATCTATGTTATAGTCATCCCATGGGTCAGGTATCTGATTATCACTGTCCTCATCAGCTATATCTGGATCTATATCAGGAGACCCTGGAGGTGTAAGATATAAAGGGTCTAAGACTGGTATGACAGGTACTGGTGAAGAGGGTGGAGTAGCGGGAGGAATGTTAATAGGAATAGTAGCTATGTCCTTTTTCTTCTTCAGAGGTATTCTATAATCAGTTATTTTCCTTTTGGAAGGTGGTATCACTGGTGTAGTGGTAATGTGTCCAGTTTTAGGGTTAATATGAAGTGTCTTGTTTGGGATCCGGCTTGTGCTGCATTTTCTCTGGAATCGGCTACGGTGGCTTGAAGAGAGCATCTTTCCCTTTTGGTGCTGAAATGTTAGTCGCCAAGATGGATTTTTCTTTTTATCTTTCGATGCCGAATGTTTTGGAATCGAGGGGTTATCATTTCGGTTCGATCCCGAACTGGAAGGCTTGACTTTGTTTCGGTGCCGAGCCCGAAGGTGGGGCGTTGGAATCAGTCTCTGTGCCTACCATGGCCTGACAGCAGTGGTGGCCCAGTAGCCTATGGCTTGGTCGGAGTGGGTTTGGTGGGCAAAGGGGCTTTGTTACTCACAGCACCCTGTGCAGATGGAATGTGATGTGACTGAAGCTCAATCTCCAACTCTGAATCTGAATCCTGGACAGAAAAGGCCTCTTCCTCCGCAACCATCTCTTTTTGTTCGGCATGTTCGCCAAAGGTATTGGGAGTGTCATCTGTAGTCTGTCGCTGCATGTCTCTGCGTCGAGCACGCCAGTCTCTAAGAGTCTTTTTGGAATGGAACGACTGACACGCATCACAGTTTTCTTCTTTATTCTCCATAGAGATAAATGTTACAGACCTTATGAAGATCGGTGCACGGGAATTTGGAATGGCACCTAGGACAGATTTGGGGTCATTTGTTATCTCGTTACACTTTAAAATAACCCATCTATCTTTCCTTACAGCCTTGAGAAAGCCCCGGCGCAACTTGCCAATAGGGGGCGAAACACGTGTCGGCTGTCCATGTTTCACAAAAAAAATAATAAAGATGTCACACTGCAACCTGAGATAGTTCTATCCTTTATATGACGATTTGAAAGAATGGATATTAATCCAAACTAGTACAATCGTGATTTCTCAAGGAGTACACACTCTCCACCTTTCAAACTTGTATCTCTTTATGAAGCTCAAGAGGTCCAGAGCTTCGAGTGAGTCTCCATCTACCTACAAAAGCAGCTTATCAAAGCGTTGTTTAAACCTTAGAATCCTTGGACCTTTCCTGTCTTGCTGGTAACCAAAAGGAGGAGTCACCTTGCCCTGTGACTGGAAAAGACTTCATCGATGAAAAACAGCTTGCAAACATCCAGACCCAACACTAAATGGCAGAAATAGGCAAAGCATGTGTATCTACAGCACACGTGCCTCAAACATTATATCCCCCCGCCAAGTATATAAAATGTGGTTTTCACCTCAAACAGATCAAAAGTTATTAAACTAAACAGCAGTCATTGTGTAACACACTGTGAGCCAATCTGCAAGGGTTAGCTGGTCTTCTGCATTAAACTGCTACTAGCATTGTGAGACTTGTGCCTGAGCAACATTAAGACGCAAATTGATGAAGTGGGAAAGGGCTCGATCTGCAGAAGACAATAGTCCGTACATATTTAAGTATAGTAAAAAAATGAGGCAACGTTCTTTTATTATTCACGATGTTTATCTTATACTACAGAGCCTCTCTTAATAAGCATGTGTTTTAAAACATGATGGCAAGATAAAACTGGCAAAGACTGTGGCTCATAATTTTGGCCTCCACTGCCGTATATTTTAGTGGGCCTGGCCATAAGTTTAGTGGACCTTCCTTTTAGCCACAAGTCATTAGCAGATGAGCTCCTTTTTTAAAAATATTTTTTATTGTAAGATAAAACAAAATTTTTTTTGGCACACAACATACACAAAAATGCATAATATTTATACAGAAATTATATAAACAAAAAATTACTGTCAAGAAAAACTATATATCATTAAACAAATCTTTTTCCCTTCATACAACCGATAAAGCATATAAGAGGGAAAATACAAAAAATATTGTTAAATCATCCACAGTTTACATTTAGTCTCTCTTTCCAATGGTAAACTGGTTCCCATATTTTCATACCAATCTCCTTGCCCTTTTACCTTTCCTAGCATATACGCCCTTTTCGAGGTTGAAAGTCCTCAATAATAAAGCAATCCATTGTTGTGTTGTGGGAGGTAAGGGATCCCGCCAAGCTCTAGCAATTAGTAACCTATACACCGCCATTGCTAAAAATAAAATTCAGAATAGTCACCATCATATCCCCCAACATAATTATAGTTGGTGTTAAAATCACATTCAAACCAAGTGTATGATCCATAAATTCTTCGATACCCTTCAGTAAAATGCTTAATTGTGGACACAACGCAAAAATGTGAATGCTATCTGCTGCCGGTGCACTGCATCGAAAACAGGTAATCCCTGTGGTCGCACCCCACTGTGCAATGCGATCCGGTGTATGGTAGAGTTGGTACAAAGTTTTGTAGTGTTGAGATTGGAGCGAGGCAGAGCGCAAAACAGAGCATCCTAATTCCAGCGAGTTCAAGAAACACTGGCTCTGTATCCCTAATTTCCCTGCCCATTTATCACCAAATTTTCCAGTGTCATCCTTCTTTAATTCTGCTAAACTGGCATAAAAATAACGAATAGAGCACACCCCGCCCTGCTATAGATTCCAACATATTATTTTTACCAAATCCGCCATCTCCTCCTTTTTTGTTACTAAAAAAACTCCTAATCTGCAAATACTTTAAAAAACTATGTCGTTATATTATATTTTGACATCAAATCTGAAAATTGTAATATTTTTTCGTCTAAACCCAACAAATCTCCTATTTTTTTGATTCCTTTCATATCCCATTCTGCCATTATTGCATCAGAAACAAGCATTGGAAATGCAATAGGTCTCGCAGCATTAGAGTTAGTGCTTTTAGAATTGTTTATGGGTTTTTTTGTAAATCTTTAGCATTTTTGTTTCCCTTAGCCAATGCTAAAGAATTAAAAAAAAAAGCCATAAACATTTCTAAAAGCTCTAACTCAAATGCTCCGAGACCTATTGCACTGTGTGAGGGTGAGGGGTTGAGGGTGAGTGAGGGTGAGTGAGGGTGAGGGTGAGTGTGAGTTAGGGTGAGGGGTTGAGGGTGGGTGAGGGTGAGGGGTTGAGGGTGAGTGAGGGTGAGTGAGGGTGAGGGGTTGAGGGTGAGTGAGAGTGAGGGTGAGTGAGGGTGGGTGAGGGTGAGTGAGGGTGAGGGCGAGTGAGGTGTTGAGGGTGAGTGAGGTTGAGGGTGAGGGGGTGAGGGGTTGAGGGTGAGTGAGGGTGAGTGAGGGTGATGCTGAGGGGTTGAGGGTGAGTGAGGGTGAGGGGTTGAGGGTGAGTGAGGGTGAGGGAGTGAGGGTGAGGGATTGAGGGTGAGTGAGGGTGAGGGGTTGAGGGTGAGTGAGGGTGAGGGATTGAGGATGAGTGAGGGTGAGGGGTTGAGGGTGAGTGAGGGTGAGGGGTTGAGGGTGAGTGAGGGTGAGGGGTTGAGGGTGAGTGAGTGAGTGAGGGTGAGTGAGGGTGAGTGAGGGTGAGTGAGGGTGAGTGAGGGTGAGTGAGGGTGAGGGGTTGAGGGTGAGTGAGGGTGAGGGGTTGAGGGTGAGTGAGTGAGGGTGAGTGAGGGTGAGGGGTTGAGGGTGAGTGAGGGTGAGTGAGGGTGAGGGGTTGAGGGTGAGTGAGTGAGGGTGAGTGAGGGTGAGTGAGTGAGGGTGAGGGGTTGAGGGTGAGGGAGGGTGGGTGAGGGTGAGTGAGGGTGAGTGAGGGTGAGGATGAGTGATGGTGAGGGTGAGTGAGGGTGAGGGGTTGAGGGTGAGGGTGAGTAAGGGTGAGTGAGGGTGAGTGTGAGTGAGGGTGAGTGAGGGTGAGTGAGGGTGAGGATGAGTGAGGGTGAGTGATGGTGAGGGTGAGTGAGGGTGAGTGACGGTGAGGGTGAGTGAGGGTGAGGGTGAGTGAGGGTGAGGGATTGAGGGTGAGTGAGGGTGAGGGATTGAGGGTGAGTGTGGGTGAGGGATTGAGGGTGAGTGAGGGTGAGTGAGGGATTGAGGGTGAGTGAGGGTGAGTGAGGGTGAGGGATTGAGGGTGAGTGAGGGTGAGTGAGGGTGAGGGTGAGTGAGGGTGAGTGAGGGTGAGTGAGGGTGAGTGAGGGTGAGGGTGAGTGAGTGAGGGTGAGTGAGGGTGAGGGGTTGAGGGTGAGTGAGTGAGGGTGAGTGAGGGTGAGTGAGGGGGTGAGGGTGAGTGAGGGGGTGAGGGTGAGTGAGAAAAAAATAAGAGCAGACAGTGCTGGGGCTTGACTGGCTATTAGCAGAGAGCGCCCGAGGGTCAGATACAGTGCCTGGAAGCGAGGACATCACAGCCTGCTCGACTTCAAACCCAAACGCAGCGGCAGGCTTAGCATTAGACTCCCACTGCTATATGGTGACCAAAAGAGGAAACTGTATGTTCCTGGAAGCGGATGTCCGAAGAGATGGGAAACCTGTGGAAGAGAGCGACGGTGGGGCGACAACGATTATGGCTTCGTTTGCTTTTGGTATCCGACTGGCTGCTGCGTTCCGGTTCTGAGCCGTGGAAGTTAAAGGGGTTCTCGCAGAGTCAACGAGGCAAAACGCGAAGGAAAGAACCATGGCTGAAGACGGGTAACATTATATTAAATCTACATCCGTTTGCAAGCGCTAAACGAAGCCTGACATGGGCGAGCAATAATTCAGTGCAAATACTGTAGCGGGGCAGCCAGGATTGGATATAGTATAATTGAGCACGTGTTTTTTTATCAACAATGACGCGAGATTTGCTACGTAAATTCAAGAGGCACGCGCTGTAAAAGTTACAACTATTTGCGTGTGTGCGCGTGAGTGAGCTCTTCTTTGCTTTTAATCTTTTGGCGCGATATATTTAAGTTGGAACGCAAACGACGACAGCGCGTTCGCCTCTTTTAACTCTGCGCCAGTCAGACAAGGATTTTACTTCAGGAAGGTCTGGAGTTGTGTTTGAGTAAGTTTGCTCTCGTTTGCATGTACCTGACAAAGCCCCAGCATATACTTAGTTTCCAGCTAACTTCGCAAACCGTGTGAAATCCCGAATGTGAACTGTAAATCAATTGGTCAGAATAAACTGTTAAACAAACACAAGAAACAGTCGGACAGGAAGCAATCGCAGGAGCAGGCTCATGTGTGCAGCA
Source organism: Lissotriton vulgaris (assembly GCF_964263255.1). NCBI lineage: Eukaryota > Metazoa > Chordata > Amphibia > Caudata > Salamandridae > Lissotriton > Lissotriton vulgaris. The sequence goes on from NC_141693.1 coordinate 1,822,253,086, forward strand.
GTTACAGAGCGCACACACACACAACTGGAGACCAGTTACAGTCAACGAACAATCGCAGGCAGGAGCAGTCACAGGAGGAGAGAAACGATGCGGTCACAGACATGGAGCAGTAACATGTAAGGGAGGGGTCGCCTGCAGGAGGCAGTCGAATTCGGAGAGCTGCTGCAGGCACGCGGTACTCACGGGCAGGGCTGGCGCAGGCAGGGGCTTCACTCGAGGAGGCTGCGGGGACCAGTGGAGGGGGGAGGAGAAATGCGACACGGCGGGAAGGGGAGGGACAACCAAAGAAGACGGAGACCCCAAAGACAGGCAGGAGGCAGGGACAGGCAGCGTGGGAACCGGGAACGGAGGAGAGAGACAAGAGGAAGGAAGGACGAGGAGAGGAAGGCCATTGAAGGGGGCGACTGAACCTCAAGGCAGAAAATTGAGGAGCATAATTGAAAAGGAGGCCGAAGGAAAATGTTTAAATTGAGGGACAAAGGTAGAAGGTGGGGGCACTTGGGAGAAATATTGTAAAGCTCGAGGAAAAAGAATACAGGAAGGGAATACCTGAAAGGAGAGAGACAAACGGAAACAAGCCTTTCACCGTAACACGGCGGGCAGGGGAGGGGGCGGGCAGGGGAGGGGGCGGAGAGGGGAGAGGTGCGACACGGCAGGCAGGGGAGGAGAGTAGGAGGAGGAGGGGAGAGTAGGGGAGGCACGGCCTAGCGGCAGGCAGGCAGGGGAGGAGAGGAGGAGGGGGGAGGAGAGTAGGGGAGGCACGGCCTAGCGGCCGTGCAATCAAGTAGTGAGGGGGCGGAGCTGGGGGAGGCTGTGAGAGAGAGTAGGCGGCTGGGGGCATGTGCACGCGCATTTAAGCTCAATGCGCATGCGCATTGAGCTTAAATTTCTCGTGCACTGCAAGGAATCGCCACGATTCCTTGCAGTGTGGATAAAGAGCGGATAAGTGCCAATACTCTCGCCTTGCTCGATGCGCATGCGCATCGACAGGCGAGACCTAAAAATTAAGGATGGTAGTGTCTTATTCCTATATAATCTGGTATATCTATTGTATCTACCCAATCCGCATCTTTTTGCTACAGCTGACCAGGTGTTATACGCAGCAATAACTGTCTTAAAGCGCGTGCGTTTATAGTAGGAAAAGTCAACGCAGTTTAAGAAAGCATTTGCAGTGTCTGAACCCATTACAAGAGAATATACCATAGTTGAAAAGGATTTAACATTCAAATCTGCTTCACTTGCTCCCATCAAACCCTGGGTATATTGAAGTACAGAGGCCCAGTAATATAACCTAAAGTCCGGAACCCCCCAACCTCCACTAGCCCTTGGTAAAGTCATAAACTTATAAGCCCTTCTAGTCTTTCCATATGACCAGATAAATTTATTTAGAATCGACTCCAGCTTATTAAACCAGATTGACTCAAACATAAGAGGTATCGTACGGAAAAAGTAAAGGAATTTGGGAAGTATAAGCATTTTAATTACATTAGTGCGGCCCGCTAACGTGAGTCTAAGATTGTTTATTCTAGTCAATTCTAAACTTACTTTCCTCATTAAAGGGGAGATGTTACGCTCTACCACAATATCAAGATTAGGCGAGATCTCAACCCCTAAATAAACTGCTGCAGAAACCACCCTTGGGTCATTGCATTGGACCATTGCATTTTTTATGATCTGCGTTTTTGCGCTGTTTAATTTATATCCAGATATTATGCCAAATTTACGGGCCTCTAACTCCAACTCACCCATTGCCTTAGATGGGTCTGTGGTGATTATAGCGACGTCGTCTGCATACGCTAGCACATTAACTTCTAGCCCATTTGAACAAAGAGGGGGAATACTAGGATTAAAATTAAGATAACGTAAATATGGGTCCATATACAGTGCAAAAAGGAGAGCAGATGAGCTCCTAAAGCGTTTTGTTTTCCAAATTTTTAGAATGGAGGTGATTTGTTCTGTGATCATACCAAGCATTCGGGGATCTGCCTTCCATGTTTAAACATTCTCTTAGAGTGGGAGCAAGTTGGCTCACTGAAGATTTCTGGCAATGTTTTTATATAGAGTTTTTTTTTAGGGTTCGGGCGGGATGAGAACTCTGTAGACTACACAGCAGAATTGAAGACTGCCCAATACCAGTGATTTTGTGACCATTCTGTTTGTCAGTGATTAACTTGTCCATGGTAGTAGCTATAGTGTAAAGCAGGGTAGTGAACGTGACCTCGGAGTCCCTTTCTGTTGATGAGAGTATCTATGTACTACTTGGTCAGAAGAGGTTTGTGCTATTTTGTGAACAGGTCGGTATGAAATGTTTGAGAGCAGGATGCTGATCAGGATGTGATCTGACCATGGCTATAGCTGCAATGCTATTTTTGTAGTTTCCATATTGTGTGCAAATGCTAGGTCCAAACTAGGCTGCCAAATGCGTTGGTTAGCTTTTTAACTGGCTAAATACCAAAGCACCCATGCTTTAGGTGAGGAGCAAGGTAGTTTTGAGTCAAGTTAATGGACTCCTACAAGTAAGATTTTCTTGTACTTTGGTCTACATGTATAAGTTGGGGAGACTATTTTCTTCAAGGAAAGTGAGGTCCGACCCTGGTGTTCAGTCTACCAGTGTAAGCGATGCAGCTGGTCTGGAAGAGGATACGGCCTCTATTGGAACCTGGTGTCGTTTATTAAGGGTTGGGATGATGTACTAATCTTTCTTAGAACTCTTGAAAAGGCAAGGTGCTGCATGTAGTATGTAATTCAGGGAAACTAGCTCCCTTAGTTGAGAGGGGGTTGGTGTTTGCATGGTTAGTCTAAAGCAGGATTTGTGCGGGATGGTTTCATTTATCAGGGGGTAGAGTTGGTACCATGAAGTCGTGGTTTTCTTGAGAGGGTGAATGCTTCAAACTTCAAAGTAATAGTACTCTGGGCATAAACAGTAACCAACTTCATAGGACAGGTATACCACAAGAGTAGTGACTAAGCAGAAGAAAATAACAGACCCATGTACTGACTGGGACTTCCAAATTACAAACACTGGAAATAAACAGAGCGCAATTATTCCACACTACTTGACGTTAACATCAAAAATGGCCCAAGACACTTTCATCCTTCTAATACTTTCATGCAGATGTATGGGCACCCGCACACAAAGCACCTTCATTTATTATAAATAATTATGGAGGAAAACATTATGAAGCGGGACGTTAAGAACATTCCAGTCACATCCTGAAAGTGAACTCATCGAATGCTTTGCACTGAAGTAGAGTTAAAACTTCAAGTAGTCAGTTGCGAACCATATGGAACAGATATGTAAACATCATTAAGCAGAGTGTTTGTACCTGCATGCTCTGTCCTTGTAGGTGAAGTCTGTCCTTACACACAACTTCGTAGAAATCGTAATACTCCATGAAAGATTTCTCCATCACACTCCTGCAGGAAACAAAGTGTCTCAGCACATTACCATATACTGAAAATGAATCACACAGCTGGTGAGTCATCTAGCAGTCACACACTGCCCACACGAAATACAGCTGGGGGCATCTTCCCAGTTTAGATGCCCGAACAGCAGCTGAACTCGTACTATCACTAAAGTTTTATCTGGGGTAACCCTGCATAAGATCACACCATGTATAATTACTATTGGGGTACAGACGTCCCAGCACTAGTGGGCACATACTAACAGTACGCTACAAAAACGGATACCAGTCTGCAACCAAAACTGCAGCTGTGGAAATACAGAACAGCTGTGCTCCACACCAAGCACAAGATGAGTTTTTAAAAGGCTTCACTGCAAAACAAGTCTGGGGGCACCAGAAATGAGAAAATGTTGCTTATTCATGATAACAAATGAAGATTGTAGCTGAAAGCATACAGAGAAGTTCAAGCCCTCATGAGGCACATGGCAGAACTTCATATTGTCCTTCATGTTTACGCCTCATTCTAAACGGAGCAAGATCAACCCAAAATGTAGTCCCCCCAACCCCTTTCCTGAAATGTCACCAGAGGCGAATAGGTTTAAAGATGCTCAACTCTAGCTTTCACAAATGGAAACTTCTTTTCTGCTCAACCCAGTCAAGAACAATTAGCTTCTTCTGAGAGCAGCGATTCTTACCATGCCACTTTCGTCTGTCCCACCACCCCTTCCACATCGCCACTGTATACCTAAACTCAAGTTCCTTTCTAAATGCCGTTACCATTAACCAGTGCCACCCCAAATTTGGTACAATGTCTAAGGACAGTCATTCCGGCCTCTCTTTCAGCCAACAGAATGCACGACAGCTCCACAGCATGCTGCAGGTTGAGAAAGGTCCACAGCCTCGCTTACATACCGTAAGGTTTCTGGGCACAGGCACTTTCCTTCCAGCATGTCACACACTGCTACTCGGATGGTTTCATGTCGGATGCATTCATTGTAATTTTTACTATCTCCGCAGTGTCTCTCCTACAAAACACAAAATACAAATTGAGACCCTCAGCCCCTCAATAATTCCTTTCTGTAACAGGTATGGTCACAGCCCTTATGGCACTGTAGAAAATGAAAGTGATTACTGAAAAGAAAAAAAAAAAAAAAAGAACGTGAAAGGACCCCATGCTAGACTTAACACAGATCACATAAATGGGGATGAATATTATATAAGAGAAAAGTCTACACAGTGGGTTACTCAAAAGACAGAGCAGTCACTGAACACGTGGAATAAGAGGGGGAAAAGCATAAAAGGATGCGAAAGTGCCATTAAAAGAACTAGGTTTCCAAAATGGAAGCAGTCTCTAGTCTGTGTCAGAAGACTGCATTTTTAGGTCTTGCCTACACTGTGCACACACTGTGCTGCTGGCGGCATCACCTACAATTCAATGGGCTTCTAACCGGCCCACAGCACTCCATTAGTAGTTTTCAGTGTTACTCTTGTTTGCAATCTTTAAATTGCTTGGTTCCCATAGGCTTCCCTTCCTTTTGTGTGTTAGATCCTCTCTGGAGCATGGACCACCTATATTTGTTCTTACTCGTCTTTTTGCATGGCACCATTTATTTTTTTAATATGCGTTTCATTGTTATTCCTGGATATGCACTATGCTCTATTTCTTTTAACTCTGATATACAGCTTCTTATTTATGTAGCTATAACGCTATCAGCAGTCTCTATTGACGTTTTAGTTACACCCACAACTGCCCTACTTTGGGCTGGTCAATTCCACTCTACTATGTAGACTGTTACGCTACTACGGTTGCTGTACAACATGGCTAAAAGACACTGGCTAATCCCATAGCTCTGACCTAGGCATGGCCTATTGGATTTGCCAATGCTTGTCTAATAATTGTTGGGAAGAGGTTATGCCGAAGCAGATGGCACATCGCCAGGTATAGTCTTACCTGCTCAAAGCCTGGTTCATTGTGATATGGGTTCTCCGTCATCAGAGACTGGATGGAGATGAGGACGGAGGAGATGCTCTGAGCCGGACTCCAGGCAGGGCCGGTCCACGTGCTGAATAAGGTAACAGCCATGGCGTTAGGCCCAGAACAAACAAGACCAACCACTGTCAGCACAATCTGAACTCGAGCAATGAACTCCCAATTTAAAGTAGTCTACAAAACACTACAACGACGAACACTGATGGTTTCTGCATGGACATTTGCAGACTGCTATCTTCTAACTACTATTCAAACAAGTGGAAAACCCAATATACCCTTGGAGGCTGGGCAATGCAAGTATTATCAGGTACGTATGCCTACAAGGGATTCATGCAAATGCAACTACAAATTCATATTCATTTCGGTATTAAATGTTAACAAGCTCTTTCCAGTAGCTTATAATTAAATGTCTTCAAATATAATGTAAATTATTTCCATGTGTGCAAATCTTCAAAATAATTTTTAAACACGGGTATATGTAACAAGTAAATTTATATTGGCAAAGCAATTTGCAAAAGGTACAAAAAGAAGTATAAAATACCAAATTGCTATTCAATAAAAAGCACAATGTAACTCGAAGTTTCCAATGATTTTGAGGTTACAGATACTTCTTAGTTACAACAGTGAACTTATTTTCACAACAATGTTGTGGCTTATACTACATAGGCAAAATAACAGGTCATTAAAAACGAATTTTGCAACATCAATCACGCATTCGATGCAGAGTGGAGAATGCCCCTCCAGTGGAACATTATTTAAAATTTAGCCACTCAGAAAAAGACAGGTTATGGTGGGTAATTGAGGTTGTCAAAACCATCAAAGACAGACAAATGTTGATCAGAAACTCACCCTTAAAGAAAATAAATGGATTTGTCACACTGACATCATTAAAGGTTTGAACTCTTCAACAGAATGCATTGTCCTGCTTTCTTTAATTATGTGTAAACTCCATCATGATTCATAGTGACCACTATAGGATTTGCTATAAATGAACTTACTGTGTTATATGCATTGATGTATCCTTTCAGGAGTTACTTTAAGTATGGTATAAGATTGTTTTGCACAACTCTATATGATTGACTGTACGAATATTGTGCAACATTTGAATTTGATTAAAAATGTAAAACAGACTATATAAAAGTGATTGCCACAATGAATGTGAGTGGCAACAAGATTTGGAATTGAATAGACAAACACTATGCTGAATAAATGCTGTAATAACAAAAACGTTTGAATGCACGTTTCAGTATTTTTCAATACTAAGTAATAAGTATAGCCCAGTGTTTTGTATTTGCTATATTATTCAAAGCGAGGGATTTCAATATCTGTATTTATATAGATTTGTATATCATATGGAGTGGTGTGGCTCACTGGTTAGAGGTGGCAGACCCGGGAGCAGAGGACGGCCTGGGACCAGGGTTCAATTCCCGACGCGGCAGGGTTGTGGACCAGGGTCAGCGGACTCTATAATTCTCACCTCGGTGCCTACTCTAACCAGGGATCACACTCGGCAACTCTGGGCATTAGCTTGCCTTATCTCCACAACGGCCCCCCACATACGCCGGGGATGCCTGGTTTCACCTTGGAGATACCCAGTAGGGACCATCTCACAGGGAAAGCCAGGACGGGTTCCCCAGCGGTCTATTCGCGCCAGGATACTCCGGTAGTAATTGAGCGCGGTATAAAACAACATATAACATAACATATAGATGGTAGACTGAAAAAAAGCCAGCTTCTGTTGGTTATACTATGATTAACTCCACTCATTTACTTTTTCTTGGGAAATGGGAACCCTTTTTTTCTTAATATTTCTTGCTTATTATTTATTGGAAAAGTCTGAAAATGCAAGTACGTTTAAAATACGACAGTTCGGGTCCAAATTTAAGTCTCCCCATTAAGATAGATTTAAACCTTGGACACAAATGATGCCCAGTAATAATTGTTGACGAAAAGCATCTTGTGGAATATAGCCAGATCAGTTTTCCAATATTCCAAGATGGCCACGAAAGTTCACCAGCCCTACATGTAGACTGAGTAGTCCTCTTTCTATAGTTCTAGAACGCGGTACGCGTAGGCTACAGTGCTTTATATAAACGCCATTTCAACACGAGCCCCTGAGAGGCCGACTGTTCAGGCAGCTGTATGTCAGCTGAAACGAGCCTCATCATAATATAGGTAAAACTAATTTCAGCATTGCAATTTCGCGCATCCACCCAGTTTGGTCTTTAATTAAAATTGTGACTTCTAGTTCTTAAATCTTCAGACTGATACATATTGCGGAAAAGAGAACTGACAAATTACCAATTTTAAGGCTGCGGCTTCATAACTGCCAGGTAAAGACTCAGTAATGGTATTTGTTTATTGTTCAGAAATCTATACTAAAGATAGATTCAAGTTCAAAAGACCTTTATTCGAATTTGATAAAATTCATAAAAGTACCAAACACAGCAAAAACACACATGTACATGTGATACAAAACAATTATATAAATAACATTCCATGATAACAAAGTAATTCATACAGTGATTGAGCAGTGAATTTCATTATCTTATAAAATTTTTACAGTAGTATCATTATGACTGGATTCTGATTTCAGGGACTTTCCATTGTCTTACGTGCACGTATGGCTAGTCTTAAAAAAGTGCTAGTGCGAAATGTCAGTTCATCAGTGTCCAGGGTAAGCAGCAACATATAAGATTCTTGAAGTGTGAGAGGTCTATGTTTTCTAAAATATGGGGTTAAAAGCCATTTGATATATCTCACATAAAATTTACAGAAAAATAGAAAGTGCAAATCATCTTGAGTGCTTATACCATCGCACGGGCAAGGAGTAAGGTCTGTACTATGTCAGTACCCCAAAGGAAAAGACAGCAAAAATTTCACAGTTCCAGCCCTTAAGCGAAACAATAAAGATCGCTCCCAGTTTGACATGGGGAGTGAAAGGTAGGGCGGCATAATTTGCATACAGAGACCATTTCCTATGTATTACTTGACCCTTGATTTCTGAGATTCTCTTCCTATGCGCTCATTGCGATAAAGTGCATAAAGTGCTTTTTGAACCTCGAATTTATCCTTTGGTTCGATTGCCGTTGGATCAGTGAACAAAATACCTCTACCAATTTCATTAAGTGATTTAAGAACTTCTTTGAACCAGGGAATCTGCATGCCATTTTCACAATTTAGGCAGTCCTTGATAATGTTTTGTGTAAGGACAGCAGCATCATTCCTCCAGATTCTAATCCAGAAGAGAACTGGTCTTGCTTTGATAAAATCACTTATAAAGGGGAGGTTAAGTTCATTATGGCAAATAAAATCAGAAGAGGAAATCGGTGCACCCAGCACTTTTCTACAGAAACGATTTTCCTCTCTTTGGATACTAATGCTACTATCCGATCCCCAAACTTCAGCTCCATACGTAGCGACAGGAGAACACTAATTTAAAAATCTTGACAATAGCCTTTGTGGCGCCAATTTTCTTTGGGCGGGGGAGACTCAGGACAGAATTGTTGGCTTTCGAGAACTTGCTCGTGGCGTGGGCCACATGCCCACTCCACGAGCTGTTCGCAGCGAAAACCAACCCCAGATAAGGAAACTTATGAACAGATTCTAGTTTATCTGTTCCAATTCGAATTGTGCTGAGTTTCCTTTTGCCCGGCCCGCAGGACATGATAAAAGACTTTTTAAAATTAACTTTCAGGTCCAGTCCCTCCATAAAATTTACAAAACTATGTACAAGCAGACGTAGGGCGTTAGGTGTACGTGCCATAAGGACAGCGTCGTCGGCATATAAAAGCACAGGTAAGAGATTGCCTAGAATTATTGGGACATCAGGGGTGGCTTTCTTTAGACAGTTGGACAGGCCGTTGATGTAAATGATAAACAGCAGGGGTGCTAGAACGCACCCCTGTCTCACCCCCCGCCCTATCTCAATGGCTCCCGATACCTCTCCGCCCATCCCGATACGTACCCGTGCTTTCAGGTCAGTATGGAGATAGGCTAAAAATCTAACTAGAGTTGCATCAAGGCCATTGGACAAGAGAATTAACCAAAGCTTAGATCTGTTCACAAGATCGAATGCGGATGAGAGATCCATAAAAGCTAGGTAGGCAGGGGATGAGCGGGCAATGCAATATTTGTCGATTATCAATTTTAGATTTAGACATTGCTCCACTGTTCCTACCCCGCTCCTAAACCCCATCTGACAAGGATCTAAAAAGTCAGTATCAGACGCCCATTCCAATACCCTATTATAAATTATACGTCCTAGTATTTTTAAAGTGTTATCCAGAAGGGAAATGGGACGATAATTTGCTGGGTCTGATCGGTCTCCCTTTTTGTAAATAGGAACGATGATACTAGTAGCCCAGGTGACAGGCATGGCTACTTGTGGGAGACTATTAAAGATGTTAAGGAGTATTGGTGACCATAGCTCGGCGTTGTATTTGATAATATCGATAGGGAAGCCGTCTGGTCCAGGCGCCTTGTTACCGAGGCTCTCTTTTATGGCTTTCCTGACTTCTTGGTCCAAAATCCGTAAACCTTCTGTTTGGCCTGTATTAGGGAGAAGATGCTCGTCAAAGGGGGCAGCATACATTTTAGAGAAATGGGTCTCCCAGGCTGCACTTGTTATATTGCAGCTGATTTGTGTAAGCTCTTTGCCCATTTCCCTCGTTCTCCTGACAGCCGACCAAAATGGGCCACTGCCACCCAGGTTGGCACTGATGACCAGCTTATCCCAGTGTTCGGAGAGCAAGTTTGCCTTCCTTTCCGATATTTTATCTTTGTAGTTTTTCCTGGCGGTTCGAACTACATCTTTGCACCTGGGTTTGGCAGAGAGGGCCTTTCTTAAATCTCTATTGGCCACGGAGCAAGATGAATCAAACCACCGTGGCTCTTTGCGTTCATTAGGGAGTGGGACTGACAGGAGGGTTTTTATATTTGAGCATAAAGCTTCAAAGTCTATGATCAATTTTTCGTTATTTATACTTGGGGAAGAGAGAGATTTCAACAAATCGGAATATGTCTCCTGAATAGTATCTATGATGGCCCCACAATCAATTCCCCTCCATTTTAGGCGAAGGCCATCAATTGAGGGTGTAATATCCCTTGCCCCATTTAGATTCATAAAAATTGGACTGGGTACAAAATTAAAAATAGCTAACAATGGATTGTGATCACTGAAAGACGTTTGCACCACAGAAGTTTTAGTTAAACAATCTGTTAGCAGTGGTGATGTAAATATGTAATCGATAATTGAACCGTTATCCCTGCCCTTAAACGTGGGGGCATAAGGAAAATTCATATCATACCCTACACTCATTACATCAACAAGATCAAAATCAGAAAGTATTCTAATCAGTTCCAAACCCCTGCGGTCATCACAATAATCAGGGTTAGTAGATCCATAGTTCTCTATAAGTTTCACATTAAAATCACCCCCTATCAGAATGCTAGTCTTAGTATCTACTGATAAGGAACAATCAATCATATTTAGAACCTTAGATAATGCGACAAAGTTTTTGTTCGGTACACCATAAAAATCATTGTTGTAAAAATTAATTAAATAAATCGTGGTCTTTGATTTCAGTTTGTATTCCAGGATTTGAATGTTGGGATTGGCAAGGTTATCTAGCTTCAGATCTCTGATTGTACCGCCAGACAGAATTCTAATCCCCATAAAAAGACCACCCACTGCTCGACCGAGACTAGGTTTTGCTGATGTCAAGCTAAAGCAGTGGTAGCCTTCAATGTGCAAATTATCAACAGCCCAAGTTTCTTGAAACATAAGTATGTCCGCATCATTAATTAGTTCAATCCATGCAGGGTCCGAGAGCTTAGATTCTAAGCCTGCAACGTTCCAGCTTAAAATTGATAAACCATGTTTGGTTCCATGCTTAGCAAGTCTGTTCCCAGTATTCCCATTATCATAGTGAGGTAGTTCATTGGAAATGGCCAGAATACTGTCAGACAATATAGTTTCTGTAAAAGCAGTTTGGACCTGGTACAATACAGCTGGAGTTGTGAGACCCTCTGAGTTACAAGCTTTCACATAGTTGCACATTTCTTTGTTGGTCGATATACTCAGTCAGTCCTGTTCGTCTAGAGAAGATAAGTAATCAAACCGATTGTAAGTGGGGATGTTATACATTGGCCTAGTTTCAGTCATCGGTGCAAACTGGAACGGGTTAGAGATTGGGTAAAGCCTATCTCTGTAATTGCTCTGATGCATGGTTGGGGCTTGAAAGTACTGCGGAGGGTTGGGAGTTGGGATTGGCATTGGGGGTTGAGGATGCCAGTTACGGCTGTTAGAGTGGATGGCGTTTGGGTTCTGATCCTGGATAAAAAGGGGTGATTTAATCCTTGCTCCAAAGTTCAGATCCTGGTAAGGATTTGTGGGGAGATTAGCCGTGGCTTGTTCGGGGGGTATCAGATGTCTGTAAAAGTATCCTAAGGGAAGGAGTGTGGTGTTGAATTCCCAGGGCGATGGTAAAGGGGCACTAGCAAGGGTTTTCTCTGCCCATTGTGGGTTTCTAAAGCTTATGGTGACACAGTCGCCCTCAAATTTTTTCCTGAGTGGGCCTATCCAACCCACTCGCTGTGTGTTGATAATCTCCCTTGCACCATCGATAGGGTAATTGCAATTGGCAATTAGCCAGTGCAAGGTTTTGTTTTTGAGGGATGTGGGATTTTCGTCCTGATCCTTCCTTAGCTTGGTAACATTTACTAACACTAATACATATGTGCCGCATTCCGGCGGAAGGTTAATGCGGGTAGGGACTTGCCTAACTGTTTTTGGTATTGATTGGGCCGTGGTAGGGCTGCTTGTTGAAATTGCAGACTGACCTGTGGTAGTCCCATTTGGTGGTTTAGTGTTAATGTTGGTGTTAGTGCCAGGGTCCTTCCTTTTGTCTGAGGCTGCGTTATTGATATGCAATGTTGGTGTTTTTTTCTGACTAGTGGTTGGACCATTAACCAATATGGCAGGTGGAGCTTTGTGTGCAGTGTTTGAGTTTGTTGGAGGTGCCTGAGGAATATTGGTTTTGGTGCCTGCTGTTTTAGTGGTATTACTATTATTTGTGCTTTTTGCAGGACCTTCCTTCAGGAAATTCTTAATAGGGATACTCAATTCGGCTAATTGTTTTTCTATTCGAGTAAGCCTATTTTCAATGGGGGATAAATAAATGCTTAATAATTCCCCCAACCTTTCCAACATAGGGTCGTGTGCATTGTCAGTGTTATCAATGGTATCCATTGTTCTGCCCTGCTGGACCATTTCGCTTTCATCCCCTTGAGAGATTACCGTGACCCTGCTCGCATTGTGGTTAGGGACAGAGTTGGTATTTTTCCCAGACTTTCTTTGTACCCGGCCATATTTCCTGTCCTTAGTAATCCGGGGCTTCGGTGCATGTAATTTCTGTTTTTGGACTGCACCCTCTCGTCTACCTCTCAGTTGCCTGGTGTTGTCAGCAGATATTGCTTTAGGAGAGGGGTTGATGGGTAGATCTGGAGTTTTTTCTAAGTCCGTGCTGATATCAGTGTCTGAATCTAACAGGGGAATGGAGGCTGAGAGGTTGACCTCACTAGGAATGGTATGAATGTCAGCACATACATCAAGTAAGGGTCTGATGTTGTTTGGCATAGCCTGTGCAGGTGTAGTAGCAGCGGCAATAAGGCCAAGTGAATAGCGTTTGGCATGTGCCAGATCTTGTGATACCCTGCGTTCTAAAAGGCTAATGCCCTGATTGATGGCATCATTGGCCTTAGTTATAAAATGGTCGATGGGGCCGGTCACAGGGCCAGCCCCAGTGGCAGCTGTTTTACTGCGGGTACCCCTTGGAGACATGCTGAGAATTGCTTACCCTTATTCAAGGAAATGGGTAACTACACAGTACAACAAACAAAATTGTTAGTGACAGCGAGCAGATAGTCCCAACCGCAGTGAACAACAATATTTACGGTATCAACAGTTCCCAAATGGTGGGTGACCAATGAGTCACAAGAAAGTAACTTATGGATAAGCGATAGGGGAAGGGCCCGTCCAGTCCTCCTCGTGCCTCTGAGGGCCACAGAGGGCCCGCCCTTGTCCCGGGCTTCTCCCAGTCGCTCCCGCGCGCGACTCGCAGGGCGAGAGGGGGTGTCAGCCTTTTGCAGGCGCCTCCGGGCGCTCTCGGCGCGTCACGCTCGCGCTTCCGCCCCTCAGGCTGCTGGGGCTTGTAGTTTGGATCTGCTCCGGTCCAGCGTCTTTCAACCCGCCTCCGCCGTTCCCCTCACGGCTGTGCCCGATGGCAAGTGACCAGGTAAGGCTCTGGTGTTCCCGCCTGAGCTCCCAGGGGGTTAGCCTTTTGCAGGCGCCTCCGGGAGCTCTCGTCGCATCACGCTCGCGCTTCCGCCCCTCAGGCTGCTGGGGCTTGTAGTTTGGATCTGCTCCGGTCCGGCGTCTTTCAACCCGCCTCCGCCGTTCCCCTCACGGCTGTGCCCGATGGCAAGTGACCAGGTAAGGCTCTGGTGTAGATATATTTTCAGGGGGCGAAATATTCGTCCCTAACAACAATGGGTGACATTCGACCAATAATCTTTTATGTCCTTTATTAGTAATAAAGGTTTTTAATCTTGTTTTTTTTAAAGGTCATGTTTAGTAAGGTCTTCGATATCACAGACCACAGCTAAAAGGAAAGCTACTTCAATAGTTTGATTGCGGACATTAGCGCGATGCACAGATGTAAAAAACAGACTTTGTGACAATACAATTTTCTCTAGGCATGGCAGACTATATAACCCTCGTCCTGTCGCTGTCCAGTTCATATGAGAATTGATCTAATAATTATGTGGTGTATTTTTGGCAACATACAAGGAGCCACTATAACAGTATGCATTCGCACTGATATTACCAACAGCTCGATTAATATGTACCGCAATTAAAAATAGCTAGGATTTAAACTATGATCTCTATTAACTTGGCATATTAAATAGTTGTGCGGTGAACATGACTGCTTCCTAACAAATAATCATCATTTTTAGGGCTCGCCTGCTGATGCGCTTCTGCGCATCGCTGGCGAAGCTCTATTACGGCTTATCCAGTGTTGATCCACCACTGGCGATTCCACTGGCGATTTCTTCAAGTGCATGTGCTTTTTAGGTCATTGCGCAAGCGCAAGCCCTAAAAAGCGCGTGCACAATGCCACCAGCCCCCTGCCTGCCTGCCTCGCATTACCAGATCAAAGGCAGCCCAGCCCCCCTCCCACAAGCTTCTCAGCGTGTGCTCTGCCTCAGGCCTGCATTTCTCCTCCCCTCGGGCAAACAGATAGCCGCAATAACACCCTCCCTGCTCAGCTTTTTTTTCTCAATTTCTCCCCGTCTACACTTCCCATTAGGAGCCCTTCCTCCCCCCAGATAATCTATCTCCATAAGAGATAAGCAGCTCTTCCACCATCTCAAACCCGTATTAGTGCTCCTCACTATGCATGTTTTTACTTAGAAAATCAGCACAATGCAGCAGTGTGACATCAAGCCAGGTTCATCGACATCACTGCAAAAGTAAAGTTTTTATTCCCCATTTCCTCTTCAAGAAAGTGACTGCGCATCAGCCTCTATGGATCAGAAAGCGGAGCCCCTCCACTGACCGGGCTGCGAGTCAAATGGCCATGTTTCACAAATTATGGTTTTCGTGGTCTTATTCTGGAGTAGCCCTGTTGGCAAGAGAGGAAAGAGCAAGGCTCTGACAGTCAGTCCTCCTCTGCTTCATAGTATGCCGCGCCACTATAGTAAGTTGAACAAGGGATATTATTTGACAGAAAGAGGCAACCTGCATCTATTCACGGAAATACATTGAGCAGTCTACATTTTTATTTTTTAAAGCTACATACAATGCACCATAACTATTCTAGGTCTACAAATGGAAATACATAACAAGCAATATTTTTATTTATTTTTTAAGAGGTGCATACTTAAAAAAATGATTACAAAAATTAAACATCAACTAGTAATTAAAAAACCTAGCAATTAAGATATGCCACGTCAAATAATAACTTTTGTCGCCAATTAATTATCAGTGTCTGGAATGGATATGGTCACACCCTCACTCACCCTCAACCCCTCACCCTCACTCACCCACACCCTCACTCACCCTCAACACCTCACCCTCAACCCCTCCCTCACGCTCACCCACCCTCACCCTCACTCACCCTCAACACCTCACCCTCACTCACCCTCAACCCCTCACCCTCACTCACCCTCAACCCCTCACCCTCACCTCCTCACCCTCAACACCTCACTCACCCCCACGCTCACCCTCACGCTCACCCACCCTCACGCTCACCCACCCTCACTCACCCTCAACCCCTCACCCTCACTCACCCTCAACCCCTCACCCCCTCACTCATCCTCAACCCCTCACCCTCACTCACCCTCAACCCCTCACCCTCACTCACCCTCAACCCCTCACTCACCCTCAACCCCTCACCCTCACTCACCCTCAGCCCCTCACCCTCACCCTCACTCACCCTCGAACCCCTCACCCTCACTCACCCTCACTCACCCACCCTCACTCACCCTCAACACCTCACCCTCACTCACCCTCAACACCTCACCCTCAACCCCTCACCCTCACCCACCCTCAACCCCTCACCCACCCTCACTCACCCTCAACCCCTCACCCTCAACCCCTCACCCACACCCTCACTCACCCTCAACACCTCACCCTCAACCCCTCCCTCACGCTCACCCACCCTCACCCTCACCCTCACTCACCCTCAACACCTCACCCTCACTCACCCTCAACCCCTCACCCTCACTCACCCTCAACCCCTCACCCTCACTCACCCTCACTCACCCTCAACTCCTCACCCTCAACACCTCACTCACCCTCACGCTCACCCTCACGCTCACCCACCCTCACCCTCAACACCTCACTCTCACTCACCCTCAACCCCTCACCCTCACTCACCCTCAACCCCTCACCCTCAACCCCTCACTCACCCTCACTCTCACTCATCCTCTATCACCCTCAACCCCTCACCCTCACTCACCCTCAACCTCTCACCCTCACTCACCCTCAACCCCTCACCCTCACTCACCCTCAACCCCTCACCCTCAGCCCCTCACCCTCAGCCCCTCACCCTCAACCCCTCACCCTCAACCCCTCACCCTCACTCACCCTCACCCTCACTCACCCTCAACCCCTCACCCTCACTCACCCTCACTCACCCTCACCCACCCTCACTCACCCTCAACACCTCACCCTCACTCACCCTCAACCCCTCACTCACCCTCAACACCTCACCCTCAACACCTCACTCACCCCCACGCTCACCCTCACGCTCACCCACCCTCACCCTCAACACCTCACCCTCACTCACCCTCAACCCCTCACCCTCAACCCCTCACCCTCAACCTCTCACCCTCACTCATCCTCTATCACCCTCAACCCCTCACCCTCAACCTCTCACCCTCACTCACCCTCAACCCCTCACCCTCACTCACCCTCAGCCCCTCACCCTCAACCCCTCACTCACCCTCACCCTCACTCACCCTCAACCCCTCACTCACCCTCAACCCCTCACCCTCACTCACCCACCCTCACTCACCCTCAACACCTCACCCTCACTCACCCTCAACACCTCACCCTCACTCACCCTCAACCCCTCACCCTCACTCACCCTCAACCCCTCACCCTCACTCACCCTCAACTCCTCACCCTCAACACCTCACTCACCCTCACGCTCACCCACCCTCACCCTCAACACCTCACCCTCACTCACCCTCAACCCCTCACCCTCACTCACCCTCAACCCCTCACTCACCCTCACTCTTACTCATCCTCTATCACCCTCAACCCCTCACCCTCACTCACCCTCAACCCCTCACCCTCACTCACCCTCAACCCCTCACCCTCACTCACCCTCAACCTCTCACCCTCACTCACCCTCAACCCCTCACCCTCACTCACCCTCAACCCCTCACTCACCCTCAGCCCCTCAACCCCTCACCCTCACTCACCCTCACCCACCCTCAACCCCTCACCCTCACTCACCCTCAACACCTCACCCTCACCCTCACCCTCAACACCTCACCCTCACTCACCCTCAACCCCTCACCCTCACCCACCCTCACTCACCCTCAACCCCTCACCCCCTCACCCTCACCCTCACTCACCCACCCTCACTCACCCTCAACACCTCACCCTCACTCACCCTCACTAACCCTCAACACCTCACCCTCACTCACCCTCAAACTCAACATACATACATACATACCCTCACTCACCCTCACTCACCCTCAACCACTCACCCTCACTCACCCTCACTCACCCTCACCCTCACTCACCCTCACCCTCACCCTCACTCACCCTCACCCTCACTCACCCTCACCCTCACTCACCCTCAACCCCTCACCCTCACTCACCCTCAACCCCTCACCCTCACTCACCCTCAACCCCTCACTCGCCCTCACTCTCACTCATCCTCACTCATCCTCACTCACCCTCACTCACCCTCACCCACCCTAACTCACCCTCACCCTCACTCACCCTCAACCCCTCACCCTCACTCACCCTCAACCCCTCACTCACCCTCAACCCCTCACCCTCACTCACCCTCAACCTCACTCACCCTCACCCACCCTCAACCCCTCATCCTCACCCACCCTCAACCCCTCATCCTCACCCACCCTCAACCCCTCATCCTCACTCACCCTCAACCCCTCACCCTCACTCACCCTCAACCCCTCACCCTCACTCAACCTCAACCCCTCACCCTCACCCAACCTCAACCCCTCACCCTCAATACCTCACCCTCACTCACCCTCACTCACCCTCAACCCCTCACCCTCACTCACCCTCAACCCCTCACCCACACCCTCACTCACCCTCACTCGCCCTCACACACCCTCACACGCCCTCACCCTCACTCACCCTCACCCTCACTCACCCTCAACCTCACTCACCCACCCTCAACCCCTCATCCTCACTCACCCTCACTCACCCTCAACCCCTCAACCCCTCACCCTCAACCCCTCAACCCCTCACTCACCCTCAACCCCTCACCCTCACTCACCCTCACCCTCACTCACCCTCACCCTCACTCACCCTCACCCTCACTCACCCTCAACCCCTCACCCTCACTCACCCTCAACCCCTCACCCACACCATCACTCACCCTCACTCACCCTCACTCGCCCTCACTCGCCCTCACTCGCCCTCACTCACCCTCACCCTCAACACCTCACCCTCACTCACCCTCAATGCCTCACCCTCACTCACCCTCAATGCCTCACCCTCACTCACCCTCAACACCTCACCCTCAACCCCTCACTCACCCTCACTCTAACTCACCCTCACTCACCCTCACTCACCCTCACCCACCCTCAACCCCTCATCCTCACTCACCCTCACTCACCCTCAACCCCTCACCCTCACTCACCCTCAACCCCTCACCCTCAACCCCTCACCCTCACTCACCCTCACCCTCAACCCCTCACCCTCACTCACCCTCAACCCCTCATCCTCACCCTCACTCACATTCACCCTCACCCTCCCTCACTCACCCTCACTCACCCTCACTCATTCACCCTCACTCACCCTCACCCTCACTCACCCTCACCCTCACTCACCCTCACTCACCCTCAACCCCTCATCCTCACTCACCCTCATCCTCACTCACCCTCAACCCCTCACCCTCACTCACCCTCACCCACCCTCAACCCCTCACCCTAACTCACCCTCACCCTCCCTCAACCCCTCACCCTCACTCACCCTCAACCCCTCACCCTCAACCCCTCACCCTCACTCACCCTCAACCCCTCACCCTCACTCACCCTCAACCCCTCATCCTCACCCTCACTCACCCTCACTCACATTCACCCTCACCCTCCCTCACTCACCCTCACTCACATTCACCCTCACTCACCCTCACCCTCACTCACCCTCACCCACCCTCAACCCCTCATCCTCACTCACCCTCATCCTCACTCACCCTCAACCCCTCACCCTCACTCACCCTCAACACCTCACCCTCACTCACCCTCAACCCCTCACCCCCTCACCCTCAACCCCTCACCCTCAATCCCTCACCCTCACTCACCCTCAACCCCTCACCCTCACTCACCCTCAACCCCTCACCCTCACTCACCCTCAACCCCTCACCCCCTCACCCTCAACCCCTCACCCTCACTCACCCTCAACCCCTCACCCTCACTCACCCTCACTCACTCACCCTCACTCACTCACCCTCACCCTCTCTCACCCTCAACCCCTCAGCCTCACCCTCACCCTCACCCTCAACACCTCACCCTCACTCACCCTCACCCTCACTCTCAACCCCTCACCCTCACTCACCCTCACCCTCTCTCACCCTCAACACCTCACCCTCCCTCACCCTCAACCCTTCACCCTCACTCACCCTCAACCCCTCACCCTCAACCCCTCACTCACCCTCACTCTCACTCACCCTCACTCAACCTCAACCCCTCAGCCTCACCCTCACCCACCCTCAACACCTCACCTCACCCTCACTCACCCTCAACCCCTCACCCTCCCTCACCCTCAACCCCTCACCCTCAACCCCTCACCCTCGACCCCTCCCCCTTAACCCCTCACCCTCACTCAGCCTCACTCACCCTCAAAACCTCACCCTCACTCACCCTCAACACCTCACCCTCACTCACCCTCAACACCTCACCCTCAACCCCTCACCCTCACCCTCACTCACCCTCACAACACATATTGTGTTACAATAGGTGTCACATTTGCAAAAGATAAAACTATTGGCATTGTAAATAACAAAGCTATTAATTCGCTATTTTCAAAACAAGCACATAAATAAAAAATGTGTCCTTTACAATACCAATAGCTCAAACTTTCCTAATGCAAGACCTATTGCATTGCTGTGCTTCTCTCCCCTGCTGCACTCTCCTGCTCTCTAGAGATGTGGCCTAACGACAAGAGCTGCCATCTAAGTCACGTAAATACAAAATATGTTGCATTCCAAATGCTATAGGTGTCACATTCGCAAAAGTTATAACTATTGGCATTGTAAATGACAAAGCCATCAATTTAGCAATTTTAAAAACCAACAAATAAATAACATATGTCATTTACAATACCAATAACTCCAACTTTTCTAATGCGAGACCTATTGCATTTCCAATGCTTGTTCTCTCTAGCATTTTATGCTGTTACAAGTGGTAGGCTATTGAGCTACCACTCGATCTGATTGTAGAACACAGAATAAACGTTATCCACATCACTTCTGAAGTAAGTGTATAAAGCTCCCTGTTGGCTTTAGATGCTCTCCTTTCACATCTCTAGGTGTTTTCTTTTATACAGATGGAAAGAGCAATTCCTCTCCTTTATTCACATTTCTGCATCTCTGGGTTTATATACTTCGGTTTCATATTCTTTGTCTCTCATCCACACAGAGGCTATTCTTTATTTTTTTAATCTAATATTTCGATGAACACACTAACTGCTGATTCATTCCGTGTCTATATAGAGGACATTCATCGATATACTTAATGTCCAGAGGATGGTCTAGCCGATCCAAACATTAGACCGAAACATCGCCCGTCACACCTATTTCTCAGTACAATTGAATTGAAGGACATGCTGTCTGTGAAGTTAGTCACATTTCCTTACAATTGTTGTGAAAAGGTGTTCACTATTGGAACTAAGTAGTATCTGTAACATCAAATTCATTGTAAACTTCGAGTTACATTGTGCTTTCTATTGAATAATGTTTATACTTGTTTTGTACCCTTTGCAAATTGGTTTGCTGATATAAGTTTACTTGTTGAATACATATACCCGTGTTTAAACATTCTTTTGAAGATTTGCACATATGGAAATAATTGAAATTATATTGTTAGAAATGTAATTATAAGCTACTGGATATAGCTTGTTAACACTGAATTGAGAAATTATTATGAATTTGTAGTTGAATGAATACCTGTTAAAAGATCTTCTAACTATAGCAGCCAAAGAGGCTTCCAAGCAAATGAGGCAAATGACAGCGAATCAGTTCAGGAACTAGCAACTGCAAGGACTCCCTCCCACGAATGCTTTGAGGAGGATTTGCATCAGTCTATTCATATTAAATTAAGGGGGCATGGGCACGTGCAGGTTCTCCTACTTTAGTTTCAGTGGAAAACAATGTGACAACTATTACAGTAACTGCCAGAGCTGCCGACATAGGAGCTGGGGATCCAGGTTCGAGTCTCGGCGTTGGCACAGCATCCTGTGATCCTGGGCAAAACACAACCTCCCCGTGCCCATGGACAGCGCCTGGATACCCTCACAGCAGATCAGACGTGCTGTACAAAAAAAAGTATTTAAAAACGGGTACACACTTTTGCGGCTGACGGAGCAGTAATCACCCTCCATATTTGTTAGTCAGCCCACCCTTTCACGACCACCAGAGGCCCATTTTAAGCTGAAGCTTTGGGTTGAAACAAAGCTGGGGCGGTCTGAGGTTTCTTTGAGTAGGCCAACGCAACACTCGCTTTAACTATATACACATACACTACTGAAAAAACGACTTACAAGTCCACATGAACTGCTTCTCAGCAGAGAACTCTTACCCCAGAATGCTCAGGCAGACTTTGCCGTTGCGGTAGAAGTTTGGGTTAAAACGGACGGTATTGTTCCCAGTCGTCATCAGCTTGACACGCGGTGGATGAATGGGATAATCTGGTGGGCATCGGAACAGGAACAAGAAGAAACCCCCTTCATAAGGCGTGTCAAATGGGCCTGTGATTAGTGCATGAATCTGTAAAAGATGTACCCCCAAAACATCAGCCGTGGGCCCAAGTACTACAGAGCATTCTCCCTTCCAACCAACGACCTGGGAGCCAAGAAAACTGCAAGTCACACACTCCAGTTGCAGCAGGGCAGGGTCAAATTATGCAGCAAGAAAAGGCAAATTAAACGGTGCAATGTAGCACCCTTTGTGCTAGTAGGACTTCATTATTGTGTAATTTTTAAACTTATTAAAACTGTCCGGGCATTGGATGCCCCTCATTAGTACAAGCTTAACACCCAAATATAGTAATAAGCAACAGAAAGGTGACCTGTCAACCTTTGCAAAGGGCCCTACATGGCACGGCAACAAGTGGCACTGCATTTTTATTAACTTTTGAATGGTTTAAGCTAGGAACCATTTTTTTTGTTAAAATCTCCAGATTATGTGGCAGATTAATTATGTGGCAAGGGCGGCTTATCTATATTTATGCGAAAATCACAGATTCCTGTGGCGTGGTCTTACCCCATCTACAAACCAGGCTACTATAACCACTCAAATCACTCTCTGCATAGGTAACCGCCTACCCACTCCAATGAAGATTTATTTTATACTCAATGCCACTGTACACCCAAGATCCCAGCAACACACATACAATCTTCTTCATCACCCACTGGAACTAGCAGTACACACATTAAACTCCATTTAGGCATGGTTCTTTGTTGATTTACAAGCACATACAGCACAAAAGATTGAATAAAACAGCTTCTCTATGCCAGGGGCTCGCCTACCTTTGTCATGTCGTGTGGATCAGGCACAACAAACATTCCTGGAGGGGGTTCTTTGTAGATCGACATAATGTCTCTGAACAAGAGAAAAGGTTTAATTAAGACTTCCAGACACAGGCAGTATGCACACACGTTTTGTGGGTGGGTAGAAGAAGAATATACACATAACTGCAGCAGCGCAAATGACTTCACTTGGTATACAGCGATGAGTACCTAAGGAATTGTAATAGAGGTACGCTCTATAAAGCTTGAGAAAATGCTGGAATTTTAATGTGAAGGGAAAATTGAGATTGCTCCTTTCAGATATGCAATGTGTGCTGCAAAAACGGGGAAGGCTACCATTTGTAAAAGTCACTTACCTCTTGATGCGACAAAACTCAAATACTGAATGAAAGAAAAGGCCAGGGCTAACTCTCACCAGGCTAGGAGGAAATCAAGAAGCAATGAGATCTAGCCAATTTGACATTTCTTTTAACTCCACAAAAAAGTCTGCTAGGGTAACGAGCATTGGCAAAGCACAAGTGTTGTGTAACATGGATTAAAGTTTTTATTTTAAACAAGGTTGGCTGCGACATGGCGTTTGAAAACATACTATACGATGCCACACTGCACAAGAGCACACCGTATGCCTGCCAGCTACACAATTGCACAACTCGGAGGGCACATGGGGAGAAGAAACGGGTGGGGGGGATTGGAAGAAGAAACAGATGGGGTTGGTTTAAAAGGGAGGGAAAAAAAGTTTGGAGTAAAACAAACAGCAAAGGACAGTTGGAGGCGGCTCCGGAGGAAGCAAGCAATGGAGGGGAGAACGGATGAGGGTGGTGGTCTGTTGACTGGTCAAGCAACAGGAGGTGAGAGGGGACAAGCAGCGAGTGGAAGGGAACAGGGAAAGCAGCAACAATCGCAGGCACGGAAAGGACAGTTGGAGGCAGCTATGGGTAAAGCAAACATTGAAGGGAAAAGCAATAAATGTCGGTCAGGGCGGTATCTATGGATGTGAGCAACAGGAGATGAGAGGGGGCAAGTAGCAACAGAAGGGAGGTGGTGATGGTTTGGGGATGGGAGGGTGTTAGAGGCAGCCTGCAAAATGATGCACTCTAGAGCGCTACAGTTCAAAATTAAGCCCCCAAGGAGGCAGTACTTGGTCCAAGGTCCACAGCATGGACACGCACGAAGCCGGAGGAGGAACCCGGAGACAAGGAGGAGGCGCGGTTTAAAAAGAATCAAGAACAAGCATTTGCAATGCAATAGGTCTCGCAGTTACACGAGATAAAGCTATTGCATTGTAAATGACAATGCCTTTTATTTATGTTTTTAAAATGAAAACAAATATAAAAGGCATTGTTATTTGCAAGGTCAATAGCTCAAACTTTTTTTTGTTTTTTTGTCCTCATACACCACCATGGTTACCGATGCACATTCAAGGGGGGTCACGATATGCTGACACAGATTGTCAAACTGGCAGGGATAAAACGAGATCGAAACCGGCATCCCTCAGCACAAACGTTTCCCTCCTAAGCCATGCATCTTAAAAACCAAATGACCTAAAAATAGGTACTATTCGGTGGAAGTTACAAGCCAGATCGGGCCGGGCTTAGCACCGGACAAAAGGCTCTACAAATGGTGTGCTAACCAGAGTAGCTTAATCATTGGACTCGGGGAGAAAAAAAAAACCCCGGGCAACTTAATGCTCCCATGACAACAAATGCCAAAAGGACATACTACTTCGATGTCCGGCCCTAGCCAGATCCAGTTGTGAGACCTGCAGGACGGATACCTACCAGTCGTTGAGGGAGGGAGGAAGAGGGTCCTTCCACTTTTTACAGATCTCCCTTCTGGCCAATAAAATAGAATAGAACACCAGCTTTTTAGCTGTGGTCTGCACCCCATCCAGGATCCCGAAAATCACAAGGGGAAGCTGCATAGATACTTGAAAGCCCTGCGATACCGTGAGAATGTTACTGATCGCATCCCAAAAGTGGACAAACTGGGGCATTCAAAGAACATGTAGGCATCAGAAGCGGCTACCGAGCCACACTTGGCGCACGCTACTATCTTTCGCACAGTGAATTTAGAAAGTCTAAGGGGAGAATAGTATGCCCTGTGTAGGGTTAAGAGATGGTTTCTTCGTAACCAAGCAGGCTTCACGATGTTCCATAAAAGGCCAAATGAGGCGGACCACAGCTCCTGCAGGTTATGGCCAATTAAAGTCGATCCCCACAACTGGTCCGGTAACGTAAAGTCTCCATCTATTTCTTCCAGTATAGATTTATACCACAGGGAAATATCCTTTCTGGCTGGAGCCATGTCCACTAACCTTGAGACTAGCTGACTGTAACCCCCCCAAGAGGAGACTTAGTCCCTTGAGCGGGTAAGAGGTTGTAGGAATGAGTCCAGCTAACAATTTGCATATATTTAAACCTTGCAGAATTGGGGCCGATTTTGTTCCTAAGATGTTCCCATGTAAGCAGGTCCCCCTCAAAAAAGAGGTCACCCCACACTTCCAACCCAGCTTCTTTTAACGGGACCGCTAAGCTATCTCCTAACCAGGCGAAACTTTCTGGGAGGCCCCATAAAGGAGTCCTATTGCAAAGACCTTCAGCTTAATTTTTTTTTTAAATTTCGGGCTTCCAAATTTGAATAAGAAGCCAGACTGACTGACTCCCTCCCCTTCAAGCAAAGCTGAAAACATGGACCCTACCCCGTAGTCGGTAGGCATTTTTAACAACATACGGGTATGAGATAACTGAAATGCTTATGCATATAATTTTAGGTCTGGGGCAGCCAACCCCTTCTCCCTGCGCTGTCTGATTTTCTTCCAAGCAATTCTTGGAAGCTTCCTGTCCCAAATAAAAGATTAAACTTCCGACTGTAACTTAGATATTAAGGATTGGTTAAAGTAAAGAGGGATGGTGTTAAATAAGAAAGAAACTTTAGGTAGGATTGACATTTTAATCAAATTTACTCTCCCAATCAATGAAAGCAGAAGATGGACCCATGCCTGCATCAACTTATGACAGTCTTTAGCTATTGCGGAAAAATTTACTGAAGCAATTAGATTGATATTTTTCACAATATTCAGGCCCAGATACCGCATCGAGGAACTAGACTGTATATTCGTGGCCCTCACATCATCATTCCATACCAGCATCTCAGTTTTTGCAGCATTAACCTCATAGCCCGACACTTGCCCGAAGTTTCGAGCAATTTTTAATACTGCAGGAAGTGCAGAAGAGACCTCAGATGTAAGAATAAGGACATCGTCCGCATATAGGGCTACTTTTCTCTCCCATCCTCTACACATTAAAGATTTGATATTAACATCCTCCCTAAGTTGTTGAGCAAAGGGTTCGATATAAAAAGCGAATAGGAGAGGGCAACCCTGCCGCGTCCCCCTCGAGATGGTAAAAGGGTCGGATAGCTCTCCGTTGACCAGAAGGCGCGCTGATGGATTCCGATATAGAAGACCAACAGTACGTCGAAAACCCTCACTACGTTGAACTTGGCCAAGCCCTCCGACAGGTACGCCCAATTAACCCTGTCGAAGGCCTTGGTTGCATCAAACGTAAGAGCAGCTAACGGGAGGGACTCAACCGATGCCATATCGATGGCCCCTATCAGGTCGTATGTTAACTCATACAATTGGCGCCCCTTCACAAACCCCTTCTGATCTTGATGTAAGACTGAAGGGGCAACCAAGGCCAGCCTGATAGCAAGAACTGTGGCAAAGATCTTATAGTCCAGGTTCAAGATTGATATTAGCCTGTACGAGCCGCACGCATCCGCTGGTTTCCCAGGTTTCAAGATAAGGGTAATTGAAGCGCTGTCCCAAGAAGCTGGCGGTAGCTGGTCCTCTAGTAAAATGTGGTTAAACATGATGGTAAGAAAGGCCACTATTTCTTGTTCCAGGGCCCTAAAGATCTCAGCACGAAGCCAGTCGGGTCCTGCAGCCTTCCCTTTCTTGCCCTTTATAAATGGCTGACCTAACCTCTTCCTCCGAGATAGTGCTAGCTAAAACTACCCGCTGCTCATTGGTAAGAGAAGGAAGGGGGGGGATCTCACTCAGCCAACCATTAATAGAATCTGGGTCGATGTTATTGTCTTCATGATCGATTGTCTGAAAAAATTCCCTAAAAGCACGCCTAATATCTTCATCAGAAGAGAAAGTAGTATTATCCACTATAATAGAGGCTATGTTGATGTGGACCTGGTCTGTTTTGGTTTTCCAAGCTAATAATTTTCCTGCCCCCTCACCGTATTCAAAATGGGCTAGTTTACTAGCTTCCCATTTTTGTTGGATTCTAAAGTTTAGAACGGAAGCCAGTTGACCTAACACCACCAAGAGCTGATCTTGAAGCGGTTTAAGCACGGGCTCAGGAGAGATAAGATTAGCATCCATTTCTAGTTGTTGTTTAGATATCTTAGCTTCGATAGCAAGAATTTCCTCTCTATATAGTTTCCTACGATAGGACACTTTACCCGTGATAACCCCTCTCAAGAAGGCCATCAGGTTATGGTGATGGTGATGTTAGAATGCATCCGAATGAATGGGATTCAGCAAGAATGAATGTGGTACAAGGGGCGCCAAGCAGTCAGGTATGATTGCTCCAGGCTGTCCTTAAAATTGATGGATATGCTCCTGGCCGAGGTCTGGCAGTGCTGAATCCCATTCATTCGGATGCATTCTAACATCACCATAACCTGATTTTCTTTGCGCCTTGTACAGCCCTGATGAGTCACAGGTTGTATCCTGTTGATGAAACACGTGTCAGCTGGCGTTTGCTAAACAAAGAAAAGAAATAAAGAAATAAAGAAATACCCAATACTACAGACCATCTTCAATTTATTAATCTACGTCCACGTTTCTCTTTGTCTAAAAACTACCATATTAACCAATACTGTTTATATTATATGTGTGCACAGTACCTGCTGTTTAATTTGTTCAAGTGTCCAGGCATCTTCGTGCCTGTTCACCTTAGAGAGGCTTTTTTGGTTTCCCTCTATACTGTTTTGCACCGTCCAAACTTTACCTTATCTATCCATCATCATTACTATTGCCTGCACTGTGTGAGCGCTTGCACTGTATAACCGAAACCTCTAGCTGAACTTCTGATGGTTCGCATTCAGCTTTCCTCTTTTGTATAGTCCAGTCGCCAATATTCTCAAGCAGAGTTGGAAGTCATTTGGTTCTTCGCTTGAGATCTATCCCCAATGAGGATTCATAAACAACTGCAGCGGCATTAAGGAATGAGAGTGTTTCGAGCACAGCCAATCTAGTAAAATATTTTTTACAATGGGTGCGGTGATGTCCTTCACTGTCTTGCCTACCAGACAGCTTTTGTGTAGGCGAAAGTCTCTTGTGGGAACCCTACCAACAAGCACTCGCCATTGCCTTGTCCTTCCCGTGTGCCTCCGAGCTCCGTATCGGCTTCAGAGCTGTCGTGAAGACTTTTCTTATCTGCTTGTTAAATAAACAAGCAGATAAGAAAAGTCTTCACGACAGCCGTGAAGCAGGCGAGGCAGTCCACCAAAAAGCCAAAGGGAGGAAACGAAAAAACCCCTTTTCCAATGGGAAGCCAGAGTTTACCATAAACGCTAATGCTACCCAATGGAAATGAGGGGCAGGGCTCGAGTCCCCTTCTCGAAACTGACTGGTTTACTCTAGCTCTCGCAGGAGAGGAGTACATGCGCACTCCGCCAGGCGAGACCTAAAAATAGATTGACTGGAAGCCAACCAATGGTAGGTAAAGAGAAGTAATGGACGGGCCCCAAGCCACTTTCAATATTTTTTTTTTGTTACAAGATATTTCACAAGCGCTGTTAGAACTGGCTATTTCTGGTAGGATAAGGCTGACGCCAAAGCCAGGCAGAAACCACCATTCTAGTCAGGGCAAGGAAGTCACACGCCAAGATAACCCCTGCTCACCCCCTTGGTAGCTTGGCACGAGCAGTAAGGCTAAACTCTGAGGCAATGTGTAATACATTTGCGCCAGCACACAACAGCAACAACATACTAGGCACACCACAAAAGGAACTCCACACAAGGTTATTATAAAATAACTTTTGTATTGTAAAAACACATCAGATAAAAAATCACACATGTACATTGTGCCAACTGGCACGGGCAACATTCATAAGGGATTATTTACAAGACAGGGCCACATGGGCCACAGTCATAATCAGCACTTCGTAGAAATGAAATACTGTCAGAAATTAGAATAAAAGAATATAAAATCACTGTAGCACACAGTAACAGTTATAAATCACATCCAGTAACTACTGGGAACAGGTAAGTACACACTACGCAACCCTAAACACCTTAGGAGCATGTCACGCAGGGAACCAGGACCTTACTAGGACCACCTGTACTAAAAACAACAACCACCTAAGTATCACACAGCATTTAGGGGTATAGGAAAGAACACATTACCCATGATGCATAAATATACATTCAGAGGAGTAGTAAAGGGAAACACATGATGCATAAACCTACACATTCAGCGGTGTTAAGAACAGAGCACATGATGCAATAAAATACATTCAGAGGTGCAGCTCAAGAAGACATGATGCCTAAAACATTCAGAGGTGCAGCGCAGGAAAGAAAGACACATGATGCATAAAAATACATTCAGAGGTGTAAGACAAGGGAAACACGATGCATAAACCTACACATTCAGCGGTGTTCAGGACAGAGCACATGATGCAATAAAATATATTCAGGGTTGCAGCGCAAGGAGACACATGATGCCTAAAACATTAAGAGGTGCAGGAATAACACATGATGCAAGCAAACACATTCAGAGGTGCAATAACCATACAATTGCGCAAAAACATAAGCCACTACTTGTGGCAGTCCCTAGGCCAACTGGCCTGGTTGGGGCCAAGACGTCCTGAGTCTCAATGTAAGGGTGCGCTGCCATGCAGCGCCAGTCCAAGAAACGAAAGCCTAAACGTAGCAGCTGGCACTAAGGGCTGCGCAGCTGTGAAGGCCTGGCACCACTGTGCTCTCTCTGTCCCACACAGGGATTCCTGAAATTGCGCCTAAACGGTGCAGCTGCCCACTAATTGCTGGGCAGCTGGGAATCTTCAAAACTGCGCCAGGGCCCTCACTGGCCCTTAGGCGCAAACTGCGCCACTGCTGGAGTCACACAGGCTCTGGGCATGTCACACATGCCCCATTGTGCAGAACGTTGGAGCCACACAGGCTCTGAATAACTCGTGTCCCCCAAGGGCCTCACTGGGCCCAAAAACATCAGGTGGGCGGTGAGCTCCTCTAGACTCAAACAATAATGTACCCCCCCTAGATCCTCCGTGGCTCTCGAAACAACTGGGGGAAGACACGGGCCACTGACAGAACGCGGGGGTGGCCCACTGCCATCTGGGGCCACCCGGGATATACATTGCCGTGGCGGAGCTCTTAAGCTCCTAAAATCATGCCCCAAATGCTGGAGCGGCCCGCTGCCAAGTGGGGCCGCTCTTCGCCGTCACTGTGCCTTCAACAGGCACCCACAATGGCCCACACGGAGCTCCCCAGCCCTTCGACTCACTGGGCTTTCGTGTGCGGGGCTCCTCCGGGCGGCGGCTTCTTGGCTGGGCGGCGGCTCTCCTTCGCCGGCGCTTCCTTCTCTCCCCGGGGCTCCCTAAGCACACGGGAGCCCCAGCAGCAGGCCACGCTTCTTCTCTCGGGGCTCTCTCTCGGTCACGGGAGCCCCGCAGCCTTCCACCCCTCAGCCGGCCGGACTGGCCAATAGGAGCGCAGCAGCAGGGACTTCCTCCGGGAACCGGAAGTCCCGTCCACATCAGGCACAACAGTGCCTGACTTCCTGGTCGCGGCGCGAGGGCCACGGCAGTGATTTAAAAGTGGCAAAACGAGGGGTGGGCACCCTCGAAATCCAAAATAAAAGTAGAAACGGGGTGAGCACCCGTTAGGCAATGCAATGAATGGGGTGGCACCCATCTAAAAAAATAATTAGATAAAGGTGCCGGGTGGGCACCGGCACTCGCCCATGAAGCGTTCCCAAGCGCTGAAGGACCATCCACAGCGCTCCTAGCGCTAGATCAGCAAACAAAGCGCTTCCAGGCGCTTTAGGCTATAATAAGCCCTGGCAAAAGCAATCAAAAGGTTGTCTGAAGGGGAATGCAGCTTCTCCATGCTGCGTAGGTCCCAGAGATTCCCAGGGGGCAAAGCCAAGTCCCCCCCATCAGCCCAAGCAA
The DNA here is from genome assembly GCF_964263255.1 of Lissotriton vulgaris. Taxonomy (NCBI): domain Eukaryota; kingdom Metazoa; phylum Chordata; class Amphibia; order Caudata; family Salamandridae; genus Lissotriton; species Lissotriton vulgaris. The sequence continues at coordinate 1,822,284,209 of NC_141693.1, forward strand.
GGCAGAGGGGTCCCCCAGGAGTCCAGGAAAGTCCAGGGGCTGGGCAGGGCCCAGGGATTCCACGGACCCCAAGTAGCAGCATGCCCCTGCCAGATTCAAGTTAGAAACAAGAACAAATTGGAAGGGGACACAGCCCCTTCTTATACACAGAAAAGTCTTTGAAGTCTTTGTGTAGGCAGTGTGAGAACCAGCTAGAACTGGTTATAGGGAAGTCCTGTCAGTATCAGGGACAGAGGTGACAGTCGCCCAGCGGTGGGGTGGAGCCAGCATTGTGGTTTGGCAGGCACAGCCCTTCACTATCAGGTGCCATCTCCTCCCACTCCTGACCCAGGCTCACCAGCCAATCACACGCCAGGCACAAATTACACAAATATGCCAACTTCTATAAGTGGCACTTCTAGACTAGACACACTCATGTCGCATATACCATTACGCAGCATTCAATCTCACGAGTTCACACATATCAAACTCGCCCCTGCACTCCCCACACATCAGGAACTACCATGGGCATACATATTCCCCATTCATTCCTATGGGAGGGCAGGTCACTCACCACACATACACAGAGAGCTCAAGCACTTTACACTGTACCACAGTGAAAAAGTGCACAGAGGCCTAAAATCACCACCACCAGGTTCCAGAAACAGGCTAGGAAAAATCAAAAAGTCTTGGGTGAACCTGCCTAAAGGGCCGGGTCCAACACAAGCGCTATGCAGCAAAACCTAAAAATGTTCTCTAAAAATACATCTAAATGTCCGATGCAGGACGTACAAGGAATTAACTGAAAAGTTAATCAAGACCATGGCAGGAACTGGACTGATCCTGCCCTCTTGTGGAAACTTCTTGTATGGTCCAAACAGTGAAGGCGTAAGCAAAACATGATATGAAGGTAATTGCATATTTGTTAAGAGGAAGCCCACACATTTTAGGTTGTGCTTACCAGACAGCAAAATCTGTCTTTTGAAAGACATAGGGGTTCCAAAAACATACAGGGGCGTGAGGCCTGCTCACTATTGGATCGCTATACTTTCACTCCTATTTGCTTGACTTCCATTGGAGGGCATTCCTTTTGTAGTCTGTTCATTATGTGTTTGTGTCTCCCATTGCCTCATTACCATCTCTTTGATTGGCCGACTTCACGGCTTCATCTGGTCACTTCAAGGGAACTACTTTTAAAACATTTTTATTTAAGCACTCAATGAAAGTGCTTTTTACCACTTTCTCTCTCGTGTGCGATTTTCCTCCCCCAATAGGTTGCTCTCTTGCCCATGTGCATTTTTCCTCGCACCTGTAATCATATTGATTTCTTGCCTGTGTGTGGTTCTTCCCCAAGCACTCCACATTGCTCTTTTGCCTGTTTCCCCATTTGTTCTCTTCCTACAGTTGCTTCGCTCCCCATTCGCTGTGTTGCTTTGCTCACTCACCACCTCCACAACCCACTCATCCATGTTATTTTCGACGTTTCTTAAAGCACTTTTATGATAAATTTTAAAAACCAAATCTCTTCCAGACCTTTAATTTACCGATTCACCCAAGTTCAGAAAAAACAGTAAACACAAAAAAATCTGTCATTTTGCATATATATATATATATATATATATATATATGCAAAATGACAGATTTTTTTGTGTTTACTGTATATATATATATATATATATATATATATATATATATATATATATATATATATATATATATATTTATTTATTTATATGGTGAACGCAGGCGTGCCTACAAAAGGACATGGCAGCTGTGTCGTCAATTTTTTTTTGTCTATAGTGCACAGCAGCCAAAGCCAATAGTTCCTAATGGCAAGACAACTGGCTTTGTCAATGTCAGCATGGAGACAGAGTATCCCACCATGCCTGCATCATATTTTTAAAGAAATGCCTAATAAAAATACATACAAAGATATAGGTGCTTTAGGTCAGACCTCTTCATCCACTGGTCTCAAGTATCATTCAAATTGTTTTCTGCCCAACACAAAACAAGGTCAACGGATGAGGCCAGTTCATTCACTGGCTATCTTCTGCAGAGCAATGGCATTTTGCCTCATCACATCCACAATCATGTACACAGCTAGCTTAAAATTAAAGCACTTTATTGCCAGTGCTGTTTGCCTGGCCTGCTAGGCTTTCCTTATTTTATATTTTTACTTTTTTGAGCATATTGCATATATTGGATAAATATAAAGATCTGTGTGCTTCTAATTGTCAGCTCACGGGCTTTGCCAATTTTTTTAAAATATTGTTTACGTTGGTACCGATGCAGACATTATACGTCTTTCATTCTGTACATGACTTGGCCACCCATGGTACCTGTTTTTACATCGACAACATGCTGAATACTAGAGACTAGGTGGTTGAATGGAAGTTAGCTCGCCAAAAGGAGACCTTCGGGTTGGCCTACTCAAATCTATGCGAACCTTTTTGCTGAGCTTCCTCTGCACAATTTAAACAAGCTTTAGAAATGTTTCTACTTCACTTCTGTAATGACGCCCGCCAGTCTTCCTACAATTAGGTGTGCCCCTCTAACAGCACAACACAACGAACAGAGGCGCAGGATATTTCAAACATAAAATAGCTGTCCAACCAAGATATTTGAAGTAAACAGATTCGGATGTATTATGAGAAAAGGGATTGGACTATTTGGGGCTCGTTGGAATAACTCTTGAAGCATGTTCAAGTCTTCAAATGCACTTATTAGCATTCAGCACATCCTGCTCAGATGCAATTTTCCTATGTATCGGTAGTATGGTCGGTGATCATTATCAAAAGCATAGTTGGCGCACTGTAAAAGCTCCTTACGGGTTGGAGATGTCCATAAAGATTTCATTTGGTATTCAGTTTATTTGGTGGGGACAGTGATGAAGTGATACTAATATATTGTCCAAGTGTAAACAAGCACTGTTCAGATGCCATGGGGTAAATATGGTAGAGAATGAAGTTGAACCATTTAGGGACGAGGGCACTTGCTGAGTGAGGCATATATTGCCACTCGATTTGCAGCAGCAGTGCGTATGCATGTTGGCTAATTACAGAAGGCAGTATGCATGGAGGTTAACAGAATAATGAACAGTCATTTGCTAAACCTGAAGCCCTTAGATGACGAAACCTCACGTCTAGGTTGGCGACGGATCTGTAGTTTGCACCACACTGACACTTTCTAACTATGCAGAACTGTTAATTAGAAAGGAAGGTATGAGTTTGAGGCTTCCCAATGTGAGGAGGTTCGCAGGTAGTAACACTTTTAAATCCGCAGCATGCCTGTGACTTTGCTGTTGGGGAAATAAATGTAAAGGAATCATTTTAAATTGCTTGCAGAGTGGCTACATTTTAAGAATAACAAGCATTTGCAATGCTATATGTCTCGCATTATGAAAGTTTGACCTATTGGTATTGTAAATGACATTTATTACTTATGAGTTGGTTTTGAAAATAGCGAAATTAATATGTGATTTACAATGCCAATAGTTTTAACTTTCGCAAATGTGACACCAAAAGCATTTGTAATGCAATATGTGTTGTATTTACGTGACTTAGATGTATGGATATTACAAATAATATTGGCTTCTAATTTTTTTTATAATTAATACTTGAATAAAAGTTATTGTAATTTATAATTCAATAGCTTAAACTTTTGTAAATAACTTTTGTGAAGATTATGTTCACTGTATTTTATTGTGACGAAAATCCGAGATCAGAAGTGAAATATTAACATATTTTTGTGACATTTGTAATAAAGCTTGAAACATTGAGAGAACATATTTGAACCAGTTGTTGAATGGTTGCTCAGTGATGCTGTGGTGTGATAGAGAGAGAGAGAGGTGCGAGAGAGAGGTGCGAGAGGCGAGAGGTGCGAGAGGCGAGAGGTGCGAGGGGCGAGAGGTGCGAGGGGCGAGAGGTGCGAGGGGCGAGAGGTGCGAGGGGCGAGAGGTGCGAGGGGCGAGAGGTGCGAGGGGCGAGAGGTGCGAGAGGGGCGAGAGGTGCGAGAGAGCGAGGGGCGAGAGAGCGAGGGGCGAGAGAGCGAGGGGCGAGAGAGCGAGGGGCGAGAGAGCGAGGGGCGAGAGAGCGAGGGGCGAGAGAGCGAGGGGCGAGAGAGCGAGGGGCGAGAGAGCGAGGGGCGAGAGAGCGAGGGGCGAGAGAGCGAGGGGCGAGAGAGCGAGGGGCGAGAGAGCGAGGGGCGAGAGAGCGAGGGGCGAGAGAGCGAGGGGCGAGAGAGCGAGGGGCGAGGGGCGAGAGAGCGAGGGGCGAGAGAGCGAGGGGCGAGAGAGCGAGGGGCGAGAGAGCGAGGGGCGAGAGAGCGAGGGGCGAGAGAGCGAGGGGCGAGAGAGCGAGGGGCGAGAGAGCGAGGGGCGAGAGAGCGAGGGGCGAGAGAGCGAGGGGCGAGAGAGCGAGGGGCGAGAGAGCGAGGGGCGAGAGAGCGAGGGGCGAGAGAGCGAGGGGCGAGAGAGCGAGGGGCGAGAGAGCGAGGGGCGAGAGAGCGAGGGGAGAGAGAGCGAGGGGAGAGAGAGCGAGGGGCGAGAGAGCGAGGGGCGAGAGAGCGAGGGGCGAGAGAGCGAGGGGCGAGAGAGCGAGGGGCGAGAGAGCGAGGGGCGAGAGAGCGAGGGGCGAGAGAGCGAGGGGCGAGAGAGCGAGGGGCGAGAGAGCGAGGGGCGAGAGAGCGAGGGGCGAGAGAGCGAGGGGCGAGAGAGCGAGGGGCGAGAGAGCGAGGGGCGAGAGAGCGAGGGGCGAGAGAGCGAGAGAGCGAGGGGCGTGTGTAATTATGTGGCACTGAGTGATTAACATCTTTTTGTGGCGTTTGTAATTAAGCTTGAAACATTGAGAGAACATATTTGAACCATTGCTGCCGGGGGCGGCGCCCCAGTGCTGCCGGGGGCGGCGCCCCAGTGCTGCCGGGGGCGGCGCCCGAGTGATGCCGGGGGCGGCGCCCGTGTGATGCCGAGTGGTGCCGAGTGGTGGTGCCGAGTGATGCTGTGTTGGTGCCGAGTGATGCTGTGGTGGTGCCGAGTGATGCTGTGGTGGTGCCGAGTGATGCTGTGGTGGTGCCGAGTGATGCTGTGGTGGTGCCGAGTGATGCTGTGGTGGTGTAAATGTAAATGTATTGGCATTTATATAGCGCACTACTTACCCGTAGGGTCCCAAGGCGCTTCGACCGCTGCGAAACCCTTCCTGGCTTCCCTGAGAGATGGTCCCTTAATGGGTATCTCCAGGGTGAGACCAGGCATCCCCGGCGGTCTGGTGGGGCCGTTAGTGAAGATGAGGCAAGCTAATGCCCAGAGTTGCCGAGTGTGATCGCTGATCAGAGTGGGCACCGAGGCGAGAGAATTATCGAGTCCGCTGACCCTGGTCCAGAAACCTGCCGCGCCGGGAATCGAACCCTGGTCCCGGGCCGTCCTCTGCTCTCGGGTCTGCCGCCTCTAACCCGAGTGATGCTGTGGTGGTGCTGAGTGGTGCTGAGTGATGCTGTGATGGTGCGGTGCTGAGTGATGCTGTGGTAGTGCGGTGCTGAGTGATGCTGTGGTGGTGCAACACTCTGCGGGTGCCGATATAAAACCTGTGGTCGACACCATCATCGAAGAGTCCCCGCCATACGTTAAGAGCCAACTTCATTGTGTCACTGCAGGCATAATGGGGAAGGCAGTCTCCAGGAGGGGAGAGACGGGAAAAGGGTAGCACTCTATGGTACAACCTCCTTGGGCACCTGGGAAAAGCTCACCACCAGAGGTCTGAAATGCAAACACAGCACAGCGTATGTGCAGTTTCAATTCACAAGAAAGGATCCGAAAGACGTTTTGTAGCAAGGTCTGTCATTGTCCAAATAAGGGCACTGTTTCGAACAAGAAAAAGTCATTTGACTTGGCTGAGACCCTCGTTTTATTCTGTCAATTCAGATGTGACTAATGTCAAGGCACCTTCAGTGACCAGAAGAAACCCGAATATCGAGCCCAATCCCGGATAATAAAATATCAAAGTCAACAAACTAGAAGATACTGGTAGCCAACGGCTGGTCCGAGAGCTTACACCCACCCAAGTTACAAACAACGGATTGCGAGGGAGGGAGAGGAGTGCAAGGCAGAGAGTGGGGACGGAAGGGAAGGGGGCGCGCAGCAACCAAATGTGTGAGATCATAATCCGCAGGCAACTAAGGATCAAACTAAACAGAAAAAGAGAGCGTGTGGTACACAAGGGCTTCCTACAGAGGCGCAACTAGAGCCACATTTCGATGTGGGGAAGGGCGGATAAAATTTCCGGGAGGGTGGGGGTAATTCTTCAAGGCACAGGCAGAGTGCAGATGGTGGAGCTCCAAGAATGTCTGAAAAACAACAAAGCCTCGTTAACAAGAGATTGTTCTTTTTAAAGACCTGCCAAGTACACACCCGCGGCTGGCAGCTCCAAAAAAATGCCAGTGTGTTTACGGAGGGGGGAGAGGGGGGCGAGGCTAAGAGCTGAAATCCGCTGAGCCCAATGGCTTCCTATGAGGAGCATCACAGAAGGGGCAGATTTCAAAGAAATGCTTGGTTATGACTACAACTGTACTGCAGCTTCATTCACACTATTCCCTGGTTGTGGCGTGCATTGCTCTGAACGGTGTGTTTCGGTCATGTGGCCTGTATGGGCAGTGTCTTGATGCGAGTTATAATAACGAGAGTTGTGCTCTTACGTTTTAGTGGATCTGAGAAAAAAATGAAGTGACAGGGCGCGATAAAATGCTAGTGGGTGGGAGCAAAGAAAGTCCGTGAGTGCGGTTTGTCTACGCGTGAACTGATTTGGCGCTGTGCAAAAGAATGCTTAAGGCTAGTGTGTAACTGCACATAATTAGGAGTGTACAAAAAACAACGGATTGCGAGGGAGGGAGAGGAGTGCAAGGCAGAGAGTGGGGAAGGAAGGAAAAGCCAATGGCGAGGGAGGGCAGGTCCAGCAGAGGAAGAGAAGAGGCATGGGGGCGGGGGAGAGCATTCCTTTGAAGTGTGAAGCTCTTGGCATTGCTGTGGCGGGTCTGAAGCACGGGCACATGAACTGCATGTAATCCACGAGCGTCCATTTCTTCAAACTAGGATTAAGGTTCAGCGTTCTCTTTAATTTTATTTTAAAGCAGGTACCTAGTAAGGAAGGAAGGAATCTATGAGGTCATCTGCAAATAAGTTTAAAAACCGCCCTCATTACTGTATTAAAAAGCCCATGACATGGAAAAGAGGTTGAGGCTTCTCTACCAAAGTGCTGCAAAAAAAGATCTGCTGCTAAACATCGGCATGCATGGTGGCCAATGGTGGCAATCGTTCTGTAGGGGGAGCTGTCAAACTTAAAATGCTTGCGCTCCATTACGAAAAGCTGCCGATAAACGTCCAAAGGAACGTGTGTGCGATCGGAGCAAGGAGATACCATGCTTTGGGTAAGGGGGGCAGGCATGGTTACGGCACATTAGGAGAGCGTGTTTGCACCACGCATGGACATTTAGCTGCCCCGGCAATTAAAACAGCCTTTCGTTGAGCGCTGCTCATTTCTGTGGCTGCACTTGGATGCAAAGGCCATTTCTTACTGCCCTCGGACAATATACCTTTATATTACACTAAAAATCCAACCCGGTTCGGTGCAATACTTCAGAAATCCGGCTGACAAATGTACCGCTTGTGCAAGCACCTTTCACAACGCGCTGCTTCTAGCAAGAACGTAACCACTTTGCACAATATACCTAAATGTACAGAGCATGGGGGGGGAGACAGGGATATTGTAGCCAAAGGCAACCCTGGTACAATAGGTCTCAAAGAAAACATACAAAAATTGTGAGGTACAGTCTAAAGTGTATCGCTGTAGGAGCCTACATTTCAACACCGGGAGTAGAGTGTGTAGACACGATAGAGCAGTAGCACCAACTAACACTTCGCTGCAAGACTGGGTTGACTGACAGAACCTATGAAAACTAGACACGACAAATAAACTCATTTCAAAAAAAAAACAGCGAGCCTAACTTCCTCACATGGGTTGAGTGAAGGAAACCAAGAACGTCTTGGTCCGAATGAGAAAGAGCTGCTGTCAAAATACATCTCTCGCTTGGACATTTAAAGGCGCAGGGAGTGACGTCGGATACAAGAAATTCTTAAGCTGGATAAATAAAAGGGCTATAGTTTCTGAACAGCAATTAAACAAGTCTAGTACTCCTAAACCGTTATGTCTTCAAGCAGACACTACTACACGCTTGCAAGAGGGAAACTAATTAAATTAAACTTGTGACACATCCAAAAGGAAACAATCCGAACGTAATTCCACGCAAGCCAAGTATCTCTCGTAGACAAGGAAAGCAGCCAGGGAAACCTCTTAGACTGCGGGATGTAATTAGGGGGAGGAGAAGTGAGGCCGAGCGCGCACTGCGCACGCTGGGGAAGCAACAGATGCTTGTGGGCTGATGGCTTTGATGTGGACGCGCTTTCCGCACGAGTGTACCACACGAACTGTCCGAAATCCGTGATGGTTTCAGATCTTGGTTTGCCCACTATACTCTCGTCTATTATCCCTTGCGGGATTTATAGGAGAGACCTAAAAATAGGCTGAAACAAGGAGGACTCCACCTACTGAACTAAGACATGACTTCAGAGAGAGATGGGCTGCTCTTGTCGACTTTGTGGCAAGAGACCACAAGGGCTGGATCTGTTCGCACCTGTGCCAAAGAATAAGGAGTAGACTCCAAGGTTTTGTTGTCTAGCTTTCTGTTAAGCTGCAGGGACAAGAAAGCTAGAGAAGCCTCCACCGGCAAAGTACCTAGCTTATCAGCAGCCACTAGACTCACTGAAAGGAGGAACAATTATTATGGCGCAAACAGAGCGGAAGGTGCACACGGGCAGCACCCTTCATAGCGAGGGCATACCCACCCAGGACCAACGATTGACAGGCAAACGCACGTAGATCATACGCTCGACGAGCATATCACAGAGGACAGAAAAGAGTGACACGCATTCAGGCCATAAGCAGGCGAACACGCATAACAGACCAGACGAGTGAGGGCAACGTGGGGCAGAAGGTGGCAATGGCAAAAGCAAGAAAAGAGAATCAACTACTACGGCGGAAACAAACGAAACCGATAGCGTACACAGGCGGCCATCATGGCGAGAACGCACCCAAGGCCAGAGGACAGGCGAGCAAATTGCACAGAAGACACAAATGGGCAATAGCCACTGCAGCCACAAGCTGGCGAAGGTACCTAACAGACCAGACAAGTGAGTGCAATCAGGAGCAGCAGGTGGCAACGGCAGCAATGCCGGGAAAGTGAAACAACTAGCGAGACGAATACGAAACTGAAGGTGCAGACAAGCAGCGGCCATCTTGGCAGGAGCGCACCCTCCCTAGGACAAAACGATCGACGGGCAAACGCACAGAGCACACAAACGGGCAATCGTCCCTTTGGGCACAAGCTGGCGAGCGTACCCAACAGACCAGAGAAGCAAGTGCAATCAGTGCCAGCGTGTGGCACCGGCATGAACACCGGAAAGTGAACCACTACTGAGGTGAATATGAAACTGAAGGTGCAGGCGGGCACCCTCCACCGTGGCTGCAATACACTCATCCAAGGCCATACATCCAGCGTGCGAACAGCACTGTGAAGGAAACAAGCGCCAAGCACGGTAGGCAGAAGCACGTGTGCTAACCAACGGGCCAGACAGCAGGGCAAACGCCGAAGCAGAGTAAGCTTTGCGGAAACGCAACCAGTAGCGCAAAGAGGCAGGGGCCTATCCTACAGCAGCGCACACCCAAAGCGAAAGCAAAGAAGCGCGCACACGCGAGTGAGGCAAAGGGACGCCCCACAATATCACCCAGGACACGAAAGAGCTAAAGCAAACAAGGCAAATTGCATAGAACGGGAAAGGTAACCTCGCCTCAAGTCTTCCTGCTGGCGCCCTGAAGCGGAACTGGCGGGAGCAAAAACAAGAACAAGGTCCATCTGAGAGCCAAACAGATACAGACTAGACCGCCAGCACACAAGCAAAGCCCCACCGGGCCCACTGGGAGAGCACTCTAACTCGGCCGCACAACGGAAAGGAAGCAGGCTAGACAGCTACATAGCCAGAAGGGACCTCAGCGAAATGTCAAACCAAGAAGGAAAAGGAGCCAACGAGGTAAAGAAATATAAAAACAACCCTCCAGACTCGCCCTTGAAGCTCAAAAATGATACAACTCTAGACACAATTCTCAGGAAAGTCAACGAAGGTAAAAAGGTTGCTAAGTCCACCAAACAAACAATGGACAACATGCAGCTAGAGCTAGCAGCTATAAGGGCAGACCAACACAACACAAATAACAGGATCAACAGAGCAGAATCGCGAATCAGCGGCATCGAGGATGCCAACACTCAGCCAAGCAGAGCTCTACTTTTGGTCTCCAAAGCCACCAGCAGCCTACAGAAGCAGCTGGCTGAGCAAGACGACCGCACAAGAAGAGGCAACATAAGACTACTCGGTGTACCGGAAGGGGAAGAGGATAAGCCAGGATCCTGCTCAGCCCTCCTAGAGGAGCTCGTCCCACAAATCAGCAGCCTTAAATTTGACATTCACTTCGAACTGGACAAGGCTTATCATGTACCAGCGATGAAGCCCCAAATCGCACGAGGCCCACGCCCAATTATTTGCAGACCTCTTAGGTCACAGCAAACGGAGGCCATTTTTGCAGTGGCTAGGAAAAACCAGACCCTAAAGTGGAAAGACAACAAAATAATAATTACACAAGACTTCTCGCGCCAAACCGTCGAAACAAGGAAAGGCTTCCTGGCACTGAGGGAAAGCATGAGGAAGGCCAACATCACTTTCAGCTTCGCAGGCCTGGCAAGACTGAGAATCATAGACAAGGGGCACACCCTGATCTTTGACGATCCGGGCGAACTAAGAAGACACCTCCGCGGCCCTCCGCCGGAGGATATGGAGACGCAACGCTCAGACACTGCGAAGAGAAGAGCGTCATTGGACAACACGATGCAACGGACCACTCCTGCAAAGGTCAATCATGGACACAAGAGAACTCAAATCACAAGATCAACAATCTACCTCAAGCAACCATTCTTCCTCACTGTATAGTTTTTATCTAGAACCTCAATTTGCAAAAGAAGACGGTCCTCAGTCCCGGGGTGGACCCTGTCAATAACTCAGTGCACTGGTCCTACCTCAAGGGTAACACGCCTACCTCATTCACCCTGGGACGGGGGAACCCAACAACGCAAAGATATTCCGTATGGACCAAATGTATATCCTTTACTAATGACCCCTGGTCAAGCTCGGGGCCAAGACCTTAGATCAGGGTTCTTCAAACTGTGGGGCGCGCCCCCCTGGGGGGGCGCGGCACCATCCCAGGGGGGGCGCACGCTCCACTCCGATCTTCCCTTTGTGCCCGTTCCTTTGTCTGGGTGATTCTCCCAGTAGGGGGCCAATTCATGGAGTCAACAGCTTCGGCTGCAGTGCAGGCAAGGAGTCTCCTATGCTAAAAACAAAAGCAAACAAACAGACACGCTTTCAGCTTTAGCAGAGGAGACCCCTTGCCTCCCACTGCAGCTGAAGCTGTCGACTCCGTGAATTGGCCCCCTCCTGGGAGAGTTAGCTCTTCCCAGAAAGGAGAGAAGGTTTCCCTAGAGGGTTTGAGGCACAGGCTGGGTGGACTCTGGCCCAGGGCCACAGCCTTTTAAGGGGGGTGGGAGTGAGGGGTAGGGGGTGGGGGCGGGAGTCCTTCAGTTATTTTGGGAAGGGAGGGAGAGGTTGCAATCCTGGTTTGGGCCACGAATCGGGACGGTGGGTTCTGGTCTGCGGTCATCAACTCATGAGGATCTTTGTGTGGGGCACCGAAGTGTCTGTGTTCAGGGATGTTGGTCTGCAGATTCGAATTTGAATCATCCAATGTGTGAGGGATGTCGGGTGGAGTTGGCCACCAGACGTCCGTTATGTTGCCATGTGGGTGAATAGATGTATGGGTGGAGTGGTGGATGTATGGGTGGAGTGATGGGTGGAATGGTGGATGTGTGGGTGACATGGTGGATGTATGGGTGGGGGGGTAGATGAATGAGTGAGGGGATGGATGGATGGATGGGTGAAGGGGTGGATGGATGGTGGGAGAGAGGATGGATGCATGAGTGGAGGGATGGATGGGAGTGGATGGATGTGTGTATGGTTGGAAGGGTAGATGGATGGGTGGAGGGATGGATGGATCAGTGAAATGGTGGATGGATCGATGGGGGGTGGATGGTGGACGAGTCGGTGGGTGGATGGATCGATGGGGGGTGGATGGTGGACGAGTCGGTGGGTGGCTGGATGAGCGAGGTGATGGATGGATGGATGTATTGATGTATTGATGGGTGAAGGGGTGAATGGATGGATGGATGAGTGAAGGGGTGGATGTGGGGATGGATGGATGGGTGATTGAGGAGGGTGGATGGATAGGGGGATGTATGGAGGAGTGAAGGGGTGGGTGAGAGGTCAATGGATGGATTCATGAGTGGATGAGTGGATGGATGAGTGGGTGGATGGGTGAAGGGAGGATGGAGGGATGGGTGGCTGGGTGAGGGGGGAATGGAGAGAGAGAGAGGGGGAGGATGGATGGATGGATGAGTGAGGACATGGATGAATGATTGGCAGAGTGGATGGGCAGGTGTGTGCATAGATGGGTGAGGAGAGGAGCATGGAGATGGATGGGTCAAAGAGTGCATGCATGAGTGGGGGGAGGGTGGAGAGCGGGATGGGTGGGTGGATGGATGAGTGGGGGGTTGAGTGGGTGGACGGATGAGTGACTGGGTGGATGGATGGATGGATGGATGAGTGGGTGGGGGATGGCTGGATGGGTGAGAGCGTGGTTGGATGGATGAGTGAGTGGATGGATGGGTGGAAGAGTGGATGGATGGATGAATGGAGGAGTGGATGGATGAATGGAGGAGTGGATGGATGAGTGGGAGGATAGCTTGGGTGAAGGGGTGAGTGGTTGGATGGATGAGTGGGTGGATGGATGGATGGGTGGAAGAGTGGATGGATTGGTGAGGGGATGGATTGGGTGAAGGGATGGATAGATGATGGATGGATGGATGGGTGAGGGGATGGATGGATGGGTGAGGGGGTGGATGGAGGGAGGGAGGGATGGATGGGTGAGATGATGGATGGAGGGATAGATGGTGGATGGGTTTGCAAGTTGTTGAAGGGGTTTGGATGTGGATGGGGCACAGATGGAAGGAATGAATGGTGGGTGAGTTGGTGGATGACAAGGTGTACATGATGGATGGGGAGGGTTGTGAGGACTTCCTTTGCCTTGGAGGATTGTGTTTTGAGCTGTGTGGTACGCCTCTGTCGTTTCGCCACACCCACTCACAGGCCTGCAGTTTGCTAGGCACTCTTGTTGTGTTGAGCATTGTTTGCCGGATATGGCCCGTGGTGTGCGTGTTGCAGTCGATCATGTGGTGTGCCGGATTCCCGAGGTTTCGGTCGGGTGGTGGGGGGGCCCAACATCTGGGGGAATTCAGCTGGGGGGCTCAACCTGGAAAAGTTTGAATACCTCTGCCTTAGATAGTTCATAAAGAAACCCTCGAGGGGAGGGAACTTTTCTGACGCATGCCCAATTTTCGAAATGCTGGGGGGCGGGGGGCAGGGTGGAGGGCCAGTACAGATCATATACTTCTATTTCTTTCTTTCTCTAATTCTCACATTCTTAACGGACATACATACCCAGCCAGCACGACTATCAGACCAACCCGACTGGGCACATAGGGACGCACCGAGAGAGGGTGGGATGGACCAAAATGTAGGGGGGGCAACCCCCCATACACAACACCAAGTAAGGGAGATAAGAAGCACAAACCATGACAATACATAGCAACTCCCAGCTACTCTCAGACCTAAAAATAACCTCACTCAACGTTAAAGGGCTCAACCACCCGATAAAGAGAAGGAAGATAATGGACTACCTAACTAAACTAAAAAGGGATGTGTGCGTCCTTCAGGAAACAAAACTTTCCGAAGAGGACACACAGCACCTAAAGGCGAACTGGGCAGGGCTAACCCTATGCTCTCCAGCCATTCACAAAAAGAGAGGGGTAATAGCGCTAATAAATAAGAAAGCCAGACTGACCCTACACGAGTGCAATGCGGACGACGATGGGCGCCTGCTAATAACCAGTCTGAAGCGTGGGGAGGAAACTGTACATATCGCCAACATCTAAGGCCCAAACACAGAGGAAGAATCCTTTTGGAGGGAGGTGGGTGACAAACTTGGCAGTCTCCCCCAAGATGAGCTCCTGATAGTAGCAGGGCACCTCAATCAGGTACTAGATAAAACCATAGACAGACACCCACAATGATCCAGCCACCAGACAGTCTCAACACATACTTAAAAACCTATGCGCCAAACTCCACCTCAGGAATCCATGGAGACTCCAAAACCCAGACACCAGAGACTACACCTTTTATTCCCACCCCCACAACTCATATAGCAGAATTTACTACATCCTGATCTCAGCCACTCACACCCACCTTATAGAACACACAGAAATTGCGCCAAGAACAGTGTCAGAACACTCCCTCATCAGACTAACACTTAGCGGTCGTCGCAACGAACAAACAAGCTGTAGATGGAGATTCAACAGCGATGTCATTAGAGATCCAGCTAACGCTGCCGCCATAGAGGAAGCCATTAAAGACTATCTAGAAATCAACGACAAGCCAGACATAGACAAGGGAGTACTCTGGGATGCTATGAAGGCCACAATAAGGGGGGAAATAATAAGCATCAAGTCTATAATGAATAGGGACAGGAACAAAACAATACTAGAATTAGAGGGGCAGATCAAAGACCTGGAGATGCATCGCAGCGTCAACCTAGCCTACAGAAACACAATGACGACCCGGACGAAGAAAAAATATGAGCTCAATAAGATTTTAGGCGAGAGAACAGGTACATGGATAAACAGGTACACAGCCATAAACCTCTGTTCAGCGATTAAGCAGGCAAGGCCCTGGCCTCATACCTTAAAAGTAAGCAAAGACAACATGCCATCGCAGCCACGACTGACGCCAACAGGACATCTCAAACATCCAACAAAGAGATCCTCAGGGTTTTTAAAGAATTCTATGAGGAACTATACAAAGAAGACAAAGACCTAAACCCAGATTGGGGAGCAGCCCATCTAGGCAAGCTTAACCTACCAAGCTAACAGAGGTCCAACGCGCAACACTAGAGCTAGACATTACAGGAGCAGAAATAGACATGGGAGTAGCAGCCCTAAAGGATAACAAGGCACCGGGGCCGGACGGTTACACAACCAAATTCTACAAACACTTCCTCCCCCTAATTATGAACCCAATGAAAGGGTTTTCGCACACTGCATTAAAGGAGGGAAAATGACAAACTCAATGGCGGAGGCCAACATCATAGTCATTCCCAAAGAAGGAAAAGACACACAATTCTGACAGAACTACAGACCCATCTCTCTAATTAACGTAGACTGCAAGATATACGCAAAAATATTAGCGGGGAGACTTAACGCACACCTCCCAAATCTCATACACAAAACGCAGGTGGGCTACCTTAAAAATAGACTATCCCAAGACAATACAAGATTCCTATGCCACATAATAAACCATGCATCTACCAATATAAATCCAGCAGTGATGATCGCGTTAGACGCAGAAAAGGCCTTCAACAGAGTTTCATGGCCCTTCCTTGACCAATGCATGCAGAAGTTTGGCCTAGGTGATAACTATAGGTCAATGGTGATGGCGCTATATAAGGACCCCAAAGCCAGAGTTGTAGTGAATGGGGGCACATCTGAGGCCCTATCTCTGGAAAGAGGCACCGACAAGGCTGCCCACTGTCCCCGGCACTGTTCCTACTGACCCTAGAACCCCTACTGGCTATGATCAGAAACAACGCCAAGATATAAGGGATGAAGGTCAATGGCAACACGGTCAAACTTGCAGCATACGCCAATGACATACTCATCATGACAGAGAACCTGAGCCCTCGATAGATGCACTAATGAATACCATTGATGTATATGCCGAAGTAGCAGGGTACAAGCTTAACAGAAGCAAGTCCGAATGCAAGCCACTCAACGTTCACACCACCAGGGATGTGTAGGATCATCGGGCCTACACTGGCAAAAGGGAGCCCTAAAATACCTAGGTATCTATTTTGACAGGGACCTCAAGTCAACACTTGAGCACAACGAGAAATCATTAACAAACAAAATATATGACAGGCTAGACACGTGGTCCCCCAAGTACGTCAGCCGGTGGGGTAGGGTAGAAACAAACAAAATGATGATAACCCCCATGGTTAACTACCTGCTGAGCATGCTGCCACTAATAGTTACAGAAGATTTTCACAAAAAACTGAACACCATGATTAACACGTTCCTCTGGAGGGGTGAAAAAAAGCCAGGATTAGCCTCCAGAAACTTAGGCTCAGTAAGGACCTAGGGGGGGCTCAACGTCACAAACTTTAAGATCTTCCAGACAGCCTGCCTTGCCAGACAAGGCATATACTGGCTGACCTCAACTAGTGACACCCAGGCATAGTGGGCCTTGTGGGGTCAGTCATTTTTAAGCAGTACCTTTAACTGCCAAGGGTTACTTAGACAATCTTGTCGCTGCTTACATACCCTTGATTTTACTACACTATCAGGTTTGCACGATATTGATTTACCCTCCCATACCCTTCTCCACACACCCGCATGCAACATCCGGCTAATCCTCAAAAAGATCTCCGACAAAGTGACCCTTCGGGTGACCCGTAGGGAATTGCAGCGCTGGCCCTACGAGGAGCAAATTGCCCGATGATGAAGCATGACATCCCCCGGGGTGTGCGAGGGCAGCAGAGGAAGTATAATGTCTTTCCCTCTCCCATCAGGGTACTTTTTACCTAGGATTACTCATTCCCCACTCTTCCCTGTTTTTAATGTATGGGTGACTGTTTGCACCCAGATACGTGGGTGACTTTTGCACCCAAGGTATAGGAACTTTGTCCTCCTTTTGTGAACAGATTTAGTTTAGGAGCATGGACACTGGACCTTTATTGGCTCCTCGGTCCCCCTCTCTCTTTTGTTGAATATACTGGCTCACGCCAGAACAGGGTTATACGCCGGCTTGGCTGGAACTAGAAAGAGCCCTGCTGGGTGGCCTAAAACCCTGCGGCCCTCCTCACTGCTGACAAACACCCGGAAGCTAACAACACAATTCTCAGGAACACCAAAAACGCCCTCTTACAAGTAGACAAAAGAATGGAAAAAAAGCATAAAAAAATCCAAAAAGGTAATCCATTTGGTTCAACACAAAAATAAAATACAAGAACAGCATATTCACCTTAACCTCCTGGCTCCAGCGAGGTATCCACACCCCATCCCAACTAGAGGAGCGCGGGTCCCCATCCACCTTTGCCAGCCTACAACAGAATCATGACCTCCCAGACATAGAACTATATAACTTTCTTAAAATTAAGGCGGCAATCACCAAAGCAGGACTAAACAAAGAAGTACCAACAATACACCAATACCTGACAAACCTCAACAAACTTGGGCACTAAACGTCATACCTATATAAACTACTAAGGGCAAAAACATCTAGATTAAACAGTAAGGCCATAGAATACTGGTAAACATTACACGCCGGGCACTTTAGCAAGAGAGAAAAAGCTCACCTTTGGTCCTCGGCAAGCAGGAACAAAGTAACCACCACACTGGCACAAACAAAATTCTGGCTCCTACAGAGCGTACTGGACCCCGGCACGCCTAGCAGCGGTCAGGCTCATAGACAACGAACTATGTTGGAACTGTCAGAAACAGAAAGGAGACCTAGTGCACATGACTGTCCACTGCCCTAAAGTTAAAACATTCTGGGCGAAAGTAAGAGATTTCATCTATAATGTAACAGGGTACACTCCACAACTAGACCTCCTCAGCATAACAAATGCCTTCACGGCCCCAGAGATACACTCTGCCAATGACAGGAGCCTAATTGACCTACTCCTCATGGCGGCAACCAAGACAATCCTCTCTAACTGGAAGGACACGGGGAGGGCCACTTACAGAGTCTGGTTCAACTGGGTCACTTTCCTAAGGGGTGCGGACAACATAACAAAAAAATCAAACACCACAAGTTGGACGGGGCAATGAGATGTGGCTCTCCCTGGACAAATACCTTGACTCGCAAAATGCAGTGAACGCACCACACCGCCAGACACCCTCATGGTCTCCTCCCCCCCCCGGTGCCACCCGTCAGCAAACTCTGTAGTCATGCAACCCACAACACACCACACTCGTGCCCGTTTCCCCTTTTCTTCTTCTCGTCTTTCGTCCTACTTACCGTTATACACTATCTATGCCGCCCGACGGGGGCAACGCATATGAACCTGTAAGTAATGCCGAGGTTTCAAGCTGTTTATGTATAACCATCACTCAAGCGCCTCAGCAAGCCAGTATGTATCATTATCCATGCGTGTACCTACAGCAAACCAGTATTGCCTTCGTTTCGGCTTACTCTGTACTGTTTTTATAAAAATTCTTCTAATAAAATCTTTTGAAATAAAAAAAAAAAGATGATTTCACAGGTTGAATAGAAAGAGGGGTGGCAGCTCACTGTTTAGGGTCACTGAGTATTCAGTACACCCTCTCTTGATGAGTATGGGGTATAACTAGTGTTGAGTTCAGGATCTATGGTTGAGGGTGCTCTATTTGTAGTGGAGCTTCCAGGGTGTCACAGTTCCTGATCTACAGCCCAGACCTCACTAATGCCCCCTTGCTAAAATGATAGAGTGAGGAGGGCGTGTTAGACAGATGGATGGTTTTGTGTGGAACATTTGGACAGCTCACTTCCACCACACTTGGCCCCTCGTCAGAGCTTGTAGAGCAGGGGTTTCCAACCGTTTTTTAGTAATAGCTACTTCTGTTCAATAAAAATTATCCGGAGCTAGAAATATTGTTAGTGTCATAATGACCACACAAAACAAGCATTGGAAATGCAATAGGTCTCGCACCATTAGAGTTAGTGCTTTTAGAATTGTTTATGGGTTTTTTTGTAAATGTTTAGCATTTTTAGGTCTCGCGACCTATCGATGCGCGCAAGCGCATCGAGCGTAGCGAGAATTCATGTCGGCGAAAACATCTTCAAACCAAAGGGCTTTCAGCCCCGCGGTTTTCATGCAGTGCCCGTGTACATGCACGCGCATCGCATGCAAGCCCAGCCCAGTCCTCCCCTCATTCACGCCCACCCACCAGGCTCTCCCGCCCCCATCAGGCTTCTCTCCCAATCCGCATGCAAGCCCAGCCCAGTCCTCCCCTCATTCACGCCCACCCACCAGGCTCTCCCGCCCCCATCAGGCTTCTCTCCCAATCCGCATGCAAGCCCAGCCCAGTCCTCCCCTCATTCACGCCCACCCACCAGGCTCTCCCGCCCCCATCAGGCTTCTCTCCCAATCCGCATGCAAGCCCAGCCCAGTCCTCCCCTCATTCACGCCCACCCACCAGGCTCTCCCGCCCCCATCAGGCTTCTCTCCCAATCCGCATGCAAGCCCAGCCCAGTCCTCCCCTCATTCACGCCCACCCACCAGGCTCTCCCGCCCCCATCAGGCTTCTCTCCCAATCCGCCTGCCTCCCCTCGCGCATTCACGCCTCCCACCAGGCTTTCCCGCCCCCATCCGGCGTTTTATTTTTGTTTCTGGTGCACGTCGCGTTTCTCCTGTCCGAGTGCTCGTTTTGGCTTCCCAGGTCCCAGTTTATTGATCGCCTGTTTTTCCGTTTATCCTGCCCCCTTATCAGTTATTGTGCAGTGCAGCGTCCTGGGAGCTTGTTTGTCTGATCCCCGCTGCGTGGTATGTGCCGTCCGGGACTCCTCTGGCCGAGTCTGTAATGTGAGCTTCCAGGGGTGATTTTGCCGGGGCCTCCTTCCGGTCTGTTAAGCCCTCTTCACCTGCACTTCCGCCCAGCCCGCTGTGTACTGGAAGCCGCTGCTCACTGTCGCGATGCAGGCCGCTGATCTCTTCCAATCGCGCTATGCGTTCCCGTCGTCGGTTCGTTCCTGGATATCTGGTGCATCAAGCAGGCATGCATTCCTGAATCAACACTGCATGACCCAGTTTGTGGTAATTGTACCCACTTTGAATTCTCCCAGCTCTGCCCAGAAGAGAAACTTTTTCCTTTCAAACTGATTTGCCCAGTGCAGTTCTATTCACTTTAATCCTAAATGTGAATTCCTGCTTGCATACAATAATATTGTATTTGTGCACACAAACGAAATGGATGTGTTCCTAAAAAGCAGGGAATACATACATGAAATAAATGCACATTTGAATCGTTCATTAAGGATAAAAGCATATTTGGAAATTAATTTGCCAGAGTGCCTGTGTCAACCAGGGAGGCCTTGAGGACAAATAGCTGGGCTTTCAGAAACTTGATCCCAAACACGACTTGCTCATAATATGAATGTCTCTTTTTATGAGTGCCTAAGTTCATTGTGTTTTGTGGCTCACCCTCAACCCCCCACTCACCCTCACTCACCCTCAACCCCTCACCCTCACTCACCCTCAACCCCTCAACCCCTCACCCTCACTCACCCTCAACCCCTCACCCTCACTCACCCTCAACCCCTCCCCCTCACCCACCCTCAACCCCTCACTCACCCTCACTCACCCTCACTCACCCTCACTCACCCTCAACCCCTCACCCTCACCCCCTCACCCTAACTCACACTCACTCCTCACTCACCCCCACTCATCCTCACTCACCCTCACCCACCCTCAACACCTCACCCAAACTCACGCTCACTCACTCACCCTCAACACCTCACTCACCCTCAACACCTCACTCACCCTCAACACCTCACTCACCCTCAACACCTCACTCACCCTCAACACCTCACTCACCCTCAACACCTCACTCACCCTCAACACCTCACTCACCCTCAACACCTCACTCACCCTCAACACCTCACTCACCCTCAACACCTCACTCACCCTCAACACCTCACTCACCCTCAACACCTCACTCACCCTCAACACCTCACTCACCCTCAACACCTCACTCACCCTCAACTCCACAGTCACCCTCACACGCACTCACCCTCAACTCCTCACCCTCACACTCACACACTCACACCCCCTCACCCTCACACCCCATCAGCCTCACACCCCCTCACTCACACTCACTCACACTCAATGACAATAACTCACACTCAGACTCACACACCCTCACGCTCACACACCCTCACCATCACACCCCATCACCCTCACACCCCCTCACTCACTCACACTCAATGACAATACCTCACACTCACCCTCACTCACCCTCAACGCCTCCACCTCAACTCCTCACCCGCACTCACCCTCAACACCTCAATCACCCTCAACACCTCACCCTCAACACCTCACCATCACTCACCCTCAACACCTCACTCACCCTCAACTCCTCACTCACCCTCAACTCCTCACTCACCCTCAACTCCTCACTCACCCTCAACTCCTCACTCACCCTCAACTCCTCACTCACCCTCAACTCCTCACTCACCCTCAACTCCTCACTCACCCTCAACTCCTCACTCACCCTCAACTCCTCACTCACCCTCAACTCCTCACTCACCCTCAACTCCTCACTCACCCTCAACTCCTCACTCACCCTCACTCTCACTCATCCTTACTCACCCTCAACACCTCACCCTCATCTACGCAACGCCACTCATCTACTAATAGACACTCAACTACGCAATGCCACTCAACTATGCAACGCCACTCAACTACGCAACGACACTCACACATGCAACGCCACTCACACATGCAACACCACTCACACATGCAACGCCACTAAACAACGCAACACCACTCAACTACGCAACGCCACTCAACTACGCACACATGCAACGCCACTGCCACATGCAACGCCACTCACACTGCCAACGCCACTCACACTGCCAACGCCACTCACACTGCCAACGCCACTCACACTGCCAACGCCACTCACACTGCCAACGCCACTCACACTGCCAACGCCACTCACACTGCCAACGCCACTCACACTGCCAACGCCACTCACACTGCCAACGCCACTCACACTGCCAACGCCACTCACACTGCCAACGCCACTCACACTGCCAACGCCACTCACACTGCCAACGCCACTCACACTGCCAACGCCACTCACACTGCCAACGCCACTCACACTGCCAACGCCACTCACACTGCCAACGCCACTCACACAGCCAACGCCACTCACACAGCCAACGCCACTCACACAGCCAACGCCACTCACACAGGCAACGCCACTCACACAGGCAACGCCACTCACACAGGCAACACAAATCGCACAGCCAACGCCTCACACACAGGCAACACCTCTCACACAGGCAACGCCACTCACACAGGCAACGCCACTCACACAGGCAACGCCACTCACACAGGCAACGCCACTCACACAGGCAACGCCACTCACACAGGCAACGCCACTCACACAGGCAACGCCACTCACACAGGCAACGCCACTCACACAGGCAACGCCACTCACACAGGCAACGCCACTCACACAGGCAACGCCACTCACACAGGCAACGCCACTCACACAGGCAACGCCACTCACACAGGCAACGCCACTCACACAGGCAACGCCACTCACACAGGCAACGCCACTCACACACGCAACGCCACTCACACACGCAACGCCACTCACACACGCAACGCCACTCACACACGAACAACACTCACACACGAACAACACTCACACACGAACAACACTCACGTTGCCAATAGATCGCGCAGTACGACAGGTGGAACTATTACAATGGCAAATAACAATGCCTTTCACTGTTGTTATCATTTAGAATACATAAAGGGCTTTGTCATTT
Source organism: Lissotriton vulgaris (assembly GCF_964263255.1). Lineage (NCBI taxonomy): Eukaryota > Metazoa > Chordata > Amphibia > Caudata > Salamandridae > Lissotriton > Lissotriton vulgaris. The sequence goes on from NC_141693.1 coordinate 1,822,307,040, forward strand.
ACACAACCAATAGCTCAAACTTTCCTACTGCGAGACCTATTGGCAACGCCAGTGCTTGTTGTTTCCTGTAGCCAATGCTAAAGTATTACAAATAAAAAAAGCCATAAACATTTCTAAAAGCTCTAACTGAAATGGTCTGAGAACTATTGCACTGTGTGAGGGTGAGGGTGAGTGAGGGTGAGTGAGGGCGAGTGAGGGCGAGTGAGGGTGAGTGAGGGTGAGTGAGGGTGAGTGAGGGTGAGTGAGGGTGAGTGAGGGTGAGGTGTTGAGGGTGAGTGAGGGTGAGGGTGAGTGAGAGTGAGTGAGGGTGAGGGGTTGAGGGTGAGGTGTTGAGGGTGAGTGAGGGTGAGGGTGAGTGAGGTGTTGAGGGTGAGGGTGAGTGAGGGTGAGGGGTTTTGGGTGAGTGAGGGTGAGGGGGAGTAGTTGAGGCTGAGTGAGGGTGAGTGAGAGTGAGGGTGAGTGAGGGGTTGAGGGTGAGTGATGGTCAGGGTGAGTGAGGGTGAGTGAGGGGTTGAGGGTGAGTGATGGTCAGGGTGAGTGAGGGTGAGGGTGAGTGAGGGTGAGTTTGAGGGGTTGAGGGTGGGTGAGTGAGGGTGAGGGGTTGAGGGTGAGTGAGGGTGAGGGGTTGAGGGTGAGTGAGGGTGAGGGGTTGAGGGTGAGGGGTTTGGGTGAGGGGTTGAGGGTGAGGGGTTGAGGGTGAGGGGTTGAGGGTGAGGGGTTGAGGGTGAGGGGTTGAGGGTGAGGGGTTGAGGGTGAGGGGTTGAGGGTGAGGGGTTGAGGTTGAGGGGTTGAGGTAGAGGGTGAGGGGTTGAGGGTGAGTGAGGGTGAGTTTGAGGGGTTGAGGGTGGGTGAGGGTGAGTGAGGGTGAGTGAGGGTGAGGGGTTGAGGGTGAGTGAGGGTGAGGGGTTGAGGGTGAGGGGTTGAGGGGGAGGGGTTGAGGGTGAGTGAGGGTGAGGGGTTGAAGGTGAGTGAGGGTGAGGGGTTGAGGGTGATACCAGTGACTGCCATACTAGGAATGAAAATATCAGGGAATTGCCTGGTAGACGAACCAACTAACCACGCTAACAGAAAAATGTGTAATCTGAATTTCTCCATCAAAAATTAAAAAAAGTGGGTCTTTGCAAAAAAATCCCATCAATGAACCAGTGGACATTACCCACGCAACTATCATATCTTCCTGCCAAGTCAGGCAAGCTCTTGCCACACTACACATTTCGTTTCCAGGTCCATATCTCTGAAAACAAGTTAGAAAAATGAACAGCCCCCCGGATATACAATACTGTAGGCTAGCAGGTCAAACACGGTGGATTTCAAGAGATTGTACCAACGGCTCATGCAGCGAGACAAGTCGATGAACGAAGGCTTTAAGAGCCAACTTCTTGCTTTACAAAACGTATATGGATATCTACAGCAAGTGGAAAGAGCAAGACGCATGCAGACGACGGGTTCAGTGGACTGCGACTGCTCCATGTGCGGGATGGGCGGTACCTGAAAGAGTCTACGCAAAGCAGGGTAACCTGACCCAGGAGGGGGGAGGAGGGAGGAGAAATGCGTCTCGGCCGGAGCAGGGGGCGGAGCAGGGAGAGCGGGCTTCACACGGCCGGCCGGTCGTGAAACTGAAAGCATGGCCGGCCGGCCGTAAGACACAAGCAAGGTGGGGAATGCTTCTATGCAAACTAACCGGCATCCCTGTATAGGTTAAACCACGTTTTAAAGGTAAAACGAACCAAACCACTGAGATCGGCAGAGTGAGGGGAAAGCGGCCAAGATGAAAATGAAGGTCCGGGAGGGCTCGCCAGTGGAAGACCATGGAAATGGTGCGACAGCTGTGACGGGTTCAGTGGACTGCGACTGCTCCATGTGCGGGATGGGCGGTACCTGAAAGAGTCTACGCAAAGCAGGGTAACCTGACCCAGGAGGGGGGAGAAATGCGTCTCGGCCGGAGCAGGGGGCGGAGCAGGGAGAGCGGGCTTCACACGGCCGGCCGGTCGTGAAACTGAAAGCATGGCCGGCCGGCCGTGAAAGCCTTTGATGCCGCAGGGGGTGGAGCGGCACCAGCTGGGAGAGTAGGCAAGGCAGGCGGCTGGGGGCATGTGCACGCGCATTTAAGCTCAATGCGCATGCGCATTGAGCTTAAATTTCTCGTGCACTGCAAGGAATCGCCACGATTCCTTGCAGTGGTGGATAAAGAGTGGATAAGCCCCTATAGTCTCGCTTGCTCGATGCGCATGCGCATCGACAGGCGAGACCTAAAAATAATAATAATAGAATACACATTCGTGTCAACTCTTCCGAGATTGTCAGCAGTGATTAACACTGCATTATGTATCGTCGCCAACAATAACATGAAATAGGCTTGGTTACTTTAAAATGTTTTTGCATGGTTAATACATAATAACCATAGGTGCAATGCTCATGGCACAAAGGTTATTATAGCGGCCCCCAAGAACACATCATTTATCACTCAAACGTCAGCTCTAAAAAACATTTTATTAACAACTTTTTTCCTGTAAACATTTGCTTTTGTGTTTTGAAAATACACATTTTCATCTATAAAAAACATTCTTTCGATTTTGGAATAGATATGGGATTTCAAGCAATCTACCAGTTTTAATTTAGTAGGGTGAGCTGCACACAGGAGAGCTACCTACAGGTAGATAGCTACCAGTAGCTCACGAGCTACTCGTTGGGGAAGCCTGTTGTAGAGAGCAGGGATTGAAATTGAGGTGTGTAAATTAATGTCTGGTTGTGCCTGGAAAAAAATTCTCATTGCGATTATGAAGAGCAGCCACTGACGTCTACAGTAGGATGATCAAAATAAAATATTACTTGGCTATTATTGAGCATCTGCCTAGTATAACAGACCAATAGCTCCTTCAATAATAACTGGAATTTTGATAGTATCCCTGGTCAACAAATGTGTATGTGTGTCAGCAAACGGACAACGTTGGGCGGGAGGTCACAGGGAAGCAAATTGGACATGGGAGGGCACATGGAAGAAAATTGCACAAGAGAGGGAGGGGGCACGGGGAAGCAATCGGACAAGGGAAGGAGGGTACAGGAAGCACACGAACACCAGAGGGGCGTGTGGAAGCAAGCACGGCAACGGAAAGCGGGCGGGTAGGTAGGAAGCAAGTGCAGCAACTGAAGGAAGAAAGGGGGAGACGCACGAGAAAGTAGAATTCAAAATACACAAGAAAGATAGCTGAAAAAACACAGGCACTCTCGCCAAAAAGTAAAAGCGTACCTGAAAAGGGAGGAGTGAAAGGACACAAGTAAGGGAAGCAAGTAGAAGATGGAGAATGCGAAGCAAATAAATCAGTGACGGCAAAACCAACCAAACAGCAAGCAACGTAAGAACTGAACGCTCCATAAATAATAGCAGTTATGAGATGAAACTAGTAAACTCAAGGTCACAGCTTTCGACATTGCTCTTTTGCGAATAGGTTTTTTAAAATTTTAAAGAAGCGCCATACTTGGCAAATGATAAGGGAAGCAAAAAAAAGTGGTATTCAATATTGTGTCTTTACTGTAACGACATGTTGTCTCCAGCAACTTGGTTGTAAGGCAACACAACTAAATATGCATTATTTATCAACATTTAGTGTATGGTTGAGGAGGTCAGTAGACAAAAAGCCATTTACTTATGAAAGGGTGGGTGGTGTACAGAATCGACTTTCGAGCCAAAGCATTCTGGTCCCGTTAGGGCATGGTAAGTATTTATCACCGTGTCGTGACCCTTGATAAAATTGGTACCTATTGTGTACGTGACAATCAAATGTTCATTTTATCGTTTCGGTAAAAACATTTTCCTTCGCATGAAACCAGTTTCACAAGTCTCCTGGCAAGTGCTCCGCAACTATTTATTTAGCTGCTAATCCGTATGAGTGCTTTGCCAATAGTATTGATATTACGCGTACTACAGCATTACCTGATAAGTGCACAAAAGTTTGAGACACAGAAGTTACTAAAATAAGTTACACATTGAGAATTAATAATTTGACAAAACGTCGGAAAGTTACTGAGCACATTGCCTAAATGATAATAAGTTATATATTTTTCTAAAAGAACACTGCGTAGATTACATTTAATGTGAGACGCTGCCTGACAAGATGTTCTTACAGACACAACAGTGGTCCCTAGCAAGGAGACACAATAATAACCAACATAAATATAGACCCAGTCAGTTCTATATTGTAGAAGACATGCCCAGCCGGACAGAGGTCTTCAAGTTTTATATTTCAATAAACGTTTTGCGAAACAATAATACACCTTCAACAATTCACTTTCGTGGGGCACAAGCCTGTACCAACCCACGACAGTACATAGACACAGACAACATACACAGAAGGGCTTACAAGGCAAGGTCAAAGAAGTCTCTGTAAAGTTTCAAAATTAAACAGAGAGATTCCAGTGGGTACCATTACATACTTTCGTGTAGTAAATCATTGTACTGGTATATGGTACACAAGGTCGACGACGTTTCGGACCCCCTTACTAAATGCTGGGGTCCATCATCAGGACAGAACAGTAGATGCCTTATTAAAATTTGAGCCTCTTTAGCCAAGGGGCATAAGGTTAAAGAGCTCACAGGCGAGCTAGAGTTAAACACGATGGGTCAGGACCGGTAATGAAGTTAGTCATCAGTGTGACTTGGTGAATCGGGATTACAAAGATAGTGTGTCAAGGTCCGGGGGCGGCGCGGGCAATTTACCGCAATACCGCTTGCACCTTGCGGTCCGGGAGAAAGTGGGAGCGCCGAGTCGCGCTTAGGTCCTGGGAAACCCGGTGCAGCCGACTAACCCGGCCACCCCCTGGATCCAGGACCTAAGCGTGACTCGGCATCTACTGTTCTGTCCTGATGATGGACCCCAGCATTTAGTAAGGGGGGTCCGAAACGTCGTCGACCTTGTGTACCATATACAGTACAATGATTTACTACACGAAAGTATGTAATGGTACCCACTGGAATCTCTCTGTTTAATTTTGAAACTTTACAGAGACTTCTTTGACCTTGCCTTGTAAGCCCTTCTGTGTATGTTGTCTGTGTCTATGTACTGTCGTGGGTTGGTACAGGCTTGTGCCCCACGAAAGTGAATTGTTGAAGGTGTATTATTGTTTCGCAAAACGTTTATTGAAATATAAAACTGGAAGACCTCTGTCCGGCTGGGCATGTCTTCTACAATATAGAACTGACTGGGTCTATATTTATGTTTGTTATTATTGTGTCTCCTTGCTAGGGACCACTGTTGTGTCTGTACGATAAGCTCCCCGAGGTCCCTCGCTGATACTCATTGGGGTCCCCTTGTTGTTTTAAATAGATGACAAGATGTTCTAGCACAGGCCATCCGCAATGAGTAAGCTTTCGCCGATTGACTTCAGTGACTCATGAAAATCAAAGGCGAAACAGGAAGTACTTGTCAATTTAGAGAATGTATGGTAGCATCTTTATACTGTGTTTCCAAGTACAGCAGCAACGAATACACTAATTTGAATGGCCTGACACCAAAGTAGTCCCCACTTTTGTATCTGTGGCAGGTAGTGCTCTGACACCTTTATTTATTTATTTATTTATTTAGTGTGTTTTGGTATCGCGCACAGCTACCCCAACGGGGTGTCCCGGCGCTCCTGAATAACTACATGCAGACCTTTGATGGTAAAATGAGGCAGAAGTAACTCAGCAGAACAGGTGAGTTTTGAGTGCTCGCCGGAAAGGTTGTTCATCTTTGATCAGCCGGATGGCAATAGGAAGTTTATTCCAGAGGGCCGATGTCAACACTGGGAAAGTTTTCCCACCTGAGCGGGATTTCCTAAATCTAGGAACCGACAGGAAGTTTTTTGACGAGGAACGTAGGGTCCTGAAGTTATTATAAGGAATCAAACAGGAAGACAGATATGCGGAGCCTTTACCCTGCATTGCCCGATGAGCTAGTACCAAAGCTTTAAATTCGGCCCTTTTTTGCAGTGGTAGCCAGTGGAGTTTGCGGCGGTGAGGGGTAATGTGCTCACGTAGGGGGAGACCGGTAACCAATCGCACCGCCGCATTCTGTACTGTCTGAAGGCGATGACTGAGCCCTACAGATAGGCCAGAGTAGAGGGCATTGGCGTAGTCCAGGTGCGAAGTAATTAACGCCTGGACAACAATCTTCCTGGTATTACTGGGTAGAAAGTGAATGAACTTTTTTATCATTCTAATCTTGGCTAGACAGGCAGTGGAGACTGTATGCACTTGATGATGAAAAGTAAGGTTGGAGTCCCATCTCACTCCAAGATTCTTCACAGATTCTTTTGGGAGGGGGGGGGGGTACTTAAGTCAGTAGGCCACCAAATATTAGGGTCAAGTGGAGAAGGCTGGTGAAAAAAGAGAACCTCCGTTTTCCCAGCATTCAATCTAAGAAAATTATTGTCCATCCAATGGGCAATAGTACGGAGACAATTTTTTAATGGATCAAAAGTTGAGGGAGAGATGTTATCAAATGAAAACATAAGCTGGATATCATCAGCATAGGAGGTGACCTTTATACCAGTTTGGGCGATGATATCGAAAAGTGGGGAAAAATAAACATTAAATAAGAGGGGGCTCAGCGAGGAGCCTTGAGGGACTCCCCACCGAAGCGGACGACTTTCAGAAATGAATGGGGGGGGTAAACACTGCCTGGGTCCGGCTAGACAAGAAGGATGAAATCCATCCTAAGGCTGTGCCCTGGATACCTTTTGAATGCAGGCGATCAAGGAGGAGGGGGTGGGAGACGGTGTCGAATGCTGCCGACAAGTCCAGCAGCACCAACACCGCTCTTGATCCCTCGTCCAGCCTCCATCTTACTGCGTCTGCCATCTCAATGGCGAGATTAGGTGTAGGGATGGCGTTAGAACGGGTTGTTAGTTTAGTGGTGGGGAGGAGAGTTCGTCAGTGGGTGCCACTTCTAGTAACTCTGTATGATCATAGGAAAGGGTACATGGTCAGAGGTGATGGAGGGTGTAGTAACGCGTTTCTGTCCAGCTTTCGAGTACAAATAGCGATGAAAAATAGAGATGCGTCGTTAAAATGACAAATGGGTAGGTAATATTGCCTTTCAACCATAGCACATACTACTACTGATGCAATCGCTGTGTAAAGGGGTGTTGCTGATGGGGTCAGTGTGGAGGATGGAGAACCATGGCGGTACTTTATTTGCAGCTTACATTCCACCGATCCTTTCTAGCAGTGTACATGTGTTTAATGGTGATAAAAATTGATTTAGCATTAGAACGATTAGATGGGTAGGGTTGTAAAACTGTGTAGAAGCAACCAAGGATCCCGATACTTAAACTCATGAGGTACAAAACAAACTACGCTCACGCCCCTCTTGTTGCGTATTGGGTATGTTGGTGGTGGCAGTTGGATGTGTCAGTAGCTAGGGATGGCTATTACAGTATCGAGTATCACAATTGTGTTAAAGGGGAATTTTGGGAGGGAGCCGCACCTTTTGATCCGCAGCACGCACTGTGCTGATGCCCTCTCGTTGTCCCAGTCGCTGCTCACTGTGGGATCCCAGAAGCTGGAGTATGAGAGGAGCGCGGTCCCTGCCGATGGCAAGCCGCTCAGTGGAGAGATTGTGCCTATAGGTGGCATGGGTGCAATAGTCGCGATTGGGGGCATAGGAGCAATAGTTGCGATAGGGGGGACGCCTCCGGGCGGCACTCCGTAGCCAGCTGCTGCCCATAACTCCGCTGGCAGGAAGGTGGCGTTTCCCGCGCCGCCTCCCGACACAGGTGATGCCCCTGAACCGTTGCCACCAGTTGCCATCACCGCCGCCAACACCGCGTCCTCCCCAGGACTCTCCGCCATTCCGTCGCTACAGCCACTTCCGGGATCAACGAGACGAGAACAGACTGTGCGCGTAGAGTAGATCGTCAAGTTTGGAGACAGAACGTCTCAAACAAAACCAACGAGTCTTGATCCAGAGCGTCCCGTTCGGAGATTGGATAGTACATTGGTGATAAACAACTAGACTGCTAATTTATGTTCTTTCTGTGACCACAGTGGCGCCATGCTGCTGGACTAAACAACTTTAGGCCCCTACAGCGTTTCGTGCAATTAGCGTGTAACGAAAACGCATTTTGATCGAACTACTGTTCCATGAACTAGTCAGAACGATTTAATTTTTAGTCTGTAAAAACAGCCTTACCTTTAAAATGCATAAACGCCATCACTGTATGTATGTCGGCGAATCTAGCCAAAAAGGCAGAAGAGTGCTAAAAGGCTAAAGTAATGCGATTGGTATGGTCCTTGGAGCAGAAGTATATAGGGTGGCCAACTTTGCATCACTCTTTACACTGCATTTGAGTTCTAATCACCTTACAACCTCCTGGAGTAATGCATTTTCTCCTTGCTTTTGAAACTTTTGAGAAATAAGTTTAGAAAAGGAACAACTCTGGTATTAAAATTGAATGAAATAGTCTAGTCATATTTGTAAAACGCCAAAGGTAAATATCAGCTTCTGTTATACAAACTGCCCAAAAACCACCTACGGCCAAAGGTCCCAAAGCAAAGGTCAGGGAGATGATGTGGCGTTATGGCATACATGCCAATAGACCCGATTCAGGTGGGAGACTACCAATTCTGGGCCAAAGCGGGCAGCTTTTTTTTTGCAAATATAGTGCAAACACGACCCAAAGGTCTTGGAGCGCTTTACATGAGCACAGATTACGTTACACAAGGACATATTCATTTTTTTTATTTTTGATGGGGGGATTAAGTGATTTGCCCAGAATCACAGGATGTGGACGCGATCACAAGGCTTGAACCTTGGTTTCCAGCACCAAAGTTGGTAGCTCAAGCCGTCAGACCACATCCTCTTCTAGCTGTGGAACTTGGAAACCAGGTTCGAGTCTCAGCATCAGCTTAACATCCTCTGATTCTGGGTAAATCACCATACCTCCCTATGCCTACAAAACATGAATGGGTAAGGGGTCCTCCCATACCTTTCAGGTCAAGTTTGCACTATACATAACTGCAACAAAAAATTGAAAGGATGTACTTACATACATGCCACTGTTTTAGAAGAGGAAAGCGGGAGAGTTTTTAAAATCAACCTGGAGAATGTATTTCTCTCATAGACTTCTATTGAGGCCTTAATCTGGCCTACTATCATGTTCTGGGGCTAAATGAAAATATTATTTTTTTCCCTATCTGTCAGGAGCATGGAGAAAACGATATGGCAGGTATGAGAGCGTGGCAAAAATGTTGTGCACTGGCCGACAGCTTACTGGCAGTGCATACTTCGAGACACAGACAGGATTCAGGAGGGGGGAGACTAGCTAACAAATCGGTAGTCTCCCACCTGATTCGAAACGGTTGGCATGGATGGACTTAGATGAGATTTACTGGATACCTTTCAGTCATCTTATCTCAGCTTTACTGCAGGACTTTAAACATACCCAATAAGGAAATGTAATTTTGGGATAAGAAAAAATGTTTTAACAAATGAGGATGGGCCACTTGAGTTAACAAGGGGGGGAAGGGCAGTCACCTACCACACTTGCACGTCACAAAGCCCGTACACACAACCACAAAGGGGTTTGACACCAGTGTATTATGACCCCAGACAATCTGAGGCCCGGACATGGAGGCAGGAAATTCAAAGCACCTCTGGGTGCTCCTAGTTTCTTCCACTTTAAAGTGAGCACCAGGTAGAAATATTGGACATTAGATCCCATCTCTTCGGTACACTTCTGGACCTGTGGAAGACTGTGCCGGGAAGAAGAACTGCTGTGCTGCTGAAAGGACTGCTACTCTGTTGGACTGCTGCCCTGCTGAAAGGACTGCCACTCTGCTGGACTGCTGCCCTGCTGTGCTGACCTGATGCCCTCTTCCCTGGGTGAGAAGGCCTGGACCTGTAACCTGTACCCAGGACCATTGGAGAGTGACCTCAAGGGCTAGTCCCTTGTAACCAGCACCTGGACTCTGCAACTGTGGTGCCATACCAGTCTTAGACCCTTGGAAGTGGACCCCTAGGTGCTCTGCCAACCCACCTGTGGATCAAGCAGTACTGATGCATCTCCTCTGCTGTGCAGCGCATCCCCGAGCAGAACCAATGCATCACCTCTGCTGCTTGTACTTTCCTGTTGCAAGGACTTCGCATTGCCACCTCAGCCTGAAGCCTCATCAGAACTGCTGCTGCGCTATGCATCGTAGACGCAGGCCGTCGCATATCAAGCTCCTCATCAACGGCATCCTCCACAACGACGCAGGATTCCGCATCCTAAGCCTGCAGCTTCTTTGGAACCAGCCAGTGCTTGATGCACCCTCAACGCACGACTTTGAAATGCAAACCTTTGTCAATGGCATAGTCAACAGCAATGCGGAACCTCACATCATAGCCTCGAAGCTCACCGGAACTGATGCTGCACAACGCATCACCAATCCGGACCTTGCATTGCCTCAGCTGTGTGATACATCCTTGACGCGGGACCTAGCATCACTCCTCCACCGGGGTTTAAGGTGCTCTTGTTCAGCAGACTTAACTGGTTTCTTGTAACCGGCCCATGCTCAATCACTGTCTTCCTGAACTTGTGACTTTGTCGCAGTCGGGCCCGACCAGATATACACAGTTGATGCTTTGTGCTTTTTGGCGCTATGTTCACTGAAATACTTAAACCTGCATATCCCTGGTTCTACATATTAGATTTTTGTTCTTGGTCTGTTTTTGGTATTGTTCTAATTATTAATATATACTCTATTTTTCTAATTTGTCATAGGATCTTCTTGTGCTGTGTTTTCACGTGATTTCTGTTTTAAGTGTTGTACAAATACTTCACACATTGCCTCTAAGTTAAGCTTGACTGCTCTGTGCCAAGCTACCAGAGGGTTGAGGACAGGTTAATATTGGGCTCATTTATGACTTCACCTTGAAAAGGACTGTGGTTGATGCTTGAGTAGGGTTTCACCCCCTCAATCGGTAATCCAATTTCTTCCACTCGTTATAACCTAGAAGTGACTCCACACTAGCAAGTTCCCGCCCCTTTGTGGTTTGTGGTCTAGCTGTTCTTGGGTTGCCCTGTCCCATATTTCATAGCTTCTAACAATAGTTCAGTAGATATCATGTCATTCTCTTAAAGAATAATTATGTGATGATAAGTTTTCCTAATTCTCTTGTTATGTAAGGCACCATGTAACTCCTTTCCTGCTTGTGTCTGTGCTGAAATCCTGACACTGCATGGTGTGAGCATGCAGAGTGTGTGTGTGTGTGGTGTAGGACTGGGTATGAGTGTAGGGGTGGGTAGATTGACATGTTGGGCTAGGCACTTCATAAGATCTTACTTGTGGCAGTAAAGCAGTGGTTCTGGCCGAAGGTTCTTACTGGCTACAACAGGCCCAAACAGGCATACTTTCTGTCGTTGTCAGCCCTTAGCTGGGGATGTCCTGTGGAGTTAAATGGATTAGGAAGGCTTCTGGGAAATGCAGTGATGTCATTTACTGTAGAGGTGGATGCCGCAAAATGAGATCATTTTCTCTGGCTTCATTCAAAGATGGTTTTGATGAGAAACCAGGGATGTCACTCCCTGAAGAGGTGGGTGTTAGGAAAATAAGTGATGTCACTTCCTTTAGAGGTGAATGTTTAGGAATTAGGTTTGCTTAACTTTGTTCTTTTAAATATTGTTTACGTGGGGAACCAGTGATATGACTTCATAAAGAAGTGCTTGCTGGGAAATGTAGTAATGTCACCTCATGTAGTGGTTTATGCTGGGAAATATATTGTTATAAAATAGCTGCAGTATTATTCTTTGTATTTAAATAATTAAACTAGTCATATATTGTAATGTTTATTACACAATGAATTAAGACTGATGCGTAATACTGGCTCTACAGACAGCACCAGCCCTAAATTATATAAATTAAAACTATTAATGCCAGTGCCTTGCATAAGGTCCTGTATCAACAGTAAAATTGATATAGTAAGCTTCAAATGCCTTAATTAATACTGGATATAATTCAGTTGCAATTAATCAAGTAAATCAAAATTGTACAATTGTTTAAAAAAATTTGATTTGATTTGATTGGATTTGATTTATCCACTTGTAAAGCGCGCGAATGCCTGAATGTGTTTATTGATTATAAACATAACAAACACCTCTTCCACAAAGCAAGTCGTATACATGTTGCCAGTGCATAACATATCAAGCTTTATATCCAATTACGCAAATAGGAGCTACAATGCTACACTGATCCACAAAAAGGGAACTCAAACACAGATACAATGAGATAATGCGTAACTTATTCACGCACCGCTATTCCAATGACAAACATATTGTAATGAGTGACTTTATACTTCATAGCCACCACATACACGACATAATAGCAATGAGTGGCTTAACACTTCACAGCCACCTCATACACAACATCAAACCATTGAGTGCCCTAACACTTCACCGCCATCTCATACACAACAACCCTCTGATCTGGTTCCAGTTGCTGGAATTAATTCCTCCCATTCTGGGCGCATGAGCCGGTTCTGCTTCTGGGACACTTTGTCCTCATTTTGGGCTGTATGTTGTGGTTTAAGTTCTGGGACCTTTGTCCCCTCCCCATTCTGGTTATGGGACTGGGATTTCTATCGTGGTTCAAATTCGGGGACATTAGTCCCCAACATGGGCTCACTCTGGACTCTCTGACCAGTTTCTGGGATCGCTGTCCCGGTTCCGGGCTCACGCTGGACTCTGGTTTTCAGGATCACTGCCCCTTATCACTCTCTTGTTTTAAGTCAAGCTCTATGTCGTGGTTCTGGAACTTTTGTCCCCAATATGGGCTCACTGACCCGCTTCCAGTTTTCGGACCTTTGTCCCTGTTCTGGACTGTCTGACTCACTTCTGGGCTTGCTGTCTCGGTTCTAGGCTCTCCGTTGTGGTTCTTTGTAATGGTTCTAATTGGGCTCATGTCACTCGCCAAATGTGTTGTCCATAACTAGAGCTGGGAGGAGACAATTGTCTCAGAACTTGAACCACAACATATAGCCCAAAATGAAAACAAATTGTCCCAGAAGCAGAACCGGCTCATGCGCCCAGAATGGGAGGAATTAATTCCAGCAACTGGAACCAGATCAGAGGGTTGTTGTGTATGAGATGGTGGTGAAGTGTTAGGCCACTCATTGGTTTGTTGTCGTGTATGAGGTGGCTGTGAAGTGTTAAGCCACTCATTGCTTTCATGTCATGTATGAGATGGCTGTGAAGTGTCAAGTCACTCTTTACAATATGTTTGTCTCATTGTATCTTTGTTTGAGTTCCCCTTTTGTGGGTCAGTGTAGCATTGTTTTGATTGGTATGTTCGTTAGCGAGTGTGTGATGCGCCATTATATTTTGTTGCTAAGTGCGTGTAGCAGTGTCATGAGGGTGTTGATTTGCTGATGTGTGGGGCGCTTTTACGTTTTGTTGTCCCCTGACGCACCGCTTTAGGTTTGTTCCCTGTGTGCTACTCTTCATGCCGGTCTGGCCAACTGACATGATCCGTGGCATGTGGGGTTTGGTTTGTGATGTGGGATGGCGGTTGTTTGGTTTGTAATGTGGGATGGTGGTTTAAATGGGAAAAAGATGTGATGTGATGTCTCTTGTTTAGTTCATTGTGAGATACGGTGTATTTTTTTATTGTTCTGAGGGAGATGTGGTGTGACGTCTCTTTTTAGCCCATCCTCGTCGCCAAATGTTGTACTCAAAAGACGGTCTGGACTTTTAGCGTAGATTAGTTAAGTTCGTTATTAAGATATTAACATGGAGAAACCCTACCAGGAGCAACCTCCCTGCTGCTCAGCCCATACCCAACTGACACTCACATACATCCAACATTCCATCCTCACCAACATTCCACACCACACTTATACTGGTTGAGCAGCAGCTACAACAGTTAGCAGCCCTGTGATGACCCTTGCAGGCCAGGCAGCTAGTTCCAACTGAGTTTTGAATCTCTACGCTGGGGGGCACGTAGAAGTGTAAAAATAAACAGTCTAGGCTGACTTAAGGTCTCAAAAAATAACTTAAAGCCATAGCGGGGTGCAGAACAAGGCTAGATTGAAGGACAAGCAGTAGAGACAGGCAAGGAAGGAAGATAGGCATATAGGGTTCAACAGAAGGAAGAGTAAAAGGAGACAATCCCAGCCTAAACAGGAGCCAATTTCAGCAGAAGTCTTTGGTGTCATGGAGAATGCAGAACTGCTTAAAGATCAGAAGACATACAGTTATGGAGCACACTGCAGCGGGTGATTTTTCTGGTAAAAAGTAGATTGCCCTGAGCCACATACTAAGTAAGATAAGGACACAAACACGTGTGTGGTTGGTGGAAAACTGGCCACAAACACGTGCGCCAGACCCCATTTATTAACAGAGTCACCTGATGGATAATGCCTCTGTTGGATGGGTGTGGGGTGGGTGTAAGTAGATCCCCTAGGGACAGACATGAAATGTCCAGCAGGACACTCCATTCCTCTCAAAACCCAACCGAAAAGGACAATGAGTTCAATCTGTGGAAACAAAACAAAACAAACTGGATACCACATAGCCCATCAATCTCTAGAGTCACTCAGCAGGACAGCAGTGAACTCATGGGTGGATGACACTGGCTGCAACAGGACATCTCTGTTTGCATTCGTACTTTAACCTGTGTGGGACAGGACACAAAAGCTGATTCAAGGACATCCAAAGTCTTCTGCTGTAAGCTGGCTGGAGTCTAGGGTGACCAACTGGCATAGGGGCAAATTCAGGACGGTGAGTGTAAAAATTCAGGACAAAGGGTCAAAATTCAGGACAAAAGGTCAAAATTCAGGACAAAAGGTCAAAATTCAGGACAAAACTTCGGGACAAAAGGTAAGTGTTAAGAAGTAACTCCACACGATATGAGGTGAAAAGGAGTTTATTACGAACCAGATTCTTCAGTGCCAACCACTAGAGTGAGCTCACCAACATTCCAAGGCGAGCTTCACTCCAACATTCTAAGGTAGGTGAAACCAAACAGGGGGAAGGGGGGAAAGGGAGCGAGGAGGGGCATACCAAGTTACAACACACCTCCCTATGTAACAGCAGCACCACATAATAAATGCATAAGACGGGCATCAACATGAGGAGAGTAGGCATAGAGAAACAGCATTGACCAAAACAAAGATGGTTTACCTTGCAATGGGGACCACCAAATATGTGCATTAAAGATGAACAAGGTTAAAATACATACTGAAACTAAAAGTGTAGGGGTGCACATAAGAGGGAACAGAGGTGCAACATCTGAAATGTATATAGACTTTACATACTGTAGTCAGCTTGCCATGCCGGACACCTACGTTGACGTGCAACTCTTCCCATAGTAGGATCACCCGACACATCTCCAGCGTCATCGTTGCTAGGAAGTTCAGAAACATGAACATTAATGCAACGAGCCAATCTATCCATGCTCCATAAATTACCATCTTCTAACAAAACAGAGTTATTATGGACCTTTCTGATTTTAAGGGGTCTGGAGAAAGCAGAAGATTTGGACTTTAACAGAGTGGGTTTTTTGACTACCACCCAATCCCCGACCATCCACTCTCTGTCAGTTGTGCCCCATTTAGTGTCATAACAATTTTTATACTTGACTTGATTTTCTTTCACTTTCTCTGAAACAGTGTCCCTGTCTACCCACACAGGGGACCCTCCATTCAACCAGTTTGGAGTAAGTTTTGAACCTGGGTTTTTTCCCTTAAGGGAAGTAAACGGGGAGACTCCAGACACTGAATTAGGAGTGATGTGAAATGACCACAACATTTTCCTTAAGCTGTCTACAACTGATTCTTTGGTCGACATAGCCAGTTGAATAGTGTCCTTAAGCATTTTATTTGCCCTTTCCACTAACCCATTGGATTTTGGGGAGTACAGTGGAGATTTGATGTGAACAATAGATAAACTGTTCAGGAAGTCCCTCATCTCATCCGAAGTGAATTGTACACCATTGTCCGTTATCAACTCACTAGGAATGCCCTCTTTCGAAAAGGTCCCCCTAAGAAATTCGATGAGATGGACTGTAGAAATGGAAGGGACAAACTTAGTCGTTATCCAATGAGAATGATAATCAATCAGAACGAACATAAATTTTTGAGATTGACTTAATAGATTCAAAGGACCAATAATGTCCATCCCCAGTTTGTCCCAAGATTTGGTGGGAACAGTGACAGGAATAGGAGGAGCCTTACGGACATTCTTTGAATTATCGCTTGCCCCACATTCAATACATTCTTTTACAAGCTCTTCAATTAGTATGTCCATTTTAGGAAACTAATAGCTTTGTTGAATTTTGCTTTTGGTCAAGCTTCGACCGGGGTGACCTTCATGTCCAATTTGTATGATGCGATCTCTCATTCCAGTCGGGGGAATTATTTTGTTACCTCTCCAGGCCAGGTCTTCAATTATGGACAACTCGTCCTTCACGCTCCAAAACTCCTGGAGATCCTCTGGCACTTCATTTTTCTTCTCTGGCCAGCCGTTAGAAATCATAACTTTCAATTTGCGCATTACATCATCTTCCAGAAGTGATTTCTCCCACTCGTCTTTCTTAATGGCCGGAATATCTATTGCCAGGATGGTTTCCTCCTCTTTGTTTCCTTCAGGTTAATTTTCCAATAGCGGCATACGCGAAAGGCAATCCGCCAAAGAATTTTTTGAGCCAGGGACATGCACAATGGAATAGTTGAACCCTTACAGTCATAAAACCCACTTGGAGATGCGTGGAGTGGTGTTTTCTAAAAGTTTAGTAGCAAATAACGGAATTAATGGTTTGTGATCCGTTCTCAAGCCGAATGGAATTCCCCACAGGAAGTACTTGAAATGGTGAATAGCCCAGTAACACGCATGTGCTTCTTTTTCGATCGTGGAGTAATTAACTTCAGCAGTCTTCAAGGTTCTTGAAGCGAAGGCTATCACTCTTTCTTCGCCATTCACCATTTGAGTCAAAGAGGCACCCAGACCTTTATTACCTGCGTCAGTAGAGAGTGTGGTCTTAGCATTAGAATCAAAAGTGTGCAAGATTGGGGCTTCCGAAATAGCTTCTTTGATGCGTTGAAATGTTTGCTGATGTTCCATGCTCCATTCGAACTTGGTTCCCTGTTTGAGTAGTTCTCTTAGAGGTTGAACTTGATCAGCGAAGTTCTTCACAAATTTCGACATATACTCAACCAGGCCCAAAAAGGATTTCAGTTCGTCTTTATTCAAGGGAGCAGGTGCAAATTTAACAGCGTCTACCAGGCTGGCCTTGGGTTTGATACCTTCACTTGAAATTGTGTGCCCCAGATACACCACCGACTCCACACCAATCTTGCATTTATCTTTCTGCGTCGTGACACCAGCTTTGCTGAGTTTAGACAATACTTCCTCCAAGATTTTGTTGTGCTCACTTTCATTTGCTCCATAGAGTAAGATATTGTCCTGGAAGCAGACTACTTTATCAAGACCATGCAGGATGTTTTGCAGAATACGCTGAAAGACAGCGGCCGCAGATGCGAGCCCAAACGGTAATCTTGAGAACTGGTATGCACCAAAAGTGGTTATAAAAGACGTGAGGTGTTTAGATTCTGGATGGAGACCAACCTGGTGGTAAGCCGAGGACAGATCTAAGACTGAGAAATACTTAGCACCTTGAATGGCCATCAACATTTCGTTAATGTTAGGGAGAGAGTGTCTATCCACCCAGATGTTAGCATTCAAATCCCTGAGGTCAACACAGAGGCGGATGCCTTTCTCCCCCCCCCTTTTGACGCTACTACAATGGGGGCCAACCACTAAGAGCTTTCAATTCGCTCTATTATCCTGTTTTCTTCCAGTCTGTTTAATTCATTACAAAGGGGTTCTCTTAAAAGCAAGGGGATAGACCTAGCTTTGTGTACTACAGGCTTTGAATTTGACTTAAGTTTGATTTTGTGGAGGAACCCTTTAAGCTGCCCCAACCTATCTGTAAACACGTCTGGAAATGTTTCACACACCTCCTTTCCAACAGTAGGCCTATCAATAAGTAACACTGGTTCAGGGGCATTTGGATCTAATTTGATCCCCAGGTCTTTTTGGTGTTTCCACCCTAACAAATTAGATCCTTTTTCCGTGATATATACTTTTCCCAATGCTGTTCTATCTTTAAACTTAATCTGCATCAACAACATACCAACCAGGGTAATAGGATTGTAATTGTATTCACCTGGTTTAATATCAGGAGGCAAAAGATTATAGTTTTTATGGCCTGAATTTTGCTTGAAAGAAGTTTCATTAATCAGTGTGTAAGGTGAACATGAATCCGCAAAAACCTCATAAGCAACATTGTCCAGGAATATTTCACATTCAGGATAGGAATTCACACCCTGTTGTCCAATGTTCAACACTTGGAAAATATACTGTGCGCTATGTTTATTCACCTCAGGTTGGGCAGATCTAGATTTGATATCTTTTTGAACTACTTTGTGCACACAGTTGTCACTAACCTATTTTACATCATTGGCTTCCTTCATTTCATTCATACAGTAGCTTCTGTGCTCTATGCTAATAGCAATATCAATAGTTCTTTGTAAATCTGGAGCTTCTGCTACAAGTCTCTCCTGGATTTTCTTTTCACATGTGCACCTGACTAATTGGTCCCTGATTAAGGACTCTGTGAGCAAACCAAAATCACATGTAGCTGCCAAACCCCTCAAAACAGCAATGTAATTCTTTACTTTTTCATCTTTCCCTTGAACCTGTAAGAAAAATGTATGACGCTCAAGTACTATATTAATTCTGTCCCCAAATTGCACCGCCAATTTTTTAACCGTAGCCTCCTACACATCAGGTTGTACTACTCCATCTCCCCCACATTGATGTTAGCACCTCCATCAGCTATCTCAGGCAAATCTTCAAACACATCCCTACCATATTTACCCAAATTATGAAGTAGAATATGTTGCTTCCTTAAGGATGAAAATCTATTTTCACCAATTGCAATCAAGTATGACTCGAACAAATGAAACCATTTTTTCCAAGAAATAAGGGGATCGCCAGCCTCATCCAAAAATGGCGGTGGCTGGGACATATTTAAAGCAGTCATGTTTGAGAAAAGGAAAGATAAAGAGAGTATATTAAAATATATATAAGAAGCAGGGGGAAGGAGAGATGAGAACAGTGAGAGGAGTAGAAAACATGGAGAATAGTAGGACTAGCTAATACAGTTTCTTCAAAAATGTGAAAAACAAACAATTCACCTAACTAAAATAGTTGTCCTAGGGGACACGATAATAAAATTCTGAAGGGAGTTGAGAGTCCGGAGCTGTGCCAATCAGCGAAGAAAACGCTTGATGGCACCTGTGGAGGAATATCTTAAAACTATATGTTCATTAATAGTGGAAACACCTGAATGCACATTTGTATATTTTGAACATGTTATACCGTCTATTTCACTAACAATCAAGAAAGAGACCTTGAAAACGCTCTTAAAACTACAAATTGACACCCTATACACTGTAGTAATATCTCTTCATGAGTATATGAGAGGCTGAGTGAGTAAGGGAATTACACTCTTGTAGTCAAAACAAAGACCATGTGGTGTGAAATCCTTGTGAAGCGACAATCTAAGGAGCAGTCAAAACTTGTTGACGACAAAAGTCAGTCACCTTATCCCTCGACGGCAAATGAAAACACTCCACGTAGAAGCCGTGCACACTGACAGAAATTACCGGTGAGCAATAGTCATGCAATAATTCCCTCGACGACAGGATAGGCCCACAACCCAACTTGTCGAGTGAAGGGAAATTCAATCAACGAAGCTTCCTACCTCTTCCGCACCATTAACTGTCCGTTCTGCACATTCTTTATGACACGAACTGCGCAGGCAGACGGCACCACCGGCAGGCTAACTTCACTGAAAAGGCGGACCCCACTTCTACCTCGTCAAGTTTCTCCTCCAAAGGTAGTCCGTCAAAGAGGAACTGACGAAACAGGGTACGAGGAGGGCGGAGCAGGCACTCCGATGCGGGTTTCTCTCACAGCAACCAGGCGGAGCTGAAGGAAGCGTTCCGGAACATAGGAACTACTTCGCAAGCACTTACTCAGCTTCCTGGTTGAAGAAGGCGGGACTGCTCGACTGCTCGTTCTGAGGCAATTACATCTGGGAAGAGGTAGAGATGCTGCAAATTATTTCTCCTTCCTTTACGCCGCGTACAGCAGACAACAACCACCAACCAGCCAGAATCAGGATGCCGACTCCGTCCAATGGTCGTCGGAAATTACAGCTTCACCATCTAGGATTTACTTGACTTTCGTAGTCAGCAAAGATAACAGGGGAAAGAATCCAACCGTCCCCAGCACGGTATTCATCGCCAAATTGTTTGGAAGTAACTCCACACGATATGAGGTGAAAAGGAGTTTATTACGAACCAGATTCTTCAGTGCCAACCACTAGAGTGAGCTCACCAACATTCCAAGGCGAGCTTCACTCCAACATTCTAAGATAGGTGAAACCAAACAGGGGGAAGGGGAGAAAGGGAGTGAGGGGGGGCATGCCAAGTTACAACAGTAAGTTTTACAGACACGTCAGAGGTGGTTGCGCAGTAGTATAAATGTAAGTAAATAGACAACCATATAAGTACAAGTCAAAAGAGGTTTATATTAGTTTGAGACAATCGTGCATTTCACGATTTTTCAGTATGGCTGCAGCTTGCTGCCTTAGACAATTCAAAATTCGCATCTCGCTCCAGCAGGTACATTAATCACCAGACAATGGTGAACCACACCTGAATATAAGTGAAGCCGCTTTTATTGTTGATTGAAAACTACTGGATATATAAGGAACTTTGCAGTGTTAGCCCCCAGTAATAAAACCGCTCCCCCCCCCTTTCCAGCCTCTCAGGGAAACACCCGATGCCCGGTCCGGCCAGTCCTGCCTTGCTATCACCCTTCAATGGTGCCCCTCATCTTCACCTAGACCGTCTCTCATGTGTATTTCATTTCTCTTATAGTGTTACTGTTATAAAGTCTGCTTTTACATAAGAGAGTCCACACATAGAAGTTTAACTCCCTTTATTCTTCACTGCTCCGCTCTCCAGCAATATCACTCTGCCTCACATGAATATTCTAAGGTAAGCTTCACAGGTGGAAAATACCAAGAGGCATTTCAGCATGGGGGTGTTTAGAACATACCAAAGTTGTACTCTTAACATATGATGCAAAAGAAGAAAGATATATAAGATTGTAA
Organism: Lissotriton vulgaris; assembly: GCF_964263255.1. NCBI lineage: Eukaryota > Metazoa > Chordata > Amphibia > Caudata > Salamandridae > Lissotriton > Lissotriton vulgaris. The sequence goes on from NC_141693.1 coordinate 1,822,328,239, forward strand.
CAGTTACTCATCCCAATTATGTAGGGCAGGGTGTCGGAGTGCGTTACATCACATACATTATATAGAGACAATGACTCATATTAACGTGAAAGTCAATGTATAGGAAATGCTACTTAAGATAATGGGTGCTACAAGGTGTAATCATTCTTTTATCTATTAATCAGTCTTTCACCATTCATTCTGTCCTTTCATCTATGTGCCCATTTATATCCAAACATATTCAACCATTTGTAAACCTATCCACCATATATCCTTCCATCTATCATTACACTCATCCATCCCTCCATTCACCCTTTCAGTCATCCATCCATTATTCATCTACCCACCCTTTCACCCCATCCATCCGTACAGTCATCCATCCATTCTTTCACCCATCCATCTATTCACTCATCTATCCAGCCATTTACCCTTTCACCCATACAGCCATTCATTCATTCACATACTCATCCATCCACCCAGTCTACCCATTCACCCTTTCAGTCATTAATCCTCCCTTTCTCTCTCCATCCCCCTTTCACTTATCCATCCTTTATCCACCTATCCATCTACTCATCCCTTCATTAATTCCATCCATTGATCCTATTACTCATCCATCCTTTCACTCATCCATCCGTTCTCTCATCCATCCACCCTTTCACTTCTTCACTCATCTATTCATCCTTTTGTCCATCTACCCCTTTCACTCATCCATCCATACATTCACCCTTTCACTTATCAATTCAATCCATCCATCCTTTCACTCATCTATCCACCCATTCACTCGCCCATCATCTAAGCTTTCACTCATCCATCCATCCTTTCATACACCCATCCACCCTTTTACCCATCCATCTACTCTTCCACCCATACATCCATCTATTTACCTTTTCCCTCATCCATACTTCCACTCATCCATCCATCCTTTCTTCTAGCTATCCATTCACCCTTTCATTCATCCATTCATCCTTTCAGTCATCCATCCAGCCATTCACACATTCCTTCACTTATTTACTCACCCACCTTTTCACATTATGAGCTGAGCCTTTGTCTACAGAGTTGCAGACAGAAGAGGCCCATCAAGAACTTCACCTTGCTGTAGTTCCTAAAGCATGGGGTGGGGTGGGGGAAAGTTCACTATGCCCCTGCACATAGGCAGTCTGAAAGCATAGAAGTCATGAGTCATGTATGATGCACAGTGCCAGGATGTGAGGTGACTGTGACATGGTGTTGTTTCCAAGGCATTAAGTGGTGTAAAAAATCTGGGGGGTCTCTTCAAAGGGGGTGTTCGATGTAATTAAGGGCGTAGTTTAAAACACCTAGGCTAAAAATCAGCGCTAGCGTAGTGTTCCGCCTGACTGGTATTATGTTGTTTATGTCTTTGCATCCAGATATATATATATATAATACAGCAAGTATCATTACACCAACAAAAACCAGGACTATTGGCTTTGTCAATGGTTGTTAGTTGCTTAAAATAAAAAAAAGTAGCAACCATGGCTTTGTTGAATATAATATTGAAAATACGTCAGTTAAAAAATTATGAGATAGTGAAAGAATGATAACCCGTTCTTTTTAACTTATTTTACAGGCTTCTATATATGAACTGTTTTCTCACGTTGCTAAAGTTGCAGCATTAGCGTATTGCCTTTTATTTTACAGAATGCCCTGTTGTACACTGAGGCAGGAGGAGGCCGCCACATGATTTACCAGCCCAGACTGCCCCATTGACATTCTGTAAGTGGCACTCATCAGCCCCATACAGAATGACAATGGGCGGAGAGGGGCTGCTCTTTTGCTCACGGAGGAGCGCGAGGCGCTCCACCAGAAAGGTGAGGCCTCTCACAGGGGAGCAGTGCTGCACTCTGTGATGGCCAAAATTACGGACAAATGGCATCCGTAAAAGGTTTCCTCACAGACGTAAGGTCCAAATTACGGACTGTCCGTGAAATTTACGGACGGTTGGTCACCCTACTGGAGTCATGTCCATTGTGCTGATTCTCCAGATGATTCGGGGTTGGCAACAGTTCAAAAACAGGGGCATCTGGGGCGTTGTCGGAGTCTATTACGAAGCTTGCATTGGTGGTGTTGCTTGACTCCTTGAAGGCAATTTTCGGGTGCTGCAATCCGTTGAAGTCTCCGCTCTTAGGTCCCACTAGCTCCTGGCATCAGTCAGAAGGGCAGTGTCAAGTCCATCTCTCATAATTGTGGAGGCCCCTTGGTTGGGTTGCTACAGGACTTCATGTGGTCTGCACTGGGGGCTGCGTGTGTGCCATGTCTGGGCCACTGCCTGACTGCAGAGGATCAATACAGGGGATGGCATGATGGAGTTGCCAGTTGTCTGGTGAAGCTTTATGACAGATGGCAACGGCTTGTCTTGATGGTTGCGAGCATTCCTTCGTGGGTCGTCGACAACTTGAAGTGATGGTGGCCAGGTGCTTACGTTCTCTGTTTGTGGAGGCATCTGTATCCTACAGCCTAGAAACTCTGGGTTGCTGAGCCATCGGTTAGAATGTCTTGATGGGTATGCTGGGAAGAGTGGGGCACAGACTCGGTTCGCACATGCTTGCAGCTTACTCACAGTTCTCCCGCTGGTCTTGGTGCAGGGACTCGGTTTGTGCATGCTTTAGGCTTGCTCCAAGTTCTCCAGCTGTGCTGTCAGAAGGCAATCCTTGTTTCACCATGGTAGCTTCTATGTGTGGAAGTATGCATTCTATCAGTAGCTTGAATCCTCTTAAGGACGCCTTCCAGGCCTGGCCACTTTTTATCTTCCATCCTTCTGGACTTGGTTGGTCATCAGGTTTCCCAGCATGAACCGGCAGGTCACACTAACATTTCCCCCTCTTCTTTCTCCTTGGTGCTTCGGCATGCACCTTCTTTCCAATGATGCTGTCACGTTCTAATCTAGGACCCCGATTAATACTGTGACCTTATGCCCCTATACGGCTATAATCCATTTATTCCCCTATAATGGCATAAACGATCAAGAGTAATATTTCAGAAACTCGTCTCTGGCCTAATACGATCAGAGCCACATTTCAGAATCACTTCCACTGCAGCTCATTAGAGCAAATGACACAGCAGAAGCCACTATCTAAGATTCCTAGATTACACTCCGAGTTCTTCAACAAGATAAAACTCAGCAACCTGGGAAAACCCCGCTTGCTATGTTTTGATTAGTAATAGAACTCTAATGAGCACTGAGAGACGATCACTTCCTAGTGACATCTTTATTGACGTCTTATGTCCAAAAACGTACGTCAAACAAGGCACCTTTCAGGTATAAATATGACCAACGTTGCCTTAAGCAAACGCTGCCTCAACGACATCGATGATAGCGATGGTGTGGTGAACATAGGAGCAGAACAGATGTCCCTTACAGAGCCCAGCAGATGCAAGCTGCCCACGGACGCTGCCTCTCCTCCTCCTCGACGGGCTGAGAGAGACGCTGTCTTTTCTCCTGCTGAGAAAATCCAGCTCGGGCGTTTCCAGCCTACTCTTGCGAGTGACTGGGATATCGAGTCCTGGAAGGAGATACAAGACCTCCAACATTCTATTCCAGAGGTATGGTGTTGACTAAACCCTTAGAGAGAATTCTTGAAGCAAACCTTGGCAAAACCAACTTAACTAAAACTGCTACTTACTTACTCCCTCCCACGTATTAGGCTTAGGTCAGGTACACTGAGGTAGGCGTAGTTAGAAGCACCAGTTGAGCACGTTAGTCAAATGTATATATGAATGTATATATTTTATTCATTTTAACCATTGTATGGCTAAGAAACCATATCAATACTTTTACAGTGTTATTTCGCAATCCTCATTTTACTGTACGCACTTTTTATAATAACTAGTCTTGCAATTGTGGCAATTCATTTCTCTTGCATGAGAAGAAAGACTGTTCAATAAATAATACCTTTTTATTGAAAACGCCCGTCTCTCTATTTCTCTGCATCTTGGTGATAGTAATCTGCACAACTGACTGAGTAAAATAACTGTCTATTGTTTCACACGACTCTAGAGATTGACTCTTATTCTAAGGAGTAAAGTTGTCATGTTTATGCGGTTGTTGGAAAACTGAATCCCTTCTTGTCTGTACTAGGGAAGCTGATCACTTCCTATTCAGTCAAGAAAGTTTCCAGTGACCTCTGAGCTAGTTGGTAACAAACCCAATTAAGTTTAGCATAGTCAGTGGAGACCTGGAAGATCCGCACTTCTACGTCCATACTACCGTTTATGTTATTCCAATGCGCAGGGCCTATTGGGAAAATAGGAACTATACTACATGGCGCCCAACGTTTGGTAAGGCGATAAAACTAACGCAAGACGTTAGAGTAACTCAGTCGTGCATTTTTCACACAGACCCCTTTCTACCGTAAATACTCCAATAGACGTCTGGAGTGGGTGAAAGGTTAAAATCCGCCCGAACTTAGTAGGAAGAGATTCCTATGTAAAGCTCTAGTTTATTCAACGTTGAAGGATACAGTGTTCTAAAATATTGTGCACCTAATCTTTGTCTCCTTGGAGACCTGCTCTGCAAAACCGTTCTGACAATAAAATGTCAGACACTGAAAACGGAATCGTTGATGCCGCAGTAAATGCGACTCAGCAAGGTCCCGATGGTACAGGGACTACTGAACCGGGTGCAATAATCATCCCGGCACATTTAAGAAAATCCATAACGTTAAAACTTATAGAAAATGGACTGACCACACAAGGTGGCACAGTCGTCTTCGTGATAGAGGCACACGAATATCGGCAGACAGAGGTATTCTATTCATGGATAACATTTCCAGCGGCAAACGCTGCAACACACGAGTTCCACTATTACAAAATAGGGGATCCACCGGAAGAGTACGCTCCTTTCGAGGAAACTGAAATCCCATTAAAATTCCAAGAGCACCTGCTCTGGTTTAAAGGCGCCCTAAAACACAATGATCATATAACAAGGCTCGGTCCAGTAGGCAGACCAGGAGCAACGTGGCCGGTTCTAGCCAGCTCCACACCACATCCAGACATTGCAAAAATGTCAAAAGAAGAGCTGCTAGTACAGCTAAAAACATTAATTAAAATACATAGGCAATTAGTCCAATATGTAATGCGGACTGCTACAGTCCAAACAGCTGTTAATGTACCACAGCTGACCCTTCATCAGGGGAACACCAATAAAATTACACCACAGAACATACAGTCATGTCTTGGTAAAACACCCATAAAACGGGAACAAATTCCTTTCTGGTTAGCGCAGAAAATTACTCAAATAGAAGCAGTATTTCCGAATACTACCCCTATTGAGAAACACAGGATTCTGACTATCTGCCTTCCAATGGGGGTCGTACCACACGTGGAGGACTGTGACACTTGGGGTACAGTCTTTGCTTCCATTTACACAAAAACACATGGTGTTCCGTCAATGGCATTAATACCAGAAGTGCTAAAACAGATTCAGAATGAATACGGTCCAGAACCTGCTTTAACTCTTGGTATGAAATTACTGAAAGACTTCAAGCAGGTCTCGGCTATATTACTAGCCAACATAAAAGAAGAAGCAGCATCTGTGGCGATCCGCCAGAAGTTGAAGGAAACAGATATAACAGATCAACCAATTGAGCTTGCCAGAATTATAGAAAAATGTTATGAAGAACTAGGTAGAGACAGCGTGGGTGGAAAACCAGTAAAGCCCCAACTGCTCGAAAATCCTGAAAAATTATTTATTAAAAATAATTCAAACACTCCTAAAAAGAGCTGGGATGGAAATAAACAATCCACTCCCAAAGAAAAAGTTTTCCAGTCCAGAAGAAGGTCTCCTCGACGGAGGGAAAGAAGTCCGACTCGAGAACACCAGTCTCCCCAGAGGGAGCCCTCTGAGAAAAGATATAACCTTAGAAATAGGGATAATTTGAAGAAGCCTGATAGATATCAAAGTATTGATACACGTCCCTCTCAATCTTTTTTACAGAAATCGGAAAGAAGAGGACGGTCAGACCCAGGAGAGCACACCAAGTCCAAAGACAAGGAACCTGCTCAAAGTAAAAAATCTCAATTTTCAATAAAGAAGGTAGCCAGTATTAGAGTAATCGAACATGCCGAGAATACTGAGGACACAGTTGAAAAACGGGGAGTGGGCACAGACAATGCTAGACAGTGCAGCAGAAATCACCATAGCTCGCAAGATCCTGATGAGTCATCTGGAGACAGTGGACACGAATGAATACATTCAAGTACAAACTGCCAACACCAGAGTTAGCGAGCTCCATAAGATATATGAAATAACACTGCGTATAGAGGGTGATAAGACTAGGAAAATAAGGGGTCTATTTTGGGATAAACTCTCAAAAGGCTATGACATTCTGTTAGCTGAAAAAGATTGGCCCCCAGAGTTTGTCAGGGAGTGCCCTCGTGGCGAAGAAATGATTATGCCTGCCTTCTCGAATCACATTCCGATTCACACTAAATATACATATGCAAGGAAATGGGCAGTAGCCCAGGCACCAGCATTATATAAAAATCATGTAGGATGGGATGAGGACTCTCCTCCTCACAAAGTCCAGTTAAAAAGTCAACCGACTGCACAAAGGCAGTATCCCATTAAGCAAGAAGCTAAAAAACAAGTCAGGGAGATTTTCGATCAACTTGAATACCAGGGGGTGATTGAAACATGCACCTCTCAAATGAATACTCCTTTGTTTCCTGTCTCCAAACCAGACAATTCATATTGTCTAGTTTTGGATTACAGACACCTTAACGCATGTTGCAAAACATTTGCAGTACAAAATTTGCATAGTGCTGCACTAATGAATAACATAGTTAGGAAAAAATATAAAACGACATTAGACATATCAAATGGTTTCTTTTGTCAAAACATTGCACCAGAAAGCAGATACTTGACTGCTTTCTCAGTAATGGGGTCTCAGAAAAATTTCTGTAGGCTCCCACAGGGATTCATGAACAGCCCAGGACTATTCTCAGCCAGAGTAACAGAGTTACTACAAATGTATGATGATGAGGCATTATCTTATGTAGATGATATCTATCTCACAGACGACGACTTGGAGACTCACTTGAAAAGAGTGAACACCATAATACTTGGGTTCACAGCAGAGGGTTATAAATTCAACTTTAAAAAGTCCCGAATTGCACATCTGACAGTATTATTTTTAGGATACGAATTATCAAATGAAGAAAAAAGCCTAGCGGACAACTTCTTAGAGAAGTGCGCTGTACTCCAAGCACCGAAAACGCTGAAGAACTCAATCGATTCTAGGCTTTCTGAATTTCTGTAGAACTTACATTCTAAATTATGTGGAGAGAGTTAAACCTCTCTACGAATTAATCAAACCTGATTTTAAACCAATCACCTGGACTCAAAAACACACAGAAATTTTGAGATCACTGCAAACAGACATGTTAGCAAAAACAAAATTAGATACACGTGACAACACACGCGATCTTGTAATCCGAATCATCCCAGGAGGATGCGGATTCACGTACCTGACCTCTAATGAGGGAGAAAAGGTACCAATTTCAATTAAATCTCACTTGTACACACAAGCGGAAAAAACATTCAGTCCCACAGAAAAAACGGTGAAAGCAGTAGAAACTGCATTAGCGAATGAACGAGAACTAGCACATGGTAGAAGGATCAATATCCTCACAGCGGAATCCGCCTTCGAGGCACTATTCAGCCCAGTAAACCTGCCTACAGTGTCACTGGATCCAAAATGGATACAGTGTGTAGATTCTCTTGGAGCGGAATATGTGAAATACTATTTCGCTCCGCAATTGGAAAAACTGAATGATTTGACATATGAAGAAGAATATCCTCTGCCAATCGAACTTCTGCCTCTCCCACAGTATGCCTGCATAATCTATACGGATAGATTTGTACAGTATTTCAACGTAGAGAACAAATCCTACGATGCAGCCTGTGCGATTGTTAAAGGTCGCTGGCTGTGCGGTAAATTCAGACCGAAAATAACAAAAACTGAATCAGTAAGAAACTGTTCGGCTCAGAGAGCTGAAATCAGATGCTTAAAGATGGCGCTTGAAAATGCAGAACGTGAATTCCCGACACTAATCGTGTGCGATTCGCATTTTTGCGTCAACTTTTACAATAATAAGTTGCAGAGCTGGATTAAAAATGATTACAAAGATGACACAGGTGCCACAATAAAGCATAACATGCTTTTGAAACAGGTAGCTCTTTTACAGAAAGAACTACAAAAGACTCACGTGATACACACTCTGAGTCATCAACGTAATGGCGTTCACGTTGCAGGGAATTCATTGGCTAATACAGCCACAGCGGAAGCAACTAAACCGGCTGCCGTAGCCACAAAAAAGCGTTTAGAAAAATACATAGACGGGGAAACCATGCTGGCAGTAAAAACGTCCGTAAAAGGCGACTGTGCAGCACTACCCGTGAACTATCTACTCAATTATGCATACGTAATTGATGCAAACTCCGTTCCTTTTCCTCGAATCCCTGGAGTGGGGGATAGGGTAATTCCAAACAGGAACCGAAGAGGTTTCATCACACAGGAAGCACATATGGGGTTGGGTCTGAGACACCAAACAATCAGGGACTCTCTGAAAGAATTACAATCAGATATCTGGTGGCCGGGAATGAGCGTAGATATTCATTATTTTGCAAAAAACTGTGAAGACTGCAACAGAGATCGCAGTGAAGAACCGGCCAGTGTATTGTCAGGAATCCTAATAGAAAGCATAAGGCGATCTATCCACGCAATCAAACAAGAGAAACGCATCCCATTATATATCATTAAGGCTAAATCCACTTAAAAAAATGTAACCCCAGCGCTCGGCTGACGCCAGAACGGTTATAAAAGATCTGCGAGTCGTTATCGGCACATACGCAATTGCCATGTTCCATTCTGACCAGGGTCCTGCTCTCAGCTCTCGAGCTTATAAGGAGGCCATGGCCAGCATGGGCGTTGGCTTGCGGTATTCTTGTCCGTCACACCCCGAAGGGAACAGTGTGGTAGAAAGAAAAAACCGGGACATAAAGCAATCTATAACATCGAAGGTATTAGGTTCGGGTGATGGGTGGGTCAAACATTTAATAAGTGTCCAGATCAGTCTTAACAATTTGCCAAGAAATTCTCTAAAAGGTTTCAGCCCATACGAACTATTGTTCGGATTCGGAACTAGAATGCACATTCAGGACTTAGATAGTCAGGTGTCAGTGGTAAAAGATAAGAAAACAGACTTCGACATCAAAGACCGTTTGGCTGTTTTACAGGACTTGAATGAAACAAGAAAATCCTTAAGCAACATAAAGTTAAAGCAACAGCCAGCTACCACTGACGAGGCACCACCAGCCCCAGCAAGGCCTGTCTGGATTCCAAAGATTGGGGATCTAGTCAGAGAAAAAATAGCGGTGAAGAAGGAATTTGGGCCTTCTTACAGAAAAGCAGTACCTGTCTTAGCTATCAACGGAACAAGATCAGTAGTACTACCGCCCCTTGCTGGGAAAAAGGAGAACAGAGTTGTATCAATCGACCTGATAAAACCACAAGCATGTGGCCTATAATCAACAGTAGGCCCAGTGGACTCCAGAGAAACAACAGAATACCCAAACTTGCAACAATCCAAGAGGTTCAAACTGAAAGACTAATCACATTCGATAAGCCTGCAGTGCACAGAGAGGGACTATGCAATAATGCCATGGAACTAGTGCCACTTGGAACACAGATTGAAACAGTTCGTCAAGAAACACCAGTCTACAATGACGTGGCATCAGAATGTGCTACTGAAAGACAAATTGAGAGAATAATCCCAACAATTGACAGAACTGCCTCTGGCTATTTCATCAATTTCGATAACTTTTCTGAGGATCAAAGCAACCCAGAAGTGATGCCAGAAACAAAGACTTTTAAAGAAAAAGCAACAGAACTCTTTCATCAAATCAAAGAAGTATATCTGGATGCACCATTGGATGAGCATTGGATTATTTCAGGGGTATTCATACTCCTACTATGCCTAATTTTAGTTTTAATTTTAGGAAAGTTTATTACAGTTTAATGGACACAGCAAGTCAGAACATCAACTTAGTCCTCAAACCACACAGATCATCCCACGTGAAGAAAAGAGAACTGTCAACAGTAAATGTCACAGCCATTCCAATACCCGGCGGGGTAGTATGGGACAAAACTGACTATGAAATATATGGCCCGGTCGAAATCCTGAAATATCCTCATCAATTCAAGGTTTCCTTAAGTGACTTTGTAAAACCTAGTACATTCTCTGATGATTGGGACTTTGAAAGTATTAATAATATGATGTCTGATTTAGTAATATCAGCAAGATTCACAGAACATGATTATTTACAAGGTTCGTCTAGTTATGAACAGATGTTCTGCTACACACACTATAGTGATCATTACTTGCATAAATCTGCACAACCTAGAAATGTTTTTAAGTATAACCAATGGGAACATTGTGCTACTCCAACTAAAAGCAGTTCTAAAACATTCTATGATAAATTTCAGTACTTCTCAGGGTTTAATACCAGTGACGCAGAAACGTTTTTATTATAAACTGTTAGATAAAACAGGATTGAAAACAATGCTGACAAATATTAAATTGATATATTCAGAAGCATTTTATGAAAAAATGATGACATTTGGTTTTGATTATTGGAAAAATAACATTGAAACAAAAACAATCTGGGGTACCAAAGATTGGCAGGTACAAGGCCTAGAAGCATTATTTCGAGCCTGCATGATCCCAGAACAATTAATGTTTTTAAATGAAACAATTCAACAAACAACCTGTCTTGGCTTAGCTAAGATCAAAGACTTTAACAAACCGTCTATTCTAAAGCCAATACCTGAAAATGCAACAACAGATATTGAGATAGACGTATCTAAAATTTTACATCTAAACAGAACACATCCTGATTGGAAAAAGTGGTTAATCTGGCCTACTGACGCAAACAACTGTCAAGATCGATTCCTGAATAAAACACAGGGGTTAACAATGTCCAGACCAGACCCTAGATACTCCCAGAGACAACATCCAGGGATAGTAACAACATACAGTGTAGGGAAGCTGTGCCTCGAATGGCTAGAATCATCCACACTGGCTGAAATTAAACAACACTTATCTTTACTTAAAGATGGTGCTGATTTGCGCGATTTTATTATGGGACCACGCAAACAGCGTCAAAAACGCTTCATAGCGGCCAGCATCTATGCGGCATACAACGAGGCTTGGAAAGTCACACAAATTGAAACAGCTGAAAAAATACGAGAAATTGATCGTATTAATTTGGGAAAATCACTTTCTGTAGTGGACAATGGGTTAATGACTCTGTCCTCCAGAATATATTCACTGGACAGTATTGTATCATCTGCCAATGCTAATTAGCTAAATGGTATGTATGTAACATGTTTGATGCAAAATAAGGAATCGCAAAATTTGCTATTCCTTATTTTGCGATTGCACTTAAGGAATCACAAATTTTGCGATTCCTTAAATGCAATGTATCAAAGAAAAAATATTCAAAAAATGACCATAAGGATTCGCAAATTACCACCAACTTCTAGTTGGTGGTAAGTTGCGAATTCTTTTAAAAAAGCTTTTTTCCAAAAAACCAAAGGTGCCATATGACGCTCATACATATGACGCTCATACATGCCCTTAGGGCATGTATGTGCGCCATATGCCCCCAAATGTTATTTTCAGGGGTGCAGCAGGGTGTTCTTGAGATACCCCTGCACCCTTGAAAGAATTCCTAATTTGCGATTAGCAAATTGCTAATTGCAAATTGGCCCTTCATTCCTATGGGCCTCTTGGCCCATAGAAATGAATGGGTAATTTGCGATTAGCAATTTGATAAACGCAAATTAGAAATGGTAAGGAATCGCTATAAAAAAGCGATTTTGTTCATACATACCATTTTGCATTTCCTAAATAGCGATTCCTTAAAATTCGCTATTTAGGAAATGCAAAATGGTTTGATGATACATATGGCCCAAAGACTTGCTAATGTTACAGCATGGCCAGTCACAATTGCGTTCTATTGTACAGTTAGGCTGGACGCTGCAAAATCTTCGTTCAGGCTATGTGCCTTGGCGTTTAATCAACACAACGTCATTGTTTTCCATCTTTTACCTTACTGATAAACAAATCAGCTTGGCACAGAAAGGAGCAGACTATACAATCCTGAGCATCGAAAAACTTGAGAGATTACCTTTGACAATGTCAGAAAGTCCTGTCATTGAATGGATAATACACGGGATTATCACAATTCCGATAACAACTTTCTAATTTAAAAATTGCCTTGAATACATACCTACTGGCCAGTATGAACGATTGGGTAAAGGATACATTAAGTCAACATGGAAATTACCATACACACACACATGCTATAGTGACAGCAGCAAAAATGTATTTCTTAGTGGTGAAAACTGTAAACATTCACTAAGCGGTATACTTTTGTGCCAGGGTATTAATTTACACGGAGCCTGTGAAGGAAATTCAAAGAACCTTTCATGGCACCAACATGTCACACCTGCAACGCAGATAGAGCCTTTCTTTAAGCAACTCTCGAATGGGAGTTACATTCTAAGAACGGATCACAGCTGTTGTGGCCTTTTGCCAGGGAAAGCATATCTCGTAAGCGTAACTTCCATGGTCAAATGCTGTATGCAAGCATTGTTTCCAAACGCCCCTGGAGAAACTGAGACTCCCATATGGCCTTGTTTGAATTTCTCTTCTATACAAAATGATACTTTAAACAGAATGAAGTCTGTGCTTTTGCAGACAACAGTGCCCATCACGTCATCAAAAGAGACGTATGAACTCCAAGTTGCAAGGACAACATCAGAGATTCATGACCTTTTATCAACAAATTGCCCTGTGCATTTCACAGAAATGCTTAGCCAAATTCTTAACATGTCAAGTGCCATAGGCATCCCAGGCGTATTTAAGACCATTTTTACGGGACTGTTAACATCATTCAAAGCAATTCTAGAATCATTCCTAATTTTGTCCATTCAGTCTTTGGCGGCATACCCCTATTTTTGGGACTTGTAGCAGGCATTTTATTTTTGACCCTCCTGCTCCGATATGGCAAGCCAAAACTCAGACATGACTCCGACAAGAATGGAAGAAACGATCCTAGCAATACTCTGCCGGGACCGAATAACTAGAGTCCTTGCATTGGCCAGGCTGAGAGATCTGAACATGACCTGGTTTCTTTCATTCAGACCGATATGGCAGACCTGCATCTTACCTGTGCTTCGATGTATGCTATGCGGAGATGAGTGCGTGTTGGACATCTGTCTTGCACTTCCATCAGCAGTACCAATGGTAATCGATACTTTGCTAAGTCCTATAACGGCTCACGCATTGTGTTGTCCCCAGCGGCTACCAATCCTGATGACGGAATTCGTTGAGACTCCTGTGCTACGACTAGGTGGTGACAGTTGAGCGAGAAATAAAAGCAACATCACCCAGGTACGACCCTCTGTGAGCATTGCTGATCCAGACTTTGATGATAGCAATCATTCTCACACCAGCCAAGTTACAGCGTTATCGAACTTGGTCGAACTGTCACCTGATTTTGTAGACCAATTTTTTGGGAGCCTGTCTGATATGATGTTCTCACCCGAACAGAAACAATAATTTTTGAAAAGCATTCCAGAACACAGCGTTCCCATGAACTCTGAATTCGGCCTTAAATTTTGATCAAGAAAAACTGCTGCAAAGCGTTGGAACTCTATTCCCCCGTTCACCATGACATTTTTTTTTTAATTGAACATTTTTCAAAATATTTACCTTTTTCTGGCACAAAAATTCTTTGCTTAAAGTAGACCTATTCATAAAGAACAGAAGCTTCTATTTGTAGGTAAATCTAGAGACATAATAACTTTACATCAGCCTCTAGCACATGTTACAGCAATTGCATTTCTATGTGACGAAATTATCTCGCCCTTCTTTTCTGTATTAAGAGATATTTCATGTGTAAACTTTTTTTTGCAAAATCGTTCACTGATTACATATGCTATAATTTTGAATGATTTCTATGCTTAAAGACGTACAGTACAATCCATGTATTTAAAATACGCCATTTCAAATGCAAATATGTATTTTGGGGTGGGTAATGTTACACATGCATCTTTTGCTATAGTTTTTAGTAAATTGATGAACATAAATTCGTGGAGTGGGTGTTGCGTTCTAATCTAGGACCCTGATCAATACTGTGACCTTATGCCCATATACGGCTATAATCCATTTATTCCCCTATAATGGCATAAACGATCAAGAGTAATATTTCAGAAACTCGTCTCTGGCCTAATACGATCAGAGCCACATTTCAGAATCACTTCCTCTGCCGCTCATTAGAGCAAATGACACAGCAAAAGCCACTATCTAAGATTCCTAGATTACACTCCGAGTTCTTCAACAAGATAAAACTCAGCAACCTGGGAAAACCCCGCTTACTATGTTTTGATTAGTTATAGAACTCTAATGAGCACTGAGAGACGATCACTTCCTAGTGACATCTTTATTGACGTCTTATGTCCAAAAACTTACGTCAAACAAGGCACCCTTCAGGTATAAATATTACCAACGTTGCCTTAAGCAAACGCTGCCTCAACGACATCGATGATAGCGATGGTGTGGTGAACATAGGAGCAGAACAGCTGTCCCTTACAGAGCCCTGCAGATGCAAGCTGCCCACGGACACTACCCCTCCTCCTCCTCGACGCGCTGAGAGAGACGCTGTCTTTTCTCCTGCCGAGAAAATCCAGCTCTGGCGTTTCCAGCCTACTCTTGCGAGTGACTGGGATATCGAGTCCTGGAAGGAGATACAAGACCTCCAACATTCTATTCCAGAGGTATGGTGTTGACTAAACCCTTAGAGAGAATTCTTGAAGCAAACCTTGGCAAAACCAACTTAACTAAATCTGCTACTTACTTACTCCCTCCCACGTGTTAGGCTTAGGTTAGGTACACTGCGGTAGGCGTAGTTAGAAGCACCAGTTGAGCACGTTAGTCAAATGTATATATGAATGTATATATTTTATTCATTTTAACCATTGTATGGCTAAGAAACCATATCAATGCTTTTACAGTATTATTTCGCAATCCTCATTTTACTGTACGCACTTTTTATAATAACTAGTCTTGCAATTGTGGCAATTCATTTCTCTTGCATGAGAAGAAAGACTGTTCAATAAATAATACCTTTTTATTGAAAACGCCCGTTTCTCTATTTCTCTGCATCTTGGTGAAAGTAATCTGCACAACTGACTGAGTAAAATAACTGTCTATTGTTTCACACAACTCTAGAGATTGACTCTTATTCTAAGGAGCAAAGTTGTCATGTTTATGCGGTTGTTGGAAAACTGAATCCCTTCTTGTCTGTACCAGGGAAGCTGATCACTTCCTATTCAGTCAAGAAAGTTTCCAGTGACCTCTGAGCTAGTTGGTAACAAACCCAATTAAGTTTAGCATAGTCAGTGGAGACCTGGAAGATCCGCACTTCTACGTCCATACTACTGTTTATGTTATTCCAATGCGCAGGGCCTATTGGGAAAATAGGAACTACACTACAATGCAGCTGAGACTTATTGTTGCTAGAGTCTCTTCTTCTGGGTGAAGCAGCATGCACATTCTTTGGGACCATGCTGATGAGACTTCTAATCACTCTAGTCTCTTCTTCTGAGTGCAGCGGCATGCATCTCCTATCAGTGGTCGACTGTCTCTGTAGTCCAGCCACTGGCCTCCGGTGTTGGGCTCTGGATTGGTGCAGCGTGGTTGCCGCAGGAAGCAGCGGTAGTTGCAGACTGCGCCTGTCCCGACCTTCCTTCTGTTTTGTGCCTGCTCACTCTGTCTGCTACCTGTTCTCTCACCTCTCTGCAAACACGGTTTACTTCTGCTCTTTCAGTGTAGAGTGTCGACGGGTGGGCAGGTGAACATGCTCACCACAGCGCTGCTGCACGAACATGGTGGGGCCTCATGGGAGTGCTACCAGGTCTGGGTTTCCTTCCTGCTTGGTGGAGACGTCTTGCACACTGTCCCCTCCGGCGGATGCTGTCTAGCACAGCGGGGTTGCTGTGGGAGGTGACAGAGCACCTTGCTTGGTGACTGCCGGCAGGCTGACAGTGCCCAGGCACCACCAGCATTATGGATACACTGCTCTGGCCCTGCTGTGGACTCTCCTGTTTATTTACCGGCACTATCCTCACCCGGTGGGCTGAACTGCTGGATGGTTTCCTGAGAGGCACCCGGCCATCACTGGACCAACACGATACTCCAGCTGTGCTGTGTAGGCCTCAGGTGCTATCTGCCTGCTTCTCCTCACAGTGCCCTCCTCGGGGGCAGGGCTGTGATCGTCGTGGCAGCCACCTCCTCTACCTAGTCCAAAGCGAAGTAGTCAAACTAATTTTCTGGGTGCTGGGTAGACAGGATCCAGTCAGACGTGGCTCTTCCGCAATGGTGGAGGAGCGTTGTCCCACTGGTCAGAGTCAGTCACAGAAAAATAAAATAATATTTAAACAATAATACTTTATTTTTCTGTGACGGGCTCTGGCTGATGGTGTGTGTGTGCAGGGCCCAGCCAGGCCATGACAGGCAGGAGTGGTGGGCACTTAGACGTGTGCATGTAGGTTTGACTGGCCAAACAGACATGCACACTTCTATTTCTCCTACCCAGCTGTGTTCACTGCCGGGTTGGAAAAAAGTCACGGGCTCCCAGGCAGTGTCTGAGCGGAAGACCAGGCCGCTCAGACCAATCATGGTGCTACTCTCATTAAATGAGAGCAGCATCTGGATTGGGTGGGGAGCCTGTGCCTTCCTAGAGACTGCCTGGCATGAAGCACCCAGGCGGCCGTTGGCATCAGAGGCAGTGAGAGGTAATTAAAAAAAAAATTCTTTGTACTCTCAATTCCCCCCGTCCTTCTGCCTCGCTCCACTTTCATTGTCCAGCCCACCTCCTCCCTAATGTAAAGTAGTGGCTCTAGGCCTGGTCTGGTGGCTCAGTTGACTAATGCATCCACTGAATGAGCCTGTGTTCAACCTCATGGTCACAGGTTCAAATCCCAGTGGGTCCCACTCAGCCTTTCATCCATCTGAGGTCGATAAAATGAGTACCATTGAGTTAGGTAACAATAAACATCTGTTATTCAGTGCCAAGATGCCTCCGGGTGAACGTGCACTTTACAAATACACATGTTATGTCATGTTATCTATACTACTAGTATAAAGAGAGAACAGAAACCTTTTGGCAAGGTAAACTCGGGATCCACAGCGCCAATCCACACACCCAAAACATTGTTGGAATCCTCAGGGTGTGTAGATATATAGGCGACATAAAATAAAAATAAAACGTAAATTAAAAAATAAAAATTTACAAACAAAGTAGTCCCCTAAAACTAGCGCCGGCCGCGACGTAGCGCTGACCGCGACCTACACGCGCGTGATGACGACAGGCGGGGAGGAGCGGTGACGAGCGGCGAGGAGTGGCGATAAAGTCCAGAGCTCGGGGAGGAGCAGCGGCTCAGGTAAGGCGAGGCGGGAGGCGGGAGGCGGGAGGCGGTCCGGGCAATGTCGGGGCGGGCGGGGGCTCGGGAGTGGCGGTGAAGTCCGAAGCGTGGCTCAGGTAAGGCAGAGGGGGGGAGACAGGCGGGTGGGAGGCGGGAGGCAGGCGGGCGAGGGGGCGGGAGGCGGTCTAGGCAATGTCGGGGCGGGCGGGCGGGGGCCCGGCCGGGACTGCACAAAAGCCCAAAATGCTGCCCCCAGCCCCCTTCTGCCCTGGGCAACACGGGGCGGGCTGCTAGTGTTACATAAAATAAGGACACAGACACTAGTGTGCTGGGTGCAAAACTGGTCATGAGCATGTGCTCCTGGCCCCTAATATTAGCAGGGTCACCTGACTGGTGGCACAAGTGTTGGATGGGTTTGTGGTGGGTGTTAGTACAACTCCTAGGGAGGAACTGCTACATGATGTGCCCAACAGGACACTACACCTGGGTGTCTGAACATGTGCTGTAATGGGGAATCAGAGACACTGATCTGTAAAGCATGTCCTGTAGTGATTACCTCTGTGCATGCTCTGTCTGGCTGTTACTTACACCCCCTGCTCATATGGTTGGTGACTTCTCAGGGTCCTTTTGAGGACAATGGTGATTGAAAGTCCTCTAAGCATTATCACAGTAAGTGTCTCTCTGGTGTAATGCATGCCAAAATGGAGATCAGTGTCTACCTCTGGAAGGAGGATGTGGCCTGATGTTCAGAGCTGCAGGCTTTGGAAGTGGGGAATCAGACTTGAATCTCTGGGTCACTCAACGTCCTGTGATTTTGGGCAAAATACTTCATCTCCCTGTGCATAAAAAAATTATAATATGACCTTGTGTAATGTAACTAGTGTATATTTAAAGCACTCCAATTCCTTCTGGTCCTGTATACCCTATATAAAACTACAAAAAATAATAATAAATAAAAAGGAAGTCCTTCATTTCCATTAATACACATGGCAACAGCTCCTGTAATGAGACTGTCGACCCCAAGACTGCCATATGGTGAGTAGCACACTCTTTTTGTACCATGACAGCACATAGGCGTTTTCCTTCTTAAATGTGACTCTTTTTTGGAGACATCTGCTGCCATCCGTGTGTGTTTATCGTGAAGGTGACATTGTGGCTACGGGAAGGAGTCACCCAGTATTCTGGCTACCTAAGCAAGAGAAGAAGGAGCGGCCACCATGTTCAGCCCTGGATTGTGCACCAGAAATATGGCAGACTCTATTACTGTGGGGTCAGTTCTCCCTCAAGACAACCCCAGTGAGAGTCAGTGTATGCTGTGTGAGAAGTTGGCCTGGTATATGCTGACCACTAATTATAGTGGGCACCTTGTACCAGTCCAAACAACCCTTATTGATGGTTAGTTTAAAGACAACCTTTATTGAAAACTATCCTAGTGTTAGCTATGTAGAGCAGCCTTCAGGCCAAGTCTCGAAGGAATGTAAAGCAGCTTGGTTTACCAGATTATAACCTCCTGAATGACCAAATGAAAGGAGAACCAAACAGGTGTTATTATAAAAATATGTATTTATTACTAAACACTCTCTACTAATCTCTTTATGAGAATAGAGCACAAAGTACACAATATTACATCACTAGAACAACAGTAAATAGCACAATACACAGTGGGCTCCAGGGGGAAACCAAACCATATACTAATAAAGTGGTATAATAACGACGACTTGACTAGACACAGTGCCTAGAGCATGTAGAATCGCAGGGACCACTCAAGGTAGTGACACAGGGGACCCCGGGGGGACGTGTGCAGTGTGAGAACACAGCTGCGAGCTTTATGAGAAAGTCACTGCTGGAATTTTAAAGATTAAGGACACTTAGGAGAGGATTTTGAGCAAACCCTTTCAAAAATAGAAGGCTCTAAGGTCAGCACCCATGTGAGCACCGGAGTACTCATGTTACCTAACCCAGGGAAGCCGGGTGCATAGGTGTTAAATGGTGTTGGAAATCTTCGTCGTTTTCTATGGCGTGATGCTGTAAAGTGCTGCTGCTGTGAAGAGGAAAAGTGTCCGGTGTGATCCAAGCCTGGATCGAAGCTGAGAAGAACCTGAAAGCAGAGGGGACAGAGTCTGGGTCACTTAAGGGTGACCATGGGCTCGGTAGACGAATGCCCACCAATGTCGGGTGCTTCAAGTGAGAAGAGGTAAAGCTTGAATCCGCAGCCACGGGGTCCAGGAGATGTTGAAGATGACCAAAGTCCACATGCGAGCTGGTCCATGAAGGATGTCGAGTGCTGGGGGTCAGTGTCCAGATTGAACACCAACAAGCCTTGGCAACTGCAACCCATACGGTCAGATAAAAGATGCTTTGGTGAGGACCAGCAAGGTCCTGGGGACACCCCAAGCAATGGAGAGTTGGCCCACATCTGGAGCAACCAGAAAAGCCCACTGAAATTTAAAGTTACCTTCACAGGGACCCACAGGCTAACAACCAAGGGATCGCGAAGGGACCGCGAGAGGAATCACAAAATACCAGCCCATGGAACACTTATGGAGTGTAGGCCGGTAATCTTCAGTGAAATTACTGCTCAGGGTCAGGTCTACAAGTAGCCCAAAGCACAGCTTCAGGGGTCACCAGAAAGCATATGCTGCTGCAAATGTACATGGTGCCTAGGGGTACGGGTTGCATGGTCCCCACGAGAGATACGGGTCTCAGGATAGCTGAGAACACTAGCCGATTTTGGGGACACTTGGAAACCCACCTCTTGTGTTGCAAAAATCTTCGGAGTCCTCAGGAGCTCGGGAGATGCAAACCATTCAGATGCGTCTTGGGGCCTGCCTTGCAGAGGAGTAACTCCTTTACTCCAAGGGAGATTCTTCAGTTGTCCAGCAAAGCATAGATCATTGAAGAATACTTGATTTCTGTAGCAGAGTTTAGTCCAGGTATATCTAAAGTCCTGTAGTCAGGGTTCCTACTTTATACCCAAGGAAGAGGTGGGACAAACTCTAGGGACCCACCTATGGGAGGGTCAGGACAGAGGGGTGGTTACACTCATGTTCTTTGTCCAGTTTCACACCAGAGGATAAGCCAATGGCTCCTGCAACTGGTTTGAACTGGACTATGCACAGGGACACCAAATGCCTGGGACGACTTCTGGTGGCGGGCCACACTGGGAGCTGCACCGATACCCACCAACCACGCACACAACTTGGGGTTCATCCTGGACTCAACACTATCAATGACCCAACAAGTCAACACCGTCTCTTACTCCTGCTTCAGCATGCTTCACAAGATCTACAGATGGATCCCCACCGGAACCAGAAGGACGCTCACTTAAGCCCTCGTCAGCAGCAGGCTGGACTACAGCAACGCCCTCTACATGGGAACCACAGCCAAACTCCAGAGAAGACTTCAACGCATACAGAACGCCTCTGCTCGCCTAATCCTCGACATCCACTGCCACTGCCACATCACTGCCCACCTGAGAGACCTGCACTGGCTCCCCGTCAACAAGAGGATCACCTTCAAGCTCCTCACCCACGCTCACAAAGCACTCTACAACACCGGACCAACATACCGCAACACACAAACTCACCTTCTACACCCGAACCGCCAGCTTCGCTCTGCTGACCTCGCCCTCGCCCCCGGTCCACGCATCCACCTGAACAACCACCGGAGGGAGATCATTCTCCCACCTCACCGCAGAGACGTGGAACAGCCCCCCATCCGCATGCAACAGACCCAGGACCTGCTGACCTTCAGGAGACTTCTCAAGACCTGGTTGTTCGAGCAGTAGCAGCACCCCCTCTCCTTCCTCCCCCTTTCAGCGCCTTGAGACACTCACGAGTGAGTAGTGCGCTCCACGAATGTATGATTGATTGATTGATTGATTGAAAGGAACTCTAAATTTGATCTGTGCCTCAACAGAAAATCGGACATAACCCCTGCCCCAACTAACACTGCCCCCGAGTCATTAAGGACCATGTCAGCACTGCCACTGGTGCCACCACTAGTGTGCACTGCAGTCATGCATCCTGGGGGAAGGTCATTCCCTTTCTAATAAAACACTGATCTACCCTTCCCCAAAAGTCATTATGACATCCTACCAAGCTATTTTCCAGCGCAAAGGAAACATTCAGTGAACATGTGAAACTTGCTCTCTTTCCAAACCACACCCATCACAGCCCCCAGTAGCCCTCCATTCTATGCTTTCATATGCTGGGTTCCCACCACCCAAATGTAGTAAGCACCTGTCCTCCTACGCTGCATTTCAAAACTATATGGATGAAACTTTCAGGACCCAGGAACCTCCCGTAACCCATGAGGAACCCGCCTAAAAAGAGCAGAAATGTGAATGAAGTGACTTAGCAAAATGTCTTTCTTATTCAAGTGTTCAATAGCAAGAAAGGACAACCCTCCTTTTTTTCTTACAGCCTTGCTCTTCTAGGGCCCCATCATCATGGTTGCATTCATCTAGTAATCCAGATCCAATAGGAGCGATGCTAGTAGTCACACTTCCCTGAACCCACTGATCGCCTCCAAAGAATAGCTATGCTGGCCAGATGTAGATTGGGGGGAAGATAAACAGAGATGCTGGATATCTTCATCTCGCCCGTTCTTACTACTGGACTCAATCTGCACTGCAGAGGTGTTAATATCTACAACAAGCACCAGTTCTTTTAGTAGCTAGCCAATGAAACTAGAGTTCAGTAGTTTTACTATGACATCTGATATACCTTGTGACAATCTCTGTATAACCTACTCTCTTGCTGACAACTCTATGACTTCCTAGTGCTGATAGAGATGATAAACCTTTGTAATAAATGCATGGAATGCCCTTTACTGTAACACCTGCTCTTATATTTATAACCGCCTTAAGTTAAAAATATAGCGACTGGACCAGCACTTCTGCTGGAATCAGGGTGCGCAGCAGATGTAGATTTTCTTTGGCTCTCTGTACAAGTCCAGTTGATTGTGACTCTGGTACTCTTGGCACATTGTGAATGTCATGCTAAGGGGGTGCTCTCGATTGCCTGTTAAATCTTCTGATTTCTTATTTCCCGTGCTCCATCTAAATCTCATGCTTTGCATGGGCCTATCTTTGGTGACATAGGCTATGTAAATTCATGCTTAGCACCCAGTGGCGGCAGCCGCTTATCTAAGGTGTTAGGGTGGGTGAGGGGGATGGGGGGTTGAGGAATAAAATAAAAAAAAGTACCTGCTGCTCTGCTACCGCTGCGGGCCTCCCTGTTGCTCCTCTTGTCTGTTCGGAAATGGATGGGCCCTAAAAGCAGAGGCTCCCCACCCAATGCAGACGCCGCTCTCATGCTATGAGAGCAGGGCCAGGATTGGTCTGAGCGGCCTTGTTTTCTTCTGAAACTGTACCTGGGAGCCTGTGGCTATTTAACACAGCTGGGTTGGAGAAACATAAGTGCCCATGTCTGTTTGGCTAGCCAAAGTGACATCCACACTTATAAGTGCACACTACTCCTCCGCTCTGCCATGCCCGGCCCACCCTGCTCTATACTAATTGCTTGGACTCTTCTCCATCTTAGCTCAGAGAGCGACAAATAAAATGATAATAACATTGTGTTATTATTACTTTATTTATCTGCTGGCTCTGGGCAGTAGGGCGACGCTCCTCCGCCATTACAGAGGAGCCGCGCCCAACCCTTAGAGACATTTGACGTTATCACGCCAGGATTAAGCACAATATAGCCTCTTCTTTCGATACTCTTTATTTGAACTAGTGTGTTCTTCTAGGGCTTTAGGGAAACTATACTGGGTGTTCTGTCTGACTGCTGTTGAGGTTCTTTCGAGGTCAAGACTGATATACCGAAATATATTATTTCTTAAAGCTGCTCTGTTCATAATGTTTATCGACACTCCCATAAACCCATTCCTGGAGTTTTTGCTATGCACTTTTTTCAATAACAGGCTGCATGGAGCTATGACAATATGAGACAGATCATAACTATGCGATTTCTTTTTCTTTCAAATACTCCATTCTGTCATTTTCCACTGCTTTTTCACTACATTGCATCTTCCATCTATTAGATTTCCCAGTCATCTGCCTCAAGCGTTAGGAGTCAGGAGCATTTGTTTGCACCTCCTCTGAGACCGAGAGTGGGTGGATGTTTTGTTGTCGCTCACAGTAGTTGTCACTTTAAGGTTGCTGCCGTGAGTATGACAAAATGAAGCTTGTGGGATAAAGTCCAGGTCACAACATGGCATTTCCGGGCACATGGGGGAAATAGGGCATTTCATGGCTTTGACTGGAATACGGGGGAACAGTGGCTTAATGTGGTATTGCCTGGTATATGTACAGCGGCGGCCAGCATGACTCGCGGGTGGCGGGGCAGGGGCAAGCAAGAGAAAGGGCAGGGTTGCGCAGTAAAAAAAATATATATATACACTTACCTTGCAGCCGGGTCCCGCATCTCTGCTCATGCTCTCCTCGTGGGACAGGAAGCCAGCAGCCAGGAAGAACAGCCAGGCTCCCCTGACCAATCACAATGCTGCAATGCAGCACTGCGATTGGTTTTGAGCGTTAAGATTTGATGCTAAACCAGGGAATGGGGGCCTGGGGATGTTCTCCACACAGGCTGCAATGTAGCCGTCATAGAGAACGAGGAAAGTGTGCATGACTAGTTTGGGACACCCGAGAGGGCCGACCAAACAGTTGGTGCACACTTAGGAGTGGGCGAACCACTCCTGCCTTGCTCCAGGAGCAGAGCTGTCCCACCCACCCACCTGCAAAGGAAACATAAAATGATAATAACTCAAAGTTATTATCATTTTATATTTTCTTTGCCTTGCACTGCTCAAAAGTAGTGGGGCGACGCTCCTCCGCCATAGCGGAGGAGCCACCACTGTATATGTAGGCACATGAGGGACATCGTAGTTTTGTCTGGCATTGGGGGGAAACAAGCACATCATGACTCAATGGAATTTAGTTGCTAAAATGAAATAAATTGTGGCATTGAATGACATCTATGAAATAACTGGGGCACATCATGACAGGAACCTGCTTTTGGAAAAAATGGGTCGACTGCGGCATTGACTGGCATGAAAGATGTAAGACATCATGTAATTGGTTGATGGGGTGGAAGCTCCACTCAGTTAAGAAGCACAAGCCTTGTCGTGGTGAACCACAAAAGTCATACATTAACCTGTGCTAAACCCTCTGGTGGCTTGCCACAGAGCACTCAGGTTTAACTTAGAGGTAAAGTGTAACGTATTTATGCAGCACACTAACTGTAATAAAGTGAAAAATATAACACAAAAAGAATCCCAAATCAATTTAGAAAAAATAGAGAACATGTTAATGAATGAAATGACACTAAAACAAATTAAACCCAATCAGTGAAATCAGAGGTATGACTTTTTTTACTTTTTGAGTGCAATATAGCACTTAAAAGCAGGTGCCCTCCGAGATCATCTGGTTGCACTGGACCGGGACAAAGTCACAAGTTCAGGCCAACCACGATAGGGCGTAGGCTCGGCACAGGACCACGTTTGGCCTACTGATAATTATACCATATGCCCTTGGTACAAGGTCTGCGTGCCGTTGCGTGGCGAGGCTTTGAGTCATTCAGTTCAGATAAAGCTGTGCAGCGTGGCTTTGAGGCATTAAGAATTGTTTCCAATTAAGCTTTTGGCTGTGTGGGGATGCTTTGTGTTGCTTGACTTCTGTTCCAATGATGCTTGCAGCTGTGCAGTGATGCTTTGTGTCTATCAGCGTCGGTTCCGATTAAACTTTCAGCTTTGTGGCGAGGCTTTGCGCCACCAGATTTATTGGAGCCTTCAGTTAAGCAAGTAAGGGTGTTTTCTGATGCCAGCCAATAGTCCAGGACAGGGAGAAGCACTTCCAGCAGAGGCCAGTGCTCACTCAGGGCAAGTAGCAGCTCCAGACAGGTCCAGTGCTAAGGTCCACTGGGCAGTTGCAGGGAGGCCCCTGGAGTTTGTTGTGTCCTGGTTGTTCATGACAGGAGGTCAGCCAACTGACCTTTGAAATCACTCAGGTTAGCATGGGAAGAAGGGAGCTGGTCCAGTCTTCCTTCCCACAGAGCAGGGCAGGCTTCGAGCAGCAGGACAGTCCTCTGATAACAGTACTCTAGTCCTCTTAGGAACAAGGCAGGCCTCCAGCAGCAGGGCAGTCCACTTGGGAAGAAAGCAGACCTCAAGAAGCAGAGCAGTCCTCTTCGGGAACAAGACAGTCCTTCTTCTGTAATGTCCACAGGTCCTGAAGTGTACTGAAGAAAGGCTCTGGAGGTCCAATTTTTATACATGGTGTCAATAAAGTGGGGGAATTCCCTATACTACCCTCAAACCTGTTTTTTGAAAGATCTTCACGTTACCTGCCAAGTCTCCAAGAAGTCTGGGATGAGAAACGACTAAGTCAGGTACCTTTGTGTGTGTGCTGGAGGCAGCCCTTTGAAATGTAAGTGGGGCAGGGAACAGCCCCACCCATCCAGGCAGGATGGCCCATCCAGCCAGCAAATAGATTACCTTTGTCTAACTGTCTGGGACAAATACATAAAGGTCAACTGCCAGGCTTTTTCACAGTCATGAGACCCAGGTCACAGGCAGCAGGCACCAAATGTTTACAACAAGAAGATGGCAATTTTGTAAATGTAGCATTTTCAGAATTGTGACTCAACCTCCGACTTTACCATTAAAGAACACTTTAAATTACAGTCCATTTGAGTCCAAATTTGACATCAGCATTTGTACCCAATCAAAAGTTACCACATATTAATTGTAATAAATGTAATGTTACCCAATGGGAGAGATATGCCTAACAGCAGTGAAAAACGAATTTAGAGCTAAAACGTAAAAACACATGCCCTACGTTTTAAAAACAATACATCCCGCCCTATGGGCATTTATGTCTACCTTTGAGGTGATTTATATGAATTAAAAATGAAGGTTTAGACCTGCAAAAGGCTTATTTTGCTAGGTCGTAGTGACAATTTTAAAACTGCACTACTGGCTGCAATGGCAGGCCTGATACATTTTTTAAAGTACTACTTAAGTCGGTGGCACAATGAGTGCTGCAGGCCCACTACTAGCATTTAATTTACAGGTCTGTGGTACATGTATTACCATATACTAGGTAATCATAAGTAAATTAAATGTGCCCATCAGGTTTAGGCCAATTTTACCATACTTTAGGGAGAGAGCACAAGCACTTTAGCACTAGAGTCTTAATGCCAACAAAAAAGAATTCAGAAAACAGAAAGGGTGAAGGCAGAAAGATTGGGGGTGACCCTGCCTAGAAGGCCAGGTTCAATAAGCGAAAGACAAGGATTCACACTGAAAGTGACTAATTGACTTTTCTTAATACAGGAAGTATGCTGCATCTTCTGGGCTGCCCTGAACAATATAGAAAGCAAAAATAAAACCCATAAATATTTAGATTCGGGTTGAATGTCTAAAGTTCTACCTGGCATCCCAGAAGGAATGAAAGGAGAAGAGGAACATCCATCTCAGAGAGCAGCAGTCTGTTATATCCTACCTAGGAATTGCCCCCTCCTCCAAAGTCATTAAGTCTGTCTTGGGGTCTTCCTGGCATCAAATTGAATTTGGAGAGAAAATGTGGTATCTGTCATTGTTTTGACTGGCATGTGTGGGGGTGGGGGGGGGGACTGAGGCAATTCATGACACTGGTTGGCATACGGCGATAACGAATCATATCATGAACTTACTTGACATTTACAGGTAAAAGAGGGCGCAGAAAGACATTGATGGCAATATTAGGGATTAGCGGGCACATACGTCAACAATATGCCTATTGCATATATTGGCGATTGCTGGCACGTGGGAGGAAACACGGATGTGCTCTCTCATTGATGGGTATCGTGGGAGAGTGTAGGAACACTATGGCACTGGCATATGAGGGAGTTGGAGCACATCGTGCCATTGAGGGGCACAGGATTCCCTACTGTTAAACCTTGCGTCACAGCCTGTTCATTTATTACTCACCTTTTCTTTAGACCCTTTACAAAGCCATCATGACTGGCACCCTTGCCTATCTGGCTGGCAAGCTCCCAACGTCTGGTGACTCTTAGTGCACTCACAGACAGAAGGGCACAAAAATGAAGATGACGAAGTGCAAAAAAGAAGAAAAAATCAAGGCAATAGGACTTTTCCTTGTATGCATTTAGCAGCTTCGAAGAACCTCCCTGTTTCCTCCAGGACGGCCCGAAGTTGCTCAGGTTTAGCAAAGAGATGAAGAAGCACAACTTTAAAGATCACTATAAAAGCAGCAGTCCACTCAGCACCTGCATCCCTCTCAGCACTCTTTCGCTGTATCTTTGCCTTTGACCCTGTGCAGTGCAGGCGCCAGCCGCTGCTTCTGGCTAAATTTGTAGATTGGTACACAAGTTCAGCCTTTCCACAATTCGGTTTTGGGCACTTTAGGCCCTGCTTTTTAAGGTCTGAAATTGTGAGATCTGTGCACCTTATAATTTCCCCCATCATTCTCCTTTGTAGTAGATTCTCCGTCACATTATATGAGCAACATACCTGGGAAATAAAAGATGGGAAATGAAAGGAGGTGGAAGTGAAGGAAGTCGAATCCACTGCAAATCATTATTGTTGTAATCTCAACACGTTGGGTATTCCGGCAGTTCCGAGCTTGCCACCGCAGACAGGAATCAGAGATGAACAGGTTTGTGGGCATGTGCTGTGAGCAAGGAAGTGCTCTTCTGTAGGTAAATGTGTCAGACTTCGTGAGTTGAAGGTTGGATTCGTGTGGAATGTGGGCTGTACATTGTTCATTTACGCATCTTTTGTGTCAAAACGCGTGTACATTACTCGATAGATGCAGATGTGTTGGATAGCTTATGGGACCCACGTGCTGAGAGTATCAGCTATTCAAAACGCTGGTTAGTTCAAATCATTTGACCTGCTGGGCGTTAAGCCAATAGGTTAGGTAAAATGCACGATTAAACTTCAAATTTGCTACACGTTTCTCCAGAGGGAGAGAGATTCCACCTTGATACACCCCGGTCGGGTGTCTCTCTCTGTGGAATTTGAGAAAGGTGTTTACAACCTGCTTGTTTGGAATCCAACTCCTACCGTGTACTATATTTCGAGGGTGCAGTTTTCGTTTATGACTATAGGTGGCAGCAGAAGATTGGTTTTGCTCGAGACACTAAAACAGCGGTATGGAAGCTCTTTCGACTGCAGGTGGCAGTAGACAACTACTTTGGATCGAAACACCGTAGCAAAACAAATGCATCAGTACGGAGATAAAGGGAAGGCCAGTGGAATTATGCGATAGAGGAGGACCAATTTGTGCAGCATGGCTGACTAAAGTATGCAGCATGAAAATGCAAATACTGTGGCGTACTGCGAATATTACTTCATTATTTTGTCATTTTTACATCTGGTAACTGTCTAGGAAAATATAACACCTGTTTAGTACCAATTTGGTACCAACATACAGCAATAGGCAACTGAAAGATGAGCAGTTAATCTCTGCGAAGGGCCTTCTAGTGTGCAGGAACACGTGTTTCCACGACTTTAGTAACTTTTGATCAGTTTGAGCTGAAAACGGAGCAGATTATGCAGCAGATGAGGGATTATGTGGCAAATCCTTAGCTATGCAAAAAATCGCTGCACCCATAGAATCGCGCAATTTCAGTGGCCCTGAGTGAGATACTACATGCTTGATTCACACACCTTTTTCTGTCCTCAATTCAAATATGTGCATGGGAAAATGTGTGATAAACCGACAGGTGATTTGCCAAGCAAGTTCTGGTTCTGAAAGTGTATAATGTTACTATTTCCTTCCCAAAGAATGCTTAATTGTAAACATTTGTAAGTTATGCCAAACGGATAAATAGTACTGTTTCTTAGTAGAGTGTCAGTCAATGCAAGTTCTCTCACCCCCTCCCACCCCCCCCCATACCGCCCCCACCACTGAGAAGTAACTTGTGGGTATTCACAAACATTTGCTAGACTATCCCCACACCCAGTGATTAATTTGTAAAGTAAATTAAAAATGTTTAAAACATGGGCTCAGAGATTTTCTCAGGGGCCACCACCAGCAGTGACGATTGCGGAGATTGCCCATAATCAAGGCTTGAAAAAAGAAAGGTAGGGTAAGGTATAAGTGCATCTTTCCCGAACACTCTGCACTTCCTGTCTGTCTCCTTTTAACACTCTTGTAGGTTCTTTTTCGTTTCTGCTTTCTCCTTTTGTAACTGTTTTCCTATCTTTTATCCCCATTCGTGCCTTTCCGTTTCTTGCTCAGGTTCACACCATGATGATGAAAGATCCCCAAAAATAAATGCCGATGCCCATTACCTAAAACCGCTAGTTCAAATTAAGTGCTAATTACTGGTTTCAGTGATCCACAAACTTCCAAAGGCTATGTTCTGCATGGGAATATTTTTGAAAATCATCCGTATATAAGCATATATATTATTTTATTTGTTCTATTCTCAGGAACACATTTCTTTTTCAGCGGGTTAAAACCGCACAAACTCCTTCAAATGTATATTTTTTTAATGTGTATGTCTTCGTTTTTTAAAAACTATTTATGTATAACTTGTTCGATTTGTGTGTGTGTGCTTGTTTGGGAGAGGGAGTGGGAGGGCATCAGCCCTCAGAACTGTGTTTCCATGTAAGGAAAATGCTTGTTAACTTGGATCAACAAATGACACACAATTCTGTTGGCAATATGATATGGTCTTAATTGCACATGGCTGGGAGAACAGTCGACTCTGTAGAATTGAAAACTGAACTCAAATTTGCTGCTCGCAGGCAAGTGCTTTTAACGTAAAACCCATAAAGACTCACTGTTAGACTTGGCATCTTTTGGCGTGTTTCCCCATGGGTTTTTGCTTTCTGCCCTCCTGGTTTTGACTCTGTTTTTGCTGGAGTAGTGTTTCTGCACACTTTTCGCACTGCTGATCAGTGGTAAAGTGCAAGTGCTCCTGTGTAAAAGTATGTTATGGATTGGTGTTTCCCTCAGTGGTTGCTTGGTTTTCTTGTAAGCAGTGAGTATGCCAAGGCCTGGGAATCAAATGCTACCCGTGGCCCTGCAGTACTGATTGTGCCACCCACGTGAGTAGCCCGGAAAAGATACCTCTGACCTGCCATTGCAGAGTCTGCGCGCAGTTTGTAATTGTCATATCGACTTGGCCCGTGCACACACAGGCCAGTCCCTAACATTCCCTTTTCTTACATGTCAGGCACCCCTAAGGTAGACCCAAAGTGCCCCTGTGGGCAGTGTGCAGTGTATGTGAAAGGTAGGACATGGCCTGGTGTGTGTGGCATGTATTGATAGTGAATTACAGCCCATTTCGGCAGATGACTAGGTAGCAAGGGTGGCTCCCGATAGTTTAGGTAGGTCTGGAAAGGGCTGAATAGACCTGGGCCGCGGTGGGTGTAGAGGAAGGAGATTTCCTTGCACCTCAAAGGTCCTGGTCTACCTCTGACAATGCCGTCTCCACCCCCTGCCGGGAAATCACACCAGAGAAGGAAAAATTGGTTCTGTCTGGGCATAGACACCCTCTCCCTAGAGGATCAAATGATTTTTGGATACAAATACTGGGGCCCAGATCCCTGAACTTTAGAACTCTTTTGGATCAAGAAGACTGCCAAGAAGAAGACCAGGAGAAGCTGTGAGGAGAGGCTACCACTTTGCTGTGCGCTTTGCTGTGTTGGCCTACTGTGACTGCTTCTGTCTTGGGCAGTTAAAGGACTGGACTGAACTTTCTGCAATCTACTTTTGTGAGTTTCGCAAAGGGCTTGAGGTAGAGCTAGCCCCCTGTTCAAGCAGTCTCAGGAACAGCAAAGACTTAAAAGCAACTCGACGACATCTATGAAGCCGTTGCTGACTATGTGTCCTGAAGGCACTGAAGAGGGCACCGCCGCAATGCCGCACCGCGACCCTGATCTCACCGACGCCGCCTGCTGATGCCGCCAATGAGCCGCTGCTCACACCACCACTGCATCATCTCGCTTCACGATGACGCCTTGGCCTCCCCGACGATGCCGCTCCACAACGAAATCGCCGGCGCTGCTTGCATTTTGGTTCGAGGGCACCGCTCCTAAAGTTACACAACACACCGCCCTCATCCCGCACCGCAGCCTTGGCCTACCGATGCCGGGCACCATTGACTGAGTTTAGACCTGGGTCTTGATACTGTTCACCTGACCCGGCGAAGAATATCTTTAGACGTATTTTACTGAAAAATGCTGTAATATCTTGGTACAATTCAGTGATGTTCATACCAGTTTGTGGTACAAAAGTCAAACCCTTTGATAGAAGTGCCACCGTAGAGTCTTCTAATGGTTGTTTAGATACATTGAATATAGGTATTTCTCTTACGGTCTCCAAAGCTGGGCGTTTCGGGTGACTAGGTATTGTTTGTTGTTTTGCTAGTAATTGCCACGATTGAAGGTTTTGTGATACCTGGGTTGATATCTCGGTCTCCAAGGGCCTTGTCGTGCATGTCGCTGGCCTAAAAAAGGTTGATCGGATGGTCAATTGCCTGAATAGGTGGCTCTGTTATTTTCAAAATTGGGACGGTGAGAACTGTCTTCATTGTCAGAGTCGGAGGTATCCGAGAAGGTTGTAACCTTTCTACTTGGTCATTGATATCCACTTGACTCTGCATCTAGATACTTTCCCTGATTATAAAAATGTTCATTTAGGTAAGGGTATATTTTCTCCTTAGTGGTGAACCTGATGTCTTTTTGTAACTTTTCTGTTTTTCTTTTGATCAGATAGTCAGAATATGATGTGACTTCGTTTTTAATTTCCTCGAATTTTTTCTTAACATTTTCTAGCGCATCATTTTGTTTAATCTTGTCCTCAAGGGCTATGAGTTCTGATGTTAACAGTTATATTAACTCTTTGGCTGTTTCAATTATTAAAATCATAAAGTCTCGAGAACATCGATTTGCTATGAGCGACCATTTTTCAAGGAATGCTCGTATTTGGACAAAGAGCCCTGGAATATTCTTGACTCTAAGTCCTTGTGGAATGATGCCTGCTTTTAAGTAGTCCAACATAAACTGACCATGCAGTTCTATTCTTCGAATCTCCTTTTTCAGTTGGAACAATGTATTTAGATCATCATTGGTAGCTGTATCACCATTACCTGCTTGATTACTAAAGGGTTAAGTATTTCCTACAAGAAGAGCATTTTGCTCATCTGTAAAACCAAACGTCTGTATTGCTTCCATAATAATACAGTATATTGTGAAAAACAGAATAAAGAAAACAGAAAGAATTAAATAAAACAGTTCTTTAGAGCTCGAATAAGAATAGCGTGAAGAGGAGTTCTAAACACCTGTAAAGCAGATGATTACACTCTGGCTGAGTTCTGTACTGCCTTATTGTTAAATGCAAAGCTAGTTAAACAAATGGTAGAACAATCTACCTATCTCACTGAGAACAGCCCCACGCAGACAGGCTGCGGGAAATATATTGTAAAGACAAAGCCCCCCTGCTCATAGGGTACAGTTCCTTAAGGCAGGGTAAATAAATCTAGTGTAAATACTTAAGGGAACAAATGATACGAACAAAACACAATTTCAACAAGATATACACAAAAGGAGAACCATAATATCTGATTTTTTATATAATGTTAAAAATATATTTTATTGATAATCCATAAGATACCGAAAATTTCATTTAATGCTAAAACAATACCTCATTTATACTGATTCATTCATCTCTTCATTCATATCTCCATTCATACAGTGGACAAACAACACACAATAAAATTCACAATATTTTTCAACAAGGACAATGATGATAATCAATAGCTATTATTCATAATCACAGTTAATGAAAGACAATGTGTCACAAAGGATTTACTACCGTCCTGGAAATCACCACACCAGACGAATCAATGTCGCCTTTGCGGGTACAAAACCGAAACACTTGTCCACCTTTTCTGCTTATGTCCGGCCCTGACAAGTCAGAGACGACTCTTATTGAAACCCATCTTCAATGCTCTAAACATGCGATCCTCCAGACACGCAGTTACAAGCTGGCTCGGTGGATCCAACATAATTCTAGCATGCCGTGGAGTCAAATTCTTGGCAGAAGCAAGAAAACTTCTAGACGTAATAGAATATGAGGACAATCAAGTTGGTGGGCAAACAAGGTTGGCTTAACCCCTGGACTTCACAAGCCCTGCCCCTAAACAAAATAATAGCTGAAAGACAATAATTTTAGTAATTTTTTAACAAACTTTGTATCGTTATTTTATTATGCGAATTTTGTAATAAGTTTAATTAATTATGCAAATAAAACTTTGACATTTGACATTTGAAAGACAATGTGGCATAATGATAATAAACGCGTCTCGGCACCAGACAGTGCCTTCGTCAGTAAATGAAGCCACAATGGATCAGAGTTGAATTCTGTGAAAACAACACGTATATCAAGGTTCTCACTATATGATACATTTTTGTGCCGCCAAAAGTGCGTGCATTACTAATTGTTTTCATTCAGAGAGGCAGTTTAAAGACAACCAGTTTGAATTGACATAACCGAATAGATAGAAAAAATGTGTGTCTCAGTCGCTGAAATGTGAGGTAGCAAGATTAGATTGAATGAATTCACCCAGTGTTCAACTCTAAAATTGTAGATTAGTGAGAAGTTTCCAAGAATTTCTAGATATTTTTTTTTTTTTGTAAAATTTTTATTTTGCAAATAACAAGAAGGAAAAACAACACAAATAAGCCGCACCGGGGCGCCATATGTGTTCCCACACAGTGGGAAAAGAAGCAAATTAAGATGGTGGTAATGCTACAACGCAAAGAGAAAGATCAGTCAATTAGTCCAAGCACCTGTAGAAAAAAAAGCCATAAGAAAAAGCCACATAGGAGCCGAGTCTTGCGAAATCAAATTGTCCCATCAAGCAGGTCTTCGAGCTATACAAAAATCACAGAAATGCACCATCCGATGAAAATAGGCACCTCGGCTGCAACACAGGAAAGAAGAGAAAATACACCCCCCCCCCCCCCCCCCCCATGACGGCGACGCATACATACCACATTCATACAGCAGGCACACTAAAGTTGGAAGAGGTGTAAGGATCGCAATGATGCTGGGCACACCGCCGAAGGCATGCCAGTAGATAGGAAGGTTACCAAGGGGCCCCACACGTGCTTAAAGTTCTTGTAGTTACCGAGGAAGATGTCCGCCATTCTTTCCAGGCTCAGAAGCCTCCAGAGTCTCGCGTGCCAAAGGGAAATCGCCGGTGCCTCCTTCCGTTTCCGAGCCGCCGCCAGCGTGAGCTTGGCTGCTCCCAAGCACAGCCATAGAATCTTTTTATCCGCGCGCGTCTGGTGCTCAAGACCGGGGTCCCGCAGGCCCAGGAGCACAAAGGCCAAAGAGTCCTCAATAGGATATCGCAGGATATCTTTGATATGGGAAAGAATTTCAACCCAGAACGGCCTGATTACTGGGCAATCCCACCAAATGTGGCGGAAGTCCCCCAGAAGGCCACACCCCCTCCAGCACCTGTCCGAGGCAGCCGGGTAGATACGATGGAGCCGAGTCGGAACCATATACCACTGCGTGAGAGTCTTTAAATGAGCCTCCCGTAGGTGGATCGAGTGGTTGAATTGGTTCATATCCCTCCACAGCGCTGACTATTCGGCGTCGGCGATATCCCTTCCCACCATCTCCTCCCACTGCTCCATATAATGTGGCCTAGGTGACAATTCAGATTGAAGCAGCAGCTGATATAGGAAGGAGATGGCTCCCTTCATGGTGGATGTCCTCAGCAGAAAAGCCTCAAATTTCGATGGAGGCCTCGTGGCTGCCTCCAGCACTCCTGGCGACGTGGCCCAATGTAGCAATTGGACATGCCTATATCTATCAGTTTGCGGCACCTGGTAGTCCCGCATGCAGTTAGCAAAGGTCAAAGGATCAGAGCCATGAAACAAGTGAAGCAGCGCCCTGCACCCACCCTCCCTCCATGCGTCAAAGGGTCCCTCGGCGAGCGCCGGTGGGAAGGCCGGGTTAAAATGCAACGGTGTGAATGGAGATGGGAAGGTTGTCCATCGCTCATCGCCAGCCAAGGTGTCCCATACCTTCAGCGTAGTGCCCGTGGGGGTACTGATGTAAGCATTCATGGGGCGGTCTTTCTTCGGCTTCCAGGCTAAATCCCAGATGGACCGACCCGCCACGCTCCGGTCCATATGCAGCCAGTGTTTTTCTGAGAGCTGCTGCGACCATTCCACCATGACCCTCAGTTGGGCAGCCTTATAATAGAGGCGCAGGTCCGGGAGACCAACCCCACCCTCTGATCGAGGTTGACGCAGAACCGCGAAGGACAGACGCGCTCGACCCCCTTGCCAGATAAATTTCAATACCAGCGTTTTGAGTTGTCGGAAGTAGGTGCTATCCAGCGGAATAGGCAAGGCCTGGAACAGGTACAAATATTTGGGGAGAAGGACCATTTTAATCGCATGCACTCTACCTAACCAGGACAAGAATTTAGGTTTCCACCTCTCCAATTCCGCCCGGGTCTTCGCCAAGAGGGGCGGGAAGTTGGCCGCGAACAGCTTACCCACTGTCGGAGTCAGGTGGACTCCCAGATAGACAATCGAGCCCGAAGCCCAAGCCAATGGCGTCAACGCCCGCACCTGAGCAACATCAGCCTGCGATAAAGTCAGATTCAAAATGTAAGACTTGCCATAATTCACTTTAAATCCAGCCACACCCTCAAATTCAAGCAAAATGTCCCTAACACAGGGCAAGGAACCAGCCGGATCCGCCACCGAGAGCAGGACGTCGTCCGCGAAGAGCGAGATTTTATGTTGCTCTCCCGTGAACGGTATGCCCTTCACGCCTTCGTGTCCTCTCACCGCTATCGCCAGGGGCTCAATACTGAGCGCGAATAGCAAGGGGGAGAGGGGACACCCCTGTCTGGTGCCCCGTGAGTGTTGGAAGAAGGCCGAAAGGTGGCCATTCACTGCCACCCTCGAACGTGGGCTGCAAAAGTTCGCCTGTACCATAGTAATGAATTTATCAGAGAGGCCGAAAGCTCGGAGCGTAGTAAACAGAAAGCCCCAATCCACGCGGTCGAAGGCCTTCTCCGCGTCCAGACCCACCAACACAGCCGGTATGCGGAACCTGTCCGCTTTTTCGATGAGGTGAACCACTCTACGGGTATTATCGTGGGTCTGGCGACCCTTAATAAAGCCAGACTGGTCTGGGTGTACAATCGCCGGCAGCAGATCTTGCAAGCGGCCATCCAGAATCGCAGAGTATAGCTTTGCGTCAATGTTAAGCAAGACTATGGGACGAAACGAAGCGCATTGCTCTGGGTCCTTCCCTGGTTTCAGCAAAACCGTTATCACCGCCTCAGCCAGGGTCCGCACGTTCATTCCGGACGTCGCCATATCATTAAAGAGAGCAACCAAAAAGTCACACAACTCAGTAGCATACGTCTTGTAACCATCCGGACCCGGGCCCTTGTGTAATTTCAAATTTTTGATGGCGGAGAGAACCTCTTCTCTCGAAATCGGTGCCTCTAATAGTTCGTGCCATTCTCTAGATACTCGGGGCAACGGCAGACGTCGTAGGAACTCCCGCTGTGCCTCCGCATCCAGGGCGTCGCCCGTATACAACTCGGCGTAAAAGCGACCAAAAAAGTCCGCCTTCGCTCCGTCCCGGTGGTGCAACACACCTGCGGCATCCCTGATCCCTCCTATGTATTCCCGCTCCCTCCTATCCCGCAATTGCCGCGCCAAGTGTCTACCAACCTTGTTACCGCAAGAATACGATTGACGCCCCAGTCGTAGAAGCGTAAGCTCGGCCCTATTAGCATAGTGTGCCTTTAATTTGCCCCTCACTGCCGTCAACGGGCGAAGAGTCACCCTCGAGGGGTTGAGTTTGTGGGCTCGTTCGAGCTCGACCACCTCAGCCTCCAATGCCTCACGTTCCTTCCTCCGCAGGGCGTTAATCTGCGAATTGAGTCCCAGGCATGTGCCCCTGATCGTAGCCTTAAAGGTGTCCCACGTGTTCGACAGTGAGGTGTCCGACGGGGGATTAAGGTCAAAGAACTCTCGGATAGCGAGGCGCAATGCTTGGTTAGACACATCGTCCCTCATCACCGACGCCGGGAAATACCACTTCCGATGCGATGCATCAGGTGGCGACCAGCGAAGGGTAAGCACCAAGAGACTGTGGTCCGAAATAGAGATTGGAAGTATGGCGGCATCCCTCACGTCCCCGCGTAGGGACTGGCTAAGGAAAATGGAATCTAAACGGGAATAGGAATGATGCACGTGGGAGAAAAAAGTATAATCCTTCGTGGTAGGGTGGAAAAATCGCCAGCCATCAACTAGTCCAAGCTCCCCCACCCCTTGCTGTGTCGAAGCAGAAAAAACTCCCGTACCCGCCCTATGGCCCCCTGAGCTGTCCAAATCCTTGTCCCACACCAGATTAAAATCCCCCAACAGGAACAAGTGACCCTCTGCAAAGTCCCCAACCTTCACCAACAGATCCTGCAAATACTTATTCTGACCAACATTGGGTAAATACACCACCACAAAAGTGCACAATCGACCTTGTATAAGCCCTTTGACCATCAACCAGCGGCCCTCCTTATCGTGATGGACCTCCACAGGCTGAAAGTGCAGCGCAGCTCGGAAAAGGAGTGCCACCCCCCTGTGTTTCGTAGCAGCGGAAGATCTATAAATAATGGGATAGGCCTTATGGCGGAGCCGCATCTCACCTTTCCGTGCCAGGTGGGTTTCTTGCAACCCCACAATGTCAAGGTGATGGTCCACTACATACTTCCAAACCCTCTGCCTCTTCTGTGGCGAATTCATGCCCTTAATATTCCATGTCCCTATGCTAATCGGCATTACAAAGACGAACCCAGAGAACTGCTCTTGTCACTCCAATTGTCCCCTTCCCCACAACTAGGCCACTCCCGACACATGGGACGTTCAACACTCGCCAGCCAACCACTACAATGTTCTCTACCACGCCATTGTGCACACACATCCGCAGCCATACATCCAACAACCCTCCAGTCCCACCGTCATGGGTCCCCCCCAAAACCTCAAACTCCCCAACTCCCACCCCTCCCCCGGTCGAACCACAACCAAAAACAAGAGCAAAATCAAAAGTGTGAAAGCAAAGACAGTACTCATCGTGTCCAGAAGGCCGGAGTCCGTAAGAGGCCTTCCTTCCAGGAAGCAGGCCTGGGGGACTAATACACTATCCCCCATGGCCACAGTCGAGGGTGTCTCCTCCAAGAGTACATTCATACCCCCAGACCAGAAGGCCCGAACCCCTCCGGTGCCGATCCATCAGCGAGAAAGAGGTCATGCCGCTCCGGAGCTTTGCTGCGTATCAGCCAATGTAGCCGAAGCCACCGATGCCACAGCGTTGCCCCGCTCCTGCAGGCTGGTATTGAGGTCCGGTCTCCGCCGGTCAGGGGAAGCGCCCACCCTATGCCAGGAAGATGAACGGTGGCGCCTCCGAGACGGAGAAGTAGCTGTGTCCTGCGAAGGCGACACATCCTCTAGGCCCAGAAGGTCCTTTGCCGCCTGGAGCGTGCGAAATTGTGCGAGACGATTCTGCCACCGAAAGATGATCCGAAATGGATGCCCCCAGGAATAAGTGATGCCCCGCTCTCTCAGAAAGGCAGTCACTGGGCAGAACTCCCTTCTTTTCCGCAGGGTGGAGGCCGCTAGATCCTGGTACAGTTGAGGGCGGTGATCCCTGAATTGCAATGACGTGTGTGAGAAGTTGGCCCGATATGCAACGTTCGCTATTCTAGCGACCGCTATGTATCGTTCCAACGACCCTTATGGTGTTTGGTTGTAAGTCAACCTATAGACCAGCTATCCTAGTAGCGTGGATACGAGCAGTCTAAGGCTAAAGACTCGAGAGGGCGCGTTAAGCCAGCTGTTTACCACACATGTACCCCTTGAACACCAAGTGAAAGGACACCACACAAGTGTTATGAAAATAAACAGGATATTTATTAAGAATCACAACAGTCCTGTACTCTTTATGAGGACAGGGTACTAAGCACAAACCAAATCTCTTTAGCAAATACTTCAAGTGCACAATTAAAACGAGTGTCCGAGGACACGGAAAGGTTAAGGTCTCGGGCGGACCCGATAAGGCAAGTCGGAAGCGAGGGACTCGGGACCCTAGAGTAAGGAGGCTATGCAGGCACCGAAATGCCGAGTTACCTAGCCACGAGGGCTGCGGCTGCACAAGTCTTACAGGCGTCGGGGTCTTCGCTGACGAGCCAGGAGCCGGAAGAAAGGAGTTGCTGGCCGGCGACCAGTGCTGAATAGTTCGTAGAGATCCAAGCCTGGATCGGAGATTGATGAAACCTGAAAGCAGAGGGGACCAAGTTCGTACTACTAGCCAGTAGTCAGAGGGTACCAGGAAGGCACCGGTTGGCCGTCACCTCGACCAGGTGAGTGGGCGACGCTAGGCTCTGCAGTCTCTCGGACCAGGAGGCGTTGTCGGCGACCACGGTGGAGGTGCGAGCTGTCCCACGACGGATGTCGCTGTCGGCGTCTTGAGTGGACCAGGAGGGTCCGGGGTGCTTCTCGGAAAGATGGAAGCAAGGGCCAGTCTGGAGCAACCAGACCGGCAGTGTTGATTCTCGGGTGTCGTCACAGAAGGACACGAGCCAGCGGCTAGTGACCAGACAACGTGCTGAGCAGCGAGCAGAAGGGCCCCACGCAGATCGTGGAGATGCTGGGAGACTGCACTTCGGTGCTGGAGCGGCTCAGGGTCGGGGCTTCTCGGACCCCAGAGCACTCACCAGAGAGTTACCTCGATGGTCGTGCTGGTTTTTAAGAGCGTGCAGGTTCTGATGATGGCCGGTCCCTCGAGGTCTCGTCGCACCCACAGATCACAGCTGAGCTGATGACGTGGGTAGAGGTCAGAGGTGCCAGGGAAGCCGGTTCTCGTCGAGCTGGGCCGTCGGATTCCTTGAGGAAGGACTTACAGCAAACCGCAGAGTTCTTAGATGGTGCCCGCTGATGCAGGGTGACTACTCCTTAGCCACAAGGGAGAAATCTTGAGAAGAGTCTTGAAGTCCTTTCGTAGAAAGTATTCTTGATTCA
Source organism: Lissotriton vulgaris (assembly GCF_964263255.1). Classification (NCBI taxonomy): domain Eukaryota; kingdom Metazoa; phylum Chordata; class Amphibia; order Caudata; family Salamandridae; genus Lissotriton; species Lissotriton vulgaris. The sequence goes on from NC_141693.1 coordinate 1,822,368,819, forward strand.
AAGATGATCTAATTTGGAAGGGTCCCCGCTCCGGTCTTTATCCTAAAGAAAGGGGTGGGTACATGACTAGGTCCTGCCCTAAGGGTGGGACCAGGAAGGGGGGTAGTTACGCCCCTCTCCCCTGCCGGGCTTTCCCCAGGCCAGGGCTGTCGCCCCTGGAACTGGTTCTAACCGGCAGATGCGTAGTGAGCACCGGGGTGCCACTCCGCAGTCACCTTCTCGCCAAAGCCCTACCTACCCAGAATACACAAACCCTGTCTGGGACGGTGCGAACAGCGCCCTCGACAGGAAACCCTTTGTCCGAGTGCTCCTCGCTGGAAGGACTCCCAGCAGCAGGAGGTCAGACTTGTGTCTGTGGTGGCAGCATCCATTTTGTGGAGCTGAGGCTTTAGTTAACTTTAACCGGGGTTCACAGTTACGTACATGTCGTGTCCCTCTAGAAGGGCGGAATGCTAACCTCGTCGCCAGGGTTGGTGAGAGGGCAGCATCCCGATTCGTATGACACCTTACTCGACATGCCTTGATAACGCGATACCGGAGTTACCGATATGGCACGCGTTATCATGGAACAGCTATTGGGCCTTGATCCCGCAAGCTGCAGCCGGGCTCGGCTCGGGCCGGAACCTAACTCACACGAGCCCACGCACTCTGCCTTCAGGATTGATAAGGCCTGCCATAGGAGTGACTGATAGGGACTCGGGTGTCCAGTGTATGGTTAGATATAGGGCTACTATACCTAAAGCGAAGGGTGGTTACACGTCTTCGCCCCAGCTGTCGTGCAGCCAGTTGTGTCAAATTTGGGAGGCCAGCCAGGGGTGGCATAATACATGCTGCAGCTCCTGGCGGCCCTGGGTACACCTATGCCCTGCGTTACGGGGTCTGATAAGGTGGCCCAGTACCAATTGGTAAATGCACCTAGGGTACATATCGTAATTTAGAAAGAGAACAGCCAGGCTGTGGGTCTGATTAGCAGGCCCACAGCCAGAGAAAGTCGTAAACCAGTGAAACAAAAGCAAAAAATCTGGGTGATCATAGGATTGCAGACCCTACTCTCCTACATGACCCCCCCCCAAACGTCGGAACAATAAGCTAACCTTGACCAGGTGAGTCTTCTTGTTCTAAGTGGAAATATCTGGAGAGCCCATCGGCATTGCCATGATCAGTACCAGGTCTATGTTCCACTGTAAAGTCCATCCCCTGTAGGGAAATGGACCACCTTAGCAGTTTGGGGTTTTCACCCTTCATCTGATTTAGCCACAAGAGGGGCTTATGGTCGGTCTGAATCTTGAAGTGAGTGCCAAACAAGTATGGCCTCAGTTTCTTCAGGGCCCAAACCACAGCAAAGGCCTCCCTCTCAATAGCTGACCAATTTTTCTCTCTAGGGGTCAGCCTTCTACTTATAAAAGCAATGGGCTGGTCTTGACCATCAAAATTCAGTTGAGAAAAAACAGCTCCCACACCCAACTCAGAAGCATCTGTTTGGACAATGAATGGTTTGGAGTAGTCCGGACTCTTGAGGATAGGCGCCGTGCACATGGCCTGCTTTAGGTCATCGAATGCTTTTTGACAGCTCACTGTCCACTGAACCTTTTTTGGCATTTTCTTGCTTGTCAGTTCATTTAATGGTGTCACGATGGAACCATAGTTCCTGACAAACTTCCGGTAGTATCCAGTCAGGCCCAAGAAAGCTCGAACCTGAGTCTGGGTGGTTGGAGGAGCCCAGTCCCTGATTGACTGTATCTTGCTCTCCAGTGGCTGAACCTGGCCTCCACCTACAAGGTGGCCCAGGTATACAACCTGTGTCTGCCCTATCTGGCACTTGGTGGCCTTGATAGTGAGACCTGCGGCTTGCAGTGCCTCTAACGTCTTCCGCAGGTGGACCAGGTGATCCTCCCAGGTGGAGCTAAAGACAGCGATATCGTCAAGATACGCCGCGCAGAAGTCATCCAGCCCAGTAAGGACTTGATTCACCAACCGTTGGAAGGTGGCAGGTGCATTTTTCAGACCAAAGGGCATCACCACGAACTGATAATGCCCACCAGGGGTTGAAAATGCGGTTTTAGGCTTGGCGTCCTCAGCTAACCTGATTTGCCAATACCCAGCTGTCAGGTCAAACGTACTTAAGTAGTTGGCCGAAGCCAATCTATCGATAAGCTCGTCTGCCCTTGGTATTGGGTGGGCGTCAGTCTTAGTGACTGCATTGAGACCCCTGTAGTCTACGCAAAACCTCATCTCTCTCTTACCACCCTGGGTGTGAGGTTTCGGCACTAGAACTACGGGACTAGCCCAAGGGCTATCCGAGGGCTCAATGACTCCCAGCTCCAACATCTTCTGCACTTCACTCTTGATGCAGTCTCTAACGTGATCAGGCTGCCGGTAGATTTTACTCTTCACGGGCAAGCTGTCACCAGTGTCAACCTCATGGGTACACCAATCGGTCTGACTGGGTGTTAGAGAAAACATATGTCTGAAAGACTGAAGAACCTGTTTACAGTCTCTCTGTTGATGTTCGGAGAGGCTGCCACAAAAGACAACACCATCTACCGATCCATCGTCAGGATTCTGAGTGAGCAGGTCGGGGAGAGGGTCACTCTCCTCCTCCTGTCCCTCATCTAGGGCCATGAGCAAACTCATGTCCTTCCTGTCGACATATGCCTTGAGCCTGTTGACATGGAGCACCCTGTGGGGGCTCCGGGGAGTTCCCAGGTCGACCAGGTAGGTGACCTCTCCCTTTTTCTCCAGGATGGTGTAGGGCCCGGACCATTTGTCCTTGAGTGCTGCTGGGGCCACTGGCTCCAACACCCACACCTTCTGTCCGGGCTGGTAAACAGTCAAGACAGCCTTTTGGTCATGCCAAGCTTTTTGGAGTTCTTGGCTGGCCTTAAGGTTTTCAGATGCCTTTTCCATGTACTCAGCCATCCGCGAGCGGAGGCCGAGCACATAGTCCACTATGTTGGTTGCAGGCTTTTTGAGAGGTCTCTCCCATCCTTCCTTCACCAAACACAGGGGTCCTCTTACAGGATGCCCGTACAAAAGCTCAAAAGGGCTGTAGCCAACCCCCTTCTGTGGGACTTCTCTGTAGGCGAACAAGAGGCAGGGGATCAGGACGTCCCATCTACGCCGAAGCTTTTCAGGTAGTCCATGAATCATCCCTTTAAGGGTCCTGTTGAATCTCTCAACAAGCCCATTGCATTGTGGATGATAGGGTGTAGTGAACTTGTAGTTGACACCACATTCCTTCCACATAGCAGTTAAGTAGCTCGACATAAAGTTTGCACCTCTGTCGGAGACGACCTCCTTAGGGAAGCCCACTCTGGAGAATACTCCAACTAGGGCTCTTGCCACAACAGGTGCTGTAGTGGTCCTAAGGGGAATAGCTTCAGGATACCTGGTGGCATGATCCACTACCACCAGTATAAACTTGTGCCCTGATGCTGTAGGTGGTTCCATGGGACCGACGATGTCGATCCCCACCCGTTCAAAGGGTACCCCCACCACAGGCAGTGGTATAAGGGGGGCCTTCGTCGTGCCACCTGACTTACCACTGGCTTGGCAAGTGACACAGGAGCGGCAAAACTCCTTGGTATCCTCGTTCATGTGCGGCCAGTGAAAGTGCGAGACAAGCCTGTCCCACGTTTTCGTCTGGCCCAAGTGACCTGCTAAGGGAATCTCGTGGGCCAAGGTAAGTAGGAAACCACGCTGAGACAAGGGTACGACCAGCCTCCTGGTCATGCCAGGCTTGGGGTCTCTTGACTCAGTGTACAGGAGTCCATCTTCCCAGTATACCTTGTGGGTACCTGTGGCGTTCCCAGCAGCCTCAGCAGCAGCCTGCTGTCTGAGGGGTTCAAGAGAAGGGCAGTCTAACTGGTCCTTCCCCAGGTCTTCCCTTGAGGGTCCCCCTGAACCCAAGAATTCAACTTGATCAAGTTCGAATTCCCTAGGCTCAGTTTCCCGCAATTCCTGTAGGTCAGCCTCCTCTGAGACTTGATCCTCGACCTGGGGCAAGGGGGAAGGCGCAGCCTTAACCCTACTGCTCTTTTTCTTGGGAGGTGTCTGGTCCGTTGTTCCAGGATCCAGCACCTGTTCAGTGGGGCATTTCCTGACCTGTGACCTGGTCACAGCGAACACATGTGCTGGCAAGCCTAACATTTCCATGTGAGTCCGGTGCTCCACTTCTGACCATTGTGACGACTCCAAATCATTGCCCAACAAACAATCCACTGGGAGGTCTGGACTAACTACAACCTTCTTTTGGCCAGTTACCCCTCCCCAGGAGAAAGCTACAATTGCCATGCTGTGATTGGTAGTGACATTGCTTGCATTGGTCACCAGGAATTCTGTACCTGGCATGATCTGTCCAGGGTCCACAAAGTTGGGCGTCACCATGGTGACGCTGGCACAAGTGTCCCTATAGGCCTGAGCCATCTTTCCATTTATGAAAGGCGTCTGTCGGTATTTGCCCAAAGAATTGGGGCTTACGTCAGGGGACACGTCCACGTCCCCTGTACTGACAAGGACAGCCTGAGTGAGTGTGCCAACTAAGTTGTCACGCCCCTCAGAACCCAGGGTTAACCCTACTAAACCCTTGGGAGGCGCACTACCACTGCTGACTGTACTAGGGGGCACAGGTGCCTTAGGGGCTGCAGTGGCAGGAGTCTGCCCTCCTCCTTTCTTGGTGCACTCACTAAACCAGTGAGATTTACTTTTACAGTACTGGCACCATCTTTTGGATTGGCCTTCTTTCTTCTTTTGGGGAGCCTGACCCCCACCCTCTTTGGGTTGTTGGGGACCTGTCGAAGACTTCTGGTCATTTTGTTCCCCCTTAGAATCTTTACCCTTCTGGTCTGCTTTCTTCTGACCACCTTGATTCTGGCCCTGGTTCTGTTTAACTCTCGTACGAACCCATCTGTCTGCCTTCTTTCCCAATTCTTGGGGAGAGGTCAGATCCGAGTCGACAAGATGCTGATGCAGCAACTGGTTCTGACAATTGTTTAAAATTTGTTCTCTCATCATCAAATTATACAATCCTTCGTAATCAGTAACCTTACTGCCCAGTAACCAGCCCTCAAAAGCCTTAGTGGCACAATCGACAAAATCAGACCAATCTTGAGACTGCGTTTTCTGGGTATCCCTGAACAGCACCCTGTACTGCTCAGTGGTTAGGCCGAACCCTTCAACGAGTGTATTTTTCAAGATTTGGTAATTGTTAGCATCCTCCACCCTTGTGGTGAGGAGCTTGTCTCTTCCTTTTCCTTCAAAGGAGAGCCACAAGATAGCTGCCCACTGACTCTGGGGAACGCCCTGCACAGTGCACGCCCTCTCCAAAGCAGTGATCCATTTGTGGATGTCGTCCCCTTGTTTAAAGGGGGGCACTATCTTCCCAAGGTGTTTCGTATCGAAACTCTTTTCCCTATTGCTAGGTACATTGCTGCCACCAGTGGGGACTACCCCACTTAACTGTTGCTCTCTTGCAAAGGCAAGCCTCTCTTTGGCCAGGGCAAGTTCTTCCCTTTCGATCCTTAGATTAGCTGCCCTTTCCTTAGCTTCGTACACTCTCCTCTGAGGGGACGTCATCCCTCTCTGAGACGAGTTGTGAGAGCCATTGGTTTGAAGGGATCTGCCAGAGCCTCTCGACAGAGATCTGGCTCGTCCATTCCCAATGTTAAGCTGACCTGATAGTGGCCCCAGGGGTCCCCCAGTACCGCTATCATGTTTGCTTAAGTTGGACCTGCTTAGTCTGACGACTTCTACCTGTCCCTTATCTGCCTCATCCCCAGAGAGATCCTCATCCTCATCTTCCTCCCCATCTTCGTTCTCAGTGGCGAGGTGGATGAGGTCAGGATCGTCTCGGGTTCCCTCGAGGGGAGGCATGTCTCCTTCTGGATTAGAATGGCTAAGAAGCTTCTCAGCCTTTCTGGCATCATAAGTCTCGAGGAGACCAATCAGAAAGGAGGTGGTGGGGTTAGCCCCTTGCTTAATCTTCCTAGAGGTACATACTTGTCGTAACTCATGGAAGTTAAGCGCAGTATATCTTGAAGGGATGACCTGTGGAGGGTCAACTGACACAAGGGGAGACTCAGAGTTTCCTCCTTTGTCCGACATACTGTTTCTAGTGTGGTGTAAGTGATGCACCTACCTACACTATGTGTTTCCCTACTGTTCCCTTGCTAAGAGTTGCAGCCAAGGTGTGCTAAGCCTTGAGGAGCTACAACAGCTGGTTCAGTAGAACTCAGAGTATTCTAAGCTTTAGTTATATGTACTAACAGTACTTATGCGATCTTTCAACAAGATATTCTTAGGATACGTGTGGTAAAACAACAGCAAGCTCAAATCCCAACCGCTGCTCACCAATGTGAGAAGTTGGCCCGATATGCAACGTTCGCTATTCTAGCGACCGCTATGTATCGTTCCAACGACCCTTATGGTGTTTGGTTGTAAGTCAACCTATAGACCAGCTATCCTAGTAGCGTGGATACGAGCAGTCTAAGGCTAAAGACTCGAGAGGGCGCGTTAAGCCAGCTGTTTACCACACATGTACCCCTTGAACACCAAGTGAAAGGACACCACACAAGTGTTATGAAAATAAACAGGATATTTATTAAGAATCACAACAGCCCTGTACTCTTTATGAGGACAGGGTACTAAGCACAAACCAAATCTCTTTAGCAAATACTTCAAGTGCACAATTAAAACGAGTGTCCGAGGACACGGAAAGGTTAAGGTCTCGGGCGGACCCGATAAGGCAAGTCGGAAGCGAGGGACTCGGGACCCTAGAGTAAGGAGGCTATGCAGGCACCGAAATGCCGAGTTACCTAGCCACGAGGGCTGCGGCTGCACAAGTCTTACAGGCGTCGGGGTCTTCGCTGACGAGCCAGGAGCCGGAAGAAAGGAGTTGCTGGCCGGCGACCAGTGCTGAATAGTTCGTAGAGATCCAAGCCTGGATCGGAGATTGATGAAACCTGAAAGCAGAGGGGACCAAGTTCGTACTACTAGCCAGTAGTCAGAGGGTACCAGGAAGGCACCGGTTGGCCGTCACCTCGACCAGGTGAGTGGGCGACGCTAGGCTCTGCAGTCTCTCGGACCAGGAGGCGTTGTCGGCGACCACGGTGGAGGTGCGAGCTGTCCCACGACGGATGTCGCTGTCGGCGTCTTGAGTGGACCAGGAGGGTCCGGGGTGCTTCTCGGAAAGATGGAAGCAAGGGCCAGTCTGGAGCAACCAGACCGGCAGTGTTGATTCTCGGGTGTCGTCACAGAAGGACACGAGCCAGCGGCTAGTGACCAGACAACGTGCTGAGCAGCGAGCAGAAGGGCCCCACGCAGATCGTGGAGATGCTGGGAGACTGCACTTCGGTGCTGGAGCGGCTCAGGGTCGGGGCTTCTCGGACCCCAGAGCACTCACCAGAGAGTTACCTCGATGGTCGTGCTGGTTTTTAAGAGCGTGCAGGTTCTGATGATGGCCGGTCCCTCGAGGTCTCGTCGCACCCACAGATCACAGCTGAGCTGATGACGTGGGTAGAGGTCAGAGGTGCCAGGGAAGCCGGTTCTCGTCGAGCTGGGCCGTCGGATTCCTTGAGGAAGGACTTACAGCAAACCGCAGAGTTCTTAGATGGTGCCCGCTGATGCAGGGTGACTACTCCTTAGCCACAAGGGAGAAATCTTGAGAAGAGTCTTGAAGTCCTTTCGTAGAAAGTATTCTTGATTCAAAGATGATCTAATTTGGAAGGGTCCCCGCTCCGGTCTTTATCCTAAAGAAAGGGGTGGGTACATGACTAGGTCCTGCCCTAAGGGTGGGACCAGGAAGGGGGGTAGTTACGCCCCTCTCCCCTGCCGGGCTTTCCCCAGGCCAGGGCTGTCGCCCCTGGAACTGGTTCTAACCGGCAGATGCGTAGTGAGCACCGGGGTGCCACTCCGCAGTCACCTTCTCGCCAAAGCCCTACCTACCCAGAATACACAAACCCTGTCTGGGACGGTGCGAACAGCGCCCTCGACAGGAAACCCTTTGTCCGAGTGCTCCTCGCTGGAAGGACTCCCAGCAGCAGGAGGTCAGACTTGTGTCTGTGGTGGCAGCATCCATTTTGTGGAGCTGAGGCTTTAGTTAACTTTAACCGGGGTTCACAGTTACGTACATGTCGTGTCCCTCTAGAAGGGCGGAATGCTAACCTCGTCGCCAGGGTTGGTGAGAGGGCAGCATCCCGATTCGTATGACACCTTACTCGACATGCCTTGATAACGCGATACCGGAGTTACCGATATGGCACGCGTTATCATGGAACAGCTATTGGGCCTTGATCCCGCAAGCTGCAGCCGGGCTCGGCTCGGGCCGGAACCTAACTCACACGAGCCCACGCACTCTGCCTTCAGGATTGATAAGGCCTGCCATAGGAGTGACTGATAGGGACTCGGGTGTCCAGTGTATGGTTAGATATAGGGCTACTATACCTAAAGCGAAGGGTGGTTACACGTCTTCGCCCCAGCTGTCGTGCAGCCAGTTGTGTCAAATTTGGGAGGCCAGCCAGGGGTGGCATAATACATGCTGCAGCTCCTGGCGGCCCTGGGTACACCTATGCCCTGCGTTACGGGGTCTGATAAGGTGGCCCAGTACCAATTGGTAAATGCACCTAGGGTACATATCGTAATTTAGAAAGAGAACAGCCAGGCTGTGGGTCTGATTAGCAGGCCCACAGCCAGAGAAAGTCGTAAACCAGTGAAACAAAAGCAAAAAATCTGGGTGATCATAGGATTGCAGACCCTACTCTCCTACAACGTGATTGCCCTGGCCTTGCGGAGGATTCGCTCTTTCACCTGAAAGTCATGGACGCACACAAGAATATCGGGAGGGGCCCCCCCGCGCCTGGGCAACCCCACTCTATGCACTCTGTCCATTTGAACGTCCCGTGTCTCCTCCTCATCCAGTATCTGGAGGAACAGGTCCTGGACATATCCACGCAGGTCCCCTGCCTCACCATCCCAGGGCACAGCCCGGATACGAATGTTATTCCTGCGGGAACGGTTTTCCAAATCCTCTGTGTGCGTCTGTAAGTCCAGGTTCTGCTCGGTGAGGCGAATGATATCCTGCTGCAGCAAGTGCACGTCGTTGGCCATACTCAGATCATGGTCCTCCAGGGTCGCCACCCTCTCGCCTAAGCCGTCTACGTCTCTCCGCACCTCCCGTAGATCAGAGGCCAATTGCGCACGGAGCTCGGAGATATCCTCCTTAATGGAAGCAAAGAGTTCAGTCATAAAAGCCTTCGTCGCCGGCGCTTCATTGTCCGATTGCTTCGAAGATCCACTAGCTCCAGGGGATGCCGGCTGTTGGGAAGATTTCGAAGTGCCATCCTTCCCCAGGCGCCCCTTGCGCTGCGCGTTAGACATGGCGGCAAGCAGCACTCCACCCAAGCGCCACGCGGCCAAACAAGATGGCGGGCCTTGTCGCTCGGCCCAGACTGGAGCAAATGCCTGCAATCTCAGCGGCCAAGCCTCGAACTATAGTCCGTAGCACCCCTGATACGACTGATGCGTCGCCCACAGCATACACAGCAGCTCGTTCCCTAGGCGTCACAGGGAACAGGGCAAAGCTCAAGCCCGCGGGCGACCAAAAGTCCAATGGCGGCCATGCATGAATGCCGTTGCTATCCCGTGGATCGCTCCTTCTCACACGAGGCCCGGGCCTCACTGGAGTCCTCCGCTCTGGTACCGCTCACCACCACCGGTCTCGGTCAGGGTCACAGCCACCGCCCAGGCGTACCACCGCCGGTGTTCAGACGTCTCGGGCCACCTCTCGGCGACTACCGCCGGCCACTGTTAAGCCTCTTCAGCCAAGCCACGCGGGTCTGCCGTACCCCACAAGCCAGGGGACTCCAAGCCACCCTTGTAGCACACTCATCCGCTTCGCCGATTCAACTCGACTCTCCACCTTCCGCCAGCTACGGGGTCTCCAGGCGGGATCTCAGGAGCTCTGCCCTCCTCCTACATCGGGTGCCAAGATCCAAGAGAGGCCGGGGTCGCGCAGGCCGCGGAGTTCAGTCGATCTCGTGGGCGATCTTGGGGTCTCACCGCCCCATCGACGGCACCAAACCCCTCCGCCACGCCAAGGAGACTTCCACACCACTTTTGAAGCGAAGTCGCTCCCTCAGGACCGTGCTATTAGATGCTTTAGTCGGATCAGCGCCGGAGCGGCTCGGAAAGGCGTCCTACTCTGCCGCCATCTTGGCCACGCCCCTTCTAGATATTTTAACCTTATTTTTCTCGTTTGGATGATCAGATTTTATCTTTAACCGCTGTGAGCTATGAAGCAGTCACTGCGTCTGGCCTAGAATGAGGATAAACTGTAAAGATAAGGCATAGCCTATGTTAATGATTGTTTTATTATGCGTGATGATGAATTTAACAGACATTTTTGTGTATACCTTGAACAATCAACCTCCAAATGGAAATGGGTATGTACATGGCATCACAGTCCCGAATTTTTTTAAATGATGGGGTCCAACTCAATATGGATCGTCCTTTTTTTTTTGGCTGTAGGCAAAAGTAATAAACAAATAGATTACATTGAAGGAGGTCACTGAAAGTTTAATAAAAATGTAGATCACTACTTAGTTATTTTTAGTGTAGGTGACACTATACTTCAAAAGAAAGGCCCAATTTATAACTGGCAGGTTAACAGTGTGTCACAGGTGGCATACTTACATTCTGATACGTTTGACTGTTGACCATATGATATGTCTAGGGGAAGTAAAGAAAATCAAGGTGTATAGTAACAAGGATAAACTATACGATTTGGATAAAGTTCACCTTTTTGTTAATGTTGTAAGGTTGAAAGTACATTAGACAAATCTATTATCTCCTTTAGAAATAAATTAACCTGCATTATGTGGTGTAGCTTTCTAGTCGCTAACACCACGCGATGCCTGCGGCATGCCGGGAGTGGGGCGACGATGTTCTGTGCTGTGAGTACGGCAGTGCAGGAGTGACCCCGGTGCTCTCCCGCAGTGAATAAACCAAGAAGACAACACACGCTGACTCCGTGTCTTCTTTCCACCACCGGCCACACTACACTATAAACTGGCAACGAGGCTGGCTGAATCCTCGCGTGACTCGCACGCTCGCGGAACGACGGCCAGTAGCGCCCTGCGCGGCGCCTTCTCAAAAGCGGGAGAGCATGGCAGTGGGTTGGGGGCATGAGCAGGGCCCCATTGAAGAACCAGCATGACTGAGAGGGAGTCACAGCCCCCCTGTGCACGAGACAGCGTGGGGCAGATCAACTACACAGGGGAACACTGGTGCACTAAGGAGGAGAGCACAGCAGCCAGAGCCTGCAAGTCTGCACCACGTAGAAGCAATCGGGAACAGAGGAGCAGAGCACAGCAGCCACAGCCTGCAGGCCTACACCACGAGGAAGCACCCTACACCTGAGGTGCAGAGCACAGTTGCCAGAGCCTGCAGGCCTGCACCAAGTGGAAGTACCCTGAAACTGCGGCGCAGAGCACAGCTGCCAGAGCCCTGCAGGCCTGCACCAAGTGGAAGTACCCTGAAACTGCGGCGCAGAGCACAGCTGCCAGAGCCCTGCAGGCCTGCACCAAGTGGAAGTACCCTGAAACTGCGGAGCAGAGCACAGCTGCCAGAGCCCTGCAGACCTGCACCACGTGCTCCAACTTAGGGGCATACCCCAAGTAAGTACCTGGAGTGCCTGCTTGCTTGCCCACAAGAGGAATCCTCCCTCTGGGACCCCCCCTTGCGCTCCTTCACCCTGCTGCCACAAGCAGTCAGTGCAGACGTGCCCGCAGCAGGACTATTAGAAAGATTGCACATAGGGTCCATCAGGACTCGAGGTCCGACTGATCACAATGCCAAGATAACTCTACGAGCACTGCGGGAGTAGAAGAGAGTCGTGTACACACACACTGGCCCACTGAGCACAAAGGTCAAGCCTACGCACCACAAGAGACACGTGCACCGAACGGTCTCTTCATCCAACCCCAGCTCGTCGTCGCCCAAGTGTCACCAGACCACACCAGGTGTATCGCGGTCTCAGAGCCCAGTCAAGATGTACACACAGACATTTTCACTCACAAATCCAGTCCCCTTTCTGCCAGAACCAGGGGAACCTGCCATGAAATGGGAGGACTGGAAGGGGTATTTTCTAAATTACTTATCAGCCCTGGAGGATGAAGGAGAGGAAGCATTTTCCAGCAAGCGCAGGAAGAAAATCCTTTTGCACAATCTGGGGCCGGAAGGTCTTGGAGTGTACGAGCATATGGTAAAGAAGACTAGACTCCCCAACGACGATGATGTCTTTCAACATGCACTGGATGTCTTGCTCAGTCATTACCAACCTGTGGTGTGTACAGCCATAGACCTCTATACGGAAGCAAACAGACACAGAGTCTGTGGAAGATTACGCAGCGGCGCTTAAAAGGGTAGCGGTCACGTGTAAGTTTGGACAGGACACCTCCACAACAACCTGGTCCGTGACAGATAATAATGCACACTGTCAATACTAACATTCAGGAAAAGCTGTGGGTTAGCAGTGATGCCCCCCTAAATGATATTATTGCAATGGTCAAGAAAGCTAAACTTTCTAAATGGTGTGCTCGGCTGCGAAAAAGGACTGTGCCAGTAAAGCCACAGTGTGCAAGGGTACTGACAGCAAATCCCACGACAGCAAACCTCCACCCACCAGTGGGACCAAATTTAACAGGAAACCACTACCCAGATCTGCTGGAACCCACAAGGCACCCAATGACCACAAGAATACATGTTACAGATGTGGCAGTCATACACTCGCAGCCAATGACAGACGATGTCCAGCCTTTCGTGTAAAATGCTCTTTTTGTGGGGTGATGGGTTACTTTGGGAAAGTATGTCGAAGCAAACCCAGCAACGCCTCTGCAAAGTGGGTCATGCAGGATTCTGACGTTGAAGGGGCGGAGGGTGAAGCTGATGAGGACTGTGTTCTTTGAATTGATGACCAAATCTTGGGTATTGATTGTAACAGCACCAAGAAACCCTCTTGCTTACTGTCCATAGGGGGTGTACAAGTATACATAGTAGCAGACTCAGGGTCACCATATACCATCATCCAGCGTAGTATCTGGGACAGGGACTTCGTACACATCTTAGGCACTCACCTACACCCCACAGACATTCACCATGTCACCTTCTTGGGAGAGAGAATTCCCATGGTAGGCTTCCGCCCACTAGGCTTTGAGTTTAAGGGCAGGACCTCGGAAGAGATACTGTACATGGCAGAGAAAGGGCCCTCTGTACTAGGCTGGGCAGACCAGGGGGTGCTGGGGATCCAACTGAACCCAGGTGAGGCCACACATGTACTCATGACTGACAACCCAGAGGCATGTGAAGACGAAGCATGGAAAAATGACTTCCCAGCAGGTTTTGGAGGCACCATAGGCAAGCTCACCAAGTTCACACACAAAATTTGCCTTAAGGAAGGAGACACACCAGTATGCCATAAAGTGAGGAACATTCCATTCAACTGCAGGGAAGCTGTGCAAATGGAACTACAGTGCCTAGAAGACAACGTGGTGATTGAGCCAATCGAGAGTGCGGAATGGTTGGCACCCTTGGTGGTCGCACGCAAGCCCGACGGGAAAGTGCGTCTCTGCATCGACCTGCGGGAACTCATCAAAAACATCATAGTGGATAAATTCCCACTGCCCAAAATCAATGAAATGTTAGCCCAGACCAAGGGACAGCGGCCTAGCATCTAATTTTGCTGCACCCCTCCTGTAGGAAACTCACATCATTCATCACACCGTTCGGCTGCTACAGGTTCCGGCGGATGCCCTTTGGCCTAGCATCGGCTGCAGCAGTGTTTCAGAAGCTGATACACAAGCTGTTCAAAGATATCAGTGGAGTGCAGTACTTCCAGGACGACATCCTGATTATGGGCAAGACCAAACAAGATCACGACACAAAGCTCTCTACGGTATTACGCATCCTGTCACGTAACGGCCTCACCACAGAGTGGGACGAGTGCAAATTTGGCCTCCACGCCGTCACCTACTTAGGACACGAGATAAGCGATAAAGGCATCTCTCCCAAGAGTGCCAATGTGGAAGCAATCAAGTCAGCACCTACGCCTCAAAACACGGAAGAAGTACGTTCTTTCCTCGGATTGGCCGAATTCTGTGGCAAGTTTGTACAAGACTTCATCACCAAGACACACCATCTACGCCAGATCCTCAAAGAAAAGAACACCTTTGTATGGTCCAGCAAAGCCAATGAAGATTTTTTGAGAATCAAGAACGACATTTGTGATTCCGTGCCCTTACATGGCTTCAACCAATATGCCCTCTACATCCTTACCACAGATGACAGCGACAAAGACTGGGTGCAGTGCTGTCACAAAGGACCACGGATGGTGCCATGACTACCATCAGCTCCGCATCTCGTTCTCTGGCCCCCAACGAGGAGAAGTTCTGCGTCATCGAGAAGGAGTTGCTGGCGGCCATCCGGGCGATGGAAAAATTCTGACAGTTCCTCTGGCGTCCCAGGTTCCTCCTCAGGATGGACCATAAGCCGCCTGTTAAAGTCCTTACATCTAGCGGACATAACAACGCAACCACGCGCATTGCAAAAATGATTCTCAGGTTATTGGACTTCGTGTATGTTGTCGAACACATACCTGGGAATAAGAACAAAGTGGCAGACTACCTCCGCAGATCGGCAGCGATGGAAGGTGCGCCCGCGCTTACAGAATGGGACGAGCACATGAATGCCTTCACCAACGATCAGGAGGAGGTCATAAGCGCACAGGACTGGAAAGAAGCGTATGACAAAGACCCTGTAATGGTTTCCAATCAGGTTCCGCAGGAGCTTCAGGAATCCGGAGAATAATCCTCAGCCTTCCCCTACGGCCTTTCGACTCTATCAAACACTAGAGTAAACGAATGGCTCGCCAAGGGAAAACAGGGAAACAAAACAAGGAAAGGTGGGGGAAGACAACAGATCTTGGCAGTGGACTTCAGAATGGATGCTTGGTCAAAGGCAGGCTGTAAAGGAAGAAATATATTATCTACACTTGATAACCAATCCTTCTATGTACACAATGACTATATACATATATAGCCATCACCTACCACAACTAAACGTCTTTACCGTAGGACATAGTGGAAGGGTAGAATAAGGTGTTCGTTTTCTCTGTGTGAAACAAGACAAAAAGATAAGACAACTCTATTCCACGCTATACCAGTAAGTGTATGAACATGATATGTAGATCTCACTCTGTTATGTTCTGGAGAACACTGGAAGAACATCCAACTCTTCTGTGATTCTGGATACGTGTTTGAGTCTCTACCATGTATCTTGTACCAGGTATCTGTCATACAATATTCACAATTAGTATCCACTATATATTCTCAAATAAATGGTAAATAAAAGTCAGCGCGTAGCGCTGTTACCGTGATTCTGAGGAGAGGAACTTCGAATTCACACCACGGTCTGGTCCACGCAAGAGCCCCAATTGCCAAATGTATAACGTAAGAGGGGAAGGAGAAGTGGGGAAGTGCACAAGGGGAATTAGCTTCTGTCAGGTATTCAAAAGCGGAACGTATTGGCAGTGCCCAGCCGGATGGCGGGGAATAGACCCGGCCTCCAGGCGAAGCACCAGGAGATAGGGAGAATGGGCTTGATGCTCTCAAATGACCTAAGCTGTGCCCGGCCGGTTGGCGGGGAATACACCCGGCCGCCGGGCAGAGTACCTGAAATAGATAGGAAATTGCAAAGCTGTGCCCGGCCGGATGGCGGGGAATAAACTCGGCCGCCGGGCGGAGCACTTGAAGTAGATAGGAGATTGCAAAGCTGTGCCCGGCCGGAGGGCGGGGAATAGACCCAGCCGCCGGGGGGAGCACAAGGGAGAGGGAAGTGGATCTAAGCAAACACGGACCACACCGTGCAACTGACGTCATGGAAATAAACGCCAAAAGGAAGGTGTAACAGATGAACGGCAACGAGGAAGATGCCGAACGAAAACACCCTCGCGCTGGTATCAGGTACAAACAGGAAGACGAACAAACAGTCGGGAAACCGGAAGTCAGGCAACACAAGTTGGGACGGAACCCACTGCGGAAAGGCTAGACGCAAGAACGCAAAGCGGCGTTCTGATGTTGTGAACGTCTTAAATAGCCCTGCTCTTAAGGTTACAGCACGAGCGGGACGTCGGGGCATGACAGACCCCCTTCTCGAGAGCGTGAAAAGATGTGTCATGCAGGGGTGGACAGAGAAGAAGCACTTAGACGCTGACCTCTGGAAATTCTGGGAAGTGCGGGAGGAGCTATCCATTGGCGAAAACACTGTATTCCTCTTGCGAGGAGACAAAGTGATACCTCCACAACAATTAGTAGAACGCCTGCTCACGATCTTGCACGATGGCCACTTAGGAATAGTGAAGACAAAAAATCACTTTAAACAATCTTATTTGTGGCCCGCAGTTGACAGCCAAGTAGAGAAGCATGTACGGACCTGCGAGCAATGCAGTAATGCGGACAAGGCACAAACCATGTTACGACCACCGTTGGGGAAGTTCACCACTCCTACCAGCCCATGGGAAGAACTGTCGGTCGACATTCTGGGACCCATCCTCGACGCGTGGGGTATCCCCAAGTATGCCATTGTGTTGATGGACCGATACTCAAAGTGGCCAGAAGTAACACTGTGCGAAACTGCGGACTCAGACAGGATTGTTGCCTTCCTCACAGCCACATTCTTGAGAGATGGCATCCCGAAAGTCACTATGAGTGATAATGGCCCCAGTTCACCTATGAGAAATGGACTGTATTCAGGAAAAAGGAACGGCATTGTGACCAAATACACCTCGTGTACCATCCTGCCGGAAATGGTCTAGCAGAGATGTTTAACCGGGTGATCATTGGATCTGTGCAAGCAGCCATCAGCGCAGGAAATAATTGGGATACAGAAATTAGACACACCGTATGGGCGTATCGAATAACTCCCACAGCTACTTGGTACAGCCCGTTCAAGATTCTGCGGGGCAAAGACCCATTCACAAGAGACAATACAGTGTGGACGTGAGCGACGTCTCGCTGGAAAAGGGGGAATGGGTTTGAGTAAAGCTGGCACAACTGCGAAGAAAAGGTGAGAGCAAGTTCAGCGAACCTCTGCAAGTCAAAGAAGCCTTCACACGGTCAGCCCTATTAAGTGATAGAAAAGTATGGTCCTACAGCAGGATGGCTAAGTGCAATGAAGTGATGAGATGAGACAAGAGAGATGTTCCACCAGGCACCAGCAACACTAGTTGAGAGTCAGATACTTAGCCGGCCGATACAACTAAAGGATAACAGCACTCACAAGCAACAACTTACTTGTATGAGGTTGCTAGGTTGCCAGATAGAAGATCCCTCCAAACGCCTTGATATCCACGAAGGGAGTAACCGGAAGTCCTTCAACTTCTGTATAAAATACCATTGGAGCAAGTCACAGGACGGTGGGTGGCCAATAACAGAAGTCTTAGACAAAACAACAGAGACACTATGGGCTTGTCCGATTGTCAGTTTTCTGTGCATCTGTCATTCTGGGGTGCAATGTCAGGGGCATATGCATGTAGCGCCCTGTGACAATGTTGTGTGGTGTCAGGTGATGGCCACTACCTGGCTGATTCCTAAGGGCGTACAGAGCAAGGGGCAGGCAGGAAAGCCACTTCTTCTGTGAAGTGGCACAGGGATTAACAAATATGTTGGTATTTACAAAATGCGTGCTGTTGTCTGAGTGGATAACCTCTGGCACACCCACTCTAGGTATCATTTCTCTGACTAGGAATTTCGCGGCTGCTTTTGCATCATTGTGTATGCAAGGTCCTGCCTTCTGTCCAGCTGGAGAAGGGACAGACAACTACTAAGAGGTATCATTAGTTATTACATCTGTCAATCACGTCAACGAGGTCTATGTGTAAGTTCTTGAATGGGCCAGTGGGTTGCAAGGTGGTGGACATTATGACCTTGGGAATGGGCTTGGGGCTGTATTGTTGGCATACCACGTATTGTGCTATGTACATAGTAATCATTTCTGCTAGCTGGGGATAAACAATCAGCCTGGAGTGTGGCTAGAATGTACTCCTTTGCTGTGCGTGCAGGGAGGTGGTGCTGCTCTAGAGCGGTGTATAGTAAGGCCTGTGGCATCACTGGCTTCCCGTTGGCCTCCTGTCTGTAGATAAAATCTGATGGTATTTGGAGGCACCCCCGCTGTACCCAAAGCTCTCTCTCGTGGGAGAGGACCTGTTCCTGCAATTCCAACATATGTAGTCTGGCTATTTCCGTGTACAGTGGGGGTAGGTCATTGTCATTTGTCTGCCCGCATGTGAATTCAGTTAGGAAATCCTCTGTTGCCCCTACAGTGGCTCTATCTGCATCTTTAGCTGCCCAGTCTGCCAGGGCGTTGTCCCTTAATATGAGGGCCTTTTTTAGTATGTGCTGCACATTTATAATGGCCACTTTGGAGGGTGGTGTCAGGGACTTAATTAGCTGTGCTAATAGATTCTTGTGCATAACTGGCGACCCAGCTGACTTGAGGAAACCGCTCCTTTTCCACTTGTGGATACTTAAGTGTATTGTGGTAGTCACTTATGCCGAATCCAAATAGATGGTAGCCTCGTGTCCCTTCACTTGTTTCAGTGCCTCTGTAGGAAGCTGCCTCTTTATGTGATATATAAAAAATCTGATATACCGTGTAAAGAGCACAGGGGCTCATTTGTGAGTGGACAGGGCTTGCTATGCAATCCCAAAGTGCTCTATTAGGAGGTAGTGTGGTCGAGCAGCCTTAGGCTTAACACAGAGGAGTGCAAGACGACTCAAGAAGGCGAACCACACCAATCAGGGAAAAATCATTCAGGTAAGCATGTTTTTAAATATAAATTCTTTTCACTTGAAAAAGTGGACACAGTGCAATTTCTGAGTTCTGCAAAGTTTTCCTATGGAAGGAACAACAGGGTCTGAAAACAGATACAGCACATTGACTTATAGGACCACTCTCCAGGAGTTAAGGTGAGTGGTGACCAAGGTCTAAGGCAGCACCAACAGTACACTACCGGCGGCACATGGGCAGGCCGGGTGCAGGGAGCAAACTCATGCTGGGAGCCCACTGCGTTTCAATTGGGAAACTGTAAAAAGTGGCTGCAGACTCCGGCTAGGAAGCCAGTTGGGGTGAACCATTAGGGGGGATCAATGCTTGTGATACTTTGGAACATAGGAGCACCTGGGAGTCCCCTTCTCCATGGTCTGAGGGTGACAGATGCAGAGGTGTCTTTAAGCATTTGATTTTCTTACCAAGAACAGTCGAGGGGGCCTGTCTGCAGAGGCTGCAGACATCGTCGGGTAGTCCAAGAGGGGTGAAACCATGATGGACTCGAGCTCTAAAGGGCTGGGGAACCCTGTTGGTACCGGTGGCCCACTTAAACTCAGGCCGGAGACAACTGGTACAGTGCTGGCTTTGGGTTGTGGGTTTTGGCGGGTCCGGAGACCTCAGAGGGTTCTCTTTTGGAATTTCTGCCGAATGCAGGGAACAGTTCCACTGTTCTTCAGGAGATCTTGGTCTTTATTGAAGACAAGCAGTCTTTGGAGGCCCACAGCTGCAGGACGAGTCATCTTTGCTGTAGGTTCAACAGATAATGGCAGACAGGACAGCAGGGCTGGGGCCAAAATAAGGTGCTCTTTTCAGTCTTCTGCTTTTGTGGCCCTTCATGTCTTTCTTCTTTGTAGGTCCTCAGGATCTGCTTCTCTGGTGCCAGGGACTCCCCTAAATACTGAATTTAGGGTGTTATAGGAGTGTAAGGTAGTAGCTAACGGGCTGCTTGGCTCTTGGGGTAACTATGCCCCCTATATGACCACTTCCAGTGGGAAGTGGGCGTAACCCTATTCCAGAATTCCTAAGTATGCCATCTTCTGAAAAATCGTGTCCACCTCATAGTAGCCCACCTTTGGGGTGGTAGTAGCCTGAAGGTGGCATGCCTACCAGACTAGCTAATTGTTCAGCCTGTCCAAGTGCCAAGGGGGCTCTGGACAGGTGGGGTGGTTTCATCTCCTTTTAGGGAGTCAAATTTGCATTCTAAAGGTGGCAGGTTCTTTGAAGCTCGTTGGCCCAAGGAGACTAATCAGAAGGTCAACCTGTGGAAGGCATGTTACACCCTCTTCCTGGGTCGGCTTTCTTTATGGGTCTCCTGGTAACAAAAAGTCTCTCACCCTAGGAGGTCAGAACAGCACCTCGAGTGTCAGGCTGAAAGAAACCAGTCAGAAAGGACATCAGAGGTGTGTCTTGTCAGCACACCAATTCTGTTGGGCTGCAGAGTAGGATATTGTCCATGTACTGCAATAGCGTACTACTGCACTTGAAATTGGCTAAATCATTTTATAACAATCTGTTAAAGATGCTGGGGGACTCACAGTACCCCTGGGGCGGTCTTGAGTGCAAATATTGTTTCCCCTTTTTAGGTGAAGGTCATTAGGCATTGGCTCTGGGGGTGTAGGGCGATGCTGAAGAAGGTATTTTTCATGTCAATCACAGAAAATGGGTATCTGTCGGTACATTAGCCAATATGGGCGCGGGATCTGGGACCACTAGAAATTCAGGGATAACTATAGCGTTTAAGGGTCTCAAATCTTGTATCATCCTCCTTGTTCCCCTTTACTCTTTTTTACCAGAAAAATAGGTGTGCTATGGAGGAGAACCCCTGATAGATTTTTTCTTGTTCCACGAGGGCCTGTATCTTTATGAGCCTACCTTCCTCCACTTCCTTGGATAAGGGATACCGCCATGCTCTGGGAACTAGTGCTCCTGGTTTTAGAGTGATGGTCACTGGTTCCGCCCCTTTCATTAGCCATAAAACAGGTGGGCCTTTGGTCCACAACTCTGCTAGTACTCTCCTACGGTCAAGTTCCTTCAGAGATTGGTACTGGATGGGCTCTGGTGCTGTTTGGTTCTGTATGTCAACCCTGATGGATATGTCATCCTTGAATGTCATAGTGGTGGTCAGGGATTATCCTGGAATATTTCCTCATCTGAGATACCCCAAAGTGACACACCTGGGTCAGTGAACACCTCTGATCCCCACTACACATTTCTCCTGTCTAAGGCAATCAATAGTCTGTATATGGGCCTTATCTCGAGGCCCTGGAGATATAGAATCATGTGTGCCTCTTCGATGGGGTCACTGGTGTTGCTGGTCTGAACAATAGTTCCCTAGGTATCTGAACTATTCTGTTTAGCACGGCCAGTCTTTCTGCTATCAAGATATATATACTACCCTTAGTAGTGCTTCCTCATTTGTGGGGACTGCCCTTGGCTGAGTTACAAGAGTCATCATTCTGTAAGGTGACACTCTGGGGGCATAGCAGGTCACCCCTTCCTCTGAGAAGGAGATGGTCATGTTCAATTAGCACATCAAATCCCCAAAGTTTATGCGCGCATCGGGAGCGTACAGTAGTGGGCTCTTCACATTTGTGTCAGCTATTCACATCCTCACAGGTTTGGCAAATGGAACCCTCATTAATGCCCCAGAAAACCCCTTTTGTGTCCATTGTTTTCCCGAAAGGGGTAGTCTACACTCTTTTATACATTTGGTGACTCCCGTGTCTATCAGGAAAGAATGGTCGACCGTCTATGGCTACTGTCACAGTGAGTTCCTCCTCTGACCTGTGAGTTACCAATAATACTGGACACAAGGTGCTTATCTGTCGGCCCAGTCATTGAGGGCAATAGTTGTTTGGAACATTCTTCATCATTTGCCTATGCATCTGGAAGAGGTTCCCTCCTCTGACTACCACCCCACCCTGTTGAGTCTGTTCTGGCTGTAGTGGCAGTCTGATCATGGTATGACAACTCGTTCTGAGGTGGGCCCTTCTTGTACTGAGATTGGGTTTTATTGGGGGCAGAGCCAGTGAAATTAACAGGGATTTTTGTTTGCATCGGGCCTGTTAGAACCCTATTTTTATCTGTTTAGCGTGGCAGCCATTTTGGTGGGGCTGTCACGTTAAGGGACTAGCAGGAAGGTTGTGCTCTAGTGTTTAGAAGCTCGTGCAGCTAGTGCTGAGCTCACTGGCATTTAAATACGCCAGCGCATGGATGCATCATTGCCTTGCCTAAGGCAAGGCTATCTGTGCCCATCTGCATCCGGATGGGGCCAGCATAAACATAGATATCTAGTGACGAATATACTCGAGAGAGTCTCTGTTAGAATTTCAATGGAAGGTGCAGTGTGGGAAAGTGGGGAAAGGGAAGTGTTGGACCCCCAGGTGGAGGGTGAATGGTACTGTAAGCTATATAAGTGGTCCATTGGGAAGGAAAAACATAAGGGAAGGCGTCCCCTGGTGAGTGCGTCTTCTGGTATTCCGATGACAGAGCATATAGAAAGGACACTAAGGAAGAAAGAGGAGGTACGTGGTTCATTATTTAATATTTGCCCACTCATTAAACGCAGTCTGGAAATACACAAGTTGATTGCAGATGACCATCTAGGTTGTCTATTCCTTACAAAGACCTGGTCTAAGGAGTAATCCAGCCCTGATTTTGTAGCGGCTATGCCACCAGGATACACAGTAGTGGGATTTCATAGGGACATTCGAAGGGTTAGGGGATTAGAAATTATTTTTAGAGAGCAGCTGAACTGTGTCTTGAAGCTGGTTCAGGTTGAAGGGCAAAATAATGAGATGGGGTGGTTTTGAATAAAAAATTAATAATATGCCTCTGATAACAGCTGGAGTTGCGAGAAAGAAACAGGTGACTTGAAGCACTAAAAAGTTCTGGCTGGACATCAGAGACACAGAACACAACAAGGCCACCTGAGTCTACATGGAGAGTTAAGAAATGTAAGAATCAAGGATATCCCTTTTACAGGACGGTTCCTCTCACCCACCAAGAGTGGCATTCTTCATCATAGGGAAACCTCCTCACACCCCAAACTTATTTGCAACGTGGGCTACAACCCCCTCTCTGAGAGGGAGGAGCTCAGGTATGTTTTCAGTGTTTTAACTAGAGGTTTCCTAAAACCAATGATGTAGGCGAAGTGTGGTGACAGAGAAAACAGAAAATGGTGTGTGAGCTAAAACTAACTCTATAGTAGGCCTGAAAATTTTATTGGGGCCTCCATAGGTCAAGATTAAAAATTAAGTACTATGAGAGGAGGGAATTCAACATGTTTCTGCCTAGCACCCTCTGTAGAGGTGCAGCAGCTTTCATCAGGACCAAAAGAAAAAAATCTGTGAGTAACCAGAAAAAAGAAGAATGGGGAGAAGGATAGTGAAGTGACCCTCGTCTGGGCGAAGACTCACTTCAACCAGTAGTGCAGTATTGTATGTTTAAAGGTTGAGAATTTAAGGCACGACATTCGCCCCAATTGTCCACCCTACTGCCCGCCCCCTTGCCGAGTGGGACAGGTATGCTCAGACGTGAGTCCCGTGCTCTCCATGCCACTGGAATCAAGCTATCCTGGCTGATGAAGGCTAAAAGCCCTAAACCGGTCCTAGGATGCTTGTTTCCAGTCCAAGGAGGACCTGGCATGGCAGTTCGGGCTGGACTGTTCCCATGGGGCACAGGGTCAAGACTGATTTGCATATGGCTAAGTTCAAACTGGAATGGCATGGTGAACAAAAAAACGATGGATTTAGGCCCAGATCTCTGTACTGGGGTGAATGTATGACATTGTTCTGCATTCTGTCCATTAACTGTTGGTTTTGCAGCGGGCTACAGCAGAGAGGGGCATATTTACAAGGTGGTGTTCAGCCATGTTAAGTGACTTAGAAACACTGTAAATTTTCATTTTTTTTGCAGAGTTTTATATAGCGCAAACTTGACCCGAATCGGGTATCAGAGCACTTTACATAGCACCAGTTACGTTACATGACAACACACATCTATTTTTGTTAAACACAGGGAGATTAAGTGATTTGCCCAGAATCACAGGATGTTTAGCGTCTTTATCGAGACTCAAATCCAGATCCCCAGGTCCGAGGTCGAGCGCCCTAGCCGCAACACCAGTGGTGCATCAGAGAAAATGATGCTCCAGTGGAGTTAGGAGCATGTAAATATGCCCAAAGGTATGCTCCCTGAGATGCTAAACAAACACTCAACAAAGACTAACAAACTTAATGAGATACACAGGTCCCCTACTGGACTCAAATTCATCATCTCTGAATGGAAAGACTCATTCACACTTTCCGCCCATACTGGGTGGGAATGGGTCCTATTTACCAGAAGTGCAATTAATTGACTAAACACTTATCTTAAGATCCCATCACTGGAGAAGTGGAAATTCTGGACCAAACTAGATTACTGTATATCAAACCTACCCTTACAACAGAACTAATAGTCATTCCCTTCCACCCCTCCCCTTCCCCCTGTTAATCCCACCTCTCCCCTATTATACTACCCTCCCGAAGCACAGGCCCCTCCCATACCCCCCCACCATAACTCCTACTATTTCCCCTGCTCTCCCTTTTTCTGTCGCTCTCCCTTTCTTCTTCTATTCTCTTCACCTATCCTTCCTCTCTCTCAATCTACACCCACCTACACACAAACAAGGTACCACACAGACCTTACCAATAACCAACCTCACCCACTCATCATACCGACAGCAAATAGCTGAACATCAATCTCACTTTCGTACACACATTTACACTTACTCCTTTCCTTCACAAAGTTGTAAAACTCATTTGTTTACGAGATATATTGTGCTTCTCATACAGTTTTGTCGCTACCGCCTATTATGTACACTGCTTTTTCGGTACTTTCTTACTGTATTTCCGGTATGAACAAAACCCTAATAAAATTCTTCTGAAATAAAAAAGAAGTGTTGTTCTGGCGGGCCTACTGATCTAGCCCGCTAGGACTTAATAAACAATTCATCTCAAACTGGCACCACACACTGCGCAGGACAACCTGGGGGACTTCAATTTACAGGACGTGACAAATAGTGATACCAGAGTGATTCTGAATGTCATGGGTAATTTTGGTTTCAGCCAACTGGTCAAATCCCCTACCCACCGGGCAGGTCACATGCTGAACGGGATTGTTTCTAGTGGAACGACCCTATCGGTCGAGCTATGCATTTTGCTCAGCTGGACTGACCACAGTGCAGTTAAATTTTAAATATACTTCACACACAGAGCAGTCACCACACCACGCTCGGCGAAGAGCTCCAGGAAATGGGGAAAATCTGGTCTGAGGATCTTGTAGTAGCACATGAGCACTCTAAAGATAATAATCTGAGAGGCCCGGGCACCATGGTAGAGAACTTTAACAACTGGGTGATGGCGGCAATTGAAGTGGTTGCCTCTCTGGAAAGTGGTAGTTTGAGGGAGAAGAAGAAAACATTGGCCCTATGGGTCCCGGCAGAACTAACTTAAGGATTTACAAAGGCAGTGCAGGTGTTTGTTAAGCGCAACTTCTCACCTGTTAGGGTCTCAAGGCGCTGGGGTTGTGGGGGGGGGGGGGGTTGCAGGTTCCAGTCCATCAAGAAGGGGGTCTGTCGAAGAGCCAGGTTTTGAGGTTTCTTGCAAAGATGGGGAGCAATGTTATCTGTCTGAGGTGGAGCGGAAGGTCATTCCAGGCACTGGCCGCGCGGAAGGAGAAGAAGCGGCCTCCGGATATGGTCGTACTGGTGCGGGGTACCACAGCGTAGGAGAACTGGGCTGATCGTAGGGTCCTTTGGGGTGCATGGAATTTGAGTCAGCTGTTCAGGTATGCTGGTTCGGTGTTGTGGAGGGCCTTGTGAGCGTGGGTTAGCATCTTGAAGGTGACTCTAGTTTCGATGTGGAGCGAGAAGAGTGTGCGCAGGTGCTGGGAGATGTGGCAGTGGCTTGGCAGGCTGAGGACCAGTCTTGCAGCGTCATTTTGGATGTGCAGGAGACTAGAACGCTGCTGGAAACTGCCCCGT